>NW_023425529.1:114082258-114738925 GCF_014108245.1 Pipistrellus kuhlii
AGCCAGTTTTACTCAGTGGATAGTGCGTCGACCTGCATATGAAAGGGCCCCAGGTTCGATTCTGGTCAAGGGCACATGCCCAGGTTGTGGGCTCAATCCCCAGTAGGGGGCATGCAGAAGACAGCCAATCAATGATTCTCTCTCATCATTGATATTTCTATCTCTCCCTCTCCCTTTCTCTCTGAAATCAATAAAAATATATTTTAAAACATTAATAGTTATCTGGATTTAATATAGAGATAAAAGAAAATATATTTTAGGAAGAGAAAGTGTTTTGAATTTGCTTTAAAGCAGGACATTTTTGTGTATGCTAAGGTTTGAAAATAGTGTTTACTGTGCAGCCCTTTTCGATGAAAGATCCCAGACTTGATGTGGTGAGGTTTGTTCTCGGGATGTGGTTGCAGATGATAAAGCTTTAGCCACTCACTGATGTGCTTCAGTGCAGTAGCTTTGACACACTTTTGACTATGAGAAACATATTTTATATTATGGAACAGTATTCATACATGTAGCTACATAGCCTTAAAAAAGTTTTGTAAAATACTATTTCCTCTTATTATGTATGGTGCACTTTAGTTTATCTTGGAGAGATTACTAATGTCTTTGGATCAGGAGATAGTGCTTTTAGCTTAACATCTGAGTGTACATTTCTAAAGTTATTTATTTTTACCTAGCAAAAGGAATATATATTAATTTTGTGCAAGTATTATTACAAGGACTTGACAAATATTTTAATCATATACGGCAAATGTTATTATCTGTTTATTATAATGAGACATGGAGAGAGGTTCAGAGTCTTGCTTAAAGCCATACAGCTAGTACATAGTGGAGCTTCATTTGAACCCCAGCAGTTTGACTCCCACTAAGAATATTGAACACTGTTGCAATGATAAATGCCAATCTTATTATATTATAATCAGTGTACAATGTTTGGAACAATTGGCACAGATTTAGAGTTCTTTAATCTATGGCACAGTAAACATAACTGATTCACATGGGGGTAGATCTAGCAGTGTCAATCTTACTAGCATCTTATCTAACTGGTGCTTCTACTAGCTTGTTTATTCACTTGTTAAATTTGTTTTAAATTAAATAAATAGTACAATGCCAATTATAAAACAAAGTCACCTAATATGAAAATATGTAAAATAGTGCAAGTCTTACTTCCTTCTCATTCCTTAATTTGATTCAAAGATATTAGTATTTGCTATTTGATGTTTAATTTTTTCTAGACAAAGGCCTAAAGGAAAGAATACTATGTGTATATACAAACCCACACCCAGAAGTTGTTTTTAAAATAGAAATGAAAGTATGTGAAGCCATTTTTGTGACTTGTTTGTTTGTACTTAATATATCATTTATTTTTCACATACCAGTCTAATCATGTACAATTGGCTATTAACAGTACTGTATTTTGCTATTGTAAACAGTCTATACTAAGGATAGAGGAATATGCAAATTGTCTGGGACTTTGTCACAGTAACAACTGAAAACAGCAAGCTGCGTGGGGTGACCAGGCCAGCAGAGGGGGGCAGTTGGGGGCAACCAGGCTGGCAGGGGGCGCAGTTAGGGGTTATCAGGTACACAAGTGAGAAATTAGGAGCCAGCAGTCCCGTATTGTGAGAGGGATGTCTGACGGCTGGTTAAGGCCTGATCCTGGGTACATCCGGCCGTCAGATATCCCTGAGGCATCCTGGATTGGAGAGGGTGCAGACTGGACTGAGGGGACCCCTTCCAATGCCCAAATTTTGTGCACCAGGCCTTTACTATTAAAATAAGCATCTTAGTTTGGCTGCTGTTCAAATCTCAGATTTTGCAGCCAGAACACCTAGGTCTGAATCCTTGTGCCACCTCTATGACCTTAAGTAAGTTCCTTAACCTCTCTGGTCCTTGGTTTCCTTATCTACAAAATGAAGATAATAATAACAGACCTAATATTATAAGGTTGTTATGAGCATGAAGCGAATTGATGTGTATAAACCATGTTTGGCACATAGCTAATATTTACCCAGTATCATTTTTTATTGCAACTTTATGTATGTATGTATAATCATATCCTTCCTATATAATAAAAGCCTAATATGCAACTTGTCCCCTCAACCTGGAGTTTAACCACTCGCTATGACATGCGCTGACCACCAGGGGGCAGCGTGGAACATGGAGGGTGTCAGCAATGCAGCACTGAGAGTGGGCGGCAGTGGAGGCACTGCCAGCTCCAATGGGCCCTGATGAGAGTGGGACTGCAGTGGGATGTTGGAGAGGTGAATGGGTGGTGCCACGCCGAGGCAGGTGTGAGCAGGAGCCTAATCTTCCCGCAGACAGTGACCAGCAGTGGCAGGGGTGGGGGAGTAGGGGAGGGAAGTTGGGACTACCGCTTGGCTCCCAGGTGGGGGACCCAGCTCCAACTGATTGCGCCACAGATGGTGACCAGTGGTCAGCAGGCCCTGATTGCCTGATTGGGGCCAGGTCCCAGGCTGGGACGGAGAACTGGGGGTGGGTGACAGCGACCAACTTCTCGCAGTGCCCGGGTGGGTCTGTGACCTCTTACTGGCTACCTGGAGGCAGGGGTGATGGGTATACAGGTGCAGTGGGAATTCGGGGTGTCTGCCAAGCTTGCTCTCACTCCCCCTTCTACCCTCCCCCGGTACACCAGGGCTTGCGTGCCAAGAAGCCCCTGTGCTCAGGTGCTGGGCACCCATGAGGAGCCCACCCCACACTCACGTGGTCTCTTCCAGGTGAGCCAGGCTGCAGCCTTTGGGACCACAGCGTCCAGTTGGGCTCCCGTGGGTTTGTGAAGGAGCTGGTCTGTGAGGCTGGCCAGGAGAGAGTGCACTGCCCGCCTGGATTCTGTGTGGCACTGCTAGGCAGCCCAGTGGCCCATGCTGCGCCCCACCCTGCAGCTTCCAGCCAGGCTCACCACATCTCCACGTGGGGACTTGGGTGCGTGGTGCCGTGACACAGGTGGAGGGGTGTGTGTGGAGGACTGGGGGCCCAGGAGCTTCCTAGGGCCCAGAGGTCAGCTGGAACCTGCCCTTCCTCGCCAGACACTTGTGATTCAGTTGCCAGCCAGGCCTAGGGATCACACTGTGCACCAATTTCATGCACTAGGCCTCTAGTAATAGTATAAAGTTATTGCAATACTTGTATGGTTATTATAGGATTTCTAAAAGTAGATGTACTAAGTTTACTAAAAGCATAAGCATATTATCAAATCATTCTTTCAAAAGGCTATATCAGTTTCTACTACCACCAATAGTATATTTCCTAAAGCATCACTATCAGAAATTTTCTTTTTGGTCAGTCTTTTTTGTTGATAATTACAGTTTACTATTTTAATTTGCATTTCCTTGACTACTAGCAGAGAGGTTGTTGAATTGTTAATTATAAGTACCTTTCATTTAAGTTTCTTTCAAATTACTTACTAATATCATTTTGCCTGATAATTTTTTTTATATATTATGGCTTTTATATCAGTATCATTGTCTTCTAACTAATTTATTATATAGGCAATGATTTACTCTTTTTGTGACATGAGGCTGAGATTTTGTCCCTACCATATTTTAACATATCTTTTTCCCTATAGAAATTTTAAATATTTATGGTATAAAATTTACCATTTTTTATGTCTATTAAGCTTTCCTCACCCTTAAAATTATTAGATAGTCATTAGATAGTCTCTTAATATTTTCTTCTAGTATATCTTATGTGTTTTATTTTCAGTTCAGATGAAATCTACTTCTACAGAATATTAGAGGCCCAGTGTATGAAATTCATGCCTGAGTAAGGACAGATGGGGCCTCCCTTCCCTGGCTGCCAGCTGCCAGCTGGGGCTTCCCTTCCCCAGCTGCAATAAAACTCCTGGTCTCCTGGTCAAACTCCTGGTCTCCTGGTCGAACTCCTGAAGGGACACTTTGTATATTAGGCTTTTATATATACAGAAAAGATGTAGGGATCTGAGGACTCTCCCACAAATGGAGACATTGGCCCTTCACCATTTATTGAAGGTTTTGTGATTTTCACACTTAGTCTGCCACCTTTGTTATATAATAAAATAGAGGTCTAGTGCATGAATTTGTGCATGGGTGGAGTCCGGCCAGCCAGCCCTGATCAGGGCCAATTGGGGCTGGGCCAGCCAGGGGGAAAGGATGTGGGTGGTTGGTTGGCCAGCCCTGCTCCTAATTTGGGTGTGAGGCAGTCTGGGGTGGGGCCAGCCAGGGAAAGGAGCTGCTGGCTGGCCCCACCCCCCTAGTTGAACTCCCAGGCGAGGGGACAATTTGCATATTAGGCTTTTATTATATAGGATTACCATATGTAGAGACTTCAGTTTTGAACTTGCTGGTGAACTACTTCATTTAACTTTGTTTTTGTGCCACTATTTCATTGCTTTCATAGTATCACTTTATAGGTTTGACATCTGATAAGAAATCACCCACCATATTATTGATATGAGAAAATGCTAAGTAACTGATTTACTATCTGAAAAGGGATTTACTATCGGGGAAAGGGAGGGAGGAAGAGACTGAACATTAACTGCACCTATGGATGAGGACAATGGGGGATGGGGAGGGGGCGGAGGGTGGGGTGGGAACCTGGTGGAGAGGAGAAGAAATGAGGAACCTTTGTAACAATATGAACAATAAAGACTGATTTAAAAAAAAAAAAAAGAAAAGAAAAGAAATCACCCACCAAAAAATTTAGGTGGTAGAGTGTTGAATAAATTTTAAAACTATCTTTTGAAGTTACATAAAAACTCTGTTGGGATTTTAATGATTCAAAGTTTAAAATTATTTTTGTCTCTTAAAATAATGTTTTCTTTTTTATAGTCCTATATTAGCTTTATTAATTGGTTCTTTATAAAATCACTGTTTGAAGGCTCCAGATTAGAATATATTTCCTCTTTCCAGTTATGGTCTATTGTTATAACTGTAGTTGTCTAAAGAAACTGACTCATTAATGTCTGGTTGCCACCACTTTGATAATTTTCTTTTAAATCATTTCCTATTCTTCTCAGAATTGCCTGGAAAACTCCTTTAGGCAGGGATTGGGGGTTGGTGTTTGAAAAGAAGATGTCAACATTGTTGGTACTAACAACACTTAAAAATCTGTTTTCCTATTTATTCTCAACTGGGAATATTTGTAACTGAGAATGGGGGAAGCACTTTTGTGGAAAGCAACGCTGTCAGAATTGAATTGTAGTAAACTTTTACTTGAAGGCACCTCAGTTTGACCTTATTGAAGGTTTTCCTGGTGAATGTATGGGAATAAGATAGCTGAAGGCTGAGAAGACAAGGAAACTTGACTATATTCAAGTATTCAAGAATTTAATTTAATTTAAGTCAGTTGATTAATGCTTTATAATTTTGATATATCACTTGATATATCATTTATAATTTTTATAGATCATGTTTTTTGGTTCTAAAAGTATATCTTAGCAAATCAGTTATTTATGCTTAGCAGACTTAGCTCACTTATGAGAAGTTAATGACATGCTTGGGAAAGTAAAAACAAAATATTTTTATAGAATTTCATCACAATATAAGAAGGTGGTCTTATGACATTTCTTCTTAAGATGTAAATTGGTTTGTTCAGACTGCAGAGGGGCTAAAAGGTAAATAGTGCCTTGTTGGTTTTTTTTTGTATTTGTTTTCTGTTTTCTAAGGAGCTTCACAGTAATTCTCATGGACTGTTTGGGAATTAGAACTCACTGTGACACATGTAAGCCCAGAGTGCTTTGCAACTTATGGAAGTTAAATTTGAACTTGAAGGAGCGTTCAGTTTATATAGAAAATGAAGAAGTGTTGTAGACAGAATGTACCAAAACTTTAGATGAATTTCTCTTGACTATATAATCAATCTAGACACCTTAACTTATGCTTAGAAGCTTCTCACAGTGTGTCTGTTACTCTTTTTAAAAAAATCCTCACCTAAAAAAAAAGAAAAAAAAGAAAGAAAGAAAATCCTCACCAGAGGATATGTTTATTGATTTTAGAAAGATAGGAAGGGAAGGAGGGAGAGAGGGAGGGAGGGAAGGAAGGTGGAAGGGAGAGAGGGAGGGAGGGAGACATCTTTGTGAGAGAGAAACATTGATTGGTTGCCTCTCATATGTACCCCAGCTGGGTTTCGAACCTGAAACCTAGGTTTGTGCCCTGATACAATCTGTTGGTGTTCAGGATGCCACTCCAACCAACTGAGCAGCCTGCCAGGGCTGCTCTTTTCTTCTTCTTACTACATTAACTTTGTCAGCCTACAGTATACTTTTCCCAAATACTTTACTGTTTCCCTATTGTTTGATCTTCCACATTTATACCTGTTACTTTTTTAAGTTCTAATCCATCTTTCAAGATATTAGGACAAAACCCATTTATCCCAGAACTTTATTCTAAAATCATTCTTTTAGGAATTAACCTTATCCTGTTGTTCATGTATTACTTATTATCAATGTCACACATTTTCCATATTAAATTTATTTATATATCTAGTTACAAGAGGCCCAGTGCATGAAAATTCATCCACTGGATGGGGGTCCCTCAGCACGGCCTGCCCCCACTCACAGTCTGGGAGCCCTCCGGGGCGGGAGGCGACCTGGAAATCAGGGGATGGCAATGCCCCATCACACCTCTGCTGCTGCCACTGCCAGCAGCTCAAGCCTCGGCCGGCCTTGGTTACTTTAGCCTTGGGCAGCCCTGGTGGTTGGGCAGCTGCCATCCGAAGCTTGTCTGTAATTTGGGCTGGCCCTGGGCAGCTGGGGGCAGCGGGGACTGGGGGAACTCCAGAGGCAAGCATGCAAGTTGTGCCTGACTTTGCCACGTGCCTGCTGGCCCAGCGGGCTGAGCGGACTGTGCACTGCCATCTTTGAGGGAGGGGCAGTCAATTAGAATATTCCCTCCTAATGGCTCTAGGTGCCACCATCTTTGAGGGGCAGTCAATTAGCATATTCTCTCTTTATTAGATAGGATATATAACTAATTTCCCTAGATAAGTGCTCAACTACTTGAAGAAAGGGAGTGCCTTCTCTCCCTTAATATATCTCAAAACATTTAACATCCAAGAGGTAATATGCAAATTGGCCATCACACCCTCATACAAGATGGCCACCACAAGATGGCCGGCAGGGGAGGGCAGTTGGGGGTGATCAGACCTGCAGGGGAGAGCAGCAGTTTCTGCTTTATAGAAGAGGAAAGTGAATCTCAAAGAAGGGAATCAATATTTGTTTTTATTCATTCTGTATATCTTCCTCAAATGCTATTCTTTTAATGAGGACTGTGTTGGTTAATTCGAACTCTTGTTTTCTCTCAGTCACCTAGAGTAGCCTTGCTGGGAAAATAGGAAATTAGCCTTTGATGCATCTCAGTTTAGTTATGCGATCTTAAAAATTTTGCCTCCTTTCCATTTCATTTAACACATAACACCTAAAGTATACATCATTATATAAACAATATCACTGTGTTATTGACATTTTTTTAAGTCAGGGTCACCTTCAACACTATTCAAAGAATGTTGAGAAATAATGTCCTTTGATTTAGTGAAATAAAAAGAAAACTAATTGCTAATATTTTGTTAGAGTGAATTTAACAAGTGGTGTCCTCAATAATGTTCATAAATGTCATATGTCATATGTCAATATTAAATAAGTTAGCATATAGACAGGATTTTTAAACACAGTAGCCATGATTTTTAATATTATAGCTATCATATATATATATATATATATATATATATATATATATATATATATATATATGGTTTTGGAAAGATGGATTATAATGTAGTGACTGGTAATACATTTGTAAGCTTAATATGTTTCCTCTGTTCCCACCTAATATGACACTGAGCACTGAAGGTATGAGACAGGCCCAGGGAAGTTGCCTGTATTTTGTGGTGATTGGAGTTAGGGAAGAGAATTTTCTTTTCCTGAAGGTAGTATTATATTTTAGGTGACAATTTCAAGATTTATTATATTTATGGTTTTGTATGACTTGTGCACTTTTCCCATTACACATTTTCTCCTGATATGGGCAATAAAACTAAGAACATTTGGGAAAAATTCCATTTATATTTAAGAAAGCAGCTACTAGGAAGCAGAAGTAACTGGTAACCCCTCCTCACTTCCCTGCCCCAACTCATAGCACATTCAAAAATAATTTGGTGCTGAAACCGGTTTGGCTCATTGGATAGAGTGTCAGCCTGCAGACTGAAGGGTCCTGGGTTCGATTCCAGTCAAGGGCATGTACCTTGGTTGCGGGCACATCCCCAATAGGGGTTGTGAAGGAGGCATCTGATCGATGTTTCTCTCTCATCGATGTTTCTAACTCTCTCTCTCTTCTTCTCTGTAAAAAAATCAATAAAATATATATAGTTTTTAAAAATAATAATTTGGTATTTAAGATTAACCTGGGATTTTTTTAAAGTTATTTATTTGTTCTTTGACATATTATTAATCTCTAAAAGTTGATATTTCTTGTTGATTTAAGAGTCTGTGTGATGTGACATGAGGAATGTCAAGTTGGGAACGAGGCACCACTTCCTAGCTTTGTGAATTCAGACAAGATTTTAAATTTCATTGAACTTTGATCTCCTCCACCAAAAATAAAAGAATTATCTCTCAAGTTTATGAGCTTTACATATTTTTGTAAAGCATTAGCAAGAGCCTCGTTCAAAGGAAGTAGTCAATAAATGTGGGAGCGGCCAGGCCACTGTTGCTCAGTGGTTGAATGTCTACCTATGAATCAGTTGAGTCAATGTTTGAGACCCATTCAGGGCACATGCCCAGGTAGTGGGGCTTGATCCCCAGTAGGGAGTGTGCAGGAGGAATCTGATTAATGATTCTCATCATAGATGTTTCTATCTTTCTCTCCCTCTTCCTCTAAAATCAATTTTTTAAAATATATATATATATATATTTAAAAAAAATAAATGTGGCAGTTATTGTAGTAATGATAAGTTAAATTTAAAAATGTAAAAGTGTTTTGTGTACAGTTATGTACTTTTATATTACTCGATTGTTTTGGATATGTGAAATAAGGAAGGCAAATTTTGTAACTTCATTATAAAATTAGTTAGATAAAATCATTTGGCTTTTCTTTTCTAATTATTTTTTCTGATATTTGAAAATGACTGCCTTGGTTCTACACTAAGCAATAAACTTGTAACTCAGGATTTAAAATTTTTTGCAGAGTCAATCTGTGAGGGAGAATTCTCCTTTAACATTATAACATGTTTTGTTTTGACATAGTTTAACATGGAGTTGTTAGATTTTCTTTTTTTAATGACTCATTTCTGTCATTGCCTATCATCAATTACCTAGTATGACTTTTTTTATTCTGGAAAAGACTTTGTTGTAACTAAACTACCTATATTCAGGAATGTTCTGCTGCATATTTTATTCAATGATTCGTACATATTCAATGATTTTGTATAAGATTCTTGTCAAAGTTTATCTTTTAGAAGTAGGAATTGCCTCTTTAATTGTGATCTTACTTAACTATTTGTATATAGAATATGCATGTTAAAAAACATTTATCAATATGGTAGTGACTGCTGTGATATAAGTTTGTAAGTTATCATGTAAACCTATTAAAATTTTTTACACCTCCCAAAATCTACCTTTTTTCTACAACCTTGTAACTTATCCAGACACACACACACACACACACACACACACACACACACGTAACCAACAATATACTGAACTTTTCAAGAAGGCACTCTAATAACAAAACTAAGATTGTTTTCAGTGGCTACTTTACTTTTTGAAATTCATGGCCAAGTTGTAATTTAGCCTAACTATAAAAAAAGAAAAATCTGGGCAAAGACTAAAGAAGGCTAGTTGTGATTAAAGACCTGAATTGGGATTAGATTCAGCTAAATCAACTCCTCAGGGATTTACAGTTTAAACATTATCTTGAGAAAATCTGGAGAAAAGACCATATCACTAAGGCCTTTCTATTTTTCATGGTATTGTGCAAGAGATTAGCTAGGCTTCTTCAGAAACACTTATCTCCACTGGAACCAACAGAAATAGAACAAACTTTTTCAGCTGTAGCTCTAATATAGTATTCAAGCATATGTGTATTTTAAACCCAAGCTTTAGGTAAGATAAAACTTTTAGAGGACTGTAATTATATGTAGGATCAGTACTTTGAGATATTGTAGTAGTTATGCTTGTGGATTCTGGAGTAAGATTGTCTGAGTGCAGAAGCTTTGCCTCTTTCTAGCTGGTTGACCAGTACCAACAAAACAGAATTCTGTGGTGGGGATAAACTATATGAACTACTTAACATAGTAGCTACTTTCATCATCATCATCATCAATACCACTGTACCACTGCCAATGCTATTTTATTTTTATTCTATTTTATTGTATACTATTATATTAAAGAAGTCTCAGAGATAAGATAGGAAGGGTACTTAACAGCATTATAATGAAATAGTTAAGTGAAATTCATGCACTCGGGGGTCGGGAGGTTCCTCAGATTAGCCTGCACACTCTTGCAATCCGGGGCTCTTGGAGGATATCCCATGGGGTGCGGGCCTAAACCATCAGTTGGACATATGGTGCTGCTCTCCCGCCATGATGCTGCACTCACCAGCTCTGAGCCCAGCTTTTGGCTGAGCAGCGCTCCCCCTGTGGGAGTGGACTGACTACCAGGGGCCAGCTCCTATGTTGAGTATCTGCCCCCTGGTGGTCAGTGCACTTCATAGCGGCCAGTCATTCCACCATTCAGTCGATTTGCATATTAGCCTTTTATTACACAGGATATTTTAAAAAATCAAACTAGGTTTGGTTTTTTAATTTTGTTTTTTAAAAATACATTTTATTGATACTTTACATAGAGGAAAGGAGAGAGATAGAGATCTAGAAACATCGATGAGAGAGAAACATCAACCAGCTGCACACCCCCCACCGGGGATGTGCACGCAACCAATGTATGTACATGCCCTTGGCAGGAATCAAACCTGGGACCCCCCCAGTCCACAGACTGACACACTATCCACTGAGCCAAACCTGTTTCAGCTATATAGGATTTTTTGCTAATTAGATTAAGGAAGTACTTTGACTATGTTAATTACCAGATATTTGAATCAGTTTTCCCTTATACATAAAAAGCCACTGGCTGTAACATCATATTTATCTACATTTATAGAAGATACATAATCTGTAAAAACCAAGCATATTGAAGACAGAGAACCGTTTAGAAATGAGGTGATTGATAGAAACACATACATTTTATGCCTTGATGTTGTTTTAGACGTTAACCTCTGTGCCAAGAAAACACTACCTGCTTTAGTCATAAATAACACTTCCTAACGTTTCATAGGTCATTTATAGGTTACAGAGTCTTCTCCACATGCACCTTGATTCTCACAAATCACCCTTTTATATTCTTCCCATTTTCTTTTTAAAAGTAATATCTTTATTGACATACTAGAGGCCCGGTGCACGAAATTCATGAACGTGGGGTGGTGTCCCTCAGCCCAGCCTGCACCCTCTCTAATCTGGTGGGATCAGACCTAAACAGGCAGTCAGACATCCCTCTTACAATCCAGGACTGCTGGCTCCCAACTGCTCGCTTGCCTGCCTTCCTGATTGCCCCTAACGGCTTCTGCCTGCCAGCCTGATCACCCACTAACCACTCCCCTGCCAGCCTGATTGATTCCAGCCTATTTGCCCCTAACTGCCCTCCCCTGCAGGCTTGATCGCCCCAACTCCCCTTCCTTGCAGGCATCAGCCCTCCCCTGCTAGTCATCTTTTGGTGGCCATCTTGTGTCCACATGGGGGTAGCCATCTTGTGTGTTGGAGTGATAATCAATCTGCATTCTACTCTTTTATTAGATAGGATAGAGGCCTGGTGCACAGGTGGGGGCCGGCTGGTTTGCCCTGAAGGGTGTCCGAGATCAGGGTGGGGGTTCCCTTGGGGCATGGGGCAGCCTGGGCTAGGGCCTGTGGTGGTTCGCACATCGACCACGCCCCCTGGTGACCAAAGTGGAGGCCCTGATATCTGAGGTTTATTTATCTTCTACAATTGAAACTTTGTAGCCTGGAGTGAAGCCAAGTGTTCTGCTTGCTCGGTGGCAGCAGCCATTTCTGTTGGGGTTTATGTATTTTCTATAATTGAAACTTTGTAGCCTTGAGTGGAGGCCTGGGCTGACCAGGGTGTGAGGAAAGCTTGGCTTCCTCTATTGCCTTGGGCAACCCTAGCCTCCTGCTCTTTACAGCTCTGTGGCTGTCGCCATTTCTATTTGGATTTATGTATATTCTATCATTGAAACTTTGTAGCTTTGAGCAGAGGCCTAGGCCTGGAAGGGCAGGCAGAAAGCTTGGCTTCCTCCATTGCCAGGGAAACCCAAGTCTCCCTCTGCTCTCTACGGCTGTAGCCATCTTGGTTGGGTTTATTTGCATATTTGCTCCTGATTGGCTTGGCTGGTGGGCATGGCTTGTGGGTGTAGTGGGGTGATGGTTAATTTGCATATTATTCTTTTATTAGGATAATTCACATATTATAAAATTTACTCTTATTGTTTTAAAATATGGTTTTTAATTGATTTCAGAGAGGAAGAGGGAGAGAGAAATAGAAAACATCAATGATGAGAGAGAACATTGATCAGCTGCCTTCTGCATGCCACTCATTGGCCCTGAGCCCACAACTAGGCATGTGCCCTGACTGTGAATCAAACTTTGACCTCTTGGTTCATAGGCTGGTGCTCAACCTTTGAGTCACACTAGTTGGGCTATTTTTTATTTTTTAATTACAGTTGACATGCAATATTATATATTCGTTTCAGGTGTACACCCAGTGATTAGACATTATATAACTTCCTAAGTGATCATCCCAATAAATCTAGTACCCATCTGACACCATACATAGTTAGAATATTGTTGACTATATTCCCTATGCTGTATTTTACATCCCTATGATTATTCTGTAATAACCAATTTGTACTTCTAATCCCTTCACCTTTTTCATTCATCCCTCCAACCCCCACCCCTATCTGACAGTCATCAAAAATTATTCTCTTTATCTGAGTCTGTTTTTGTTTTACTTGTTCATTTATTTTTCAGATCCAATCACTGGGCCTTGTTGACTCATTTTTTGTTGTTGTTGTTGTTGTTAATTCTCACCCAAGAATTTCTTTCCATTTATTTTAATGTTTATTGACTTATTTTTTAAAAATATGTCTATTGATTTTTAGAGAGGGAGGATGGCTGAGAGAGAGAGAGAGAAACGTCAATGATAAGGGAATCATCGATTGGTTTCTTCCAGCACAAGCCCTACTGGGGATTGAGCCCACAACCCAGGCTTGTACCCTGACTCAGAATCAAATTGGTAACCTCTTGATTCATGTATTGGTCACCACTCAACCACTGAGCACACTGGCCTGGCTTTCTATTGATATTTAGATAGAGTGGAAGGAAAGGGAAGAGACAGAGAGACACATCGATTGGTTGCCTCCTGCACATTCCCCAACCAGGGCTGGGGATTGAGCCTGAAGCCCAGGTACATGCCCTTGGTCAGAATCTAACCCACGACCCTTCAGTCCTAGGGCTGATGCTCTGACCACAGAGCCCAACCTGCTAGGGCTGGACTCATTTTAAAAAATATAGTATATATTTTTATTGATTTTAGAGATGGCGAGAGAAATAGGAACATCACTGAGAGAGAACTACTGCCTCCTGCATTCCCTCTACTGGTGACTGAGCCCGCAATGCAGGCATGTGCCATTGATTGGAATCGAACCTAAGACTTTTGAATCCACAGGCCAGTGCTCTATTCACTGAATCAAACAGCTAGGCTGGATTCAGTTTTAATTAAGCCTTTGTTTCAAAGGAAACTATTTTTTTCTCTACTTTTGTGTGTTTGACATTTTTCTTTAAATAGCTTTAAATTATTATATAAATGGGGAAAAAATGATTGTTTAAAGTAGGGGTGTTGAACTCAATCAGAGAAGGGGCCAAAATCTAAAATCCAGCCTAAATCGCGGGCCGAATGGTTTACTGAACAGTCATAAACTGTCATTGTGATGGAAACGCAGCGGAGTGCAGGGATGACAGCGCGGTGCGGGCCACATTGCAAGGCCTGGCGGGACGGATTTGGCCCCCGGGCCTTGTGTTTGACACATGTGGTTTAAAGCAAATTAGTATATGGTTGATTATACTGTCTCTCTGATGGAACAAAAATGTAACAGTGGCTTCCTCTGGGAAGGGACACAAATAGTGGAAGAGAAGTGGCTTTGAGTATAAAGGTATGTGACAAGGGGCTCCTGAGACCTATTAATTCAGGAGGATAAGCAATTTCTCCAGTTCACTTCTAGATTAGTGGAGTAGGATCAGGAGGAATGTAGTAGCAAATATCTGTAGTTATTTGAAACTACATAGATTCAGATAAAATTTTGGAGCTATGCTATGTGATAGCCACACTCTTTACACTTAACCCAAATTTCAGGGGCCAATTAGATTTGGGTAAGGAGGAATACTTTGCTTTCATTTAGGTGAGAACTGCTCCTGTGAATTGCATCTGTGTGTGTCTGACTTAGTGGGTGATCCTAGGTGAATTTCTTAACCTAAGTTCTCACCTGCCAATAGATGGAAATGGTAAGCCCTATTCTTACCTGGCACATAGGGTTTTGTGCCATGTAATTGAAGTCATGTAAAAATTAACTCAATTCTAGGTTCAGCTTTGTTAGAATATTAGGAGCTTAACTTGAACTATTAAGAGGTGTGTGTTAACAATCGCATGCTGTTCGTACTAGGTTGTATTGCATGTTCAGTTTTTGACTCTCAAAAAAGAGAAAGGGAAGGCCAGAATCAACTATGCTTTGGACACTTTATGTGATACTTTACTGTGTGTGTGTGTGTGTGTGTGTGTGTGTGTGTGTGTGTGTGTGTGTTACAGTGTAATCTTTGAGGTACTTTTTGTTTAAAACTTACGATTTTGAGAGCCAGTTTAATTCTAACTTCCTCTTTTCTGAAATAGGAAGAAACATTTTGAAATAAAATGATCCTAATATGTTTTAGGGTTATTACCTATAAATTTCAGAGTATAGCATTCAAGGAAGCACTAATAATATCTGTTTAGCACCTACACTAATCATGTAATAAATTTAAGCAATTAACTTTTTATAATTGATGAAATAGTAACCTCAATGTACAGTGCTACAAACAAATTTTTTTTTAAAAATTGAGGCTGCTTAGTTACAATGAAGCCATAAATAGCACTCTTAATATAGCAGACTTACTCAAGGAAAATAGCAAAGTACCTGAAATTATCTATGGGCAGTAACTTTTTCTTACATTTAAGAAGATAATACTTTATGGGGATATGTTTAAGAAACAGGATAATTACATCCATACTCTTGAGCTATTTTCTCTTAAGATTCTTAATTACAAAGCAGAAAATAATAACTTCATAGTGGATAAACCTGGTAGACATCACCCTAACTAAGTGTTCAAAGTTAATGTCCCCGGTAATGGGACAAATAGCTGGTTTGAACTTTCTGGTATGATGTATCAGAAAGAACACATTACTTCTTTGGCATTCTTGCCAAAAAATGCAAATAATGTAATCATTAGTTAATATCTCACAAACCCAAATTGGGGGACATTTTACAAAACAAATTACCTGTATTTTTCAAGTCTCAAAAGCACCCAGCTGGTATGGCTCAGTGGTTGAATGTTGACCTATGAACCAGGAGGTCACGGTTCAATTCCAGGTCAGCAATACATGCCAGGTTAATGGGCTTTATCCCTAGTAGGGGGCAAGCAGGAGGCAGCTGATCGATGATTCTCTTTCATCATTGATGTGTCTATCTCTTTCTCCCTCTCCTTTTCTCTATGAAGTCAATAAAAAACATTTTTTAGAAGTCTCAAGAGCATGAAAGAAAGAAAAACTGAAGAACTGCTCTAGATGAAATGCATAGAAATTTTTCCATATTAAAAGAGTTGTCATACCTTGTATGCATATATGCTTAACCCATGGACACAGACAATGGGTTGGTGAGGGCCTGGGGTGGGGTAGTGGGGGTGGGCTGAAGAGAGGGGACTGGTGAGGGGAAAAAGGGGACATATGTAATACTTTCAACAATAAAGATTAAAAAAAAAAAAAGAGTTGTCATAAGCATTATGAAACCTATGATCCTAGATTGGATCCTGAACCAAAAATATTTTTTTTTCATTTTTAAAAAAGGACATTAATGAGACACTTGCAGAAATTTGCATAAGGCTTGTGGATTTAATAATAGTACTATATCGCTATTACTTTTCTGATTTTGATCATTGTGCTATCTTTATATAAGATAATATTCATGTTTTTAGGAAACATACCCTGAAATATAATATTTAGTTAAAGGACCAAAATGTCTACCACTTCAAATAAATCATTAAAAATATAGATGTAGCCAATACTGGTTTGGCTCAGTGGATAGAGCGTTAGCCTGCAGACTGAAAGGTCCCAGGTTCGATTCCCATCAAGGACATGTACCTTGGTTTTGGGCACATCCCCAGTAGGGGGTGTGCAAGAGGCAGTTGATCGATGATTCTTTCTCATCTATGTTTCTAACTCTCTATCCCTCTCTCTTCCTCTCTGTAAAAAATCTAATTAAAAAAAAAATATATATATATGCAGAAATAATAATATTGAAAGAATGATAGACACGATTAAGTGTTAAAAATTCAGGGAATGTGGATGAAGTTTGTAGGGGAATTCTTTTTTCTACTTTTAGAACCTTTTTAAGCCTGAAATTGTTTTTAAAAAGGAGATAGTAACTTAATGAGATTTGTCACTAATTAATTGATTTTTTTGTATCAATAAGTTTATTTATATAAGCATAACCAATGGACACAAAACGCTGGGGGGTGAGGGCATGAATGTGAGTGGAGTGTGGGGGAAGCAATGGTAAAATATATACACATATAATACCTTAATAAAAAAATGGGGAAAAAATAAAGTGATACAGCAAAAAAATAAAATAAATAAATAAATAAGTTTATTGAATATCAGTGGTTTGGAGGATGATGATTTGTAGAGAAATGTTAATATGAAACTGTAGCAAATGAATAATACCATTATAAAATGACAGATAAAACAATATAAAAAGAATTGATAAATATCAAAGCATTTTTACTATATTTGAAAAGTAATTATTTTATAGACAGCCCTCATTATTACATTATGATTCATGTATATTTTATATCAATATATTCAAAAAAGTTTTTTCACTTTCAACATTGAATTCTTTCATAAACAACTGATTTTTGAGAAGGTTTTTCAAAATTCTCTCTGGGTCAGCTTCCTCATCTGTAAAATGAGGTGACTTGGACTAGATTATACTTAAGAGTCCTTTCAGTTCTAAAATTTTAAGATCTTATAACTAGAAATAAAATGAAAGTTAATTTTCCCATTTGAGTCAAAAGCGGTTGTTAAACACAACCTGTGTGCAAGTGACAGTGTAATCCTCCTATCTAATAAAAGAGTAATATGCAGATTGACCATCACTCCAACACAGAAAATGGCTGCCTCCATGTGGACATAAGATGGCTGCCCCCATGTGGACACAAGATGGCCACCACAAGATGGCCAGCAGGGGAAGGCAGTTGGGAGGGTCCAGGCTTGCAGGGAAGGCAGTTGGGGGCGACCAAACTTGCAGGGGAGGACAGTTAGGGGTTACCAGGCCAGCAGGGAAGGGCAATTGGGGGCAGTCTGGCTAGCAGGGGACCAGTTAGGCATCAGTCAGGCTGGCAGGGTAGTGGTTAGGGGGCGATCAGGCTGGCAGGCAGAAGCGGTTAGGGACAATCAGGTAGGCAGACAGGCAGACAAGTGGTTGAGAGCCTGTAATCCTGGATTGTGAGAGGGATCCCAGATTGGAGAGGGTACAGGCTGGACTGAGGGACATCCCCCCCCCCATGCACAAATTTCATGCACTGTGCCTCTAGTGTTTATTTAAACTCACAGATATTTTTCTTTAAAGAACCTTTTGTTGAGAATTTATTTCATCAGACATTTGTATGCAACTTCTCAGGCATTAATGATATTGGTAAATTTAATATGGTTTAAAAATATACTTTTCCTATGAAAACTTGGTTGTTAAGACTCAAGATTAATAATGAAAATTATGTGGTCTTAATATTCACAGCAGCCTAGAAGGATTGTCAAGTACAAGTATTGATGATGTAAAAACTAAATCATGCCCTGTAAAATGTAAATAATTTTTGGTTATATTTAACAAAAGAAAATTTTTATTGATCCCTTTTTCTCCTCACCTCTCCCAGCTTGGTGATGCAGCTATTTTTCCTGCCGTAATTGTGGAGCATGTTCCTGGTGCTGATATTCTCAATAGTTATGCAGGTCTAGCTTGTGTGGAAGAGCCCAATGACATGATTACTGAGAGCTCCCTAGATGTTGCTGAAGAAGAAATCATAGATGATGATGATGATGACAACATCACCCTTACAGGTAGGTGTGTGTGCCTCCAGCAGCCCCTTACTTCAGCCTAGTTTTAGGCAATGCCCAAGCCCTATAATTTGGGGGACATTCAGGTTCCTAACTTGGTTTGAATAACTATTACCTGCAGAAGCTAGAGCCCTGCAGAGAAAAATAAATTAACCTTTTCTTTCTCATCTGCCTATGTTTCTTAGTGCTTTCTCACCTCTCCTTTCTTCCCTAAGTATATTGAGAAGAATGTGACAAAATAAGAATACATGCAAGAGTAACCAAACCAAATCAATTCATCAAGTCTTCCCTGAGCACTTATGTACCTAGCTCTATATTCCTGATAACAGTGAGAAGTTGTTAGTAGAGAAAAAGGAAAGTTTTGTTTTCTTTTGTTTTTTATTGCCATCACATAAAGCAAAATAGGAGGCCATGATCCAAATGTAGTATAAGGTGCTGAGGTTTACTAAAGAAGATTCCTCTTCTGATTCAGTCAGAACTAGGAGGACTTTTCAAATTTGAAGAGTTTACTATGCTAGTGCTATTTTCTTCAGTTTTAGAAATCAGTGCATTCACTGGTATTATTATTATACATTTACATGCAGAGATGTTGGAAGTATTTGAGAAAATCAATTATTTATTGATTTTGTACAGAGAGGAAGGGAGAGAGATATAGAGTTAGAAACATTGATGAGAGAGAGTCATCGATCAACTGCCTCTTGCACACCCCCTACTGGGCTTATGCCCACAACCAAGGTACATGCTCTTGACCAGAATTGAACCCGGGACCCTTCAGTCCACAAGCCGACGCTCTATCCATTGAACCAAACCGGTCTCGGCTAGAAAATCAATTATTTAGAAGCAAAAGTTATTTTAAGTATTCTTAAATTTAAAACAACAAAATTAACTTAGTCACAATATTATTAATTAAATCTAGATCTATCAGTATTTTACCCACTTCATACTAATGTCCTTTTCCTGTTCCAGGATCCTATGTTCCAGAATTCATACTGAATTTAGTTATTTCTTCTCTGTCTCTTTCCGTCTGTAAGGATTTCCTCTGTCTTTTATAACATTGACATTTTTGAGGAAAAGTGGTTAGACATTGTAAAATATCTCTTAATTTTGTGTGATGTGTTTTCATTGGAATGAGATAAATGTATTTTGGGCAACAATATTAACAAAATGGCATTGTCTCCTCAATGTGTCATCCTATCTAATTAAAGAGCAATATGCAAATTGACCATCACCCCAACACACAAGATGGCTGCCCCCATGTGGTCAAAGATGGCCATCACAAGATGGCCAGCAGGGGAGGGCAGGTGGGAGGGACCAGACCTGCAAGGCAGGGCAGTTGGGGGCGATCAAACCTGCAGGGGAGGGAAGTTAGGGGTGACCAGACTGGCAAAGGAGGGAAGTTGGGGGTGACCGTGCCTGCATGGAAAGGCAGTTGGCGGGAGGGGGGGGGGGCAGGCCTGCAGGAGAGAGCAGTTAGGGGCAACCAGGCCTGCAGGAGAGGGCAGTAAGGGGATATTGGGCTAGCAGGGGAGCTGTTAGGCATTGATCAGGCTGACATTAGAGTGGTTAGGGGGTGATCACGCTGGCAGGCAGACGTGGTTAGGGACAATCAGACAGGCAGGCAGGCAAGCAGTTGGGAGCCAGCAGTCCTAGATTGTGAGAGGGATGTCCCAGATTGGAACAGGTGAAGGCTGGACTGAGGGACATCACCCCCCGCCCCCCCGTCCCCATGCACGAATTTCGTGCACCAGGCCTCTAGTCTATAATAATAAAAGTGTAATATGCTAATTAGTCAGATATTCTTCTGGAAGACCTTCTGGATAAAGCCTTGGTGGGCAGGTGCCAAGGACCTTGCATGAATTTCATGCATCGGGCCTCTAGTATTAACATGATTGATTAAAAAACACACTGTCTCAATTAATTCTCACAACAGAAAAAAAACTGAAATGAGAGAGGTTAAATGACATGATTTGTCTAAAGTCACCGGCCAAGTGACTGAGCCCCATTGATGAACAGCACTTAATTTGTCTATTTGTATAAAGCATGTTCTTCTATATTCATATTTTTTGTTTAGAGAAACCCAGTGAAGTTTTTTGATAAATCTAAATTTGTTTCTCCCTTATGGATAAGGGAATTATGTTTATCAGGTTAGAGGTTTCTATTCATTGTTGGCTGTGATCTATCGGTTTTATATAACTGAATGACCACCACTATGCATGTGTAGCTAGTGACATTTTTGCAGTGTATTCTGAATTATTGATGTATTAAGGCAGTTGTTTTCAACCTTTCTAATGCCACAACCCTTTAATACATTTCCTCATGTTGTGGTGACTCCCAACCATAAAATTATTTTTGTTGCTACTTCATAACTGTAATTTTGCTACTATTAATGAATCGTAATGTAAATATCTGTGTTTTCTGATGGTCTTAGACTCTTACAACAGCGGTTTTCAACCTGTTATGAAGTAGCAACAAAAATTTTATGCTTGGGGGTCACCACAACATGAGGAACTGTATTAAAGGGTCGCAGCATTAGAAAGGTTGAGAACCACTGTCTTAAGGGAAGGCTATACTACCCTGTTTCCCCGAAAATAAGACAGTGTCTTATATTAATTTTTTCTCCCAAAGTTGAGCTAAGTTTTATTTTCAAGGGATGTCTTATTTTTCCATGCGCTAGGTCTTATTTTCGGAGGATGTCTTATTTTCGGGGAAACATGGTACTTACTCTCTGTAGATTTTGAACTAAGGTCTTCCTGATTTTAGTCATCAGGAAAGATGTTAGTCCTCAAAGAAGAAATAGAGCCTAGGAAAGCAGAAGGAAGTGCTTCTTCCTTTTAGTGCTTCATTCTATTAGGCTTAGACTTGAAGATAGCTGATGATGAGATACAGATAGGTTGCTTCCTTCCTGGAAAATAGAACTGGTATGAAATGGATCTATAAATCAAAACAGATCTTGAAAAACAGATTGGCATTTTGCATATTTCATCTCCCTTAACTTTCTTACTTTCCAGCTTTGTTTAACTTTTCCATCCTTGTTTGAGCAATGTCTTAAGAAAGCAAAGAACCTTGTAGTAATCCTTCTTAGTCCAGAGTGGGAGAGGGAAGAGTACTGTATTTTACAATAGAAACACAACGGGAGAAGAGAGAAATGGGAATAGAACACTTTATAAACTATACATGTTGAATCCTAGATAGCACTGCAGACTATATTAAAGAATTATTATTTTAAAAAAAAATATTTTTTATTGATTTTGTACAGAGAGGAAGGGAGAGAGATAGAGAGTTAGAAACATCGATGAGAGAGTCATCAATCAGCTGCCTCTTGCACACCCCCTACTGGGGATATGCCCACAACTAAGGTACATGCCCTTGACAGGAATCGAACCCGGGACCTTTCAGTCCCCAAGCCGATGCTCTATCCATTGAGCCAAACCGGTTTCTGCTAAAGAATTATTTTTAATATTTACTGTTAGTATTTAAAATATGATAACAGCATTGGATTTGAATATGTATCTTTTAGATATGTATATTAAAATATTTAGAGATAAAATATGGTGTCTTGGATTCCTTCAAATTAAACCTTGAGGGCAGTGAGTAGCTAAAGATGAAAGAAGATTGACCATATGTTGATAATGATTGATGCTAAGAATGAGTATGTGAGAATTCATTATATTATAGTCCATAATTTTGATTTTGGTTGAAATTTTCAATAATAAAAAATTATTTTTTATGGGTTTGAACCTGATGTTAAATGATTGCAGCTGTTTATAACACTTGATTTAAAATGTTAATGTTTATCAAAATACTTTTATTTTTATCATTGATTTATTTCATATCAAGTTTGAAATAAATTTGATTATTGTACATTAAATTTTACTAGATTACATACTAGATTAGTGGCACACCTGGGATTTTGTCTGTTCTCCTGAACCCTTTCTAATCAAGTCAAATGCCCCTCTTATTTATTCTTTTAAAAAAATTTCCACTGTTTATTTATTTATTTTAAACATATTTTTATTGATTTCAGAGAGTAAGTGAGAGATAGAAACATCAATGATGAGAGAAACTCATCAATCAGCTGCCTTCTGCATGTCCCTTATTGTGGATCGAGCCTGCAACCCGGACATGTACACTGACTGGGAATTGAACCTTGACCTCCTGGTTCATAGGTTGATGCTCAACCAATGAGCCACACCAGCTGGGCAAGAGAGAAACTTTGATTGGTTGCCTCCCAGACTTGCCTTGACCAGGGACTAAACCTGTAACCTCAGGTGTGCCCTGACCAAGAATTGAACTCGAAACAATTTTGGTATCGGATGATGCTCCAACCAACTGAGCCACCCATCTAAGGCTTGTTTCTTTTACCCAAAAGCCTCACATATTGCAGACTTTTTTTTTTTTTTTTACATCTGTGAAATGTAAAAAAAAAAAAAAAAAGACAAGTATTTAATAGTCATATATAGATTTTATATGTTGATATAAAGTAAGTATTATATATAAGCACAAGTACTAAATGAATATACCCTAGTTCAAGACATCGGAACCTAGGGGTTTTAAAGCAACAGGTAGCTTGCACTAATTCTATTTTTCTTTCAATGTATTATAGTTGAAGCTTCCTGTCATAATGGGGATGAAACGATTGAAACTATTGAGGCTGCTGAAGCACTCCTTAATATGGATTCCCCTGGCCCTATGCTGGATGAAAAACGAATAAGTGAGTGGTGATGTGTTATGATTGTTCATGTTTATAAACTTTGACAAGTTATCCTTGCCATCACTATTAGATGAGAAATATTAAGAAAACAGAGACCATGCTTTGTACTTTTTGTCCCAAGGACATTTTAAGATAAAGTCCTAACTGAGGCACCTTTGCAGAAGTGTTCAATTAACAAGACTTTTCTTTTAATTTGTGGAGTAAGGCCTTAAGGAATAAAAAGTAATTTATATAGTTGTAAAATAGTAGGTTATGCAGAATTTCTTCTCTTAACTTCATTGGTGAAAGTATTAGGATGTTTCAGATCCAAGCTATTATTATTTATTAATCTCTATAGATATTCATTAGTGAATAGGCAAACATCCATTGAAAAGTTTTCTAATACTTCATGGCATAAAATTCATTGCTACATTTGATCTGCTTTTATTTATCGGGGGGGGGGGGGAAGGAAGGCAAGAAAAGTGAGTTTATTTGGGAAGCCAGCAAGCAAAGAAGATGGCAGACAAGGGTCCTAAAAAACCAACTTGAGAAAATGCTGAATTTGGCTTTTACTTTAAGGGAAGGGGAAAATAAAATGGTCACTAATGACCACAAATGTCAGGATATCAGCAAGGGTTCAAGGGGAATGATGAAACTTCAAATTATGGTTGCTGAGTTCACATTCAGAGGTTCCTATAAATCTGTTTTCTTAGTCAAGTTCTCCATCTGCCCCATTTTATGTCACCACCTCTGCCACTCGAAGTTCCCTATGATGTGTGGGTGGGCTCCTCATCCCACCACAAACAATTTGATCTATCTGCTTTTAAATTCATGTTCTCTTGGGGCTTTTCTGACAAGAAAGTGCTTAAATTCAAAAATAATTAATACTACAGCAATTCAAGATGTTCACTCTATGCGCAGCAGTGCATTAGACAATAGTGTTTATACAAATGAACAGATATTGCCTCTTTCCTCAGTCTTACAATTTAATTTTAAAAACAGTTATTTAGGTAAATAACCACAAAAAACAAAAATAAAAGTCATGAGAGAGAGAACAATGTTTTCTGGAAGGAGAGCGAACTGTAGCTAATAACTCCAGAGAAAGGCTTTATGGACAGAGAGCTTTGAACTTGGCTATAAAGGGCAAATAAGCTTTTAATGGGCAGAGGAAACCGGAAAGGGCATTCAAAGTAGAAGGAGTGGGTTGGGCCAAACACACAGATCTGTAAGAAAGAATCAGATGTAGATAAAAATATTTTGGTATAGATGAGGTGGAGATGAAATTGGAAAGGTATGTTTGATATAGACTGTGGGAAGCTTCACATGGCATGCTATGCCATTTTCTTTTTAATTTTTAGTATAAAGTTGTTATTATTTTAATTTGATAAATCTTTATTGTTCAGATTACTACAGTGGTTTCTCTTTTTTCACCCATAGCTCCCCTCTATCCGGTTCTCACCCCACCCTCTGCCCTTACACCCCACCCCCACTTTCCTCATCCATAGGTGTATGATTTTTGTCCAGTCTCTTCCTGCACCCCCACATCCCTTTACCCCCGAGAATTTTCAGTCCACTCCCCTGATTCTATTATATTCAACACTTTATTTTGTTTATCAGATTTTTAATTCACTTGATTTTTAGATTCACTTGTTGATAGATGTATTTGTTGTTCATAATTTTCATCTACCTTTTTCTTCTTCTTCCTCTTCTTAAAGAATATATTTCAGCATTTCATATAATACTGTTTTGGTGGTGAACTCTTTTAGCTTTTTCTTATCTGTGAAGCTCTTTATATGACTTTTAATTCTGAATGATAGCTTTGCTGGGTAGAGTAATCTTGGTTATAGGTTCTTGCTATTCATCACTTTGAATATTTCTTGCCACTCTCTTCTGGCCTGCATAGTTTCTGTTGAGAAATCAGCTGACAGTTGTATGGGTGCTCCCTGGTAGGTAATTAACTGTTTTTCTCTTGCTGCTTTTAATATTCTCTCTTTGTCTTTTGTTCTTGTTTTAACTATGATGTGTCTTGGTGTGTTCCTCTTTGAATTCCTTTTGTTTGGTGTTCTGTGCACTTTCTGGACTTGTAAGTCTATTTCTTTCACCAGGAGGGGAAAGTTTTCAGTCATTATTTCTTCAAATAGGTTTTCAGTATCTTTCTCTCTCTCTCTTCTTCTGGCACCCTCATAATTTGGATTTTGGTACCCTTGAAGTTGTCCCAGAGGCTCCTTACACTATCTTCATATTTTTGGATCCTTTTTTCTTTTTGCTTTTCCAGGTGGGTGTTTTTTGTTTCTTTGTATTTCAAAAGTTTGACTTGATTCTTGCAATCTCTAAGTCTGCTGTTACATCTTTGTATAATATTTTTTATTTCAGTCAGTGTATGCTTAATTTATAGTTGCTCTTTTTTCATATCCTCGAGGGTCTCGCTAAATTTATTGGCCTTTTCTAGAAAATTCTTGAAAAACCTTATAACTGTAGTTTTGAACTCTATCCAGTCATTTGCTTTTCTCCATTTCTTTCATTTGTGATATGTTTCTTTGTCTTCGCATTTTGGCTGCTTCCCTGAGTTGATAGAGTAGCTTTGTGTGTGAGGTGTCCTATAGGGCTCAGCCTCCCTAGTTACCTGAGGTGGACACTCTTGGTGCACTCCTTTGTGGGCTGTGTGCACAGTCTTGTTGTAGTTAAGCCTTTATTGTTGTTGGTATCACTGGGAGGAATTGACCTCCAGGCCAGTTGGTTGTGAGGATCAGCTGTGTCTACGCTGGGAGAACTTCTATGCTGGAGACACCCTTATGAGACAAGACTTACAAAAGCCTCTGTGTTCAGCTTGGATGGAATGGAGTCTCAGGGCAGAGCAGACAGTCTTGGTTTCCCCACCAGCCCTGCCCTAAAAGGCCCCTGTGTCTCAGTGTCCCATGGTAATCGCTGCAAGCACTTCTGAGAGAAAACCATCCTTGAGTTTTGCCTGCTGCCAAACAGTCCAGTTTCTCCCCGAATGAGTCTGGGAGTTCAGCGCAGTTGGGAGCTTTTGTCTCCCTCCCGCTTGAGAAAGCCAGCTGCCTACTCAATTGCCTACCCTCTTCATGCACACGAAGTACCTTTACCTTCTGCAGTTCCTCTGAGTCTCAGTGTGCTTTTCTCTTTCCTTCTAGTTGTAGAATTTCCACTCAGCCAGCTTTCCTGTGGTTCTGGATGATGTCCATTTTTGTCTTTTAGTTGTAGTTTTGAAATTGTTGTGCAAGGCAGCAGTTTAGGTGTTTACCTATGCCACCATCTTGGTTTCCTCCTCAATGTAAAGTTTTTATAGAAAAGAATAATATGGTGAGATTAGACTTAGATAACTTTAGTAGCACTGTGAAGAGTGTAAAAGAGAAGTAAGAGAGACTGGTGATAGGAAGTCAAGTAAGGGAAACATTGAAATAGTTTTGTCAAGCCTGTGCTGATGTAGGATATCTGATTTCAGGCAGAGGAAATTTTTTAAAAGGCACTAAATTTAAAGTTTTTATGTATAGAAACACCAATCAGAAAGGATATATGCACCCCTATGTTCATAACAGCACAATCTACAATAGCTAGAATTTGGAAACAGCCTAGGTGCCCGTCAGCAGATGATTGGATCAAAAAACTATGGTACATCTATGCTGCCATAAAAAAGAAGGAATTCTCATCATTTGCAGCAATCTGGATAGAATTGGAGAACATCATGCTGAGTGAAATAAGCCAGTCAATGAAAGAGAAATACCACATGACCTTACTCATTTATGGATAATAAAGAAAATTATAAATTGATGAACCAAAAGATAGATATAAAGACAGTAAAGCAACAAGCAGACTGTCAAATTACAGCGGGGAGGGTAGGGAGATCTGGGGGAGATAAGAGATCAACCGAAGGACTTGTATACATGCATATAAGTACAACCAATGGACACAAAACTCTGGGGAGGGAGGGTATGTATGTGTGTGTGTGTGGGGGGGGCAGTGTTAAAATATGTACACAGATAATTTAATTTAAAAAAATTATGAACAAAAAAAAATAAAAAATAAAGTTTTTATGTATATTTTATTCTTTATAGAAACATAAAATTATTTTATGAAATTATTTTGATTTGTAATACAAAGTTGATGATAATTTATTTCCATTAGATAATAGTATTTTTAGTTCATCTGAAGATGACATTGTTGTTGCCCCAATCACCCATGTATCCGTCACATTAGATGGGATTCCTGAAGTGATGGAAACTCAGCAGGTTCAAGAGACATATGCACACTCACCAGGAGCCTCCTCACCAGAACAACCTAAGAGGAAGAAAGGTGAGTGGTTCATTCGTTTAGGGGAAACAATAAAGTCTTGATGAGAGAGAAACATCGATCAGCTGCCTCCTGCACACACCACCCCCCCCACCGGGGATATGCCCGCAACCAAGGTACATGCTCTTGACTAGAATCGAACCCGGGACCCTTCAGTCCGCAGGCCAACACTCTATCCACTGAGACAAACAAATTCCCTTTGGCTTAAAGGGAATTTTTAACTTTAGGACCATTCTTATATTTTAAAGTCTAACACTCTTTCCATTTTATTTTATTCTGATTCTGCTCCAATTTGTTTAATATTTTAAGTTTAATATCTTGGTTAATGGCATCACTACTAGCTACCAAGTAACCTAACTTCACGAAAAAGAAGGAAAAATTCCTAGAGCCAGAATTGAAGAGGAGCCTGACTGGTGTGGTTCAGTGGTTGAGCATCAACCTATGAACCAGGAGGTCATGATTCAGTTCCCAGTCAGGGCATGTGTCTGGGTTGTGGGTTCAATCCCCAGTGGGAGACATGCAGGAGCCAGCTGATCAGTGATTCTCTCTCAGCATTGATGTTTTTTATCTCTTTCCTTCTTCTCACTTCCTCTCTGAAATCAATAAAAATATATTTTAAAAAATGTTTTTAATTAAGAGGACAATGAAAACATTAAGAATGAGCTAGCACTACCATGGCCTTTAAGGGTTGAGAAGGACATGTCAGGCTTGGTATTTAGGTGGATCGGATCTTATTGCCCTTGTAGAGGCAGTTGCTTAAGTTTGTTTTTTAATATATTTTATTGATTTTTACAGAGAGGAAGGGAAAGAGATAGAGAGCTAGAAACGTCAACGAGAGAGAAACATCGACCAGTTGCCTCCTGCACACCCCCTACCAGGGATGTGCCCACAACCAACGTACCTTCCCCTGACCGGAATCAAACCTGGGACCTTTCAGTCCGCAGACCAACGCTCTACCACTGAGCGAAACCGGTTTTGGCAAGATGTTTAAGTCTTGATCCAGTGCAAGATGGGGTCTGGGAAGAGACCTCAGCATGTAATTGGGGTCCTTGAAAGGCTATAACCACAAGAGAAAAATACTATGCCCATTGGCACAGACAAATATCAAGGAAACTATGGCTCTGAGTGAAGGAAAAAGGAATTCTTCCTTCGAAAATTCATAATCCTAGGCTTGCCTTAACCTAAGTTTATAATTAAGATTTTAAACTATCAATTTCTTTAGGATTTCCAAAAAAAGTAAATTACATAAGAGTGACCCAGGCTAGCAATAACTTTGGGACATCAGACAGAAGCTCTTGTAAAATTGTTCTGGCAAATCATACATTTAAACCAGGCTGCATGGGATTTCCTTAAATAAAACCTTTTGAGCACTGACTGGTGTGCTTCAGGGCTTAGAGCATTAGCCCTTTTACTGAAGAGTGGTGGGTTCAATCCCAGTCAAGGGCATGTCCCTGGGTTGCAGGTTTGATCCCCAGTCCCAATTGAGGCACGTATAGGAGGCAACCAATCTCAATCTCTCTCTCTCTCTCTCTCTCTCTCTCTCTCTCTCTCTCTCTCTCTCTCTCTCTCTCTCTCTCTCTCTCTTTCTCCTTTCCTCTCTAAAAAAAAGTCAATTAATTCTAGCCCTGTTGAAGTGGCTCAGTGGTTGAGCATCAATCTGTAAACCAGGAGGTGACAGTTGGATTCCCAGTCAGAGCACATGCCCGGGTTGCTGGCTCCATCCCCAGTCAGAGGCATGCAGAAGGCAACTGATCGTTGATTCTGTCATCATTGATGTTTCTATCTCTCTCCCTCTCCCTTTCTCTCTGAAATCAATAAAAACATTTTAAAAAGAAAGAATATGGTATCTATCAGAAAAACACACACAGGTAAATAAGAAGCATAAAATGAGTGATAGGGATAGGAGCTAACAGAATTCTTGGCTTCTAAAACTTGTTTTCATTAACACAGTCAACCAGAAGTGTCTGCCTCATGAATGGGTTCTCTGCAGATGTCTGTAGTGATGGAAGTTGAGACACCTGGCTGACTAGGTTCCACATTTATACATTTGGTAGTCTTAAGGGGGCCTGAAGAGGGACATCTTTGACACTCTTCTCTCTGACTCATGTTCACCCTTGAGACAGTCAGCCTTAAAATGCTAGAGTAAGATGTACTAACTGAAGTATCCAATTATGCTTGGTCCTTATTGTTACCCGTATACTGATGGAGACAGCATGATCATTTCTACCTAAATTACAGGGAACATTGCCAACCAATTGTGATTCTAGATAAGTGGCAAAAGAGGATTACAAGAAGGCTTTAGGGTAATTGGTTGATCCAGACTAAAGCTGCACAAAATACAGTTTAATACTACTCTTGGAATGGATTTGTTTATTTTATTTTTTTATTTTTTTATTTTTTAAATATATTTTTATTGATTTCTTTTACAGAGAGGAAGAGAGAGGGATAGAGAGTTGGAACATCAATGAGAGAGAATCATCGATCAGCTGCCTCTTGCACACCTCCTACTGGGGATGTGTCCGCAACCAAGGTACATGCCCTTGACCGGAATCGAACCCGGGACCTTTCGGTCCACAGGCCGACACTCTATCCACTGAGCTAAACCAGTTTCGGCGGAATGGACTTGTTTAGAGATTGGTTAATGGATAACATATAAAGTCTGTTGTAACATAAATATACATAAAAATGAGATGTTTAAAAATACACAGGAAAATTAAAAATTTACTTTGTTTCACCAAAATGTCATTTATTTTTTATATCTAGAGTTTGGGGAAGTTTTCAATTTGAGAACTAACTATGCAAACTAACAAAGTTACTTGTCCTAAATGTATCAAATGGACCCAGCAATATATTTAAAAGAGAAAAAAGCTAAAAATCTACTTTTCCTGCCTTAAAAACTTAGAAACCTATATGGATTTTTTTTTTAGCTCAAGTTTTATCAGAATTAAGAATTTCCCCCTGAATTTTAAGAAAGCACTGTCAGCATTGTCAACTCAAAGACAAGATGCAATGTTTTGAACTTTACCTTATGTTTACAAATGAGCCAAAATATCATTTTCAATGTATTTGTGATCTAAATTACATTAAAGTTTTTACTCAAATTATTTTTCATTAAATAGCACTTAAAGAGACATATATATATATATATATATATATATATATATATATATATATGGGTTTGGCACTTAAAATTAGGATAAAGGACAAAACGGCACTTACAGCTAAATTGTCCACTCACACTTTTGAGGGCAAATATTTATGCAGAGCTGTTCTGCTTCCAGGGAGAAAAACTAAACCACCACGACCAGATTCCCCAGCAACTACACCAAACATATCTGTGAAGAAGAAAAACAAAGATGGGAAGGGTAAGTAATATTGTAATTTTCCTATAAAACTTACGGGTCAAATGATGTTCAGATTGCTTTAAAATGCTTATGAGATACAGTTGCCATTTTCTATAAAAAGCATGGTAGTAACATAGCCCAGAAAAGATTTCTGGGCTATGTTACTACCATGCTTTTTTAAAAGGATTTTTAAAAGATGTTCACTCACCTGTCCAAATAATCCATTCATTCATATAAAATAATGAGTCTCTTGGAAGAGTTCAGCCAGGTTAGGTTTTCAGTTTATAGAAATTTTATTACATAATATTTTAATAACTGTTTCCAAAATTTGAAGGAAAAAAATCATCTCAAAGTGCTTTCTCCCTAAAACATGACAAATCTAATTGGCAAGATTGCTCTGTTGAGATACCGTATATGCGGCTAGTAAAAAAAAATCTATATCAGGCCCCAAAATTATAACCATTATATTTTCAATAGTAACAAATTATATTATATCTTTGTATAATTACAGATGGAACTTTTAGTTATGTTTTATTGTGCACTTCAAATGAAATTTTGATAAAAGAAATTGCTTTTGTTTCAGGAAACACCATTTATCTTTGGGAGTTTTTACTGGCACTGCTCCAGGACAAAGCTACTTGTCCTAAATATATCAAATGGACCCAGAAAGAAAAAGGCATTTTTAAATTGGTAGATTCTAAAGCAGTATCCAGGTTGTGGGGGAAGCACAAAAATAAACCTGATATGAATTATGAGACCATGGGAAGAGCTCTCAGGTATGTGAAGTTTTTGTAATTTATTATGTTAAGAATATAATTTTCTAAATGCTAAAAAAAAATAAAAATTGATAACTTCTAAAAGCTAAAGAATTTTTAAAATGGTGAATTTTACTTACTGAATTGCTAAAACCAGAGTGATTTAGGATCAGTGTGCATTTAAATTGAAATCCTATTTCAATCTGGGAAAATGTTTGCCTCCCAAAAAAGATCTTCATGCAAACAACAGATATTTATAAAGGGATCAGAAAGTGTTAAAATATTATCAGATATTATAAATTGACCATAGGCCAAACCTGTATTGAGCCATTAAACTTAAAATCAGCACAAAATACAAATAGTGGTGATGTAGGAAATTAAGGGGTACACTTTTATATGTAAACCTCAGGTATGATTTGTAATATCTTATGTAGAATAAATCTTTGCTGCAGGGATAAGATTAGACAAATTTTTTCCACTGGAGTATAATATTCTTTAACTCACTTTATTTTCTCTGTGGTCTTATCATTTATTCTTCAAGATACAAATGTATTTGAGAAAATTTTGTTAAAAACACCAATGATATGATAACTTGATAACCTTAAGCTAGAACTGTGTATTTAATGTTTTTTTAACATACTTTTGCTTACTAATATAATTTAAATTATTGACAAAATTTGAATCCCTTAAATTTGTGCATCATTAAATTTTATATAGAAAACTGAATTAAGTTTACAAAATCAAATTTAAACTGGTAGTGACATTACAGGAAAATATGGAAGGGAAATAGTTTCTTGAGTTTGGTACTATAGATTGGATTATTCCAGCAAATTAACAGAAAGGTAGAGGAAGGAAGAAAAGTGAAGGCTAGAATAATCCATATACTTTATTAACAATCCCCTAATTAAAATTGCTTTTAGATTCAGTTAGTAATAAGGACTTTATTCTCTGTGAATAAATATGTATTTTACATATAGTTAGAAAATAATGTTTTAATTACATTATCTTATATAAAATAATTGCCCTTCATATAGAAATTCTTTTCTCTCACTTGTTCCCAACTTTAAACTTCACAATTATAAAATTTTTATTTTAGTGAATATTATTTTCATTTATATTTAATTGAATAAAATATTGATGGATTGTCTGCTTTGAATAGGTACTATTACCAAAGGGGTATTCTGGCAAAAGTAGAAGGTCAGCGCCTGGTGTATCAGTTTAAGGAAATGCCAAAAGATCTTATTTATATAGATGATGAGGATCCAAGTTCCAGCATAGAATCTTCAGATCCATCACTGTCAGCAACAACCACTTCAAGCAGGAACCAAGCAGGACGATCAAGAGTATCTTCAAGTCCAGGGATAAAAGGAGGAGCCACTACAGTTCTAAAACCAGGGAATTCTAAAGCTACTAAAATCAAAGATCCTGTGGAAGTTGCCCAGCCATCAGAAGTTCTGAGGACAGTGCAGCCCACGCAGTCTGCATATCCTACCCCGCTCTTCCGGACTGTTCATGTAGTGCAGCCAGTACAAGCTGTCCCAGAAGGAGAAGCGGCCATAATTAGTTGTGTGCAAGACGAAACAGTAAATTCTTCAGTTCAAAGTATTAGGTGAGAAAACTAAAATTTACCAATGTGTACTATTATGTGATCTTCCTGATCCAGAGCCATTATTTATTAAGTGGGTCTTAAAAATGATACAGATTCCAAGCTAGAATGTTTGGTCAACAGATTGTATCACACCTGATTGTATCAATGTTTCCTTTATTTTTACACTTTGATATGACTTGATGTTATTCTATCAATTTAAGTCTAGTCCATTATACCTTTTTATAACTGAATTAATTTATATAATAAGTGATCCACATATAAGAAAACCCAGAGAATGGTTTCAGATCTATTTTCAGAGTCAGAAGCTGCAAAAATTAAACAAAAATGAACAAATCATTTTTGGAATGTATTGGGTTTCAAGATATAAACATTATTCCTTGGGAAATCCTATTATGGAACAGTTAATTCCCAAAGTTCCAACAGGTAGAAAGGCCAAGAATCTAAGGTCCTCTTTTTCAGGCTTGCAGAGTGGTAGAAGTTGGCTTAATCAAATCAAATTTGCTTTATAGTCTCAGGAAAGATATGAAACAACAGGTTAACTAAGAAAACCCTATCTGCTTCAGAGTAGTCTTTCGCAGATATTTGGGGCTTGTCTTGGCCAATTTAGAATGAGGAAAATGGAGAGAGGGATAAAATAAAGGTAATACTCCATTTTTGTTTCTACTGTCATGAATTTCCAGTACATAAATTATAATAAGATGTAGGAGCCCCTCAAAATCTAATAACAATTATTCTTTGATTACTTTTTAAAAATATATACTTTTATTGATTTTTTTACAGAGAGGAAAGGAGAGGGATAGAGAGTTAGAAACATTGATGAGAGAGAAATATCGATCAGCTGCCTCCTGCACACCCCTTTCTGGGGAAGTGCCCGAAACCAAGGTACATACCCTTGACTAGAATCGAACCTAGGACGAGTCACTTCACAGGTTGACTCCCTATCCACTGAGCCAAACCTGTTAGGGCTTTGATTACTTTTATTAGTCAACTTTAGTCTTATATTCCAGAATATAAATGCTGGATTTTTGTTCAATTGATCTTGCAGTAAGCAAACATTATCTAGGATCAAGATAGACTTAGGTGGTTCAATCTTTCTTATATGGTCCATTTAAACCTTTAACTTCGTGAAAATTGAATTCTTTTAAATCTTTAGTGGACTTGCAAGGAATAAAAAGATCACTTTTTTTCATTTTATTTGGATAGGAATGATACATCTCTAATTGGCATTAAAGAAGTAATTATTTAGCTCTCTAATTCCTTTTAATGTTTTATTTTCCTCCAGATCCCATTGGTTACATGGTGGACCTTGAAAATGACTTTAGGTTTTCTCACTGTGCAGAATATAGTTAAACACTGCTGCAGTTAAATATTTTACCCTTTGTTCTCCCTACGTGATCTACAATAATAATATGATTTGTTTTGATATTTACTGCTATGTTGCTAACAATTACCTAAAAGAGAAGTTGGGGTGTTTCACTGAGCTAGAAAAAGTTTAGCTATATCAGAAAGCAGGTCTAATTAAGCAAGTTTATTCTGTATATAGTATAACAGGCTAAGTTGACTCACCCATGTGCAGTACATTTGAAGCTCTCGCTGGTGCCAATTGCAAGCGTGTGTTTCAATTTGTCATTGTCTATCATGAATTTGGTTGATATTTCTATTATAGAGAAAGGGCGAATAGTGACATTAAAATATTTCTTCTAATTAACTTCCTTCCAATGTGCATGCATCTGTGCACCAGGTCACTAGTAAGATGATAATGGAGCTGAATTTTTTGTAAGAAATAGAAGGATAATGTGGTACAGGAGTAATTATTTTCCTCTGGTAGCAGCGATATTTGAGGGATTTGGCAATACATTCCCATCTACTCAGAGCACTTCAATTTTGAGTGTAGATTATAGTCCAGGCAGACAGTCACTGACCTTTTACAGCATAGAGGAGCCTGTACCCACAATGCTACAACCCTCCCAAACCTAGCTTGATCATATTCAGAATACACTGCTGTAAGTTCTTTGTTGAGGACCTAAGATCCCGTACAAGGACACAGGTCCACAGGAGCCACCTTAACAAGTATTAAGTGTCACTGACACTTTAGAAAACACTTTCTGTAGCAGTGTGGAGCCAGCCTGTACCTGTGCTTTGGAGATGTTTTCAGGTTGTAATGAAGAAAAGTATAGATAGGTTTCATTTTTTCCATCAGTTCAATGCCAGAAAGAGCTTTTTGTACCAAATAGGGTCATGGAACCAAAAACAAATTGTCAAAGTCAAAATATTGAGTCATCAGTTCTACACGCTTTCCATGTTAAACAGCCGTGTGTGTGTGTGTGTGTGTGTGTGTGTGTGTGTGTGTACCACAAAGATTTTTAATCTGACCAGAATAGCCAAAACCACGTTGCCATGATAATCCCCTATGTTCCTTTATCTCTTCATCTTGATTTAATATTCCTACTGATCCTCAGGCCACTTTTCACTCCCTCCTGATAGTTACTATTATAGTTATCTATGCCTTACCCAACTAATTTCTCCTCAATATTTCCAGTCATCCAGCCTACTTCTCTGTTCATGGAGTAGCATTGACAGTTTCAGTGCTCTATTTCTGACTCTGTTGGAAAGAAGTAGGGGAAGGGTTTGCGGGACATCATTTATACAGTCTCTGTTGTGTTCAGTAATGTCCTAGGCTTTCCTTCACATTATTTCACCACTCACTCACCTAGAGCAACTTTCCATCCTGTAAGCTCCATTTATGGTAAGTGCCCCATACAGATATACCATTTTATCTATGATGCCATATTTTCACTGTACCTTTCTATGTTCACATACACAAATACTTACATTGCATTCAGTTGCCTATAGTATTCAGTATAGTAATATGCAGTATATATGTTTGTAGCCTAGGAGGAATAGGCTATACCGAAAGTACTAAACATGTAGTAGGCTGTGCCATCTAGATTTATGTCAGCAATTTTCAACCTTTTTCATCTATGGCAAACATAAACTAATTACTGAAATTCTTCAGCACACCAAAAAATATATTTATGCTGATCTGACAAAAAAATAAAAGTAATTACTTCCCCTTTTTGCTCCAAAGTAACTTTAAAAAAAGCACATCAGGTACTTACACTGGTATATAAAGATATCTGGTACCAAGAATTAATCAACCAGACACAACCTTATTATGCTACGTGATCACCGTGCATGAATTTCATGCACTGTGAATCTAGTAATAGATAAAATTGTAAATATTCATCTTTAGCTGAAGCTATTTGAGGACTTAGGAAATGACAGTGTGTTGAATGGTTAAGCACATAAGCTATGCATTCAGATGGCTTTTTATCTAATTGGTCAACCTTAGACAAACTATTCAATCTATGTGCATTAATTTTTCCATATGTAAAATGGGGTAGTACTTACAGAGCTGCAAGGCTATACATACCATTTCCCCGAAAATAAGACAGTGTCTTATATTAATTTTTGCTCCCAAAGATGCGCCAGGCCTTATTTTCAGGGGATGTCTTATTTTTCCATGAAGAAGAATACGGTACACATTTATTGTTAAATGAAAATAAAGAAAATTTATTACTTGTATACGGTACGGTAGTACAGTAGTTGTCAACACAAACCAGGCAAACTGTGAATCCTACAGTATCAAGAATTTACTCATTTATTCAATGACAATCATGTCATCATCTTCTGGAACATCATCATAACAATCCAATTCCTGAATTTCCTGGTGAATTTCTTGTGACTCCATTTCTTTCAGAATCAGTGGACCAAATCTCTCATGTTTAGCAATAGCACTGTCTTTAAATGAGTACTTCTTGTCAAGGTAGCCTGCTCTCAGTGCATTTGCAATGCAACTGTCAGTGATTTTCTCCCATGAATTCTTCACGCAAGTCACAACTTCTTGCAGTTTAGGTTTTACAAAGTTTCTGAGACAGAGTCTGGTGGGGAGGGGGCTTATTTTTGGGGGGGATGCCTTATATTTCACTCAGAAGGAAACTTGTAAGTAGGTCTTATTTTCGGGGGATGCCTTATATTTCACTCTGAAGGAAACCTGTAAGTAGGGCTTATTTTCAGAGGATGTCTTATTTTCGGGGAAACACGGTATTTATAGACACAATTGGTATGCTTACTATATACCAAGTACTATTTTACCAATATGTACATGTACATAAACTCTTGATATGGGAAACCTTAAAAAAGTGACATCTGACTATAGGATGAGGTACCATACACTAACTCAGATTTCACACAGCCTATCCTGATTCAGGTGGACAGGAGGAGAAGGTAGGCACAGTGCATTTTGGGAAAGTTTCCTGGCTCCCAAAGTTATTCTTTATCCTTCTAACTCATCCCTGCCTGCCCAATAATATTAGTACACCTGGCCTTGATTCTTTGCCACACCTCCCCACTATTAAATATTCATTACCCAACTTATATTCTCTTCTATCTCGTTCTTTACAAGAGCTGCTAATATCCTGCTGTAGACTGATCCTGACCATGGTGACTTTGGTGGCAATCTGAACTTGAGAATCAGTCATCTTACCTGCATGGGTGGGGTCTAAGTCCTCCTGTGTCTTTCCACTTCCTTTGAACTTCTGAATTGTACTGAGTCTTCTTTTCACCTTTCTATCTAGCACATTTTTTTTTTTTTTTTTACTCCACAATTTCATTTGTCACATATGTGGTAGACCACATGACTATAATTCACCTGTAATGATCTGGCAATTGTTAACTATTTAATAAGCCTTGGGTTATTTAATTTTATCTAATGGTTTTCTTGGGTGTTTCTGTATGTGCAGTGTTTACTGCAGAGTCTGGCATTGTGTTATGTTGACATAACTCGTATTTTTGTCAAAGTGACTTGTCAATGTTAATGTTTTAAATGATGTAGAATATGATAATTTTCTCACTTTTATTCCTTAATTTCTATAGGACTATACAGGCTCCAGCCCAAGTTCCAGTGGTCGTGTCTCCTGGGAATCAGCATTTGCATACAGTAACACTCCAGACAGTGCCACTCACAACAGTGATAGCCAGCACAGATCCATCGTCAGGTGCTGGGTCTCAGAAATTTATTTTACAAGCCATTCCATCCTCACAGCCCATGACAGTACTGAAAGAAAATGTGGTGTTACAGTCTCAGAAGCCGGGCTCTCCTCCATCGATCGTCTTGAGTCCTGCCCAAGTACAGCAGGTTCTTACCAGCAATGTCCAGTCCATTTGCAATGGAACCGTCAGCATGGCTTCATCGCCACCCTTCAGTGCTACTGCCCCTGTGGTGACATTTTCTCCTCGCAGTTCACAGCTGGTTGCCCACCCACCTGGCACTGTAATCACTTCAGTTATCAAAGCTCAAGACACAAAAACTCTTACCCAGGAAGTAGAGAAAAAGGAGGCTGAAGAAGATTTGAAAGAAGACACTGAGGAAACCGAGCAACAGCCACAGTCTTACGTGATGGTGGTTTCCAATTCCAATGGACTTACTTCTCAGGTAGCTATGAAACAAAATGAACTGCTGGAACCCAACTCTTTTTAATTAAAATTCCAAAAGAATTATGGATGATTGTTTTTTAATTTAACATTTCCAATTGAATGCAAACTATCTGATTCTAAGACAAAATTATAAAGATATTCCTTTTTGTAGTTTTTAAAAATAATTAAGAGTTAGTTTGACTTTGTTAGATGAGGAAAACCAAAGGGTTTCTCTTTGTTCGCCAAATGTTCAGAATTCACTTGTGAAAGAACAGGCATTTTATACTATGAAGACATTCTTTTGAGATTTTTTTTTCATTGCTATATCTTAAGCATTTTTAAAGTTGCTTTTAAAATTTTACAATGTCTGATCTTTTCTGATTCTGTTGTAAATACAGTACTTAAATAGAAGACAACAGGAAACTTATATAGGAACTATTTTCATTCCACTTGTGTAAGTTAAGTTTTGACTCTTTCAACTGCAAGACACCTATTTTATACTTTGTTAAAATTATGATTTAACTAGATTGACTTTTAGTTGGATGAACAGTATATTGAACTATGAATGTAAAATATAACATTAAAATTGAAATATGCCCATGATGATGGCTGAACCTGTTTTAGAAGCAAGGTAGTATGAAAGCAGCAATCTAAGAGTGGCCTCCTAACTAGTTTTGTAACCTTGGGCAAGCCACTGTTCTTTCTGGGCTTCAGTTCTCTCATCAAAGTAAGGAATACCGTATTTTTCGGACCATAAGACGCTCCGGACCATAAGATGCACCAGTTTTTAGAGAAGGGAAATGAAGAAAAAAAGATTCTGAAACAAATAGTGTCCTAAAATATTTTATGTGCATTAAAACCCAACATCACAGTCATAAACACATGTAATCAACCCTGTAAAGTAAACAGCAGCATTTAGAACCATTTTAGAGCCGGGCAAGCACACAGAGACCACACAGAGCCGGGCAAGTAAAAAAACTTTTTTTTTAAAGTATATGTGTAGGCTATATTTGGACCATAAGACGCAGGGACTTTTCCCCCCCACTTCTGGGGGGAAAAAAGTGCATCTTATGGTCCGAAAAATACGGTACATTTGGCTTAGACTAGATGATCTTCAATTTCCTTTATAGTTCTAAATTTATGATTCCAACTCCTATATTTTAGAATTATATCAATTAAAACATCAGCTTATTTCCTAATGTAAGTATAGCAAAAATATTGCAGAAAAATAATGGCCCTAGAAATTAAAATTTCTACTATCTGTAAGATTGCTATGAAACTGAATTCTTCATTAATTCCTTAGGCCCCTGTGCACTGTGGCCCATTAGTAAACATGCATTGCTAATACATTGCTGTTCTGAGAGTCTAGACTCTTTCTTACAGGCTCAGAAAACATCCAAGCCTTGGGTTAATCTGCTTGAATGGTCCGTTGCTATAAAAGCACAATTGATTTATATTTTGGATTTTTTTAAAATGAGTAGGGGGGAATTGCATACAAAGATAATATATATATATGTATAACCACGTTTCTGAAATAAATTTCAGATTACTTTTCAACTGTAAATAATGTACATTTCACAAGAAAAATTGTTTTCTGCATATTTTCTAGTATAAGAAAGATAAATTTTTGTAGATGAAAAAATTTTCTTTAGAGGTCTAATGTTATATGTTTTCATATTACAGAGTGACTTTGTATTTAAACAAAAATTTAAATTTTGAAATCCTCTCAACATTTTTGTATCTGCAATTGGTTTATTATTAAATAAATCATATAAAAATTCTCGTGTTTTCAAGCAAAAGTTTCTTTAGAACAGTGTACAGAAAATGTTGCTAGTATTTATAGTGTTAGTAAATGCTTATGTAATAAACTCCATTAGTCAGAATTGCAGAATGACATCCTCTCATTTTTCCTTTCAGTCATGCCAAGTGGCAGTTTTGAGACATCACACAATGGATTACAAAGCTCCAGAAATTAGAAAACAATAAAATGTTCTCAGCAATAATATTCAATATAATTTTAAAAACAAGTTTCTTAATTTCTAGTTAGAAATTAGATGTTAATTGATTAACAGAATACGAGAAACAGAAAATGTAGGAAAATTACAATTTCAGTCCTATACCTCTATATAAAGAAGTTAATTTCACTTAAGGATTTTCTCGTACCAGTTAATATTCTTCCAAAATATCATTTGCAAAGGTGCATTCTTATCTCTGAAGATGGAGAGATACTGAGAAGGACCTCAATGAACAAACCTTTCCGAGTTTCCCCAGTTTACTACCCTTTGCTCACGCCCCTTTCTTCTTTTTCCCTACAATTTTCCACTCTTCATCAAACTTAGTATAAAAACACTCATGCTAACCCATTTCTTTGAGTCTTCATTTCCTTATGAAGGCTCTCATGTCACATAAAACTTGTATTAAATAAATTTGCATGCTTTTCATCTTTAATGAGGGGACATAGGAGGTTGGCTGGCCGGCCCCACCTTCTGGTTGAACTCTGGTTGAGGAGACGATTTGCATTTTAGCCTTTTATTATATAGGACTAGAGGTCCCATGCATGAAGATTCATGCAAGAATGGGCCTTCCCTCCCCTGGCTGCTGGCACTGCCTTCGCTCTGGCCAGAGCAGCCTTTCTGCTCCAGCCCAGAGCCACCTTTCTGCCTTTCCACACCCAGAGGCCCAGAGGGGCTGGGGCGGTGTGGAAAGCCTGTGTCCCACCCGCCCCGGGCTGCTTGGCACCTGCATATGCAGTTAACCCGCCATCTTTGTTGGGTTAATTTGCATACTCCTAATTGGCTGGTGGGTGTCACAAAGGTACGGTCAATTAGCATGTCACTCTTTTCTTAGGTATATTGTATTTGCCTATTTTCATGTTCATGTTCTCATATTGCTAAATACTATCTATATGCTTATCAACTTCTACTCAACATTGAACTTGTTTTAAAAATGTCTTTATAGAACTATAATTGACATAAACTACACATATTTAAAGTGTACAAACTCTCCGGGACCGGTTTGGCTCAATGGATAGAGCATCGGCTTGGGGACTGAAGGGTCCCGGGTTCGATTCTGGTAAAGGGCATGTACCTTGGTTGCGGGCACATCCCCAGTATGGGGTGTGCAAGAGGCAGCTGATCGATGACTCTCTCTCATCGATGTTTCTGGCTCTCTATCTCTCTCCCTTCCTCTCTGTACAAAATCAATAAAATATATTAAAAAAAAATAAAGTGTACAAACTCATGAAATCACTATACTGAAGCAGAGAAGCTATCCATATATTTAGTGAGTCTTACCCTAAAAGTTTCCTTGTGGCCCTTTTAACCACTCCCTTCTTGCTGTTCTTCCCTGCTCTTGGCCCATTTCACCCCTCAGACAACCACTGATCTGCTCCCTGTCACTATGTCTTAGAATGTACTATTTTAAAAAAATATATTTTATTGATTTTTTTTTTTAACAGAGAGGAAGGGAGAAGGATAGAGAGTTAGAAACATCGATGAGAGAAAAACATCTATCAGCTGCCTCCTACACACCCACTACTGGGGATGTGCCCACAACCATGGTACATAATCCTGTCAGGAATCAACCTGGAACCCTTTAGTCTGTAGGCCAGTGCTCTATCCACTGAGCCAAACCAGTCAGGGCAGTATGTACTATTTTTATCTGGCTTCATAATTATTTTGATATTCGCCCATGTTGTGTACATAATTCCTTTTATTGGTGAGTAATTTCCCATTACATGGATGTACTGTGTTTTTCTATTCACTTGTTGATGGGATATTTCGATTGTTTCTCATTTTCAGCTATTAGATTAAAGCTGCTATAAATATTTCTGTACAAATCTTTATATGAACATGTATTTTCATATCTCTTAGGTAAATACCTAGGAGTGGTCTGGCTGTGTCATGATAAATGATTTTACATTCCAACAGGAGTGCATGCTTATTCCAGTTGCTCCTTATATCTCCAACATGTCAATCTTAATTTGCATTTATCTAATGACTAGTGATTTTGAGTTCCTTTTCATGTATTTCTTTTCTGATCCATATATCTTCTTTGTTAAATTTTTGTTGCCCATCTAAAAAATTCTGTAGTTTTTTTTATTACTGAGTTTTGAGAAGTCTATAAATCCAGGATACAGGTTCTAAGTTGTGTGCCTGATACTTCAAAAAGCTAAAACTTAAAACATCAATTTGGAATAAGGAGAGGTTTCTTGATCATGTAGGCACCAACCAAGAAGATGGGACATCTAGTCCTCAAAACCATATTAAGAAAGTACAGAGTCCAGGCTCCTTTTATGTTGAGGGAAGGGGAAATAGGAGAGCTGTTGTAAAAACTCAAGCCCCAAGCAGAATTCCTCTAATGATTATCAAGTCTAAAGCAGAAGCTGTTAGCCTGAAGGTCAGGGGAACTTAAACAAGATGGGCTCAGAGAGACCAAGCATTTCACTCTGTTACACAAACTCTTCGTCAGATGTGATTTGCAAATATTTTCAAAGTACAAAAACTTTTAAAATTTTGGTAAATTCTAATTTATCAACTTCTTTTATGATCATCAAAGACTTGGCTTTTGGTATCATGTCTATGAAATCTTTACTTAATCCAAGGTCATAGCAATTTTCTTTCCTCCAGAAGTTTTATAGTTTTGAGTTTTACATTTAGCTCCAAGATCCGTTTTGAGTTAATTTTTGTATGGTGCAGGGCATGTTTGAAGTTCACTTTCTTACTTTTGTATATCCAAAAATCTAAAAAAAGCATCCTTCCTACCTGGAATTACCTTTGGACTTTTGTTGAAAACCAGTTGTCCTTACATGTATGGGTCTATTTAAGGACTCTGTTCTATTGATTTGCCTATCTTTGTTCCAATACAGAAGGTTGATGTGTTGAAATCAGGTAGTGTTAGTTACCTAAATTTGTTCTTTTACAAAGTTGATTTGGCTATTCTAAAATTTTGGAATTTTCATTTGAATTTCAGAACCTGTTTTTTTTCAACTTCTACAATGGAAAAAAACTCAATTTTGAGTGGGATCATGTTGAATCTATAAACCAATTTGGGAAGAATGAACATGAGTTGGTCTTTGGACTCATGAACATAAAGTGTCTCTCCATTTAAGTGTTCTTTAATTTCTCTAATCAATGTTTTGTAAGTCTCAACGTATACATTTTGCAATGCTGTGCCAGATTTATTTTTCAGTACTTAACATTTTTATGCTACTGTAAATATCACATTTAAAAAATTTCAAATGGATTGTTTTATTTTCTTTTAATTAAAATTAAAATTTTAATTTGATAAAATTTTACATCTGAACATATTGGCATAAGTACCACCCAGCATCCAAGTAGTTTCCCTCATAGTCCTTTCCACATAAATCATCCCCTAATGCCACTTAAAGTACTTTAAAAAGAAAAATTGCCTGGCTGGTGTGGCTCAGTTGTTGAGCAATGACCTATGCACCAGAAAGTGATGGTTCAATTCCCAATCAGGGCACATGGGTTTCAGGTTTGATTCCCAGTAGGGGTTGTGCAGGAGGCAGCTGATCAATGATTTCTCTCATCACTGATGTTTCTCTCTCTTCCTTTCCCTTCCTGTCTGAAATCAACACAAATATACATATACTTATACACACACACACACACACACACACACACACACACACACACATATATATATATATATATATATATATATATATATATATATATATATTATTTTTTATTTTTTTTTATTTTTTTAAGGAAAAGGAAGCCCAGGAGATAGCACCAGAAGATAAAACTATTCAGGTAGGTTTGCTGAAAGTCAAAAGATAAAGGCAGCCCTAGCTGGCTTGGCTCAGTGGATAGAGCGTCAGCCTATGGACTGAAGGGTCCGAGGTTCGATTCCATCCAAGGACACATGCCTGGGTTGCGAACTCGGTCCCCAGTGGGGGGCATGCAGGAGGCAGCTGAACGATGATTCTCTCTCCCATCATTGATGTTTCTCTCCTCCCTTCCTCTCTTAAAATCAATAAGGAAATATATATATTTAAAAAAAGATAAAGGCACAGAGATAAAAAGTCAGCATATGAAAAAAACGTTTACTTAATAAGGAGTTCAGTGAAGCTTAAATATTACACATTGATGTATATAAGCAATAAGAAAATTTAAGAGGTTTTGTCTATTATTTAGGATCCCTGTTTCCTACTATTTACAGTTCCCCATTGTTTTACAGTTTATGAATACTTATATTGGTTCACCCTTAATAAAAGTTGTACAAAGTACAAAAAAAATGTTTTAAAGATGAGGATATTGTAAAGAGCCTCTGGAACAACTTTAAGTATACCAACATTCACATTATGGGGTACCAGAAGGAGAAAGAAAGTGAGCAAGAAATTGAAAACCTATTTGGAAAAATAATGACAAAAAAGCTTTTCTAACCTGGTTAAGGAAAAAAGAAATATAAGTCCAGGAAGCATAGAGTCCTAAAAAAGATGAACCCAAAGAGGCCCACACTAAGTCACATCATATTTAAAAATGCAAGAAGGTGAATGGGAAGTGATCAACCAAAGAACTTGTGTTCATATATGCATAACCCATGAACACAGACAATAGGTTGGTGAAGGCCCGGGATTGGGCAGTCTAGAAATGGTCAATGGGGTTGGGGGGAGAAGGGGTACATATGTGTAACTTTCAACAATAAATATTTTAAAAAACTAAAACAAAACATCATCTCCCCAAAACCCTGGACTCATTCTTGACTCTTCTATTTGTCTCACACACCATTTATAATCTACTATTAAAACCTGCTAGTTCTATCATCAAAAGAAAATTTAATTTAAAAAAAAAAGATCCAAGAAGTTAAAGACAAAGAGAGAATCTTAAAAGCAGCAAGAGAAAAGCAGTTATCTACAAGGGAGCTCCCATAAGACTGTGAGCTGACTTCTCAACAGAAACTTTGCAGGCCACAGGGATTGTCACAAAATATTCAAAGTGATGAAAAATAGGGACCTAAAACCAAGATTACTCTACCAGCAAAGTTATTTAGAATAAAAGGATACAGAGTTTCCTAGAAAAATAAGAGCTAAAAAAGTTCATCACCACCCAATCAGTATTATATGAAATGTTAAAAGGTCTTCTTGAAGAACAGAAAAAGAGATTTAAAAATATAAATATTAATAATAAGGGGGAGAGGAGCCGCCAGTGGGAGAGGGCCCGCCCGTGGGAGGGTCCCCCTGAAGCGGCCTCTGCTCCCCAGTGTGCGGCTGCTACCTGGCAGAGGGCGTGCGGCAGGGCCAGCACATCTGCACGCAGGACTACCAGCGTATGTACGGCACCCGCTGCTTCGCCTGCGACCGCTTCATCGAGGGCCAGGTGGTGTCAGCGCTGGGCCGGACCTACCACCCTGACTGCTTCGTGTGCGCCCCTGCCGGCTGCCCTTCCTGCCCAGGGACGGCGTGGCCTTCACCGGGAAGGAGTGCATGTGCCCAAAGTGTTCCCCTGTCCCAGGGCATCTGGAGCTGCGGGCGCTGCACCGCAGAAGTAAAAAAACGGCCAGTCCCTGGTGGCCCTGGACAAGCACTGGCACCTGGGCCGCTTCAAGTGCAAGACCTGCGGGAAGGAGCTGAATGCCGAGTACATCAGCAAGGACGGGCCGCCCTACTGCGAGGCCGACCACCACGCGGAGTTCGGCCTCTGCCGTGACGGCTGCGAGAAGCACATCGCGGGGCACGTGCCGGAGGCGGCGAGAAGCACTCCCACCCGCTCTGCGCGCTCCTGGCCGGCGCGGCCGGATGTTCGCCGAGGGCGAGGAGATGTACCTCCAAGGCTCCTCCATCTGGCACTCCGCCTGCTGACAAGCAGCCAGGACGGAGGACAAGAGCAAGATGCAGAAGCAGGTTTGCCCGGGTGCCACCCCCTGTGCCTTCCAGGAGACCAGGACGTCCTCCGAGAGCATCATCTCCGTGCCTGCGTCCAGCACCGCGGGCTCCCCCAGCCGCGTCATCTACGCCAGGCTGGGGGACGAGATCCTGGACTCCAGGGACCTGGCTGCCCTGCCCAAGAGCAAGGCCATCTACAACATCCACCGCCCCGACAGGATCTCCTACTCGCCCTACGTCAGCCACGCGGGGGACCGGCCGAGCGGCCTGGAGGGAGACCAGGACGACCGCTCCTCCCGGCAGTGCCGCACCTCCAGCCCCAGCTCCGCCCGGTCGGCCAGCCTCGGGCGCTACACCCAGACCTCGCGGTCGCCCCAGCACTACAGCCGGCCAGGCAGCGAAAGCGGCCGGAGCACCCCAGGCTCTCGGTGCTGTCCGACGGCAGGCCGCCCGCCACCTACCAGCAGGCGCAGCGCCACTTCCACGTGCCAGACCCCGGCGTCAAAGGTAACATCTACCGGGAGCCCCCCATCTACAAGCAGCACGCCTCGAGGCGCCCGGACGGGGAGGACAGCGGTTCCGACCAGGATGGCAGGAAGCAGAAGGGCAGCTGGCTGATCCTCCAGGGGGACGCGGACACCAGGACCAACTCGCTGTCCCACAGCAGCGGGGCCCACCGAGACCCTCTCCCCACGGGCCCGGGAGCCAGCTTCTACTCACGGTTCCCCTGTTCCAAATCTGACCCTCTCCCCGACACGGAGAGAAGGGCCTGGACCACCGGAACGCCAATCTGGCGCCTTGTGGAGCAGACCCGCCCGGATGCCAGCTGGGGCACGAGAGAATATAAGGTCTGTCCCTATGACCCCCTCATCGTCACAAACCGAATCCGAGTGAAGCTGCCCAAAGACGTGGACCGGACGAGACTAGAGAGACACCTGCCACCCGCGGGGTTCCAGGCGGTGTTCTGCATGAGCGTGGAGGAGTTGGACCGCCTGGCGCTCTGGGAGAGGAAGGACCTCAAGAAGAAGGCCCTGCTGTTCCTGATGGCGCCGCACCCGCCCCGCGCCGAGGGAGGCCGCTGGCCCCGCTCCTCTGTGCCCACCGGGCCGGCGGGCACCTGGGTGGGCGGGGCCGAGGGTGAGGCGGGAGCAGGTCCCACAGCGCAGCCCTGCGCCTGAGACCCTCCTGCCTGCAGCCCAGGCCCTGGCGCCCGGCTGAGCACCGCCCTCCCCCGGGGTGCTGGCACCAGGAGATGCTGCAGAGCGGCTGCCCCCGGGGAGGGCGGGCATCTAGACAGCACGCCCACCTCCCCAGCCCTGGGGGCACCGAGGGGACCAGGACTGGGATCCGAGGAGGCTTGTCAGGGACAGGCCCGGGCACCATCCCCAGCGGGGGTACCGGCCTCAGTGTCCTCTGGCCCCGGAGCGCACTGGCTCGTGGCCTGCAGCCGGGGGCCCGGGGCGGTGCCAAGTGCGGGGTGACGAGCGTGGCCGCTGATTGGGGCACAGGGTCCTCCTCCAGGCCCAAGGGCCCTGCTCAGCTCTCCCACGCCAGCCCCCAGATGCCTACAGGACATCCTAGAATAACAGAGAGCTTTATTTTACTAAGAAGCGCGGCCTGCGGGCCTGAGAGGACACATATGAAGAGTGTAGCTTGCAGCCTCAGCCCGGCCCTCCGCGCTGTGTGGTCTCCGTGCTCCGTGTCCCTAGCACATGGACTCCTGAATGTTTTCTTTTGCTTCTCTTTCTTTCGTACCTGTCACACGGTCCCCCGAAAGACCGCCCCCCCCCCCCACTCCCCAATGCTGTGTGTAATGCGTGTGAGTCCACGTCCACGGCGATTTCCTCGCTGTTACCCTCCACGTCTGGGGCGGACCCGCCTCCTGCCGGCCAGGGCCCGGGATGGGGACTTCCATTTACTCGGCCCAATGTCACGTGGCTTTTGGTGACACGGCCAGCAGAGCCCCACCTCCCCACGGGAGAACACACACATGTGGCCCCTCAGGGCACAGGTTGCGACACTGTCCGATCGGCGGTCAGCAGGGCCCGGGCAGAGGCCTGCGGGTCCCGCTGAGAGGTGTGGCCGTCATCGGGGCTGAGTGGGCCCGGCCCCGGTCACCGTGTTGGTGAAGTGCCTCGAGAGGCCTGTGGACACCAGCCAGGCGTCGCCCATGTCTGTCCCCGGCGTCCCGTGGAGCCGCATCCCCGTGTGTCCTGGCCGTCCCGCCCGTGAGTCAGCCTCACTCAGCTTCCTCCGGCCCAGCACACGCCAGCCCTGCCGCGCCCGGCCCCCGCGCCAGCCCGGCTCGGCCAGGGGAGGGGAAACTCCGGCACCTAACACGCTTCCGTCCACTCAGCGGTCTGAGCCCGAGCTGGAAAGCCCCGTCTCCTCCTCACTGCAATGGATGGCGGCCAAGGGCCTGGGAAATAAAGGATGCTATATTCTAACCTGAAAAGAAAAGAAAAGAAAAGAAAAGAAAAGGGAAAAAAAAGTAGAAAAAGGCAAAGGAACTAGAATACAAAACAATTTTGAAAAAGAATAAAATTGAAGGAATTACATTAAAATATATATATATAAATAATAAAATGGCAAAATATACATATCTATCAACAATTATTTGAAATTCAAATAGATGAAATGCTCCAATTGTAAGACAAACAGTGATTGAATGGATAACAAACAAGACCCTTACATATGATGTCTACATATGCTGTGTCAGATCAAAAGATATAGACAGACTGACAGTCAAGGCATAGAAGATATTTCATGAAATTGGAAATGGAAAAAAAAAAAAAAAGCTGGCATAGTAATACTTATATCAGACAAAATAGACTTTTTAACGCAAAAAATGACCCAGCCATTCCACTGTTGGGTATGTAACCAAAGAAACCCCAAACACCAAGTCCAATAGATATGTGCATTGGAATATTATTTACAACTAGAGGCCCAGTGCATGAAATTCGTGCACAGTGCATGGGAAGGGGGGGGTCCCCTCAACCCAGCCTGCAGCCTCTTCAATCTGGGACCCCTAGAGGGATGTCTGACTAGGATCGGGCCTAAATGGGCAATCAGACATTCCTCTCACAATCCAGGACTGTTGGCTCCCAACTGCTTGCCTACCTGCCTTCCTGATTGCCCCTAACCACTTCTGCCCACCAGCCTGATTGATGTCTAACTGCTCCCCTGTCAGTCTGTTTGCCCCCAACTTCCCTCCTCTGCTGGCCTGGTCACCCCTAACTTCCCTCCCCAGCAGGGTTGATCACCTCCAACTACCCTCCCTTGCAGGCCTGGTGGCTCCCATCTGCCCTCTCCTGCTGGCCATCTTGTGGTGGCCATCTTGTGTCCACATGGGGGCAGGATCTTTGACCACATGGGGGCAGCCATCTTGTGTATTGGAGTGATGATGAATCTGCATATTACTCCTTTATTAGATATGATAGAGGCCTGGTGAATGGGTAGGGGCCAGCTAGTTTGCCCTAAAGGGTGTCCTGGATCAGGGTTGGGGTTCCCTTGGGGTTTGGGGTGGCATGGGTGAGGGGCCTATGGTGGTTTGCAGGTTGGCCATGCCTACTGTCGACCCAAGTGGAGGCCCTGATATCTGGGATTTATTTACCTTCTACAATTGAAACTTTGTAGCCTGGAGCAGAACCAAGCCTTCTGCTCGCTCAGTGGCAGCAGCCATTTCTGTTGGGATTTCTCTTCTATAATTGAAACTTTATAGCCTTGATTGGAGGCCTGGGCCATCCAGGGTATGGGGAAAGCTTGGCTTCCTCCATCCCCGGGGAAACCCAAGCCTCCCTCCTGCTCTTTCTGTGGCCACAGCCATCTTGGTTGGGTTAATTTACATACTCACTCCTGATTGGCAGATGGGCGTGGCTTGTGAGTATAGCAGAGTGATGGTTAATTTGCATATTACTCTTTTGTTAGGATAGCCAAGATGTGGAAGCACCCTAAATGTTCATCAATAGGTGAATGGATAAGGAAGTAGTGGTGCATATATACAATGGAATATAACACAACCATTAAAAAAAAATGAAATCTTGCCATCTGCAAAACCAGGGATGGACCTAGAGGGTATTGTGTTGAATAAAATAAGTTAGGTAGGGAAAGACATGCCATATGATTTCACTTCTAGGTGAATTCTAAAAAGCCCCAAAATAAACCAACAAGCAGAACAGAAACTGACTCATACAGAGAACATTTTGACAAATACTAGTGGAGAAGGGGCCTGGGGGGAATGGTGAAAAATGTGAGTGGATTAATAAGTACAAATTGATAGTTACAAAATAATCATAGGAATGCACAGTATAGCTAAGAGATATAGTCAATAATTTGACACTATGTATGGTGTCAGATAGGTACTAGATTTTTGGGGTGATAATTTTGTAAGTTATGTCCAATCATTCAGTTGTACACCTGAAACTAATATGATATTGTACATAAACTGTAATCCTATATAATAAAGAGATAATATGCAAATTGACCATCACTCCAACACACATACTGTATATGGCCATCTCCATGTGGACACAAGATGGCTGTCAGGGGAAGGCAGTTAAGGGCAAGAAGGCCTGCAGGGGAGGGCAGTTGAGGAGGGGGGAATAGGACTGCAGGGAGGGCAGTTAGGGGTGACCAGGCCTGCAGGAGAGAACAGTTGGGGGCGAGCAGGCCTGCAGGGGAGGATAGATAAGGGTGACCAGGCCTGCAGGGGAGAGCACTTGGGGGTGACCAGGGCAGCAGGGGAGGGATGTTAGGGGTGACCAGGCTGGCAAGAGAGGGCAGTTAGGGGTGACTGGGCCAGCAGGGGATGGCAGTTGGGGATGACCAGGCCTACCATGGAGGACAGTTAGAGGCAACCAGGCAGGCAGGGGAGGGCAGTTAGGGGTGACCAAGCTGGCAAGGGTGGGCAGTTAGGGGCAATTGGGCCAGCAGGGGAGCAGTTAGATGTCAGCAGTGGTATGCAGATTATTTTGAGGTAAAGGCAATTTTAGCTTAAGGCTCAAGAGAAAATTCTGCCCTCTTCCCCCAAGCACCATTTGAATTAGAGGCCTTGCTCATGAGAGATTATCAGAGATAACTTCTATTGACTTATCTACTATAACAGAAATAACTTATTTTGAGCTATCTAGTATAGGTCAGGGCAAACCACTAATTACTGAATGTCTCCTTTTATCATCCTGCAATAATCTTTTGAAGTCCCCAAAGCACTTTATTTCATCCCTAGCTCAGGATGTCTTATATACCTCAATCCTCCTTCCTATCTCTGAATCTGTCAGGTATGCATAGTCCCTGTCTCTCATTGTATGTGGTGTTCCCATGCACATAATATTAAATTTGATTTCCTCTTGTCAATCTGCTTCCTGTTAATTTGATTTGGCCAGCCAGAAGAACTAGAGGAAAGAAAGGGGCATTTCCCCCACTTCCCCACCCCTGTAAAACAGCAGTGGTCTCCCAACAGCTGTTCTCATTTTCCCTTTAATCATTCTCCCCTTCCTCACCCACCCTCCAGCCTCCTGGGCGGCGGTGGGGCAGAGGGAATCCCTTTAATTATTCTTTTTTGAAAAAGTTTTTTATTGATTCCAGAGAGGAAGGAAGAGAGAGATAGAAACATCAATGATGAAAAAGAATCATCCCTGGACTGCCTCCCGCAGGCCCCCTACTGGGGATGGAACTCAACCGGGGATTGAGCCAGCAACTACCCCCACCTGAAACAGAGTTCACATTATAGTTTATAACACAAATCTTATCCAATTCCATTAATTCTAATTCATCTTTTGAGGCTCACAGGATTCCACATCTTTGAGAAATCCATGCCTATATCTAATATTCCCCTAAATGAGCCACCTTGCTATGACATGACTATTTCCCTTCTTTCATTTTACCGCTTAGAATAGCTTTGGTTTAAGTTTGTGGAGCGCATTAACAGTTTTGAATCCTAAGGCTTAGTTTAGATTTTGGGTGTAAGATAGTGACCAGACGTCCTGATTTTTAACAATTTGTCCCGAGTTTTGGAAAGAATCTTTTATATCTTTTGGACTTTTTCAAAAAAGCTGTGGGACGCGGGACAAACTGTTAAAAATCGGGACTGTCCCGCCCGAAGCGGGATGCCTGATCACCTTAGTGTAAGAACACTCACGTTCGTTTACTTGTTTATCTCTACTGGCTGAGCTGCTTGCTCCCACTCCCCCTTGCTCCTCCCACCCCTGGCCGGAGTCCTTGCTGGAAGCTTCTTCTACCTGATCTGCCAGGGACAAAGACGGGGAGGGAGAGCCTAAGCGACTAGGTTGGAAATAAAGCGGCACTGAGACTTCAGCCCACCTTCTTCCTTTCCGTGCCTTCCGCAGGAACAAGTTTGTTTTCGTTTTTTTTTTAATCTGGGAAGCTAACTGGGAAGGAAACCTTCGCCTGCGGCGTGCATTCCCCCCCCCTCCCCTTCCCCCTTCGCACCGGAACCAAAAGCCTTGTGTCTGTCTAGCTAGCCTCTGCGGGGCACAACGACTTCCGGCGAGTTCTTCAGGGTTCCCAGCGCCTGGATCCGGAGTGACCCGCTACCATCCGGGAACTTTCACAGAACAGCAAATGACTTCACGGGGCACGAAAGGCTTATCAGTCTCCAGTAACTATGAGAGTGTGGTGGACGTGACAATGGAGCGCGAATGTGGCTTGTTACTAACAGGCATTTAAGCGCCCCCAAACGCCACACGTTCCCGAGCGATGACAGTATAGTACCAAAGCCCTTTTTTAAGCTACGAACCCAGAGGCCTCTGTCAGAGTCCCGGCGCGTGGCCTCAGGGGGCCGGCCGAGGCTTCCGTACAACCAAGGCTTCGAGGGGCGGGGACTAGGCGTGCTGGTCACCGGAAGCGGGCTGGGCCGGGAGACTCTGTCCTCCGAGGTCCCGGCGAGCCCCGCGCCTGCTTTCTGCCTCCCTCCCCTCCTATGCTCCCTTCCGGTCCTCTCCCTCCGCTGCACGCCGGCAGCGTGGCTGCTCGTTGGCTACTTAGAGCGGAAGCTGGGTGCGTGTCCCTCCAGAAGTTTCCCCCTTGGGCGGCGGCGGAGCTGGTAACCTCCGTAGTAGCAGCTGCAGCAACACAACATTGACTCGCAGAGATGGCGGCGGCTGCAGCAGGACCTGCAACAAATCAAAGGTACGTGTTTTTTCTTCTTTTTTTGCTATTTATTTTTCTCTCTTGCTCCCCTTTCCTTGGTCAGTGCGCCCTGCTGAAGTCGTTGCTTTCTTGGCAGGTTTTGCCCGAGCTTCTCAGATGCTCTGATTGACGAGGACCCCCAAGCGGCTTTAGAGGTGAGAGAACCCGGCTCAGCCCCCTCTACTCTCCCGTGAGGAAGGCGGCGACCCCCCTCCCCCCCCGCCTCTTCCCAGCACACGTCTTCCTTCCTGGGATTGTGTGGGCTGTTTCAGCCCTCGTGTAGACAAAGTCAGCCTCCTCTTTCTCTGTTCTTTACTGACACCGTTAACCCAGACCCCTGTTCTTGACCCTCCCGTTCCCAGACCATCTCTTCACCCTCGCAGGTCTTTAAGAAAAACGTTGTCTATTTTTGTATTGACATCTGTAGTTGACCTAGAAGGTGTTTTTTTGTTTTGTTTTGTTTTTTTTTTTAAATCACGTTTGGTTAGACGAAGAAGTGAAATCTAAGCTTGATGATGTTTAATTCGTTTTTTCGTTTGATAGTCATCCTTGCCATTCTTATGTACCAGGAGATGTGCAAGGTTGTATGTATATGCCCTGCCACTGTTCATTATTGACTCATTTGTTTCTTCATCAAAACAATAGTTTTTGGAGTTTATGTGTGCGAGGCACTGGTTGCTGTTGATTAAAGTCGTATTTATATATTTAACTGACTTGAAAAAGCACTTTGTGTTTGTGTGAAGTGAAAGGCTATAAAGCTACAATATAAAAGGAAGTAAAAGGGCAAGAATTAAATAATACAAAGTAATAAAGAGAGCCCAAGCTAAAGATGCACAGAGGCAGTGGGTCACAAAATTGAGCCAGGGGTTTCTTGCTTTGAACACTAGGAAACACTGTTCTCTTGTTATCCTATTACATACCTAAGGTTAGCAGTTTGAGGCAAGAGAATCTTTTTTTTCTTTTCTAAATATATTTTATTGATTTTTTACAGAGAGGAAGAGAGAGGGATAGAGTCAGAAACATGGATGTGAGAGAATCATCGATCAGCTGCCTCTTGCACCCCCCCTCCCCCCCCACTGGGGATGTGCCCGCTGACGCTCTATCCACTGAGCTGTACCGGTTTCGGCGAGGCGAATCTTTTTCCTACCTATAACTTTTAAAAATAATTTGCCACATGGTGGTAGAGCCTTTTTGAGGAGGTGAGGTTTAAGCAGAAACCTGTGGGAATGAGCTGGGGTGCTTTGGAGAAAGCATTCCAGGCAATGCCAGGAGCAGCAAAGACCCATTCCACCAGAGAGGGGAGAAAAAAGTATGATGAGGAGGAAAGGAAACCCGAGCTAGGTCCTAGTGCCTCTCAGCAGAAAATGTATTTTCTGAATATGAAGGCCTTTAAATAAAAGTGGTTGATTAATCAGTTGTACTATAATATTTCCTAGTGAAGCCTCTGGGATCAGTAGTAGAATATGTTTCAGGAGCTATTGAGAACTTTTCTCCACAATTTCTTATGTCAGCTAGATAGTTATTTCAGAATTTGTTATGGTCCTCTTAGGCTCAGAGCCTCCTTTGGAAAGGTGTTTATAAAGGATATTGGTGTCTTTATCTCACTTGTTTTACCTTTTTTAATCCTCACCTGAGGATATTTTATCCCATTGATTTTTTTTTTTTTTTTTTTTTTTTAAGAGAGGAAGAGAAACAGAGAGAAACATCAATGAGAGGGACACACATCAACTAGTTGCCTCCTGCATGCACCCCAATTGGGGCTGCGGATGGAGCCTGAAACCGAGGTACCGTCCTTGACCAGAGTAGAATGGGAGACTCTTCAGTCCGAAGGTGGGAGTTCTAATTACTGAGCCAAACCGGCGAGGGCTTATTTTACTTTTTATTGAAGTATGACATATATAGATAACACAAATTTAAAGTCTGCAGCTAATTTAGTTGTTTTACATACATATGTGTATGTCACTCACTTCTATGTATATAATACAATAGAACACTTTCATCCTCAAAATTCTCATTCTTCTTCCCAGCCAATAATTCTCTGCCACAAGACAAACCTTATTGTGACCTCCATCACCATCAATTAGTTTTGCTTGTTCTTGCGCTTAACCTAACATAAACAGGATTGTAGACTAGGTACTCAGTTGATTATAAGTTACTCTGTCTTGCTTTAAACATGTGTGGGATTCATTCATATTATGTGAATCCCAATTCTTTTTCATTGCTGTGTAGTAGTCCATTGTATAAATGTAGCACAATTTATTATAACAATTGGCATGGAATGAGACTGCTAGATTCGAAATCCTGGTTTCATGATAACTTTGTAACCTCAGGAAAGTTCTTATTATCACTCTGAATCCCAATTCCTGTCTCTACAAATTGGAACAAAATAGGACTTTTGAAAGATTTTTTTTTATGAAGATAGGTAATGTAAGATATATGTTGGGGCCCCTGTTCTGTTGTTCTGACCACACCAGCTTTTTTTCCGATACTTGAATTTGCTCTGCTTAATTCTGTTGAGCAGCCTTTGGACTTGGCAGTTCCTTTTGCCTGAAATATGCTCTTTCTCTCCTGTCCTATCTCATGTTTTGCTTGGAATGCTCATCACCTTAGATTTATTGTCTTCTCTGATCATCCTATATTTAATTTGGGCCCTAATTAATTTTCCCTGGCCAAGTAACTCAGTTAGTTAGAGTATTGTCCTGATGTGCCAAGGTTTTGGGTTTGATTCCTGTTCAGGGCACATTCTAGAATCAACCAATGAATGCATAAATAAGTGGATCAACAAATCATTGTTTTTCTCTTTCAGAAGAAAAAGGGGGAGGGGGCAGGAATTTTGTGTATCTTGTTTACTGCTATTGTGTTCTTGGTGTAGTGCCTGGGAGGTGGTAAGTACCCAAATGTGTTAAATTACTCTTATCATAAGACTTGCAACAACTGTGAGGTGAATATTTGCATTTTCTAACAAGGAAGCTAAAGAGTTTAATTTGCTCAAGGTTATATGGTTCAGAAGTGATAAGTCTCTGGGTTTAATATATTAGGGTCATCTTTTGGAGGAGATGGTAGGATTGAGGGTGTATGATATAATGAAAGGTTTGATACCTGACTTTGAAGTAGCTGACGCAGAGATAACTTCGTTGAGAGCATAGCTGGTTAGCATAAGCAGGCATTGGTACCAGTTCTGCATGGTTATGTGGTTTTTCTCCATCATAGCTTAGGTAGAGAGAAGGGTTGATATTGTTTATCATCCACAAATGGGAATTAGGTGTGGCTAGAAGAAAAGAGAAAATGGAGTCAAATTGGGATACCCAGAGCTAAAGGACTTCAAACTTTCAGTCAGTTTGAGCAAGACTACTTTTGCTTTTAACAACTATTTACCTGTGGGTAGCATTTTATTTTTTTAATTCAATTTATTGGGTGACATTGCATTTTTTAGTAGTCCTCTCTTTAATTTATTTTTTCATTAAAAAAATACTCTCATTGTTGAGAGTATTAAAGGTAGTCCCCTTTTGTCCCCCATTGCCCCCCTCCATACAGTTCCTGCCCTGTCCCAGGACTTCACCAACCTATTTTCTGTGTCCATAGGTAATGCATGTAAGATCTTTGGTTAATCTCTTCTTCCTCCTCTACTCCCCTCCCCCTCCCTCTGATATTCGTCAGTCTGGCCCATGTTTTCATGTCTCTGATTCTATTTTATTCACCAGTTTATACTGTTCATTAGATTCCTTGTTCCTTTATTTTGATTTATAGATTCAATTGTTGATAGATATGTATTTATTGCCATTTTATCGTTCATATTTTTAATCTTTTTCTTCTCCTCCCCCTCCCCCCTCCCCCCTTCTTCCTTCTTTTCCCTCTCCCCCTCCCTTCAACATTTCATGTAATACTGGTTTGGTGGTGATGAATTCTTTTAGCTTTTTCTTATCTGTGAAGCTTTTTATCTGACCTTCAATTCTGAATGATATCTTTGCTGGGTAGAGTAATCTTGGTTGTAGGTTCTTGCCACTCCTTTGAATATTTCACTTTGAATATTTCTTGCCACTCCTGTCTGGCCTCCATAGGTTCTGTTGAGAAATTTGCTGACAGTCTTATGGGCGGTCCCTTGTAGGTAACCAGCTGCTTTTCTTTTGCTGCTGTTAAGATTCTCTCTTACCTATGGCATTTTAATTATGATGTGTCCTCTTTGGATTCCTTTTGTTTGGGGTTTTGTGCACTTCCTGGACTTGTAAGTCTATTTCTTTCACCAGGTAGGGGAAGTTTTCTGTCATTAGTCTTTCAAATAGGTTTTCAATTTCTTGCTCTCTCTCTTCTTTTGGCACCCCCATAATTTCAATAGCCATACATTGACTTTGCTCCAACCAAATGAGTCACATGGTCAGGGCTCTTTTTTATTTTATTTTATTGGACAGCTTCATATTTTCTAAGCAATTCAAATTCTGTATGATTTTGAGTCTTCTCCACATTAGAAGGAGAAAAATCTATGATGGTCAGTGTATATCAGCCAAACTCTTCAGAATAAATGAGGTGATAATTACCATTTATTGACTTTCTACTGTAAGCCAAGAACTGAGCTTACTGGGGAGAAGGCAGGAGAGGGGTAGGTATTGATCCTCTTGCAAAGTAAAGCTCCTGGCTTGTTTCTGTTATCTTTGCTCCAATAGTTTATTTGATTAAAAAATCATATTAGAATTCAGATTACTTACACTCAATATGTTTATGCTTGTAGGAGCTGACTAAGGCTTTGGAACAGAAACCAGATGATGCACAATATTATTGTCAAAGAGCTTATTGTCACATCCTTCTTGGGAATTACTCTGGTAACTTTTCTTACAAAGTATATTGTTTCTTCTTTAAGTGTTACTTATAAAATTTGCCCATGATACAAAGAGTAAAGTAAAATAGAGGTTATCTTTGAGGGTTTTTAAATTGGTCTTTCATACAAGGTGAAGTAGCTGAAATGTGACAAATATTATATTATGCAATTCTCATTTAAGTTTTATGGATATCCCTCCTTCAGGGGGTAGAGAATTTATACAGATTTCATTTGTGGTTATTGAGTGTGCTAACAGATCAACATCATATTTACTGTTTTATAGAGTATTTAAATGAAATGTTATTTGCATTTTTATAAGGAATGTATTTCTTACTTGTTTAACTTTAATTAGTCTAGATAGAAAATCTGGATAGGGAAAAATTAAATACCTTAACTCAAATTGCATGAATGATGTTAATGAGAAAATTAGGTGAGCTTTGTAAAACACAGCTTTATTCACTGACTGAGAGCTTTAAAAAGGAAGTTAAATACTAAACTAATAGGAAGATATGAGGGTAATATTTATTGGATTATATCTTTAATTAGCTTTTCTTAATTTAAAACCACTTGTTCAAACCTAAACCTGATTCAAATTTTATGTGTAATATTTGTTGGATCTGTAAAAAGCTGACTAAAAAAACATTTTTTTCTAATGTATATAGATGCTGTTGCTGATGCAAAGAAATCTCTTGAATTTAATCCTAATAATCCCACTGCTATGATGAGAAAAGGGTATGCAACAACTATTCTTTTTGTTGGATCTGGACAATAGATATGTGTTTAAATTGTTGAATGAATTAGTAGTAAGCTTTATATAAATAGTAAATTCTGTGTTTATACATTGTATAGCTGAGATAGGACTCAGTTTTAAATATAATTTATTTTTTTACTTTGTATTAACAATATGTAATAGGAGATGTATACTTAGTATGTTCTAAAATAGTGATGATTTAAGTAACTGCACGGTATAGATTAAACTGTTCATTATTTGGAATTTACTGCCTTTGACTAGAGAACGTTTATTCCTCAAACAAGCTGGACGCGAGGCTACATTTAGTGCTATGAAAACTTTGTGTCTGTTTCTTACTTTTGTATCCCAGCTTGCTTCTGTTGGTGGGACTTTTCTTTAATTAAGAAACTTCTTTAATTTCTTTGTATGTTTTGGAATAAGCAAGTGTATACAATTAAAATAATGAAATCCCTTCTGATATGGATTCTAAAATTGGATGTTAGTGGAATTAGAAGTTACATAGATTATTTTAGAAAACAATACTAGGATATATTTAAGAATGTTATTTTTCATAATCTCGTGTGTGTGGCATTTGTTTTTAATATGTTCATACAGGATATGTGAATATCATAAAAAAAACTATGCTGCTGCTCTGGAAACATTTACAGAAGGACAGAAATTAGATAGTAAGTATTGGAATTATATGTTAATTCATTTATTTCTCTTAAATACTGTAGCTGAATTTTGTTAGTGTAATCTCAATTATAGAAACCCAATTCCATTATTTTTCCTTTTAGTGGGATTTTGTGTTGATTGCAGAATTTGGGTTTACTTAAATATTGATTAAAGTGGCCTTTCTTTAGTATTTAAATCCCTGATAAACTTTACCTTTAGAAGCTATTTTTTCCTAATGGATAAGTGAAAGTTTAATTCTTTCTGATGTTCAGAAATCTATTTAAGTTTTATTCAGATAACTGATACAGGAAATCTTACAACAAAGATTGAGAAGTGGAAGTGTTAGTTTAAGTAAATTATATAGGGCATGGAAGAAACATGGAGCTTTGAGTGTTGTATTTCATGTCTTTTAAAATTTTTTAAAAAATTTAGTCAGAGGAAGGAAGAGAAGAAACAAATAAGATGTGAGAGCAAAACATACGATAGCCTGCCTCCTGCACATCCCTACTGGTGCTTGAACCCAAAACCTGGGCATATGTCCTTACTGGGAATCGAACCAGCAATCTTTAGGCATGCAGGACAATGCCCAACCGAGTGAGCCACACTGACCAAGGTCATCTTTTAAAAATTATTTTATTTCATTGTTTTTTGTTGTTTTTTTTTACAGAGAGGAAGAGATAGGGATAGAGAGTTAGAAACATTGATGAGAGAGAAACATGGATCAGCTGCCTCTTGCACACTCCCTACCGGGGATTGTGCCTGCAACCAAGGTACATACCCTTGACTGGAATCAAACCTGGGACCTTTTAGTCCGCAGGCCTATGCTCTATCCACTGAGCCAAACTGGTTTTGGCTAAGGTCATCTTTTTTAGAGAAATGCAGCTTTCCCCTGCCATTTGAAAGTAGAACCATATCTATGAAACTTTTTATAAGCCAAAATGGTATAAAGTGAAGGAAGTAATTATCCTATATAATAAAAGCAAATTATTCCCTCAACCAGGGGGATCCTCCAGGAGTTTGACCATGGGGTGGCACCAGCGGGGGAAGAGAGTGGGGCCCCAGCTGGCAGTCGGCAGCCGCTAGGGACCCTACCAGTGCACAAATTTCATGCCCTGGGCCTCTAGTCATTGATATATGTGTAAAAATTTTTGAATATTCTCAACCCCAAAAATAACCTACCAAATCATACCAAATAACACCTACAACATAATAGTAATAGATAGTAAAAGCAGCAATGACTATATGATAAATACACAGCCTGTAGAAAGTAGAAATAATATTTGTGCTTAGTAGTTTCACTTATCAAAAAGATTCAACTGATTTCTCATGAAGTATATGATAATAGGACACCACACTTTGTACACCCATCACTCAAGCAATAGTCTTCATTTCATCTATTACTGGGTGTCAGCTACTTTGTTATTAGCAGAACCAATAATCACTTTGGCACCTTTCAAGTTTCTTTCTCTGTGGTGGACACAGGCAGGTTCAATGTACATAGAATGTTTTTATTTTGTTCGTCACAATCAACATCCTTAATTATGTTCGGTTTTATGCTAAGTGCACAAACACCCTTACAAGCTCTCATACAGTTTTCTAATACCTAACAGATACACAGAATAAATAGAGATAAAGCACAGATGTGTACAGACATAGTTTAAAAGTATGGGAAGTTGATGCTGATTGTATTTCCTGGGGAAGGTGATTGGTGAGGGCACTCTCGCTGTTTGGGGTGCACACTACCTCTATAATGGCTCATGCAAAACAAACAGTGAATGCTGTTTTCACTTTTTGTGAAACAGATTGTAGAGGGTGCAGGCTGGGCTGAGGAACACAAACCCCTGTGCATGAATTTCATGCACTGGGCCTCTAGTAGAAGTAATAAGAGCCAAGAACAAAAAATATGCAAAATACTAAAAGACAGTTGTTATAAGTAATCTCATAGATAATTGTAGACTACATAACCATAATAATGTACTGTTATTTTATCTTCATCTTACAATAGAATGTTATCACAATTCTCTAACTCAATGGCTCCTAACTTCCTGATTTCAATTTTGCTCCTTGGGGAACATTTGGCAATGTCTGGAGAGATTTCTGTTTATCATGACAAGTGTGTGTGTTTGGGGGGAATGTGCTATTTACATCTGGTAAGTAGGAATGCACAGGACAGTACCCCACAACAGAGAAGTATCTTGTCCCAAATATTAGTAGTGCTGAGCTTGAGAAACCCAGCTCTAAAGTATTGTATGATTATATTTTAAAAAATTTACTCTGTACTGCTTTGAATATTTATTTTTGTGTTGTTTATCTACTCGAGAAACGGCATTAGGCCAGATTTTGCAAATGGAACCTACAAATTAAGAAAGAAGAGATCTAGGCAATAGGAGTTATTCCTAGGTGTGGTATGTGAATAATATGGCTGGCTATTCAATTAGCAAATCACTCAGCAAATTCTAGAGTTCAGTTATCTAGTGCCTTGATGTGTGTTTGAAAACCCTAAAGCAGTGGTTCTCAACCTTTTTAATGCTGCGACCCTTTAATACAGTTCCTCATGTTGTGGTGACCCCCAATCATAAAATTATTTTTGTTGCTACTTCATAACTGTAATTTTGCTACTGTTATGAATTGTGACCCACAGGTTGAGAACCGCTGCTATAGAGCCTAAGACCATCAGAAAACACAGATATTTACATTACGATTCATAACAGCAAAATTACAGTTTTGAAGTAGCAATGAAAGTAATTTTATGGTTGGGGGTCACCACAACATGAAGAACTATATTAAAGGATTGCAGCATTAGAAACGTTGAGAACAACTGCTAAAAAGTTATGAGTCATTTCATCTTCTAGATTTCTAAGCCCTGTTTCTTTTTTAATTTTTTAAATTTTATTTTTTTATTTTTTTAACTTTTTAAATTTAATTTTTAAATATATTTTATTCATTCTTTACAAAGAGGAAGGGGGAGAGATAGAGAGCTAGAAACGTCTATGAGAGAGAAACATCGACCAGCTGCCTCTTGCACACCCCCTATCGGGGATGTGCCCGCAACCAATGTACATGCCCTTGACCGGAATCGAACCCGGGACCTTACAATCTGCAGGCCGACGCTCTATCCACTGAGCCAAACCAGTTTCAGCGACTCACAGTATTTTTTAATAAATATATCTTTATTGATTTCAGAGAGGAAGGGAGAGGGAGAGAGAGAGAGAAACGTCAATGATGAGACAGAGTCATTGATTGTCTGCCTTTTGAATGTCCCCTATGGGGGTTGGAGCCCTCAATCCAGGCGTGTGTCCTTGACCGGAATTGAACTCGGGACCCCTCAATCTGCAGGCTGACACTATTTACTGAGCCAAACCAGCTAGGGCTATGACTCACAATATTAACCCCCCACCCATTTATATGGTAGGAAGTTTGGTTTATTTATTGTGATTACTTTGAATAAAAGGTTATTTAAATCTAGTATTTTGATGTAATTATTCCTGACTAGAATGAATGTGTGGATCTGTATTAAGACCTGTATAGTTACATTCCACTTAGAAATTAAATTATAGAATTAGAAATTATTAGAAAACTTTATTGTAAGAAATTTTTAATTCTTATTCTTCAGAATTATCTTGCCTGCAATTAGTTTGAATTAGTAAACTTTTATTTAAGAGTACTTTTAAGCCCTAACTAGTTTGGCTCAGTGGATAGAGCGTCGGCCTGTGGACTGAAGAGTCTCAGGTTTGATTCCGGTCAAGGGCTTGTACCTTGGTTGTGGGCACATCCCCAATAGGAGGTGTGCAGGAGGCAGCTAATCAATGTTTCTTTCTCATCGCTGTTTCTAGCTCTCTATAAGAAATCATTAAAAATATATTAAAAAATAAATAGTTAAGTATTTTTTTTAAAAAAAAGAGTTCTTTTAATAATTTTTCCTAACATATTTTATTAGATTCTGTGATTTTAGAGATTGTCATTGTTCTGAACCTTCAGAAGTGAATAATTTATATACATGATCACATTGCTATCTGTAAATACACAGTTCACTAACTATAGATAGTTCTTGGCTGCCTTGGAACTTGGAATGAAAAAACTTCACAAAGTAGTAAGATTCTTCTTGGTGTTCATAGGATAGGCATGGTAAGGAGCCACTGAGAAAATAGAATACAGAGTAGGTAGATAGCTTCATTGGAGAGCAAACTGGGGTTGAGAGAGGTTTCTAGACAACTTTCCAGCTGCTGGTTATTAAGCCTCCATCCCATCCTGACACTTTGGGAATCTCCTTTGGGTCTGATTTTGCTGGGAATCTCCTTTGGGTCTGATTTTGCGTTGTGAGAGAGGAAGAAGCTCCTTTAAGAGGAGAGGGGTGAGGGAAAATGTAGGTTATATCTGGAAAATGGTAAAGTTGACTGGTAAAAATTAAATTTAAAAAATTTAGAATTCTTTAGGATGAACAGCTCAATGTTAAGCCTGTTGGTATATTTATAGCTATAACATTAGGATTGCTGCAAGCTCTGTTAGGATAGGTATTTTTGTCTGTTAAATTCACTGCTGAATCCCCAGTGCCTAGAGCACTGTTTGGAACATAGTAGGCAGTCAATAAGTATTTCTTGAATTATATGTTAGATTTGCAGATGACTGATTTTATAGTCAGTTTGCTCTATCTAGGTGCGGATGCTGATTTTATTGTCTGGATTAAAAGGTGTCAAGAAGCTCAGAATGGTAAGTATGTAGGTTTCTCATGATCTTTGAATTTAAAAAGAAGTAATGGTCAACATATTTTATTTAATCAAATTTGTCTTTTACTTTATAACTTGTAAATAATGCACATTCCCTTAGATAGGAACTTCCAAAGGAATTCTTTTGAAAAAAAACTTATAACAGCTTTATTGAAATAGAATTCATGTTCTATAAAACTTACCCATTTAAAATGTAAAATTAAATGGTTTTTAATATATTCACGGAATTGTGCAACCATCAAAAAAAATTTGTGCAACCATCACCATAATCAATTTGAGAACATTTCAACACCCTCTAAAGCAGTGGTTCTCAACCTTTCTAATGCCATGACTCTTTAATACAGTTCCGCGTGTTGTGGTGACCCCAACCATAAAATTATTTCATTGCTAGTACATAACTGTAATTTTGCTACTGTTATGAATCGTAATGTAAATATTTTGTTTTCCAATGGTCTTTGGCTACCCTGCTAACGATTCTCAACCTGTGGGTCGAGACCCACAGGTTGAGAACTGCTGCTATATAGCCTAAGACCTAAAGAAACCCCATAAACTTTTAGCACTCTTTCTTCTCCACTGTCTCCTAACCCTGTTGTTCCCCAGCCTTAAGAAAGCACTAATCTACTTTCTCTTTGGTTTTGCCAATTCTGGATATATATATATGTATATGCATACTCATAAATGTGTGTGTGTGTGTGTGTGTGTGTGTGTGTGTACGTACGTACATAAAAGGCTAATATGCAAAGTGTCCCCTCGGGAGTTCAACTGGGAGTTTGACTACTTGCTCTGACATGCGCTGACCACCAGAGGGCAGTGTGGAATGAAGGAAGGCTCTGGCTGGCAGCCAGAAAGCCCCGATCTGCCCTGTTTGCCACCCAAGCCTAGGGACCCTACCCATGCAGGAATTTTGTGCGCCAGGCCTCTAGTTTCATATAAATGGAACCATGCAGTATATGGTCTTTTGTGACTGGCTCCTTTACACTTAGCATAATGTTTTCAAGTTTCAAGTTTCAGTGACTGTCTGACTTTAAAAAATAGGTATAACCTGTAAAGTGCTAGACCCTTCTCTTTTTGTTGATGGGTTGCATCCTCCTGGAGGGGTGTCATGCAACCACACAATTTGGGCCCTGTTTCTGTGAACAGGTTCTCTCCTCATTCCCTTCAGTAAGTCCCTGACAATGCCCAGGTCATTTGACTCCTACTCTCCCAAGGAGCATCTGAGAAGCTGGTTTTTGCTAAAGATACTTTTTAATCATTAAATTTTTTTTTTCAATTATAGTAGACATACATTGTTATATTAGTTTCAGTTGTACACCTCAGTGATCAGACATTATATAACTTACTAGATGATGATTATTCCAATAAATCTTGCATCCATCTTACACCATGCATAGTTATTAGAGTATTATTGATTACATTCTCTAGTCTATACTTTATATCCCTATAACTATTCTGTAACAACTAATTTGTACTTTGTAATCTATTCACCCTTTTCACCCACCTGCCCAATGGCAACCATCAAAATGTTCTCTATGTTTATGAATCTGTTTCTGTTCTGCTTATTTATTTTGTTTTTTAGATTGAATGGTTGATAGATAATTGTTGATTAATTGCCATTTTGATCTTTTTTTCCTTTCTCTTTTTTTTAAGATTTCTGCAACTTTTTTTTTTTTTTAAATATATTTTATTGATTTTTTACAGAGAGGAAGAGAGAGGGATAGAGAGTTAGAAACATGGATGAGAGAGAATCATTGATCAGATGCCTCTTGCACACCCCCTACTGGGGATGTGCCTGCAACCAAGGTACATGCCCTTGATCGGAATCGTGCCCAGGACCTTTCAGTCCGCAGACCGACGCTCTATCCACTGAGCCAAACCGGTTTTGGCAAATTTCTGCAACTTTTTAAAAAAATATATATTTTATTGATTTTTTTACAGAGAGGAAGGGAGAGAGATACAGACAGTTAAAAACATCGATGAGAGAGAAACATCAATCAGCTGCCTCCTGCACAACCCCCACTGGGGATGTGCCCGAAACCTAGGTACATGCCCTTAACCAGAATCGAACCTGGGATCTTTCAGTCCGCTGGCCAACGCTTTATCCACTGAGCCAGTTTTGGCTGCAACTCTTTTTTTTTAAAAAAATAAATCTTTACTGTTCAGATTATTACAGGTGTTCCTCTCCCCCCCCCCCCCCCCATCTCCCCTCCACCCGATTTCCCACCCCATCCCACCTCATGCCCTTACCTCCCACTACTGTCTTCATCCGTAGGTATAAGGCTTTTGTCCAATCTCTTCCCACACTCCTCAGACCCCATTCCCCTTGAGAATCGTCAGTCCACTCCCTTTCTATGTCCCTGATTCCATTACATTCACCTGTCCATTCTGTTCTTTAGACTTTTTATTCATTTGATTTTTAGATTCACTTGTTGGTAGGCATGTATTTAGTGTCTTTTTGTTGTTCATAGTTTTTACCTTTTCCTTCTTCTTCCTCTTCTTAAAGAATATCATTCAGCATTTCATGTAATCTTGGTTTGGTGGTGATGAACTCCTTTAGCTTTTTCTTATCTGTGAAACTCTTTGTCTGACCTTCAATTCTGAAGGATAGCTTTGCTGGGTAGAGCAATCTTGGTTGTAGGATCTTGCTATTCATCACTTTGAATATTTCTTGCCACTCTCTTCTGGCCTACATAGTTTCTGTTGAGAAATCAGTTGACATTTGTATGGATACGCCCTTGTAGGTAACTAACTGTTTTTCTCTTGCTGCTTTCGAGATTCTCTCTTTGTCTTTTGCCGTTGGCATTTTAATTATGATGTGTATTGATGTGGTACTCTTTGGATTCCTCTTGTTTGGGGTTCTATGCACTTCCTGAACTTATAAATCTATTTCTCTCACCAGGTAGGGAAAGTTTTCTGTCATTATTTCTTCTAATAGGTTTTCAATATTTTGCTCTCTCTCTTCTGGTGCCCCAAAAATTCTGATGTTGGTACGCTTAAAGGTTCCTTACATTATCTTCATATTTTTGAATCTTTTTTTTCTTTTTGTTTTTCTGGTTGGGTATTTTTTGTTTACTCGTATTTCAGATCTCTGGTTTGATTCTTGGAGTACGTTGATCTACAGTTGAGTTTCTATAAATTCTTTATTTCAGATAGTGTATTCTTAATTTCTGACTGGTCCTTTTTTTTTTTTTGGCATTCTCATTAATAAGATCCTTGAAGTTCTCATCAAGTTTCTCAGCAGTGTTTAGAAGATTCTTGAGTAACTTTATAAATGTGGTCCTGAACTCCATGTTGTCTTGTAATTTTCTTTTCTCCATTGCCCCCTTTTGCAACATGCCTCTGTGTCTTCGCATTTTGGCTTCTTCCCTGTATTGATGGAGCGGCTTTGTGTGGTAGGTGACCCACAGGGGCCAGTAGCTCAGCCTCCCCAATCACCCGAGGTGGACGGTCTTGGTACACCCCTTTGTGAGCTGAGTGCAAAGTCTTGGTGTAGTTAAGCCTTGATTGCTATTGGTACTCTGTGAGGAATTGTCCTCCAGGCCAATTGGGTGTGGGGATCCACTGTGTTTATAATGGAAGTACTGCTGCGCTGGAGACACGCTTATGGTGCAGGACTTGTTTCACTGGGGGTTTGATGCTCACTGAGTCTGCCTCTTGAATGTGTCAGTTGTGAATGTGAGGAGTTGAAATCTGTGTCTCACACTGACCACTAGGTACACTGGCTTCTGGATCTCCAATTGGGTGCAGGTCAGCTACTGTCTGAGGTTACCCTGCAGGAGCTACAGGAAGAACTAGTCTTCTTCTCCCTGCTTGGGATTTGTAGATTATGGAGCTGTCTGAACCGGTTTGCAAGTTAGCAGTGATAGCGAAGGCCATTCATATGCAAAAACCGCTGCTTGGAGCTTGGGTGTGTTTGTAGATTGTGCGGGGTAGAGTGTTAGGACAACACTAGGCTAGGGCATGGCAAACAGCTATGGCTGGCAGTGAGCCATCCTGTGCCTCTGACTTTGTCCCTGCATCTTGCGCCCTAGTGCAGCAAACAATTATTCCTCCGTGCAACTCTGCAAGCCAGCGACCCTCACTTTCAAACCCGATGGCAGACAGTCCCCGTAGGAGTTTGGGTCTTGGGTGTCTCCCTTTTGGGTTGAAGAAAGCAGTGCCCACTGCCAGCCCGTCTTGCGCGCCCCTGTACCTCAGTTTTTCAGCATTTGTGCACTGAATGCTCCCCTCTCCGTCTGGTTGTAGAACTTTGACTCATCCAGCCCTCCTATGGCTCTGTGTGATAGATGTTTGTCTTTTGGTTGTAGTTTTGAAATTGTTGTGCACAGCCGCAGTTTAGGTGTGTTTATCTGCTCCGCAATCTTGGGTTCTGTCTTTTTCTTCTTAAAGAAGATTCTTTAACATTTCTTGTAATACTGGTTTGGTGGTGTTGAACTCCTTTAGCTTTTTCTTGTCTGGGAAGCTCTTTATCTATCCATAGATTCTAAATGATAGCTTTGTGGGTAGAGTAATCTTGGTTCTAGGTCCCTGTTTTTCATCATTTTGAATGTTTGTTTCCAATTCCTTCTGGCCTGCAATATTTCTGTTGAGAAATTAGCTAACAGTTATGGGAGCTCCCTTGTAGTTAACTAACTGCTTTTCTCTTGCTGCTTTTAAGATTTTCTGTTTGTCTTTAACATTATGCATTTTAATTTTGTGTTTTAGTGTGGGCTTCTTTTGGGTTCATATTGTTTGGGACTCTGTGCTTCCTAGACTTGCATGTCTATTTCCTTCACCAATTTAGCAACATTTTCTATCATTTTTTCAAATAGGTTTTCAATTTGGCACCTCTATGATGTGAACATTGGTATGCTTGAAGCTGTCCCAGAGACTCCTTACAGTATCTTCCTTTTTTTCAAATATTTTTTTCCTTTTGCTGTTCTGATTGCTTTTTACTTTATCTTCCAAATCTAGTATGTTCCTTAGCTTAATCTATTCCACTGTTGATTTCCTGTAATGCATTTTTCATTTCAGTTAATGTATTTTTTATTTCTTACAGTTGTTTGTTTTTATATATTGTTTCTCTGCTTTTATGTTTCCTATCTGTTTGTTGACGCTTTCACTAAAGTCATCTCCTCTTCCCCTACATTCATTGAGCATCCTTATAAAGAGTATTTGGATTCTGCATTTAGTGAGCTTGCTTGTCTCCATTTTGTTTAGTTCTTTTTTGGCTTTCTGATCTTTTCTTTCATTTAGGATACGTTTCTTTGTCTCATTTTGGAAACCTCCCTGTGTTTCTTTCCACGTATTAGAAAGAACTGCTGCGTCTCTCTAGCTTTGTAAAGTGGGCTGACATAGTAGGTTTTCTGTAGAGCACAGCCTCCCTGATCACCCAAATTGGGCAGTCAAGGTACACCCACCATATGGGCACTATACACCTTCCTCTTGCAGTTGAGTCTGATTCCTGTTGACATGTCAGTGGGAGGCACTTACCCCCATGCTGCTGCTAGGGCTGGCTGCGACCTCGATCATGATGGAGGATCAGCTGTGCAGGGGCCCACCCCATAGGACTTAATTCTGTGGGTCTCTGATGCCTGCACAGTCCCTCCCTTGGGTGTTTCGCTTCTGGAGATCGTTAGGTGGTAATGCTGCAATGTGGTCTGAATCTATTCAGTGGATATACTGGCTCTGGGGCCTCCAGGAGGTGTAGGCTAAGGTTAATTACCACCTGTGTTCTGTCTGGGGTCACTGGTATGAGCTACAAAGTGATACCCAGATATTTCTATTTGTGTTTTGTTTGGAGGTGCTCAGGTGAGGTCAAGCTGATTACTGCTAGTTCTGGGCTTGGCATCCCTTAGCAAGGGGTATGGGGCTCACTGTTTTAAGATGCTGCTTGTTTTGAGAGGTTTTAGGAAAATCTGAAAAATGAGCAAAGACAGGTCATTCGTTTGGAAAAGTCAATGAAAACAGCTTGGGTGGGCCAGAAAGGTGGGTGGGTAGGGCCTCAGAGAATTATCAGTGGGGGGCAAAGAGTGAGAACCAGGTTGATGGAGTCTCAGATGTGGTCCCTGCTTGCCAGATCTGTGAGGGAAGTGCTCATCAAAGGAATAATGGCTTCTGCCAACTGCCAACAGTTTAGTCTGGGAGATAGACGCTCCCCCCCTTCCCCCCCTCTTGCAGGCAGTTCACTTCCTTCCCAAAAGTCTCTGTGCTGGGAGGCCTTTCAGGCTGCTGCCCTGGAGCTTAGAGCAAGCGAGTCCAGGGAATCGTGCACAGGGCCTTTAAGAGGAGCTGCCTGGGGCTCCAAATGTCAACTCCTTCCAGTTTTTTTCAGCCAGAAGTTATGAGAACTTCTCTTCTTGGCACAGGAACTCTGGGCTGGGGATCCTGGTGTCGGGCTGGGACCCTTTGCTCCTAGGGGGGGACTTCTGCAGCTGAGCTATTCCTCTTAATTTTTATCTGCTACATGTAGTTGTGGGACTAATCCCTTTGCCATGTCCACTCCTCCTGCCAGTCTTGATGTAGCTGCTGCTTTAATTCCCCAGATGTAGGATTTCCATTCAGCCAGATTTCAGGCAGTTATGAATGATGGTGGTTCTGTAGTTGTAATTTTGATGTAGTGGTGGGAGTAGGTGAGTATTGTGTTTATCTGATTGCCATCTTGACAGGAATTCTTCAAAGGTATTCTGAGTTTGTTATGTTGAAAGGAGATGTGGATGAATTTGTGTTGCAATGGTATCACTGGTACACAATTACTAAGGAATTAAAATTAAACTAGGATGCAAAATTAAACTACTTTTTTAAAATTTAGAATGTATGGAGAATTGGTTTGCTTAATCAGTATGTGTGTGCCATAGAGATCATGCACATAACTTTACCTATAAATGCAGTTATCTGAAAATATTTCTTTTTTATTTTTTTTTAGAGTTACAATCAACGGCGGTAAGTCCAAAGTTTTTATCTTTCATGTTTTTAATTACATTATTGCTGTGCATATTTGAGACAGGATAAAGATCAGAATGATCATTCTCAGTTAAGTATTAAATAATACAATTTGAATACTTGTTCATTTAGTAACTGAAATAACAATGAAATAACTGGTGAAAAAGGTATAGACTTTTTTATTTTTATTGTTTTTATTGATTTTAGAATTTTAGAGATATTTGAGAGAAGGAGGGAGGAGGGATAGGGAGAAAGGGAGGGGAAGAGAGAGGGAAACATGGATCAGTTGCTTTCTGCATGCCCCATACCAGGGACTGAGCCTGCAACTCAAACATTGCCCTGACCTCTAGGTACATGGGATGACACTCAGCCAACTGAGCCACACCAGCCAGGGTAATAAGGGATTTATAGTCGTGAAAATTATTGGGCTCTTTTAAAGCATTTAGTGTGGTTCTAGTTGATTCGGTATATTTCAGTATGGTCAGGATGATTGTTTTCTCTGCTGAAAACCAATAATTTAGGTTAGGTAATTTCTGTACTTACAGGGCTTATGGTATGCTAAAACTCAAAGATTAAAGTTTAGAAATGTTTGTCTCTAACTCAGTTTTATGTTATTTTGGACATGAAAATATTCAAGTTTTTTCTGTTATTAAAAATTATGGTGTAGTGGTTCAATTTTTGTTTTAACCAACTTAGGTTTATATATAAAACCATAGTTAAATTATGGCTAATGGTTTTTAGGAGTGATAGTTTACATAATTAGTCAAGAAATAAAATGACAAGGAGTTAGCAGAGATGTGTGTGGTTTTAACTCTTCATAGGCAATTAACCTTTTGGAGCAGTAGTTCTCAGCCTTTCTAATGCTGCGACCCTTTAATACAGTTCCTCATATTGTGGTGACCTCCAACCATAATTATTTTTGTTGCTACTTCATAACTGTAATTTTGCTACTGTTAGGAATTGTAATGTAAATATCTGTGTTTTCCAATGGTTTTAGGCTGTATAGCAGCAGTGCAACCCACAGGTTGAGAACCGCTAGCAGGGTCGCCTAAGACTATCAGAAAACATAGATATTGACAGTTCATAACAGTAGCAAAATTACAGTTATGAAGTAGTAACAAAAATAATTTTATGGTTGGGGGTCACCACAGCATGAGGAACTTGAGAACCACTATTTTAGAGTATTTCTTTTTCATTCGTAAAGGAAGATTTACATTTCGGTCTTCTAGAATTACACTGTGACATTGAGAAAGTCACTTACCCTCTGAGCTTTTTTCATGTATATACTGGGCCTCATAGAACTAATCTACTCAGGCAGGCTGTTGTGGGCATCAGGCCAGTTATGTGCATATGTAGTGACTAGGTTTTTGAACATCACCAAAAGTGAGTGATAGCTGGCTGTTCTTAGGTCTCTAGGCTTGTTCATATTCCTAGGGGTGATGAATAGGTAGGAAATGGATTTAAGGAATAGTTTAAAAGTTGGCTTTCTTCACCTAATAGTATTTTTGTCCACGTCTTACAATATTTGGAATTGGGATTGTGTCTGAAAACAACACTGGAATATGGATAACAGACTGTCTAGTAACATAAACAGCTTAGTCACAGTGCATGTTATTACTACTATAGTTCAATTTAATTTTATATTGGTACTAAGATGAATCTTTTTACTTAGGGACAACTTAGAGGCCACCTAAAAGGGCAAATTCTTTCAATTTTACATCATGTTAACTGGCACATACGTAGTTTAGGGAAGTATGGATTGGTCAAGATTCACTTTGTTTCCTGATGGGCAAGGTAGGATGTTTGTTGTAGAGACACCATAAATGGAGTAAGATATTGTCTAGAGGGCACTGTGTAAGTGTTGCTTCATATGTTCCAGAGCAGTGTTGCCATTGTTATACCTAAAATAAAAATTTAAAAATATATTTTTATTGAATTCAGAGAGAAAGGGAGGAGAGAGAGATAGAAACATCAATGATGAAAGAGAATCATTGATTGGCTGCCTCTTGCACACCTGCCCTCTACTGAGGATCTAGGTCACAACCTGGTATGTGCCCCTGACTGAAATTGAACCGGGGACCCTTCAGTCTGAAGCTGGCACTCTATCCACTGAGCCAAACCAACTAGGCTAAAAAAAAAAGAATTTTAGTTTCTTTTTTCAGTTTAGAGAGTTACTCAGTCTTGGAACTTGACATTTTATATGTAACCTTTTTCAATCATACCTTTAGAAAGTTGTTTTTGTATGCTTTTTAAATTTTTATTTTAAAAGAAGAATGTTTTCATAAAACTTATAAAATTAAAAAATTCTGAATTATTCTAATTTTTGTGTGAAGCCTAATGTTATTTAATAATTATGGTACCAGGCTTTGTTTTTGAAGGAAGTTCTCATTTAGTTTATTCCATAGCAAACTATAGCACTAGGTAAGTTAATAATATGTACATTTGATATACGGTTGCTAAGCTAACTTGGAAAAATCTTTTCTCTTTCAATTTGCCTCAGTCTGTATCCCAGAGGAATTCTCAGCCAAAAATCAAGTAAGTGTTTCATTTTCATAAAACAATGCATGATAAATATGCCCAAGGAGATAAAAAAAAAAACCCTGTTGTTTAATAATAAGCAAGTCCCTACCCTGTGATTATAAGTGTTTCTTAAAATCGTATTATAAAAATCATATTATAGCCTGGAAAAACTAATTCCAAGGGTGTTTACTAATTAGTATTAGTACTTAAATTAATGTTAAATTCAGATCATTTGTCTGCTTTAAATTTGTTTTGTGTTATGTCACCTTTCCATATATGAAAGAGAGAATTTTCCAACTAAGTTACTAAAACATAGGTAAATAAGTTGATAGTAGGCTTGATAGAATTGTAACTTGGCCTGTCTTTTATATTTGAAGTAAATTTTTTATGAGTTGAAAATAACTATTGTTGATTACAATAGTGAATAAGCATCTAACAAGTATTTGAATTTACTTTAAATTATTTATTAGCCATGCGTACAACTTGTATTCTTGTAACAGAAACACAAGGAATTGATTTGGAGCATTGCATCCTCACCGAATTTCAGAGGGAAACTGAGATGCTTAAAGTTCATTACTTGAAATGGCTTGGAAATGTTAAAATAATTTATTCATATTCTTTTTTTTATTTTTAAGTAAAAATTTTAAACCTTTCCCATGGATATGTTTATTGATTTGATATAGAAAGAGAAAGAGATAGAAACATCAGTATAAGAGAGAAACATTGATCGGTTGCTTCCCATACGCATCCTGACTGGGATTGAACCCACAACCTAGGTATGTGCCAGGACTGCAGATCGAATTTACAATCTTTGCATGGGATGACGCTTCAACCAACTGAACCATCGGCCAGGGCTAGTTCATGTTCTTTGTGGGGAGAAAGAGGATGATTCTCCAAGTACCAAGTATACAAGGAACTTTGGTGGCGGCAGCAGGGGTAGGATACATAAACATGAAATAATTTGATTTTTGAAGCATAAAATAGTTCAACATTGATTTAATAAGTACACTGTGTACCAGGCACTGAGGTTGGTCCTGGCAAAATAATAGTGGCACAATAGATAAATATCTTTGACCTCAAGGAGTTTATAATCTAGTTTAATTAGAAAGTGACGATTCTTTTATTTTTAGAACTTTCAGTGGGAAAGATACGCAGAATCTCTAGGCACACTAGTTTTTCCGCATACCTTGAGATTGAAAAAAGATAACGTATTTAATGTTATACTTGGCGGGATGAATTAAAGTTTAAATTATTTCAATTTCAGCTCATTTGCTTTTGCTTCCCTGTGCTCAGGGCTCTTTGTTCCCAGCTTCAGTTAGATCATTGAAGCTGACCTGGGTCCACTGTTACAACTGCCACTGACTGACTGCTTTACCTTTCTGAACTATATCAGTTCATTCGTAAAATTGGGATTAGAAGTGTTTCTTTTTGTATTAATTGGAACGAGTGTGTGAAACTATTGATGGTGTATAATAATTGTTAGCTGTTTGGAATAAATTTCTTTAACATTAGCACAACACAAACATATAAGTGAAAACCCCAAAATCATGTAAGTATGTAAATCCAGTGGAAAGATTTGGGGCATCCTATACTTACCGTCTGTACTGTTCTATCACTACAGATCATAGGAAATTAGTTTCATGAAATGTGTATCTTTAGTTGCTGTGCTAGTTTGTTCCTTAAGGTGGAGCTATTGTTTATCAGATTGTAGTTTTTATCTTGACAAAAGATAAGCAACAATAAGAAAATTAGAATTTCTGTTTTAAGTTTCTTTTTTCTTTTTTAATAGGTATGACTGGTATCAAACAGAATCTCAAGTAATCATTACACTTATGATCAAGAATGTTCAGAAGAATGACATAAAGGTGGAATTTTCAGAAAAAGAGGTCATTAGTCTTTGAACTATTTTTTATGTTGAGAGTAAATACTATTATTTCCAAATATAGTATGTTGCAGAGTAATCTATAGCAGTTTATCAGATATGTCTTTTCTTTCTGAGGTTATGTGGAAAATGCTGATGGAAATCTAAAGCATTGGTTTCAATTTGCATAATTCTAAGTTTTGAGATAAGAGTATGTATATGGTAAATCTCTGTTCTTCCAGATTTTTAATTCAAAGCAGAACTTGATTGACAAATATAAAAGATGTTAATAAGATGTGATTTGTTTATATTTGTGTGGTATATACTTCATGAAGGTCTACTTATTGTGTAATTTATACATCTTAGAATTTACTAACAGTATTAAGTGAATATGACTTAATATCTTGGTTTCTTAGCATTTAATAGAAAACTTTATGTTAGTTATATTGTATAAGTTAGTGATATAAGTAGATGTTTTGCCTATGAATATTTTCTTTTATACTGTGTCATTATGCTCACTATCTTCTGTTTCTTTGAGAGTTAAGTATTAAGTATGTGTTTTGAAGCATTGTTTTCCGCTATTTAACTTAATTGTGTATGTGAGAATCCATGTGAAGGATGCCAGGTTTTAAAAATGAATTATTTTGAGGTTCATAAATCTGTGTTTAAAATATTCTGCAACGTATTGAAGTTCTGTGATTATATTTAGTTTAAGTATTTTACCCCTCATTATGTAAATTTATAAAATGTGCTGCTGCTTTTGTGTTCATTAGTTGTCTGCTTTGGTGAAACTTCCTGCTGAAGAGGATTACAATTTGAATCTGAGACTTCTTCATTCTATAATACCAGAACAGAGCATGTTTAAAGTTCTTTCAACAAAGGTAAGAAAATTGAAAAGGGTTGTCAGTAGTAATATTTTTAAAATATAGAAACATTGGTCAACTAATTACTCATGTGATTATAAGCTTGTAAATCTTTTCAGCTACATATCTCTAAAAGGGACAGGTAAATAATGATAATTTGTGTGTGTTTGTTAATCTTCAACTGAGGGCATTTTTTCCATTGATTTTTAGAGAGTGAAAGGGAAGGAGTGAGGGAGAGGGAGAAAAACATCATAGATTGGTTGCCTCTTACACACGCCCAACTGGGGCTGAGAATCGAACCTGCAATCCAGGTATGTTTTGCCCTTAACCAGGAATCGAACCAGAGACCCTTCCATGTGTGGGTTGATGCTCTATGTTTGAGTAACAATTTTCCCCTCCCTAAATTCTAGGACAATCTATATCTATATATAAAAGCCTGATATGCAAAGTGTCTCCTCAGGAATTCGACTGGGTGTTTGGTCACTCACTATGATGTGTGCTGACAAAGTGCGGAGTGAAGAGAGGCCCCAGCCAGCAGCCAGAAGGCTCCAATCAGCCAGGCCTAGGGATCCTACATGTTCACAAATTTCATGCACTGGGCCTCTAATAGAGCATAAAATTCTACTTAATTTCAGTGGTATCTGTATACTTATTAAGATATGTGTAATACTTCTCAATAAAAAGGTTTTCAAAAAAGATGTAAATACTGACAACGACTCTTCTCTTGAGCTTGTTTTGATATACAAATACTTTTCTCACCCTACCTTATACAGTAAAAAATATAGACTACTAAAAAGATGAATCTGCTCTTTTGTTTATTTTTTAGTCCAACTAAATTTTATATTAGTTTGATATGAGGGATTAATGAACAGTTTATATAGCAATTTTTGTGTATAACTCAGATATTTTTATACTTTTAAAAATAAGTAAAATATGCAATGGAATTCAAATTCAACTGATACTTTAAATATCAATTAAAAGATGTAGATGTATAATTTAGTCAGAAAAATAATGAACTGAAAATTTGAAAAATCTGACTGGTTCTTTGCTTGTCCTGTAATTTAACCTAGTCACAAAATGACTAGAGGATTAAATTTTCATCTATAAAAATGAGTGATGTGGACTAAATGAGTTCTATATTTCTTTTATCTATAAAAAATTGTATGAAGGTATATAAATTAATGAGAATAAATAATAGAGTTTTTCCATTACTACACCTTTATACACATCCTACAATATGTTGTGTTGTTAATTATTGAATGTTAAGTTCTAAGAACATGTGACTTCTCTATCATAGAGTAGAGTTAGGGTCAGCCTATGATATGAGAGTGGTAACTGGGCCTACAGAAAGAATAGTACACCTGCAGAGGGTTGGAACAGGAAGTACAAAGTAAAGCTTTTTTTTTTTTTTGCATCTAGTTAAAAATGATTTGCCTACTTGTTTATTTGAAGATTATAAAGTACAAAGCTGTATGATTATTGGGGAGAGAGGAAACAGAGTTGCTAGGACCATACAAAGTCAAAAAAGGGATGAAATCTTAGTCTTACTGGCCCCATCCATTCACATAGTGTAGAACAAACTCGTCAAACTCAAAGGCTAACATGGACCAAATAAGCAAGGTTTAAGTTTATGTGGGCTACAAAAAAAAAAAAAAAAAAAAAAAGGTTTATTTTGATAAAGACATGCTGAATCCAAGGGCTGAAATAAACGAGTAATCATTAACAAAATGATAGAATATTTTAATAAAAATTAACATTAACTTACCAGACACTGAATAACTGCACAAATTAATAAGCGTAATGCAAACAAAGCTATTTTTCTTGTTCTCTGAAAGTGAAATATTTTCTGTTGCTTACACCAAACAAATCAGTCCAAGACTAATGGTGTGGCAATCGGCTGTAAAATATTCACTGCTAGTATTAGTGGAGAAACCGTGTGCCTGAGCATAAGGCATGTAAGGGACGCAACACGATTATAGCAATCAGTCATTAGCGAACATTTTAGTTCATTATTAAGAATTATATATAACAGGATATTGTAAAAATTAAGTTATGCAATTTTTAAAATGTTTCTTACCATTATATGACTGGGCCACAAATACTCTATGTGGGTTGCATGTGGCCCACGGGCCTCGAGTTTGACATGCTTGGTGTAGAATTTGTTTAATAAAAGAATATAGGGTGAAGTAATTAAGCACAAAACTAGCTAGATTTGGGAGGATACTGGTCAGATAATTAGGAGTTTGGCATTTTTGTACATATTTTTATCAAGAGATTGTCAATGTATGTCCTTTTGAAGTTATTTAAGTAATTGTAAATAGATTTGTATGAGTAGGTGTTAATTAAATGGCTTAAAATTTTGTATTGCCCCGCTACTTCATAAACTACATATATTCTGTAGATAGATTCAAAGAACAGATTGGCTGAAGGTTGCTAGATAGGAGAGGACATGAGGGGATGAGTGGAAATGGTGAAAGGAATGAAATACAAACTGCCAGTTACAGAAATAGTAACTGGGATGTAAAGCCAACATAGGGAATCTAGTCAGTAGCATTGTAATAACTATGGTGTCAGATGGGGAACTAGACTATTCAGAGTGATCACTTTGTAAGTTACAGAAATTTCTGGTCACTATGTTGTACTAACATAATATTTATGTCAACTATAATTGAAAATAAAAAGACAAGAATAGTGTGTTTGGAAAATCTGTGTGCCTAGAGTTGAGGATGTAATTAAGCACTGTCATCTCTCAAATTTTGTTTTGTTTTGAACCTTGTCAATACTTAATGATTCTAATTTTTCCCCAACCCCCTTTACTCTGTCCCTAGTTTGCCATTTTTTGCTCCTTTCCTTTTTTTAAAAATATATTTTATTGATTTTGTACAGAGAGGAAGGGAGAGAGACAGAGAGTCAGAAACATCGATGAGAGAGAGTCATCGATCAGCTGCCTCTCGCACACCCCCCACTGGGGATGTGCCCGCAACCAAGGTACATGCCCTTGACCGGAATCGAACCCGGGACCTTTCAGTCCCCAAGCCGATGCTCTATCCATTGAGCCAAACCGGTCCCGGCTCCTTTTTTTTTTTTTTTTTTTTAAATGCTATATAACTACTTTTCTTTCTTGCATACTAATTTATGTGTACATTTTATTTCCTTTGCACGTAAGTCTTTTTAGGATAAGTAGCCTGCCATATTAGTGTCTTTTATATGCTCCAGGTGGGGTTGCCAGATAAAGTACAGGATGCCCAGTTAACTTTATAAACATTGAACAATTTTTTTTTTGTACATGTTCCATTTGTTAAATTTGGCAACCCAAGTCCTGTGCATTATACAGAGTGGGTGCTCGATAATTAATTATTTAGTGAATGAATTTAAGTTGGAGTCTGAAGTTACCCTATGATATTGGCAGAGTATTTTCATTCTTAGCTCTACAGATGAAAAAAATCCTGAAGTTCATGGGCTTTAAATGCTTTTCCCAAGTTCACATAGTTACTAAATTGTTCAGTCTTGGCCAAGAGGAGTGTTTTTACTTTTATAAAGCTAGTGCTTCTTTGATTAGGTTGCATGTATTCTGAAGGATAACATGTTTTACTCAGACTACCAAGTTTTTAAATTCTGTTTTATGGGAACCAGATTGAAAATATTGAATAATAAGTACTCAGTTAAGGTCATTAAAAGGTTCTGACTTTAAGGAAAACAATGCCTGATGAAACTATTTTAGTGATTGATATACTGTTATAAACAAGTTATAAGAAAATTATGTTGCCCTAGCCCAGAGGTTGGCAAACTCACTAGTCAACAGGGTCAAATATCAATAGTACAATGATTGAAATTTCTTTTGAGAGCCAAGTTTTTTAAACTTAAACTTCTTCTAATGCCACTTCTTCAAAATAGACTCACTGTGGTATTTTGTGGAAGAGCCACACTCAAGGGGCCAAAGAGCCGCATGTGGCTCGTGAGCCATAGTTTGCCTACCACTGTACTAGCCAGTTTGGCTCTGTGGATAGAACTTTGGCCTGCGGGCTGATGGGTCCCAGGATCGATAAAGGTCAAGGGCATATGCCTGGGTTTCGGGCTCGATCTCCAGTAGGGGGCGTGCAGGAGGCAGCCAATCAATGATTCTCTGTCATTCATTGATGTTTCTATCTCTCCCTCTCACTTCTTCTCTGAAATCAATAAAAATATATTTTTTTTAAAAAAGAAAGAAAATTATGTTGACCCTGGCTGGTTTAGCTCAGGGGATAGAAGGGTCTCCGTTTCAGTTTCAGTTTCAATTCCGGTCAGGGCATTTATCTTGGTTGCAGGCACCATCCCTGGCCTGGTCAAGAGTGTGAGGGCGGCAACCAATCAATGTGTCTCATATCAATATTTCTCTCTGTGTGTCTCCCCGACTCCCTTTTACTCTCTCTAAAAATCATTGAAAAAATATCCTTGGATGAGGATTAATAAAAATAAATAAATAAATAAATAAATAAATAAATAAATAAAAAGATTTCAATATGTATTAACAAATGGCCTTAAAAAAAAGAAAATGATGTCAAAGGAGACATTATTCAAGGGCCTGTCATACTTAATTATATCTTAAGGGAAATGAAAGTTTGAATCCTTTTTTGTACAGCAGAGGGAGACAGTGTTAAAATATTGAAAATAAAATCTTTCTCTGGGTTACTGAGAATTACTTAATGGCACTAAGAGGGAAAGGTAGTGAACTAATTGCTTTTCATATGTCTTGAATCTTTTATATCTTTTATGTGAATTGTGAAAAGGATGCATTTTACTCAAAAGAATTTGCTTAAAAATAGAGATTCTGTAAACTCTGGGCTTAAAAGGGCTTTTTTGCTTTTGAAAATTTTGTCTTTTCTTTCAGATTGAATGAATGTTGCATATTTATGTATAACTATTGGTTAAATATTACTAATTCAAGTGAAAAATTAATATAATTTGCAATGAAAATAAGAACTAGAACACTTTATTTTAAAAATATTTTTATTGATTTCAAGAGAAAGGGGAAGAGAGAAAGAGATAGAAACATCAATAATGAGAGAGAATCATTGATTGGCTGCCTCCCTCATGCCCTCTACTGGGGATGGAGCATGCAACCTGGGCATATGCCCTTGATTGGAATCAGATCCAGGGCCCTTCAGTCCACAGGCCGACGCTCTATCCACTGAGCCAAAGCGGATAGGCAAGAGCTAGTACTCTTAAATTAATGAAATAGCATTTATTAACTAAATATTTTACAGTGTAATATTTAATGTTTTTCCAAGGCAGGATTCAATATTTTCCAGTATCTCTGATAATTTTTCTACCTTTTACTGAACACCAGCTTTCATGTATCTGCCTATTAATTGAATTTTCTTTATTAAGAAATTGTAATGTTCTTTTGTTCTGTCTTGTTAATTTCATGACAATAGTCTCTGGTCACAACCACAGGATTATAACTTCAATGACAGCAATGCTATGAAATAATTTTAAAGATTAATATTCATTCCCTCTAAGTAAAAAATTAAAATTCTCAGTATCTTTTGGAATGAATTTTCCCTTGTGGAAATGTTTCTGTATTCCTATTTTAGTCAAAGTAATTTCTCTGTATTATATCAACATAAAATATAATGGCTTTTAACTAGAAACATGGGAAATGAAAATGTGTGTCTTTAATTAGAGACAAATAGCTCCCTTCTCCTTTCTTAACCCACTAAAATTTGACAAGTTTCAGAGTGAATTTTTTAATATTCATAGAATCCTAATGATGATGGGATGGAGTGGCTGTGGGTAGGACTGCTACTGCTTTTTGGTGGTTATTTTTTGTTAATCCTCACCCAAGGTATTTTCCCATTGATTTTTAGGGTAAGTGGGGAAGGGGAAGGCCAAGAGAAACATCAGTATGTGAAACACATTAATTGGTTGCTTCCTACAAGAGCCCCAGGGCCTGGGCTGGGGAGGAACCTGCAACCGAGGTACATGGCCTTGACCGGAATCCAACCCTGGACTCGTGGTCAGCAGGCCTACTACGCTCTATCCACTGAGCCAAAACAGCTAGGGCAGCTACTCCTTTTTTAATATACAGAGGTGGGGGTTTGGGGGTTGTTGTTTTGTCTTTTTAATACTGTGGTGGTGATAATAGTGAGGGTTTTTTGTTGTTGTTTTTTAATAACATTAGTTGCTGGTGTTTTCAAATTAAAGATCTTGGAGTGTATTCTTGCCACTTTAATGTATATTTATATATTTTTAATGAAAAGGATTTTACTATGCATACTATCTGTAGCTATTTTTTTAAACTTAGCCATGCATTAATATTATTTTTACTAAAATAAAAATGCAGGTACAGTTCTTGGACCTGAAGACTGTTTGTGAAGCGATTTGTTTGAAAGCCAAATCATTTTTTCCCATTAGAAATAATCCCTTCCAGACCCAAAAATGATTCCGTTTTAACCTTATATACATACAGTACATGTCTAATGTACTGTTTAATCTATAAATTAATACTTCTTTTCTTGTAGTATTACTAGAAATTTGCTAGCCTTAAGCACATTTTTCATTTCTGTCACTGCCTCTGAAATGTTATCACTGGCTAACTGCTTTTCATTTATCCCACCAACAGCAGTTTTTCTGCTTATTCAATTGCCTGTGACTGGTGTTTTGTGAGCACTTTTACACCATTAGCACTCTTGATGGCATCTCTATGTTTATATAATTGTTCTAATCCTCGATTTCCCCAGCAACAGAAGCATTCTCTCTCTTGTTTGTTGCCCGAGATACATTTTTTGTCCTGATGAGGTATCCGCACAAAAGGTTGTCAGGTGCAAAACAGAAGTTTTGGTCAGCTGAGACATTTTCTTTGTGAACAACTTGGTCGAGAACTGAATTGTTCGAGATGGAGGACATTCAAGAAATGAGTTTTGACTATTTTTTCATGCCCTTAAATATTCTGTGGCAAAGTATTCATTGTATACATTTACTGTATAGCTTATTTAGCCAGTCTCCTATTGTGGAACTGTGGAGAATTATAGTAGACTAGGAGCCCACACGGCACTGCCCACCCTCAAGTTGCTGGTCTGGCCCTGCCTCCCTCCCCGGGCCCTGCAGCAGCCGTGGCCTGTGCCGATCAGGCCCTCCCCCAGTGCAGGCATGTGGAGCCCCTGCCGCCCCACCCCCGATGCTGCCCATGCAAACTCCTCCTGTCTGGTTGATCCCTTACAGCATCCCGGTTAATTAGCATATTTCTCTTTTATATATATGCACATATATAAAATATAGCATGTAGATAACTGTTTTGACAGCTGTGTATTTTTTTAAAAAATTATTTTATTGATTTTTTACAGAGAGGAAGGGAGAGGGATAGAGAGTTAGAAACATTGATCAGCTTCCTCCTGCACACCCCTATGGGGATGTGCCTGCAACCAAAGTACATGCCCTTGACTGGAATTGAACCTGGGACCTTTCAGTCCGCAGGCCGATGCTCTATCCACTGAGCCAAACTGGTTTTGGTGACAGCTGTGTATTAACCAATGCAATCCTCACAATTTATTGCATAGTATAGTATTTATCAATTTACATGTATGGAAACTGAACCCAAAGATAGTAAATATACACAAATTGTTTTAGTAATGATGATAAAGAGATTGATAGAGAATTCAAGTTATTTGCCAGACACAGTGCTATTTTCTTTTCATTTGTGGTCTCCCACCTTCTTCTTGCGGTTATTTGGGGCCCTCTCCCCCCCCCCCCCCCCCCCATGTTAGTGGTCCGGTTCACTAAATTTGTGCACGGAGATGAGGGAGGTGTCCCTCAGTCCAGCCTGCACCCTCTCCAATCTGGGACATTTCCTCTTGCAATCCGGGACTGCTGGCTCATAACCGCTCACCTGCCTACCTGCCTGGTTGTCCCTAACCATTCTGCCTGCTCGCCCCCAACTGCCTCCACACCGGCCTTCTCACCGCTAATTGCCCTCCCTTGCTGGCCCATTGCCCCCCTCAGCAGCCTGATCACCCCAAACTGCCCCCCACCCCAGCTTGCCCCCAACTGTGCGCACTGCCCCCCCCCCCCCCCCCCGCCGACCTGATCACCCCCAACTGCACTGCCCTGCTGGCCTGATCACCCCCAACTTCTCCACCTGCCAGCCTGCTCATTCCCTACTGTGCCCGCTCCCCCCCACCCCCCCACCGGCCTGCTTGGCCCCACCTGACACCCCCTTGCTGGCCTTCTCACTAACTGCTCTCCCACTGGCCTATTCACTGTCAGCTTTCCCCACCGCCAGCATGATCATCCCCAACTGCCCTCCCTTCCTGGCCTGATCGCCCCTAACTGCCTCTGCCTTGGTCCTGCCACTGTGGCTTTGTCTGGGTGGTGGCTATGGAGCCAGCTGGGGCGACTAAGCCAAGCCTTTGCCTCTCATCCGCTCTCCTCCCACTCGCATCGGCCAGTTCCATGGCTCCAACCAGCACCACCATCTCTGTTGTGTCAATTTGCATGTTCACTTTTTTTTTTTTTATCAGTCTTTATTGTTCATATTGTTACAAAGGTTCCTCATTTCTTCCCCCCTCCACCAGGTTCCCACCCCACCCTCCGCCCCCTCCCCATCCCCCATTGTCCTCATCCATAGGTGCAGTTTATGTTCAGTCTCTTCCTCCCTCCCTTTCCCCGATAGTAAATCCCTTTTCAGATAGTAAATCAGTTACTTAGCATTTTCTCATATCAATAATACCACCACATGCCCAATGATACATTTCACACAAAAGACATTTCCAAATAGGTCAGCCAGCCTCATCCAGGCCCCACCCACGGCACTCACAGATCAACACCCCAGCCCTATACTAACTCAACACATCCAGATCTAAGCCTTCATCACTTGATTCAGCAGACCCTCAAGTTCCCACAAAAGTTTCCAGCCATGTCTGAGAGGTGGCCGCGGGGCAGGGACAGGCGAGGAGCTGGCTGCTCTGGGCCTGGCCTCTGTTGCTCTGGTTCGTTCCACAACCAGCTGCTCCGGGTCTGGTCACCGCCGCTCCGGACCTAGTTGCTCTGGACCTGGCTGCTGCTGCTCTGGGCCTGGCTGCTCCGGGCCTGGCCGCTCCCAGCCTGGCAGCTGCTGCTCCGGGCCTGGCCACACCAGACCCGGCTGCTCCAGGCCTGGCTGCTCCCAGCCTGGCAACCGCTGCTCCGGGCCTGGCCACACTGCATGTTCACTTTTTATTGGCTGTGGGCACTGCCATATTTATCATGAAGTGATGGTTAATTTGCATTTTACTTTTATTAGGATGAATTTTTGGTTTTTTTTAGGTCTGTGAAATATGCTGTTGGTATTTTAATGGGGATTGCATTGAATCTAGATTGCTTTGGGTAGTATGGAAATTTTAATGATGTTGAGTCTACCACTCCACGAAGACAATATATTCTTCCATTTATGTCTTCCTCTGTCTCTTTTTTCAATGTCCTGTAGTTTTCCGAGTACAGGTATTTTACCTCATTTGTTAAGTTTATTCCTAGGTATCTTAATTTTTTGTTGTAATGGTAAATGGGATTTTTTTTTTGGCTTCTCTTTTTGTGAGCTCATTGTTGGTATATAAAAAAGCCATAGGTTTCTGGGTGTTAATTTTGTATCCTACTACATTGCTAAATTCATTTATTAAGTCTAGTAGTTTTTTAATGGAATCTTTAATGTTTTCTCTGTACAATATCATATCATCTGTGAATAATTACAGTTCTACTTTTCCAATTTGGATGCCTTTTATTTCTTCTTATCTGATCGCAATGGCTAGCTCTTCCAATACTTCGTCTAACATGAGTGGTGAAAGTGGGCATGCATCCCTGCCTTGTTCCTGTTCTTAAGGGAAATGGTTTTAGTTTTGCCCATTGAATATGATATTAGCTGTAGGTGTGTCGTATAAGGCTTTTATTATGTTGAGGTATGATCCCTCTGTTCCCACTTTGCTGAGAGTTTTTATCAAGAAAGGGTGTTGGATTTTGTCAAATGCTTTTTCTACATCAATTGATATGATTATGTGATTTTTATCTCTCAATTTGTTTATGTGATGTATCACACTTATTGATTTTACGGATATTGTACCATCGTTGCATCCCTGGAATAAATCCTACTTGGTCATGGTGTATGATCTTTCTAATGTAATGCTGGATCGATTTGCTAGAATTTTGTTGAGGATTTTAGCAACTATGTTCATGAGGGATATTGGCCTGTAATTCTCTTTCTTTGTAGTGTCTTTATCTGGTTTTGGGATTAGGGTAATGTTGGCTTCATAGAGCTTAGAAGTGTTCCTTTTGAATTTTTTGGAGTAGTCTGAGGAAGATAGGTTTTAGTTCTTTGACTGTGTGGTAAAACCCCTGTGAAGCAGTCTTGCCCAGGGCTTATGTTTGCTGAAGTTTTTTGATTACTGCTTCAATTTCCTCCATAGTTATAGGCCTGTTCACATTTTTTTTTATTCTTCCTGATTGAGTTTTGAATGGTCATATTTTTTCTAGGAATATATCCATTTTCTCTAGGTTAAGTTTGTACGATAGAGTTGCTCATGATATATATATATATATATATATATATATATATATATATATATATATATATATATATATATTTTTTTTTTTTTTTTTTTTTTTTTACAATCCTTTGTATTTCTGTGGGGTCTGTTGTTATTTCACCTCTTTCATGTCTGATTTTGTTTATTTGGATCCTCTCTCTTTGCTTCTTGGTGAGCCTGGCTAGAAGTTCATCAATTTTGTTTATTCTTTCAAAGAACCAACTCTTGGTTTAATTTTTTTCTGTTGTTGTTTTTGTTTTGTTTTTTTGGTCTCTGTCATTTATTTCTGCTCTGATCTTTTATTATTTTCTCCTTTCTGCTCACTCTAGACTATCTTTCTTGCTCTCTTTCTAATTCTTTAAGTTGTAGAGTTAGATAATTTATTACCAGTTTTTCTTTCTTGTTTTTTTGAGATAGGTCTGTAATGCTATGAACTTCCTTCTCAGGACTGCTTTCACTGTTACCCATAGATTTTGGATTGTTGTGTTTTCATTGTCATTTGTTTTCAGGATGTTTTCTTTTTTCTCTCTTTGGTAACTCAATCATCTTATCTAATAAAGAGGGAATATGTGACCATTACAATGTGATGTGACCATTACAACATGGCTGCACCCACAGCGGAGGCAGGGATTCCATAACACAAGATGGCTGCGCCCACAGCAGAGGCCAAGTTCCCATAATGAGTCTTTTTTTTTTTTTTTTTTTTTTTTTAATTTTTATTGATTTTTCAGAGAGGAAGAGAGAGGGATAGAGAGTTAGAAACATCGATGACAGAGAATCATCGACCAGCTGCCTCCTGCACACCCCCCACAGGGGATGTGCCCGCAACCAAGGTACATGCCCTTGACCGGAATGGAACCCGGGACCTTTCAGTCCGCAGGCCGACGCTCTGTCCACTGAGCCAAACCAGTCCCGGCCCATAATGAGTCTTAATGAGCAATCAGCAGAGACCTGAGGCAAGGCAGGGGACCTGAGGCTTTGCGCCCCCCCCTCCCATGGGGCTTGGCAGGGGCCCTCAGGCTGCACCCCTTTACCTGGTGCCAGGCTGGGGGACATCAAGCTACGCCCCCGCCCCTGCACCAGGTTGGGGAACCTCAGGCCATGCCTTCCACCTGGCAGGGCTTGATGGGGTACTGCAGGTTGCTGCACCCACCCAGGCGCTGGGCCAGGGGACCTCAGTTTGCACCCTCTGCCCCAGCACCGAGCCAGGGATCCTAAGGCCACACTCCACACCCCGGGTGATGGGACCTGAGGCTGCACCCTCTCCACTTGGCAGGGCTTGACTGGGGACCTCAGTCCATGCCTCTCCCTCCCCGCCCAGCGGGGCTTGATGGGGACCTAACGGTGAGACGCCTGGCCTGGCCTGTCCTGGCCTGGGGAACCTCAGGCTGCATACCCTGCCCCGGGCTGGGGGACCTGAGGCTGCGCCTCCGCACCTGGCAGGGCCTGATAGGGAAGTCAGGCTGTGCGCCCCTTGCCCTCCCCCCGCCCTGGTGCCGGGGGCCAGGCGACCTGAAGCTGTGCCCCCCACTTGATGGGGCTGGCCAGTTCTGGGTCCTGTGTGATTTTGAGGCCCACGTGAGTGTGCAGGGACTTGACTCTGATTCACATGGCGTGCCCCAGACTCTGACAGGAGGAAGATTTTCATATACATTTTACTAATTTTCTTTCATCTCTGACACTTCTATTGTATTATAGAGAAAGGGCAAATAGCAATATTAAAATATTTCCTCTAATTCCCTTTTAATGTGCATGAATTTTGTGCATCGGGTCACTAGTTGTTTAACAACGTGCTCTTTAGCCACAAGTGTTTACATTTTTTATTGTTTTTATTGTAGTTCATTTTTAATATTATGTCATTGTGATCTGAGAAGATGTTTGATATGATTTCAGTCTTCTTGAATTTGAAGAGACTTTGCCTGTGACCGAATATGTGGTCTTTGAAAATGTTCCGTGTGCACTTGAGAAGAATGTATAGTCTGTACCTGGGTTGAAATGTTCTGAAGATGTCAATTAAGTCCATCTGATCTACTTAGTTGTTTAGGATTGTTGTTTCTTTGTTGATTTTTTGTCTAGAGGATTTATCCAATGATGTCAAAGGTGTATTAAAGTCCCTTACTATGATTGTATTGCTGTCAATCTCTCTTTTGATATCTTCCAGAAGTTTTTTTTTTTTTTTTTTTTTTTTTTTTTTTAATGTTTTTGTGTGCTCCTGCATTGGGTACTATGTTTATCAGAGTTATATGCTCTTGTATCGATCCTTTTATTTTTATGAAGTGGCTTTATCTCTTGTAATGGTCTTCACTTTGAGGTCTATTTTGCCATATATAAGTATTGCTACCCAAGCTTTTTTTTCATTTCCATTTGCCTGAAATATATTTTTGCATCCCTCCACTTTCAGTCTGTGTGAGTCCCTTGTTCTGAGATGGGTCTCTTGTAGACAGCATATATATGGGTCATGTTTTCTTATCCATTGAGCCACTCGATGTCTTTTGATTGGAGCATTTAATCCATTTACGTTTAAGGTTATTATTGATAGGTATTTGTTTGTAGCCATTTTTATTCTTTATACCTGTGTTCTTCCTTTCCTTTCTATTTCTTCTTTAGTATTTCTTGCATTGCTGGCTTGGTAGTGACAAACTCCCTTAGTTTTTGTTTTTGTTTTTGTTTTGTTTTGTTTTTTTTTATCTGCAAAGCTCCTGATTTCCCCTTCAATTTTGAATGATTGCCTTGCTGGATAGAGTATTCTTGGATTTAGTTCCTTGCTTTGAATCCCTTTGTAAACTTCCTTACATTCCCTTCTGGTCTGATGTGTTTCTCTTGAGAAATCATTTGATAATCTAATGGGAGATCCCTTGTAGGTAACTCTCTTTCTCTCTCTTGCAGCCTTTAAGATTCTTTCTTTGTTATTAACGTTTGCCATTGTAATTATGATGTGTCTTGGTGTGGGTCTTTTTGGGTTCTTCTTGTTTGGGACTCTGTGCTTGTGTGACTTTTGTCTTTCCCAAATCAGGGAAGCTTTCTGTCATTTCTTTTCTTTTTTCTTTTTTTAAAATATATTTTATTGATTTTTTACAGAGAGGAAGAGAGGGATAGAGAGTTAGAAACATTGATGAGAGAGAATCATCGATCAGCTGCCTCTTGCACACCCCCTACTGGAGATGTACCCACATCCAAGCTACATGCCCTTGACTGAAATCGAACCTGGGACCTTTCAGTCTGCAGATCAATGCTCTATCCACTGAGCCAAACCGGTTTTGGCTGTCTTCATTTCTTCAAATAGGTTTTCTAATTCTTGCTCCTCTTCTTTTTAAAAAAAAAATTTTTTTCAATTGACTTTAGAGAGGAAGGGAGAGAGAGAAACATCAACAATGAGAGAATCATTGATCAGCTGCCTCATGCACACTGGGGATCGAGCTCACAACCCTGGCATGTGCCCTTGACCATAATCAAACTCGGAACCCCTCAGTCCACAGGCCAACACTCTATCCACTGAGCCAAACCAGGTAGGGTGTTGCTCCTCTTCTTGTCCTTCTGGTACCTCTATTATACGTATGTTTCTTTGTTTCATATTGTCCCAAAGCTCCTTTAGGCTCTCCACCTTTCTAAATTTTTTCTCCAGTTTCTATTCTGCTTGGGTGTGTTTTTCTGCCCTGTCTTCTTACTTGCTAACTTGGTCCTCCGCTTCTTCGAGTTTACTATTGAAACCTTCCAATGTGTTTTTTATTGTAGCCATAGTATTCTTCATTTCCTCTTGATTCTTAAGTAAGTTGTTGATTTTCTCATTCAGCCAGTTTAGGAACTATATAACCCTTACTCTGAATTCTTTTTTCATTTCATTTAATTCCTATTCTGGTGACTCCTCCTTTTCTTTCCTTTGGGGTTTTTTGTCTCCCCATTTTTGCTCTCAAGTGTCCAGGCATTGAGTGTCTTGGGGCCTGTGGCTGAGGCAAGGGGCTTGGCGGAAGGGTCGTGCATTCCGAGTGTGGGATCCCTTAACACGGCCCGCGTGGTTCAGGGCCCACTCAGGGTCCGGTTTCTGGAGAAGGCCGCACACTAAAATGAAGAGAGAGACTCGAAAAGAGTTAATTTGGGAAAATGGGGGCCAGGCGGGAAGTCTACCTCTAGTGGGAAGACTAACCGCTCTCTGGCCTTTTACCATTCCTTTTATTGAGTTTCTGAAACAAAGACATCTCTTAAGGAGGAAGTTCCAACAAGAGAAAATCAACTTACATTTACATATGATTAACAAATTAAAGTTGCCTCAAGCACCACTATCTCAACTAGACAATGAGTTAATAGCTCTGACCCTTCAGAGCCATCAAGGTCGGCTAGCTCTTTTTACATTTTGTCTCCAGTGACAATGCTAGGTTTTGGTTCCCTGTTTCTGGTTCCCGGCACCAAGCCTTACCAGAGTGCCCAAGTGCCGGAGTTGCACATGTGGCCTATGCCTGAAGCTGCAAGTTGGTTGGAGGGAAGCGCACTCCGGGGCTCACAAGAGCCTGTGGCCTGAGAGGTCTGAGTCCCAGGTCTGTGGGTCTGCAGTTGCGGTAGCATGTCTTTGGCCAGAGTGGCTACAGGGTCTGGGATGGTGTCTGAGGCCAATCTGGGTGGTGGTGAATGTGGGCTTCCAGTCACAGCAGCTCACCCCTTCAAGATGGCATGGTTTCTGAGCAAGAGCGGCTGCCCTGGGAATCCCTGCAGCAGTAGCAGGGGCTCCCCATCTAGTAGAGTCCAGTCTGCCAAACCCCCGTGTCTCTTGCAGGATGTAATTGCCCCTTATTCACACACACATCCTGCACACGTGCTCCTTCACTGCCATCCTGCTGGCCGCCATCTTGACTCCTCAAATTATTTTTGACTAAGATGAAAATAGAATTACTTGTTAATGGTTGCACTAAAAATATCTGAAATTGAATTGGTGGCAATTCTAGAATTATTTGCCAAATTAATAAAAGCAAGACTTAAACTTCATTTTTAAAACATCAGAAGTGAAGTAGGTATAAAAAAGAATTAATAGAAAATTAGTTTCCCCAATCCCCTTTTACCTTTTAAAAAAGATACTTTAAATGGTTTATTATGTGCAGCTATTTCAGTGAATGGATTAAGTATAATTTCAAGTTCAGGTCAACGTTTCTCAGTTGAGTCAGGTTGTTACTACAAGCTTTGGCTGGCTTTATAAATGCCTCTCTGTTTGGACTGCACAATTAGTCAGTCAGGTTATAGTGGCTTTCAGTAGATGCCAATACTAGCATGCTTTGCTCTTTGGGTACAACAAGGAGCCTTTTATAGATAGTGCTTCGCATGGTAACATGAGGTTCGAATATAGGGTGCCCTGTGGTGGATGCTAGTTAAGGATAGTGTTTATGTATATCCTGCTAGCCAGGTCTCCATTTCCAGATTATTTCCAAAAATTAAAGGAGTAAGATAGCAATTTTAAATTTTAGGATAATATTGATAACCTTTTTTTTTAGTACTACTGCTGTCATTACTAGCTATTCAATTGCTATCCCTTTTAGGAAAATTTCAGCAATGACAACTTAAAATAACCAGAGTGCAATACTGTGCATGAGAAAATGTTGGTGAAATTTTACTTTATAAAAATGAATCACAGTTTATTTTATAGAATTCTAGAGATTCTTATGAAATAATTGTTTTTGTTTATGTATAATTTAAACATATATTAAATTTAGAATACTATATTTTTTGTTCCTTTCCCAGTGACATTTGTTTTATGTTTTCTCATGAAACAATTTTTTGTTACCTTTCTATTTTTTTTAAAAAAAGTTAGATTATGCAGAAGCCACATTCCCTTCCATACCAGGTGTGTTTCTGCCAAAACCGGTTTGGCTCAGTGGATAGAGCGTCAGCCTGCGGTCTGAAAGGTCCCGGGTTTGATTCCGGTCAAGGGCATGTGCCTTGGCTGCGGGTGCGTCTCCAGTGGGAGGTGTGCAAGAGGCAGCTGATTTCTAGCTCTCTATCCCTCTCTCTTCCTCTCTGTAAGAAAATCAATAAAATATATTTTAGAAAAAAAAATATTGAGGTGTATTTTTGTGATAAGTGTTTTGTTAAGGTATTTTATTTTATTTTAAACATTTGGTAAGTTTTTTTTTTTAAATATATTTTTTATTGATTTTACACAGAGAGGAATTGAGAGGGATAGAGAGTTAGAAACGTCAATGAGGGAGAAACATCGACCAGCTGCCTCTTGCACACACCATCACCACCCCCCCCCCCCCTCCCGGGATGTGCCCACAACCAATGTACATGCCCTTGACTGGAATTGAACCCGGGACCTTTCAGTCCCCAGGCCGATGGTCTTCCACTGAGCCAAACTTGCTTCCGCTGTTAAGGTATTTTAAAATGCATACTTTAAGGATTCGCACACTAAATGCAGGTTGTAGAATGATTACCAGTAATTGCTAATTTAAATGATTCATCTCATTTAAAGGAGTCAGATAACTAAGGTGTGAATAGGCCTTTTTTTTGTTAAATCTGCCTTTTTATAAACATGTTTTTTGTTTTTTGTTTTTTTGTTTTTTTTTTTAGAGAGGAAGGGAGATGGATAGAGAGAAACCTTGATGAAAGAGAAACATCTTCTATTGGCTGCCCCCTACTGGGGATTGAACCTGCAAACCAGGCATGTGCCCTGACCTGGAATTGAGTTGGTGACCTCTTGGCTCATGGTTGACACTCAAGCACTGAACCACACCAGCTGGGCAAATTTTTTCTATTAATAAAAGTAATCTTTTTCTTATGAAAAAAATGCTAGTATATAAAATCTAATTTGATTCTTTTTTTGTTGTTGTTACTCTTCATCTGAGGATATATTTTTCTCCCACTGGTTTTTAAAGAGTGTGGTGAGGGGAGAGAGAGCGAGAGCGAGAGTGAGGGAGGGAGAAAGTGGGGGGGAGAAAGATAGAGAGAAAGAAACATCAGTGCAAGAGAGAGACACGGATTGATTGCCTCGCACATAAGCCCGTGACTGGGCTGAGGATCGAACCTGCAACCTCAGCCAACACTGATCCAAACCTCCCATGGCTCTCATTTGATTATTTTATTAGATTCTTGTTGTTACTATTATTATTTTAATCTAATTTGATTCTTAAACTGTTTGCATAATAATTATTACTGTTTACCATCGCTATAAATGCTGATTTTTGCTAGGTTAAAAATGGGGGTGAGGGCACTAATTTGAATAAGGAAAAAAGGTAGATATAAGGTATGTGAGTGTATGTTAGGGTAAGTGTAGATTTTAGGGACAAACCTTGGTTAGAGAGTAAAGGATGCCTTTAGAATAATGTTGACATTTTATTTGAATAAGTGACTTAAGTTTAGTTTTTAGGAGCTGTTAATAGTCTGCCTTACACATTTCCCCCCATCTATATTTTTCACTGCTCTAACATAAATGCTGGTCTTGAGGCAAATTGGTTTTCTCCCTATTCCCTGATGCCCCTTCACACCTCATGGCTCCAATTTTAGGCTATTCTCTTTGCTTCTGGAGACCTACCCTGTCCACCATAGGAGATACTCCTTCCTCTCACAACTCTTCACAGGTACCCTGAAACCTTACCTGCTCACATACAGGTGTGATGTCTCCTGAGCTTTTAGAATATTTATTTGCCTCTTTAGTAACTTTCATGGAAGGTCAAGAACAGGTCTTGAATATTTTAAAAAATCTCTCATATCCCTGAAAACTATATCTTGCTCATAGTGAGTGTTTAATAAGTATTGCATGAAAGATTGTGAAATGTTGATTTTGTGTTATTTTTTATACAGTGGAATGAATTTTCTCCACTCCAAACAGGTTAATGTATATGCAACTGTACTAATTCGTTTAGGACAGGGTTTCTTGGTGGTTGGCATTGTTCTATTTTGAGTTGGATAGTTGTTGTGGGAATATTGTCTTGTATGGTTTAGCCTGCCCTACTCTCTCCTCACTAGATGTCAGTAGCACTCCTTATCCTCACTCCAGTTGTGAAGACCAACAGTGTCTCTTACATTGATTGCCAAATGTCTCTTGGGGTCAGTATGACTCCTGGTTGAGAACACTGCTTTAGAAGAAAAAAGCATAAGGATTTCAAGATTCTTCTTAATTGTACTTTATAATGTGTGTATGTTTTTGAAGGGCTTTTAAGTAAAAACAAATGTTTCAAAATTCTTCAAATTTAACCTTGTATAATTTAGGAAGCTATCTGAAGGACACTATTAATTTTTATAAAACTTTAATGACTTAAGATAATTGCATTTTTTGTGTCTACTTTACATTGAACGATGGATTTTATTTGGTGTTTTCTGCAGATTGAAATTAAAATGAAAAAGTCAGAGGCTGTGAGATGGGAAAAGCTAGAGCGAGAAGAAGAAGTGCCTAAGCCAAAACAGTTTGTAGCAGGTTTGTTTTCTGGCCTCGATGAGCTTTAAATTCAAATCGTGTTATATAGTTGAAATTAAATAGTAATAAGCTTTTTTTTTTTTTCATTGTTTATGTTCCCAATATAAGACATATCGAGTATCATAAGGTTGCTCTATAATGAATACAAATTGGCTTGTCTTATAAAGGTTCTGACTTCTTAAACTCTTTAGAGTACAAATGAATGGCAGCAAAAACCTAGAGAAAATTTGAATTTATTGTTTACCTTGCAGTTTATGACATCAGTTGGGGGTGTTTTTTGCATGTGTGTGCGTTGGCCTTTCCTATTTGTGCTTTTTTAGTTTTAAATGGATTAGTAATTTACCAATATATTTTCTCCTCTTTCCCCTCCCCTATTTATTCCTTTATATGCTGATATTGTCAACTCTAATTTTCTGGAATTTCAGAGATTTACTGAATAAAGTATTAATTTCACTATATTGTCTAATATAATGAATTTATTTATTTATTCATAATATATTTTTATTGACTTCAGAGAGAGAGATAGAAACATCAGTGATGAGAGGGAATCACTAATTGTCTGCCTCCTGTACAGCCCACACTGATAGAGAATTGAACTGTGCCCACCTGGTTCGTAGGTTGACACTCAACCACTGAGCCATGCCGTCCGGGCCCTTTCAGTTACTTTTAGATATTTCACTGCTTTCTTCTATAACAGAAAACATATTTCCTTGTGGAACTTTTTAGAAAACTCTGAGTTAGCCAACAGATCATGCATTTTTATTATTTTTTATTTTGAAATAATTCTCACACAAGTTGCAGAAATAAGAGTTTCTATGTACCCTTCTCCTAGCCTTCCTGGATGCTAATATTGTAACTAAGCTATAGAATAATTAGTAAAATTAGGAAACTGACACCAACAGATAATTTTTAAGAATGAAATTTGGGGCTGGATAATTAAGAATTAAATTGCATGTTGGTATTTAAGCTATTTAAGCATCTGTGTCCCACTTTATTTGAAAGACATAGTAAAATATGTGCTTCTCTTAGGGCTGACTCCCATAGATTTTGGGGCTGAAGTTTATATATAGCTCAAAGCATTTTTAAAAGAAACACTTTAACTGTAGTATCTCATTTAATTCTAACAATGGCCCTATATAGTAAGCACCCTAGTATTGTTTCTCCTAGTTTACAGGATCAGAAAGGTTAAGCAGCTTGTTGTAAGATCACCTAGTGTTTTTTATTGTCTAGGTCTAAACCCAGGTCTTTAGACTCTAAAGAGTCTGGGCTGATTCTTTTGTTAACCTCCTACGTTTTACTGCTTGTTTCTTCATTTTCTAACAATGAAAAGTCTCTGCTGACATGAGTATCTTTGCAGTTTTTTGATATTATAGTGAACTAGAGGCCTGATGCTCGAAATTTGTGCACTTGTGTGTATGGGGGTCCCTCAGCCCAGTCTGTGTCCTCTCGTAATCTGGGAACCCTTGGGGGATGTCCGACTGAAGGCTTAGGCCCGCTCTCCCCGGGGAGGCAGGAGAGGCTCCTGCCACCGCCTCTGCGCTTGCCAGCTGTGAGCCCAGCTCTGGCTGAGTGGGGAGTGCACTGACCCCCAGGGGCAGCTCCTGCGTTGAGCATCTGCCCCCTGGCGTTATAGCAATTGGTTGTTTGCATATTAGCCTTTTATTATACTTGATGAGTAAGGAAGTTAGGTTACTCTCAGTAATTCATCTACTACCTACAGGTGTTAAAATTTTTCTGAGATCAACTATAATTTTTCTGAGATAAACTTTTTTTTAGTTTTACAGACTTTTTCTAAGCTAAATGCTTTGCATATTCATAAAGATGCTATTCCTCCTGTCCTGTTATATTTTTGTAAGGAATTAATATGCTTGTCAGATTCCTGTGTACTGCAAGCTGTAGACACCAGATAAGGGCACATTGTTTAACCTATGTAGGCAGTGGAGATTCGAACCTGTGTTCCTATCCTTCTGGGAAGTTGCATTAGAATTAATTAAATCCACGTTTCCTAGGCTCTCAATTTTCATGGCAAGTTAAATTTTTTCTTTGGCTATTTGTGATAATATACAAAGATAGAGGAGATTATTAGTAGAGGAAGGTAGGTAGTGTTTGAAAAGTAGCATGCTTGCCCTGAATAAAACTGTGTGGTGTGTTGTAGTTTTGTTTTGAAGCAAGGATAGGCAGGGAGAAAGTTCATTTCCCTGTGAAGAGAAAAGGTGGAAAAATAGAATGAAGAATTAGTAGTTTTCTCATTTATTTTGAGGAAGGGGATGTAGAGAAGCAGTAGTGGAAGAAGGACATTTAGATTAGTATTAATGTGTTTTAATATAGTGATAGGAAATCTTTGAATCATTTTTTTAAATCTCTGTAGTTGCATTGTCCAATATAGTAGCTGCTAGCCACATGTACCTATTGAGCACTTGAAATATGACTAGCCCGATTTGAGATGTGCTCTCAGTGTAACATACATACTAAATTTTGAAGACTTAATAGGAAAAAAAAGAAATAAATGCCATAAAGCTTTTATTTTATGTTGAAATGATACTATTTTGTATTTATCAGGTTAAATAAATATATTATTTAAATGCATTTCACCAGATTCTTTCTAGTAAGGTGGCTACTAGAAATTTTAAAATTATATATGTGGCTCACATATGTGGCTTGCATTATATTTCTACTAGAGGCCTGATGCACAAAGATTTGTGCAAGAATTGGCCTTCCTTCCCCTGGCTGCTGGCACCACCTTTGCTCTGCCCAGAGCCGCCTTTCCGCCTTCCCATGCTGCCCAGAGGCACTGAGCAGCTGGGGCAGTGCAGAATGCCTGCATTGTTGCCATGGCAATGATGCAAGCATCCCATCCCCAGCCGCTTGGTGACTGCATATGCAAATTAACCCACCATCTTTATTGGGTTAATTTGCATATTTGCTCCTGATTAGCTTGTGGGCATTGGGAAGGTATGGTCAGTTTGCATTCTTTTTATTAATGTAGATTGGACAATGAACAGAGAGCTGCTCTTATAGCTACTGGGTATGTTAGTTACTTTTAAATTATTTGTGTGCCAAAATCTTAATTCCTTTCGTCTTTGGGGCATCCTTGACAGTGCCCTGAGTCCCTGGGCTGGTATCTGTCTGCCTGCAAGCGGCCTCCACTTATCCCAGTGTACCCTATAAATACTGTTATTTGCTATGTGTGCATAGTGTGGGCATTGAACTCTATGTCATCCCATATAGTATTTTTGAATATTACGGACCTGATTCTTATTATCTCCTATTGACATATTCTGATATTTTTAATGTGGGGGAAGAATGGATGAATTAACTCACTGCTGAATAGGATGGACAATTATTTACATTTGCAGTTTATTTCTACCCTGGAAGATATATAAATATCTTGGGAAAGGTCACATTTTTAACATTAAAATCTTATCAATAAGAGAAATTTCTGAATGAAGCAACTTAAAAAACACATTAATTTTATAATTGTACTATCTTTGCAACTTTTCTGTAAATATATAAAAGTTTGTATATACTTTCCACTTAGTTTCCCCTATTATTAACATGAAGAATCTGTTCTTAATCTAATTTCGCATAATGTATAAAAAGTTTATGTTTTATGGAACTACTTTGTCCAAAAGAGATTGCTATATTTTACATTATGTTAAGTTTTTAGAATTGTAAATATAATTATTGATGCCTATCAGAAAGATATTTATTTCAAACATGAAGTTTAGTGAAATTCAATCACCTATTATTTGCTAAGGTGTTCTTTATATCATGGTCACAAAGTTTACATATTCTTAGCATAATCAACACATGTTAATTAATCACTTCATTTTTCTCTGTAGATGTAAAGAACCTATATCCATCATCATCTCTTTATACAAGAAATTGGGATAAATTGGTTGGAGAAATCAAGGAAGAAGAAAAGAATGAGAAGTTGGAGGGAGATGCAGCTTTAAACAAATTATTTCAACAGATCTATTCAGATGGTTCTGATGAAGTGAAACGTGCCATGAACAAATCATTTGTAAGAATATACACTTTAAAAATATATATTGTGGTAGTAAATTGCAGAAATTTAAAAAGAATAAGATCAAAATTTGAGTCCAAATTGCACGTACTTTAGTTGGAAGTTCTTTTTGAGTAAGCTTTGTCTGAACATTTCTTTTTGCTCTAAAATTTCTCAGAATAATTACTGATGAAATCAGAAACTGGTCAAGGAGATAAGAAACAAATGGTTTACACCAAATATTTTTTTTATCACTGAATTAGAACTGGAAAGGCTTAAGAAATACCAAGGTTACAGTGGGTGATACAGAGTTATTCTATTGTAGTTAGATTTGTCAGAATAGCTGAATGAGCTTCCATTGTGTACCTTCTAGAATCATGTATAATTTCAATGTCAGATGAAGAATACAGAAGGGAAACTTTCAGAAGTGTTTGGCAAGTGAAAGTGGATATTATTATTCATTGGTTTTTAAATAATTTCTCAAAAAATATTAAGAAAATTCAGATTTTTGCTCAGGCAGCATAAATGCTGTCTATATTAGGCCTCAAGTTCTGAGATCTCAATAACAAGTCATCACTGTAGAATTACGTAGATTTTTTGCTTGAAAATGTAATCATTTGATTTTTCCCAGTAGCATTGAAAATGTAACAGTTTTTGTTTTTATTAATCCTCACTGAGGATATGTTTGATTTTTTTTTTTTTTTTTTTTTTTTTTTTTGAGAGAGAAGGAAATGGAGTAGGGGAAGAGAGAGAAGAAAGAAACATTAATGTGAGAGAGAAACATCGATCCATTGCCTCCCGTAGGTGCCCTGGAATGGAATCCATAGTCTTTTGGTGTAGGGCAGTGATTGGCAAACTCATTAGTCAACAGAGCCAAATATCAACAGTACAACAATTGAAATTTCTTTTGAGAGCCAAATTTTTTAAACTTAAACTTCTAACGCCATTTCTTCAAAATGTACTCGTCCAGGCCGTGGTTTTTTGTGGAAGAGCCACACTCAAAGGACGAAAGAGCCACATGTGGCTCACGAGCCACAGTTTGCCAACCACGGGTGTAGGAGATTATGCCTCCAACTAACTGAGTCACTTGGCCAGGCTGTAACTCTCTTCTTTTAAGGCAGTGGTCAGCAAACCGCGGCTCGGGAGCCACATGCAACTCTTTGGCCCCTTGAGTGTTCTAATACCACTTCTTCAAAATAGACTTGTCCAGGCCAAAATCTGATTTCTGTGCATGGGCCACCACACTGTACGTGCACGCCCACATGTGGTATTTTGTGGAAGAGCCACACTCAAGGGTCCAAAGAGCCGCATGGTTTGCCACCTACTGTCTTAAGGCATTTATATTTACAGTAGAATGTTAAAATTAATATTTACTAATTAATATTTAGGTAATTGGTGTGTTTGAGGTTTAGATACTCCACATAAGTTACTATATGGTAACTGGTCATGATTGTGCTTTTCACTGTTGACTTAAAAAATTTTTGTTTTAATTAAACTTAATTTGAGATAGTTGTAGATTCACAGGCAGTTGTAAGAAATGATATATCCTTTAGTTTCCCTCAATTGAAACATTTTACAAAACTGTAATACAACATTACAACCAGGATGTTGACAGTTAAAATACAGAACATTTCAATTGCCACAGGATCCCTCCTTATCATTTTATAGCCATACCCACTTTGCTCCCACTCCTACCCTTTCTTAGCCCCCGACAAACAACTATTCTGGCAAGTCTTTGTCAGATTGTAGTTTGCAGATATTTCTCACAGCCTATAGCTTATATACATATCTTTTTATTGATTTCAAAGAGGAAGGGAGAGAGATAGAAACGTCAATGATGAGAGGGTCATTGATTGGCCGCCTCCTGCTTGCCCCACACTGGAGATCTAGCAGGCATCTGGGTCATGTGCCTAGACTGGGAATTGAACCTTGGCCTCTGGTTCATAGTTTGACGCTCAACCACTGAGTCAAGCTGGCTGGGTCACTTTTTTAATGTTCTTTGCAAAGCCAAAGTATTTCATTTGATGAAGATTAATTTATCAATTTTTTCCTTTGTGGATCATGCTTTTAGTGTCAAATCTAAAACTTAGTCCTGGATCTCAAAAGATATTTTTCCCACATTTTTTAAAAATAAAAGTTTTGTAGTTTTACATATTACATTTAAGTCCATGGTCCATTAACTTAAAATGTGAGACATTGGTTAAGGGTTTTTGTTTGTTTAACTTGTTTATATTCTATTACTATGCTTGTTGAAAAGATTGTTTTTCCTCCATTAAATTTCTTTTCACTTTTCTCAAAAATCAGTTGAGCATTTTGTGTGAGTATTTCTGGGTTCTCTGTTCCATTGATCTACATGTTGCTCACTCCCTTTGTTAATACCACAGTCTTGATTACTATAACTATATAAGTCTTGAAATTGGGCATATTTATTCCTCCCTACTTTATTTTTCATTTTAAAATTGTTTTATCCTAGTTCCTTTGCCTTTCTATATACATTTTAGAATATTTTGTCTATATGTAGAAAAAATCCTTTTAGGAATTGCATTGAACTGTATATCAATTTGGAGAGATTGACATCTTTACTATGTTGAATTTTCCAACCCACTTATTTAGTTTTTCTCTGATTCCTTTCATCAGCATTTGCAGTTTTCAGCATATAAATCCAGTACATGTTTTGGTAGATGTGCCTAAGTATTTAATTCTTTTTTTTTTTTTTTTTTTTTTTTTTTTTTTTTTTTAGTGATTATAAATAATAATATATTTGATATTGGTTTGTTGCTTATATCTAGAAATACAGTTGTGCTTTTTAAAAATGTTTGCCTTATATTCTTTGAATTTGTTGAATTTAGTAGTTTTAGGAGATTTTTTCGTAGATTTATTTTTGATCTAAGAAGAATAGATTCCTTCTGCTTTCTATATCATTGTTTTCAAACATGGACTGTTTTAGTTTTACCTTTTATCTTCTTTTCTTAATATATTGCACTGGCTGGAACTTCTAGCACACTGGGTTGAATAAGAGTGGATATCCCCATCTTCAGTCTTTCACTATTAAGTATGTTGTGCATATTTTGTAGATGCTCAACCAAGTTGAGGTTATGCTCTATTCCTATTTTTTACTGAGCTTTTATATCATGAATGGCTGTTGAGTTGTTGAATGCTTTTTTTGCATTGATCAATATAATAATTTGATTTTTTTTAGCGTTATATGATTAATATGATTGTTTTCTATTGTTGAACCAGCCTTGCAGCCCTAGAATAAATCCCACTTTGTCATAGTGTATAATTCTTGTTATGTATTGCTCAATTTTATTTTCAAATACTTTGTTAAGGATTTTTTTGTCTATATTCATGAGGGACTTGGTCTGTAGTAGTCTTTTTTTTCTTTTTTCTTTTTTTTAAAATATTTTATCATATTTTGGTGTCAGGGAAATACTAACTTTATAAGAGGATTGGGAAGTGCTTCATCTTTTTTTTTTTTGAAGAGCTTGGATAGAATTAGGTTTCATTATTCTTTAAACATCTTTAAACCATTGATATCATCTGAGTCTGTTCATTTCTTTTGAGGGGATTTAAAATTACTATTTTAGCCCTGCCAGTGTGGTTCAGTGGTTGTGCATTGACCCATGAACCAGGAGGTCATGGCTCTTTTCTCTGCCAGGGCATATGCCTCAGTTGCAGGCTCAATCCCTAGTAGGCAGCATACAGGAGGCAGTCAATTAATGATTCTCTCTTATCATTGATGTTTCATCTCTCTCTCCCTCTCCCTTCTTTTCTCTGAAATCAATAAAAACATATTTTTTTTAAAATTACGATTTTAATTATTCTAATAGCTTATAGGACTATTCAAATTATTTGCTTCATATTGAATGACTTGTGGTAGTTTGTGTTTTTGAGGAATTGGTCTATCATGTTTAAGTTTATAGTGTTAATATAATAGTATTCCCTTGTTACCCTTTTGATTTCTGCAGGATCTCTTTGGTGGTTGATATTCTATTTCATTCCTATAATGGTAATTTGTATGTCTTCTCTTTCTCTTTCTTTCCCTTTATCAGTTTTGCTAGAGGTTTGTCAACTTAGTTGATTTTTCCCCCCAAAGAATCAGCTCTTTGTTGATGTTTAAAAACTTTTTTGCCATTTTCCCCCCCTAAATTTTATTAATTTCTGTTCTTCGTTATTTTCTTCCTTCTGCTTACTTTGGGTTTATTTTGCCTCCCACCCCTTTTTTCCTGGGTTCTTTTTGTTTTGTTTTGTTTTGTTTTAATGATTTTTTACAGAGAGGAAGGGAGAGAGATAAAAGTTAGAAACATCAATCAGCTATCTCCTGCATACCCCCTACTGTGGATGTGCCTGCAACCAAGGTACCTGCCCTTGACCAGAATCAAACCTGGGGACTCTTTAGTCCGTAGACTGACGCTCTATCCACTGAGTCAAACTGGTGAGGGCTTTCCTGGGTTCATATGTGAGCTTATATTGTTGGCTTGACTCTTTTTTTCTCTTTTCTGTTTGTTGTGTGGGTTTATATCAGCAATGACATAGAGGAATTCAACAAAAATATCAATAAACTCTAGAAGCCTGGTGCACAAATTCGTGCACAGGTAGGGTCCAGCCAGCACACCCTGATTGGGGCTGATCAGCCTGGGCTGGCTGGGAGAGAGGATGCAGGAGGTTCGCTGGCCAACCCTGCCCCTGATCTGGGTAGGGGAGGCCTATGGGGGGAGGGTCCATGGGCGATTGGCCAACTGGTGCTGCCCCCTGGTTGAACTCCAGTGGAACTCCTGGTTGAGGCAACAATTTGCATATTAGCTTTTTATTATGTAGGAATTCTTAGCAGGGTTTTAGCTGACTCCTACAATTTTTGATAGTTGTATTTTCATTTTTATTCAGTTCAGTATGTATTTTGATTTTAGTTGAGACTTGTCTCATGGATTGTTTAGAGGTATGTTGTTTAGTTTCCAGGTGATTACAGATTTTCCTATTGTCTTTCTATTACTGATTTCTAATTATTTCATTGTGGTTTGAGAATGTGTGCCATATGGATTACATATTTTTATTTGTTTGTTTTATTGCCCAGGATTTGGTCTATCTTAACTAAACTTCTACTTGAAAAGAATGTATTCTGTTGTTATTTAGTGTAGTGTTCCATAAATATCAATTAGATTTTTTTTTGATTGAATTCCTCTATATCATTGCTGATTTTCAGTCTTTTTTTATTTTATTTTATTGTTTAAAGTATTACAAATAGTAGTACATATGTCTCCTTTTCTGCTTTTCCCCCCCATTGACCTTCCTCTGGCCTCCCCTACGCCCAGGCACTTGCCCTTCCCCTTTCCCCCCACCAGTGTCTTGCATCCATTGGCTATGCCTACATGCATACATACAAGTCCTTTGGTTGATCTCTTCCCCTTCCCCTCCCACTCCCCTACCTTTTCTCTGAGGTTTGAGCATCTGATCGATGCTTCTTTGTCTCTGGATCTATTTTTGTTAATCAGTTTATGTTATCATATTCTACGATCATAAGATATTTATCTTATTCTGACTTATTTCACCTAGCATAATGCTGTTGCAAATGCTAAGAGTTCTTTCTTTTTTTACAGCAGCATAGTATGCCATTGTATAGATGTAACACAGTTTTTTAATCCATTCATCTGCTAATGGGCACTTAGGCTGTTTCCAAATCTTAGCTATTGTAAATTGTGTTGCTATGAACGAAGGGGTGCATATATCCTTTCTGATTGATGTTTCTTATTTCTTGGGATATATTCCTAGCAGTGGGATTACTTCAAATGGGAGTTCCATTTTTAGTTTTTTGAGGAAACTCTGCACTGTTCTCCACAGTGGCTGCACCAGTCTGCATTCCCTCCAGCAGCACGCATGAGGGTTCCTTTTTCTCTGCATCCTTGCCAGCACTTGTCATTTGTTGATTTGTTGATGATAGCCATTCTGACAGGTGTGAGATAGTACCTCATTGTCATTTTGATTTGCATCTCTCGGATGATTAGTGACTGAGCCTGTTTTCAAGGAAGGTCTCTTGGCCTTCCTTATGTCCTCTTTCAAAAAGTATCTATTGTATTTAGGTCCATTGCCAATTTTTTGATTGGGTTGTTTATCTTTCTTTTGTTAAGTTGTATGAGTTCCCTGTAAATGTCGGTGATGTCATTGGCAAATGTGTTCTCCCATGCAGTGGGCTGGCTTGTTGTTTTTTGTTGTTGTTGTTGATGGTTTCTTTTGCTGTGCAGAAGCTTTTTATTTTGATATAGTCCCATTGTTTAGTTTCCATTGCCCTAGGAGCTTATCGGTGAAGATACTGCTTTGGCATATGCCTGAGATTTTGCTGCCTCTGGATTCCTCTAAGATTTTTATGGTTTCTCGGTTTTACATTTAAGTCCTTTATCCATTTTGAGTTTATTTTTGGTATGGTGTAAGTTGGTGGTCTACTTTCATTTTTTTTGCATATATCTGCCCAATTTTCCCAACACCATTTATTGAATTTTAATTGTATTTTTCAATTTTAAAACTTCCCATTTAATTCTTCTTTACATCTTCTGTTTCTGTTGTGAGGCTTTTTACCTTTTCAATTATTTTCAAGCAAGTTCCTAATTTCTTGTTGAAGCATTTTTTTACCATGACTAATTTAAAATCTTTTTCAGATGATTTTAACATCTCTTTCATCTCAGAGTTAATATCTGTTGTTTTCTCTTTTGCTAAATACAATCTAACATCTGTACTTTGTCAGTGTTTTTCACCAGTGTCAAGTGGTTTTCAGTTAAACCCTGGACATTTTCATCTTAAGCTATGGGACTCTGGATCTTGTTTAAACCCTCAGTCTTAGTTGGGTTTATCTCATAACCAGTCTGGCAGGGGAAATGAAGGCTCTGCCTCATTACTGCCAGGTGGAAATAGATATTCAGGTACCCCACGTGGTCTCCTTGTCGGTGCTGGGAGTAGGAGTTCCAGCTGCCCAGAAGTTTCCATTGACACTGCAGGCAGCAGAGGTGGTGGGTTCATGACAGCCTAGCATGGGTGGAAGTCTAGGCTCCCTACTCAGCCTTTATTGGCCTGGGGTGGGTTGGGGCCACAGGTTTTTTTTAGTGGTGGTTAGCTGAAGTAGAGCGATGATTGTCTACTGTCTTCTTAGGCTGTCTTTCTGATTTTCATCTTTTGCTACAGAGATCAAGCTTGCTGGGATTTTTTGTTGTTGTTCTCACCCTTTGACATTTCCAGTTTCTTTAACTTCAACTCTAGAATATGTGAGGCAGAAAGGAAACCCAGGAAACTTACCACATGTTGTTCCTTGGGTCCCAAAGTCTCTGGTTTCTAGTTGATCTGTTGTTTTCTTTTTACCGTTAGAGTCTTATGTTTCTCTCTTCTCCCCTCCCCTCCCCTCCCTTCCCCTTCCTTCTTCTCCCCTCCCCAAAAGGTTCTTAGTTGTACTTAACGGCAACAATAGGAAAGAGCACATTTACTCCATGTCTCCAAGAAGGACAAGTCAGTCTCAGTATTGACTTTCAAGAGCATGCCAGACAAGGTAGCGGTGTGTGAAATTTCTAAGATAGATTACAGGAGCTACACCCATTTTCATACATAAACTTTGTTAATTGTAGTTGAACCATGTACACCCATTAAACAAGCCATCTGTTTGGCAGCATTGACCTGGAACATTCTTAGGGTTGCTTCTTTCCTTGTGGGAATACAAAAGAAACAAAATAGGGTCTATCATGTATGACCTTCCAGTCTAGTTGGGACAAAAAGACCTTCATATACAAGCATGTCAAACTCAAATGCTAACATGGGCCAAATTAAGCAAGGTTTAAGTTTACGTGGGCTGCAAAAAAAACCCCCAAAACTTAAATTTTCATAGAAACATAGGTTTATTTTGATAGAGACATGCTAAATACAAAGGGCTAAAATAAATGAGTAATCATTAACATAAAATGATAGAACATTTTAATAAAATTAATATTTTTTCTTGAACATTAACTTACCAGACACTGAATTACTGCACAAATTAATAAGTGTAACGCAAATAAACCTATTTTTCTTGTTCTCAGAAAGTGAAATATTTCCTTTTGCCCACACCAAACAAGTCAGTCCAAGACTATAATGGTGTGGCAATTGGCTGATAAAATATTGGTGCTACTATTAGTGGAGAGAAATGATGTGCCTTAGTGTAAGGTGCATAAGGGAAATGAATGCAACACAATTATAGTTATCAGTCATTAGTGAATGTTGTAGTTTTTTAATAATCTACACTAATAAAAGAGAAAGATGCAAATTGATTGTACCTTAATGACACCCACCAGCCAGTCAGGAGTGAGTATGCAAATTAACCCAACAAGGATGGCGGGTTAATTTGCATACACAGGCTCCAGCGCTGCCAGGGGTGGGAAGCAGGCATTCCGCACCCCCCAGCTGCTCCGGGCCTCTGGACAGCGTGGGAAGGCGGAAAGGTGGCTCTGGACCGGATCTGTGCCAGCAGCCAGGGGAAGGAAAGCCCATTCTTGCACGAATCTTTATGCATTGGGCCTCTAGTTATGTATTACAGGATATTGTAAAAATTAAGTCATGCAATTTTTATTAAAACGTTTCTTATATACCCTTATATTGGCTGTGATGCAAAAATATTTGTTGGGACCACATACGGCCCACAAGCCACGAATTTGACATGCTTGATGTGCAATATAACCAGAGGAAAATGCTAAATTATACTACAACCCATAAGAAGAGAAGGGAAATAAGGATCAATGAATATGACCATATTATAAACTAAGTATGCTTCCTTCAGTCATCTTAAGAGTAGTTTATTATGTAGACTTGCCCAGTTTTATTCAGTATTTTATTTGAAGCTTACCAGGTACCAGGCCATTGTGCTTAGGTCTGGAATATAAGTATTAGTAAAGTATAGTCCTTATTTTTTAGGATCTTTAGCTGGAGGAAACAGATTTAAGAAGGCAGACCCTTAAAGTTATAATAGTGTAGTGCAATACAATACATGTGCAGTGCAATACATGTTTTATTTATGGTAATTGTGCTCATACAGAAGACAAGTTCTGCAAGTGTAGAATCCTGATAAGGGTCAAAGAAGGCAACAGAGATATGGTGACATGATGTGTTTGGAGCATAACTAAAAACATATAAAGAACTGGGATGAAAAAGCATCCATGTAAAGGGAGCTTGGCAGAGAGTGTGGGGCAGCGGCTATAGTGAGGTTTCAGTGTAATAGTAGGGTATGTAACGTTACACATTTGTCAGTAACACAGCTGATCTTTTTTAAATGTTTAGATTTTAATAATTCATACTGTTCTTTGTTGTGATCCAAGTAAATGAATTTGTATTGCGTTAAGATAACAAATGTCCAGAAAAAATTTTAAGGTATTTAAGAGTGTGCAAGGGTTAATGGGTAGTATAGTAGATGCTAAATAGATAACCAGTTCTTTACCGAAACGCTGTGTATACCCATGTGTGCACCTTCATCTAAAAAAATAAATTTCAGCACATACTTGCATATATTTGGTACAGAGAGAGCATTAAGAAAGGGCTCTTAAAGTTCTGTCCAACTATTGTAGAGTTTATTTTGCCTGGTCTTTACTGTCCTTGAAAAAGAGATTACAGTATATCATCATTTTCTATAGAAGCCCATTTTATTTTAGTCTGAAGGTAATTTTTCCACACGTAACTCCAGGCTGATTATGAAAGGGAGACATGGTGCTTTATATGTGAACATGATGCTCCTACCTATGTACTCTAAACTTTTCATATTTTACAGAGCATGGTAACTTCTCTGGAAAGTTTAAAATTAAATCAAAATATGGTCTTGTTTTTATTGAGCCACATATTGCTAATATTTGGGACTCTATGCTTTAAAGATTTCTAGAAAAAAATATTTTGATTATATGGTCTAAGAATTAATCTATTTTTATTTCTTATTGCAGATGGAGTCTGGTGGTACAGTTTTGAGTACCAACTGGTCTGATGTAGGTAAAAGAAAAGTTGAAATCAACCCTCCTGATGATATGGAATGGAAAAAGTACTAAATAAATTAATTTGCTATTACTGTATTGCATACATTCACCTAATGCCCATTGTGTATTATTAATATTGCATTCTTGAATTTTGAACACTGAGTATCTTTTTCAAGGACTATACCTTTTTACCTCTCTATGCTTTAGAAATTATTTTCCTTCAAGTGTTCAAAGAGTCTAATGAAGAATATAGGTCATATTTTATCACTTTATCCTTAAGGATTTTAGACTTGCTGAGATGGAGTGAGGTATCATTTGCTACTAGATAGATTAGTTCTATCTACAGTAGTTGTGGGAATGGAGAAATTGTTCATTGGGTATCTTGGGTTATTGCCTTATTTTTGATGCAGTGTTCTGTTAATAATTTATCAGACTTGGCAACTTTGGGTGAGTATAGATTTTTCAACTTCAGTGTTATATTGTTTGCTTTAAAATTGCTTTTGAATTGAATTGTAAATACAATTTTTTTCTGTGAAGAAGTTTGGCTTATTTACCTTTTTTCTTAAGTTTTTAATGAGAACTTTGAGAAATTATTTATCACAGGGAATTCCCATTTGGTTCTTTTTATGAGAAGTCTTTATAATTGCACTGGGATTTTAATCCTTATCTTCCAAATTCCTGTATAAAACACAGACACCTGAGTTTAACATGCTGCAAATTTAACTGTACTGAAAGCCAACCTGTGAAGATGAGAAAGAGTGATTTTAAGGAAGCCCAACTTCACTTGCTGCTTTGCCTTACCAGGATTCCTTTAGTTGGTTTTTGTAGGATTTATTTTTTTTTCTTTATTAGACAACTTTTTCATATATCATAGTTACTTTGGTTTCAGTGGTTTAGGGTAGCTGCTAAGAGAGTAAATTAGTATGTACCTATTTAGTATTATTTAGTAACATTTTGTGGTAATACACTACTCTGCCTTCATAGCTAAGGATAGGATGAATGGAAGGCAATTTTGCCATCATTTCAGCCTCCAAAAGAGTGAGAATTTAGTCTCTTGTAGTCATTTGATATAAAGTTTAGGGTTATTCATAAGGAAAATGATGGAGTGATACCAGAGTATGCCCAAACCTGTTTTTATAACTAAGCATGGGTGGAGAAGGGAATGTCAGAGTGTTTACTTGTCCTTTTTGTCCATTTAGAGCTACAGGTTACATTTTTTTGTTCTTGAACACTGAAGGTAAAGGTACAAGTAAGTTCTTAATTGTATGAATTCTAAAATTTCCCCTTAGGGAAACTATTAGTGAATTTTTCTATGTTAAATTTTCTCAGTACCATTTGTCCTAAGGGATCGGTAGGCTATTGCTGCAGAGGTGATGTCAGGGAAGAATACAGCACTACACCAGAGATAAGAATCTTAGTTCTGGCAAGTCTCTGCCACCAAGAGGCTTTATAATCTTCTACAGGTTTAGCCTTTTTGATTTAGTTTCTGCGTCTGTAAATAATCTATAGGTCTTAGAGTTATAAGTAGAAGCCCATGATTCTAAATACAGAAACATTTTTGCCAGTTAAGAATAACTTTTTTTCTTACTTAGGAATGACAATACTATAATAGAAATTTTGTTTTTTGTGGGTTTTTTAAATTTAGTACTAGTTTTTCTTGTATTTTAAAGGATAAATTATATATAAAGTGTGTTTATTGGCGAGGTTTGTTAAAATAAAATATAGTCCAGTCAGCGTAGCTCAGTGGAGGTCACAGTTCTATTCCCGGTCAGGGCACATGCCCAGGTTGTGGGCTTGATCCTCATTGTAGGGCATGCAGGTAGCAGTTGATCAATAATTCTCTCATTATTGATGTTTCTTTTTTTTCCCTATTTTTAAAAATTGATTTCAGAAAGAAAGGGCGAGAGGGAGAGAGAGAGAGAAACATCAATGATGAGAATCATTGATCAGCTGCCTCCTGTACTGCCCCTACTGGGAATTGAGCCCACAGCCCAGGCCTCTGCCCTTGACTGGAATCGCACCCGAGACCCTTCAGTCTGCAGGTTGATGATCTATGCCCTGAGCCAGACCAGCTAGGACTCATCATTGATGTTTCTACCTCTTTTTCCTCCCTTCCTCTGAAATAAATAAAAATATATTTTAAAAAATAATTTTAAAAAAATTATAAAGTATACCTGAATTAGATTTATTATAAAGAAGGGAATTTGAAGTAGTTTAGACTATTGTCCTAAAATATTGCTTCTCTTTTTCCGTTATACATAATGAATATTTGTAAGCCTCCAGAAAGTTAAAACTTCATTTTGATTAAGAACCTTGTAACTTTATCCTTATTCTCTACTATCCTAGCTTAGCTATTATTAATTGGTGTCATTTTCTTTCTAGATTCCCATTTTCAGTTCTCAATTTTTTGTTCTCGGCATTTAAAAAATATATATTTTATTGATTTTTTACAGAGAGGAAGGGAGAGAGATAGAGAGCTAGAAACGCCGATGAGAGAGAAACATTGACCAGCTGCCTCTTGCACACCCCTACTGGGTGCCCGCAACCAAGGTACATGCCCTTGACTGGAATTGAACCCGGGACCTTTCAGTCTGCAGACCGACGCTCTACCACTGAGCCAAACCGGTTTCGGCTCTCTTGGCATTCTTGGTTAATCTTTTATTTCTTTGAAATGTACATGTTTTTCACTTAGTATTTCTTTTTAAGGTTCAGTTCTGGAAGCCTTTTTTTTTCTTCTTAATCTTAAATTCTTCATCTATTCTCCTGATTTCTGTAATCACCTATACCTTGATGATTTCTCAGAACTTTCCCACTATCTTCAAAGAATGAAATAATCTACTACTTTGAATTCTGCTATCAAGGAATCTCTTAGATGGCTATAATATAGGTTTGAAACATCAGGGTCCATTTCAGTAATTCTGTCTTGTATCCTAACCCATTTGTAATTGGTTGCTAAATTAATAAATTCCTTTATTAATACTGGCAATTACTGACCACTTACAAAAAATAACCTGCTTTCTCTATTTTATATGAAATGTAGGAAAAGGATGGCTTGCGCTAACTACAATTTTTTTTGTACATTTTCATGTTTCAGATTTGTGATATTCACTGACTGCAGAACATTGAATTATTATGGTTAATGTCTTCCTGACTTTGGGAGAGGATTTCTTAGTAGGCTACTAGTATAGGACAAGGAAGAAAAAAATTGGACTGTCCCATATAAATTTTCTAGGTAAATTTCAACAAACATTTAAAATAGGGATATGTTACTATTGTTATAAATAGTCAAATTTAATTTTAATTTAGTTCAATAATTGCATATTTGGTTATCCGTTCCCATATTACCTTTTTTTCTTCTTCTCCAGTTATGTATATTATCACTTTATACCATTGATGATCTCTGAGATACATTACTGACCCAGAGAAGTATTAACTTACTCTGTGACCCGCCCAGTGCACTTTAATTCTATTGGGATCTTCCTAGTCTACATTAATGTGCATTTCTCTGATAGCTATTACTGACATTTCCAAGAATGTTAGAAAATTTCTGGGTGCTGTGTGTGTGTTTTGTTACAAGAGCTACTTTTCTTTGTAACGAGCCCTAAAGAAGTTTACCTCTTTATTCATTCGTGCTATTATAGTCCCATATGAATATAGATTTTGGTTATCTCTGTCTTGGAGAAACCAAGGAAAAAATAATAAAAGTTAAAAGGAAAAAAATAATGGTTTCTATGCCAGGGAGTCATGTGTAGTTTTATTTTTTTAATTGTTATTTTTAAAGTAATTTTGTTTATTTTTCAATTACAGTTGCTATACAATGTCATATTAGTTTCAGGTATATGTCATAGAGATTAGCCATTTATTTAATTTACTTATCTCAATAAATCTAGTGCCATCCTATACCATAGTTATTAGAATATTATTAACTATATTCCCTATGGTGTACTTGACATCCTTGTGGCTATTTTTATAACTAGCAGTTTGCACATCTTAATCTCTTCTCCTTCTTGTTTTTGGTTAGTCAACCCCCAAGGATACTACTTTCATTGATTTTTAGAGAGTGGAAGGGAGGGGGTAAGAGAGAGAGAGAGAAACATTGATGTGAGAGAAAGAAACATCGATCGGTTCCCTCCTATACTGGGATTGAACCTGTGACTTTCAGTCCACAGGCCTTGGCTCTAACTGCCTTGCTGAACCCACCAGGACTCTTTCTTCCCCTTTTTAATAAGCGGGATCATCAACATTGATCTGATTTCCTTTGTCTCCACCTATGCATATTCTATTGTAAGATCATTTTGTACACAGTAATCTCTATACCAAGAGATTTTATTTTGAAATGTCTGAGAACTTGTGGGCAAACTGGAGATATTGAATTACAGATATTATTATTTGGAGTCATCCTTATGATTTGCTTCTGAAATTAATTTAACTCTTGGCTTCTTTTCCTACCTCAGTGAACTTGCCCCACCTCCCCCAAACAGCTAAAATCATATATATTGCTAACTCCTTAGAACAATAACAGTGGTAGCTATTCTGTACTAGAACTTTTTATGTGCCAGGTGTCACTAAGTGCTTTATGTACTCTACCTCATTTATGAAAGCATTGTAAAGTAGTAATAGCATGCTGTTAGTACATATTTTTTTTAAATGAGGCTAAAGTTAAGTTTTTTGCCCAAATTCATTTCACTGATAAGTGAGGAGGAAGCTAGGATTTGAATCCAGGCCTGTCAAACTCCAGTGCTCATGCATTTAACAACTGTGACTCCCACTTCAGGCAAATGAGTTGGGTGTGGGATGATTATTATTAATAAATCAACTTTTTTACAATGAAAAAGATAATGTGCAAATTGAGCTGTTTATTTTTTATATATGGGGTGAAAAGGTATATTCTTAAAGTTCAGAATATTATAAGTTTCCTAAGTAGGAATATAAATCTTTTGCCTCTTACCTCAAGCTGTCCTGATTTGTGTTGAAAGTGCTATTTTTCTCAAATTCAGATAATTAAGAGAAAAAGGTACCCTTATAACTCCTATAGATGTTAAGAGGACTGGCATGTTATGCTGATCAACTTCTTTTTAAATGTGGGCACTCGCACACTAGTTTTTATTGTACAAATAAAGGCTAAGATTGTTTTTTCTTAAATACATATATGAGGGTTAGTGTGTCACTGATTTCTTCAATAAATTTGGGATGATTCAGGTTTAGTCCCTTTGTTCCAATCATGTTAGCATTGTAATATATTCTGAATTTCAGCATGTCCAGAATCTTCTAAATGTTATCATTGCTGTGACTTCAAATTTAAATTTTTAATTCTTTGCATTGAGACTTCATACCAATCACATTGACTTTATTTTTTTTTCTTATGATATACAAAAAGATGCTTTAAAAACAATACCATTTACCCAAAGGCAATTTTTAAAAAAATATATTTTATTGATTTTTCACAGAGAGGAAGAGAGAGGGATAGAGAGTCAGAAACATCGATGAGAGAGAAACATTGATCAGCTGCCTCCTGCACACCCCCCCACTGGGGATGTGCCTGGAACCAACGCACATGCCCTTGTTAGGAATTGAACCCGGGACCCTTTAGTCCGCAGGCCGACGCTCTATCCCACATGTGTCAAACACAAGGCCCGAGGGCCAAATCCGTCCCGCCAGGCCTTGCAATGTGGCCCGCACCGCGCTGTCATCACTGCACTCCGCTGCGTTTCCATCACAATGACAGTTTATGACTGTTCAGTAAACCATTCGGCCCGCGATTTAGGCTGGATTTTAGATTTTGGCCCCTTCTCTGATTGAGTTCGACACCCCTACGCCAAACCGGTTTCGGCGGCAAATTTTTTTTTTTATATATATTAAAAAGGAGTTAGGAAAATAATCTTCAATACCTATATATGGGCTTTAAAAAACCATACTCTATAATGCAACAAAATAATAGTGATTGCACATACTATATGCTTAATGCTCTGTTAAGTGCATGAAAAGGCAGTATTGCTTAATGGTTGTTTGGGATCAAACAATCGAACCCGGGACCCTTTAGTCCACAAACCGACGCTCTACCACTTAGCCAAACCAGTTTCGGCTGTACCTCAGTTTTCTTATCTATAAAAATGGGCACATGCGCAGGTTGCGACTCAATCCTCAGTAGGGAAGCAGCCAATCAATTATTCTCTCTCATCATTGATGTTTCTAACTTTCTCTTCCTCTCCCTTCCTCTCTGAAAACAATAAAAGAAAAGAGAAAAAAGGACTAAAATTTATTCCATCTTTTTAGAAGAAATCTTGAGCCCAAGGAACTTGGGTAGACAAGGGAGGTTGGGGATTTACAAAGACAGGCTCGCAGTTTGTTTGGGCATATGGAAAAGTCTGGAAACCAAGAATGAGTTAAGCAATTTCATTTATAAGCATTCCAACTTCTGGCAAGAATTTGAACTGCTTACTAGTCTGGTACATGTTCTCTGGAAAAATCACCCCAAATTTTTGAGATATTGAATAGTATGTGAATCTCTTTGATTGGGTCGCATATTTTATTTCTTAATTCTCTTGAAGTATTTCTGTCAAAAGCTATATACTTTTTATTAAAATACTAGATGCCCAATGCACGAAGATTTGTGCAAGAATGAGTCTTCCTCCCCCTGGCTGCTGGCACCGCCTTCGCTCCTGCCGGAGCAGCCTTTCCATCTTTGCTCCAGGACTGGAGCCACCTTTCTGCCTTTGCTCCATCCCATTGCCGCCTTTCCCCCTTCCCATGCTGCTTAGACGCCCAAAGCAGCTGGGGCGGTGTGGAATGCCTTTGTCATTGCCATGGCGATGACACAAGCATCCCACTCTGCCCTGTGCCACTTGGCTCCTGCATATGCAAATTAACCACCAGCTTTGTTGGGTTAATATGTATACTCACTCCTGATTGGCTGGTGGGTGTCATGAAGGTATGGTCAAGTTGTATCTTTCTCTTTTTTTTTTTTTTTTTTAAATATATTTTATTGATTTTTTTATAGAGGAAGAGAGGGATAGAGAGAAACATCGATGAGAGAGAATCATCAACCAGCTGCCTCTTGCACACCCCCTACTGGGGATGTGCCTGCAACCAAGGTACATGCTTTTGACCGGAATTGAACCTGGGACCTTTCAGTCCGCAGGCCGTCGCTCTATCCACTGAGTCAAACCGGTTTCGGCTGTATCTTTCTCTTTTACTAGTGTAGATATTTGTATTGATTTCAGAGAAGAAGGAAGAGGAAAAGATAGGAACATCAGTGATGATAGAGAATCCTCATTGCTTAGCTGCCTCCTGCATGTCCCCTACTGGAGATGGAGCCTGAAGCCCAGGCACGTGCCCTGCCCAGACAGTGACTCCCTTGGTTCATATGTTGGTGTTCAACCACTAAGCCACACTAGCCGTGTTAAAAGCAGTATACTTTCTTGAAGTAGGTTTTCACTTTAATATAGGTAATAGAATAATAAAGATAAGTGAAAAATAGTTCATGGTATACCCATTCATCCATTGATCAACATTGAGTGCCAAATATGTGCCAGACCCTGTTCCAGGCTCTAGGGAACAAAGCAAAAGTCCCTGCCTTTATGGAGCTTAGCTTATGGGAGGAAATAACTGGATGTATGTTAAGAGATGGTAAGTGCTAAGGAAGAACACTGTGCAAAGAGGACAATAGGTGTTGGAAATTTGAGATAGGAGACTAAGAACTCAAGTGAGTAGGTGACCTTTGAATAGACTTGGCAGGAAGCAAAGGAATGAGCCATGCAGATACATGAGAAAGAGCACTCCCAGCAGAAGCCACAGCAAAGGAAGGCCTGGATACAGGAGTGAGCAAGGGATTGAGATCACTGATGATGAGACAAGTAGTGAGGGGCCTAGATTGTGTAGGGCCTTGCTAAGTAATACAGATGAGATGATGGTAGCTAAGATCAGAGCTTGTCCCAGCTTAATATAAAATTCTGTTGTCTTCAGTATTATAAAAACTTTATCCATTGTCCTTTTTTTGCTACTTTGTATCAAATATGCATACAGTCAAATCAAATTGAACGGATTATAATGTAGTTTTACTCAGAAAATCTGATAGTATTCATGTGGCTGAATTTCAGTTATGGTATATGAGTTAATGGGTATGTGGGAAGCCCTCAGTCTCAATAATCACCTTATTCCTTTTCCTTCTAACATTAAATTATAGGTAATATTACATTTTAGTGTAAACTTGTTTAGCAAAGCTATTTCTTGTTCTGCAATATAAGTACAGTTACAGCAGAATAGATGCTGAGAAAAAAAATTGGTTAAATAGAATAACTGGTTCTGAACAGGGACTTCAAAATAAGTATTGCTTAGGATTTTATGTTTAATAGAATTGTAAAAATCAGATCAGCAGGGCATGTTTTTATAGGCCATCTGCCAAGACTAGAAGTAGCTTTGGTACCTATTACTACCTTAAGCATATATTTGCATTCCATCCCCTGTCAATAGGAGGAGGCACAACAAAAAAATAAAGTCAGAATGTTAGAGCTGGACTAAATTTTAAATACCTTTGGTTTCACAGGTGCATACTCCCCCCCCCCCCCCCCCAGCATTCTTGTATACCTTTTTCTTTATAACAGTTCTTTAACAAAACTCACACAGATAGTTGGTGATAGAATCATGATCTAACTCACCTAAAATTAGCTTACCCTAATCTTGTACTGATCTTCTGATAGTGACCCCAATTATCAGGCAACTTAAAATTATATAGTATGGGCACATATGCTGCTGTATAAGCTATAGGATAGTGGTTCTGAAAATTAATGATGAATAACCCTAACCTGGGAAGTTTTTAATGCAGGGTTCCCTTTTGAATCAGTGGATTTGGGGTAGGCCCCAGTAAATCTGTTTTTAATGACTGGTGATATGGACTTAGCAGTGACATGGGACATTGTCCTTAAAAACCACCGATTTCAAAGAGTGAAAGAGAATAAATAGAAGCTAGCACTAATCTCTAATGCCTCATTTCCAATACATTTTAGAAAAGAGTAACTAGCTGCTTGGCCACTTGCTCCTTTGAAGAATTGTTTCTCCCTTGCATAGATGTAAAGGCAGAGGATAGATGATCACAATTTTTTTTGTTCCTCTGTCATTAGAGCCGATGACATTATGATAAAGGCATTGAATCCATATAACTGTGGTACTGCACAATGAAAGAAAATCTGTTTTATTCAGGAAAAAAATTGAGAATATTTGGACAAGATGCTAGTTTATCACTGCTGAGATACTACTTAAAATGGGGCAGAGGATACTGGCATGCTCAGTATTTATGGAAGGCCATGGCACAGTACAAAAATGAGACACCATTTCGTTAGTAACCGGAATCTTCTCAGATGTTGCTTTGTGTAATTACACATAGGTGCTAAATGAATATTAAAATTTTGGTGCTGGTTGTGTAGGTCCAGTAAATTGTGTTAGGATATATCATTTTTGCTGCATAGTTGTACTTAAATAACAGGTAGAAATATGGTTTTAATTGAAAAGAAACCCCTTGCCTTTAAAAGCAATGTGTTGCTAAGAGAAAGTTCATGCTTGACTTATTCCAGTCCTTTGACTATGTCAGTATAAAACAAATCCTAATATATAAAAAACCTGGGTCGCCAAAACTGATTTGGCTTAATGGATAGAGTGTCGGCCTGCAGACTGAAAGGTCCCAGATTCGATTCCGGTCAAGGACATGTACCTTGGTTGCAGGCACATCCCCAGTAGGGGATGTGCTGGAGGCAGCTGATCGATATTTCTCTCACATCGATGTTTCTGACTTTCTCTGTAAAAAATTAATAAAATATATATATTAAAAAAAAAAAAATCCTGGGTCTGTCACAACCAGGCTCGACCAATTGGAAGTCAATCTTGCAGTCAGTGCTGGGTTGCAATGGCCATCCTGCACTGACTGCTGAGGGGGCTGCAAATAAGGCCCAGAGAGAGGCCTGAAGAGAGAAGCGGGGTCTGATCTGTAGCGTGTGTGGCAGTTGTTGGTCAGTACTTGCCTCTCTCTCTGGTTTGGATCAGCAAGTCGTGCCTCCATTTCTCTCCAGGGCTCCACCGGGGCTGCTGACCAACCCCGCCTTTCTGATCAGGCCCTGTTGATAGGCCCAGAGATGCTGACTTGCATAGAAACTGACCAGTCAGAACCAAATCTGGGTGAACTGTGAGGAACTAGTGGCTGCATAGGAGGGAGAGCTTTTGACACTAACTGGCATAGAAACTGGCCAATCTGAACCAAATTGGCCAGCAGAGGAGGGCAGTTGGGGGTGTAATCAGGCCATCAGGGGAGGGCAGTTAGGGGCGATCAGGTAGGCAGGCAGGTGAGCGATTAGGAGCCAGTGGGTTCAGATTGTGAGAGGGATATCCCCCAAGGGGTTCCCAATTGGAGAGGGTGTAGGCTGGGCTGAGGTACCGCCACCCCCCCCCCCCCCCAAATTTCATACACACTAATTCATTATAAAAAGATGGATAATAGTCTAGAGCAGTCGGCTCATGAGCCACATGTGGCTCTTTGGCCGCTTTTTCAAAATAGACTCACCCAGGCTGAAAACCGACTTCTGCCCATGGGCAATGAGTTTCAATCGTATGTGCTCGTCCATGCATGGTATTTTGTGGAAGAGCCACACTCAAGGGGCCAAAGAGTCGCATGTGGCTCATGAGCCGTGGTTTGCTGACCACTGGTCTAGGAATGTAGTCATATGAAAAGAAAATTTGTAGCAATTAAATCCCCACCATGAAAGGGTCAAGGCCAGGAAGCCACAGAAATCATGTTGGGGTGTGTGTGTGTGTGTGTGTGTGTGTTTAAATAATTGCAATTAAATTTGCAAAAGCTAGTGTGTGTTTTTTAAGTATGTATGTAGATTTTATTCCTTCCAAGTTCTCTAGTTGCCATTAGAATTTGTATAGCCATGAGATGAGAATAAAGGGTTCTGGTTCAATTATAGGACTTGATAGGAAGAGAATGTTTGTAAAGGAGCAGACCCAAAGAGAACAGGAATGTAACATAACATCTGTAAAGTTATTATTAAAATCTTAGAAAGAACTTTGTGAACAAATGTTGCTTTTTTAATCATTTGATGTTTAAACCTAGGGACTTGGTTATAGTTTAGAGAGAGGGTATACTATTTCCATTTCCATTATCTGTTTTCATCACTCAGCCTAATGAAGACTGACTTTGTATATTTGATTTAAAAGCAATTAAGATGTAAAAAAGGTTTAGTCAGCCAAGCTTGAAAATCACATCAGCTATTTGCTAGATTTAGGGTATACATGCATAAATGTATATACAGATATACTTACTGACCTTTACATAGTAAGTACCTAAAAACCATATGTAAATTGATTACTTTTTGTTATAAGCAGTTTAACAGCTGTGGTGAGTCCTTTTATTGTTAAAAATCAGTGAACATTAACTTGTTCTGTAAGTTTGATTCTAATATTGGGCTTTTAAAAAGTGAAATGTGTATGCATATAGAATATGAGCATGCATATATGTACAAAAGTCCTTTAATAGGAGTTCAACTTTCTTTTATAAACACCAAAACTCATTCTTCTTGTAAAATGTTTTTGCTAAAGTTTGCATCATTGGCTCTCAAATTTATACCTCTGTGTTAGAGATACACTGCTATGACTATCTATGCATGTAGATTTTTATTAACTCCCTCCTCCTTCCTCAGTAAATCAGTTAACTTTTAAAAAAATTATGACCATTTATATAAAATAAATATTCATAAAACAAGTCAGTATATTCAGCTTATACAGAAAAAAAATTATTGCACTCACAGAAGGAATTTTTATTTTGTAAAAATGTAGCTTGTATTTCAGAGTGTAATAAATCTGGTATAAGAAATCCAACTGTTGAGTGGGTTAAGTGACTATTTTGAATATGTTTACTTTTTTAGTATCAACAGCTATTTGAAGTGGTGGAGGAAGGAGGTATAAGGATTAGGTTAACAGGTTTTTAAAATTGAATAAAAGTTTCTTGTTATCTTTCAGTGAGATACATCAATGTAACAGAACATTTATACATAATAAAACCCAGCAAAACCATTTTTTCATTTTCTGTGTGCTTACACAACAACTATTACATCTAAGACCACAGTAGCCCTTCCAATCTGATTCAGACCTAAGACCTTGAAAATCAACCTGTGATGTTCATAAGGATTTCTTTACAACACCACTAAGAATTATATGAAAATCACCCTGGCTGATTTGGCTCAATGCTGGAATGAGCATTGGCTCATGGAGCAAGGGGTTGCAGGTTCGATTCCCAGTCAAGTGGGCAAACCTCAGATGCAGCTTTGATCCCTGTCCAGTCTGGGGCCTCTTTCAGGAGGCAACCAATCTATCCTTGGATAATGATTAAAAAAAGAAAGAAAGAAAGAAATTTAAGTGACTATCTATAATAGAACAAATACACAATTTTCAAAACAACTAACTGGCCACATTTGCACTTTTGTACTGGCCTGGTAAAGCATAATCTGTAGATTAGTACCCATTTGTGAAGTTTGTATTCTGCATGTCCTTTCTTCCTTTATACACTAACTAGTGCCCCAGGGCATGGATCCATGCACTTTGAAAGCAAATTAATTAGAAGGTGACCAGTGGGGCAGGACTGGGTGAGATGGGCCAGACACGCCCTGGAGTCAACCTCTTTGGTCCCTCCCCAGCCGGCCACACTCAGGATGGTGCCAGGGCTCGAAGGGCTTCTGCAGAGGGAGCAGGGTCCCTCTTAGCAGGTGGGGTCTCTCAGCCTGGCCTGTGTAGATCAGGACAAAACCGGCTCTCTGACATCCCCCGAGGGGTCCCTGTGAGAGGGTAGCTCTTGGGTGACACACCCTGGAATTGGGCTCCCTTCTCTCTGGTTCTGAGAACCGCCTCTGCCCAGTCATCACAGCTTGGCAGGTCTTTATTGAGCATCTGCCTCCTGGTGGTCAGTGCGTGTCATAGCTACTGGACCGTCGGCTGGGCAGTCGCCTAATCTTATATATATAGATTATTCTCTTTCAAAGTAGGCCTTTAGTTTTCTACTTTGAACAAAATTTGAGTCTTCAGTGATTCCTACCTTTAAACTTATCTTGAGTTTCCCCATCCCTTAAAACATTGGTGCTTTTTTCCCTAAGCTGCCTGCCTTGGTGACTTTCAGAACACAACATAATTGCTTTATCTCTTATGAAGTAATTTATCTACTAGATTTTTCAATTGATTGTGGGACTTTGAAAAGGGAGCATCTTTTTAGGAGGCAACCTTTTCTAATGACATGCTTCCTTCCTTGCTAAGTCTGACACCTGCTCTCACATGGAGAGCTACTAAAGTGGTCCATCTATTATAGAATGGAAACTTAGCCCTCTTCTTGCCCCTTCTTTGCATGAAATCTTTGATTGGGTCCCTATTTCTGACCTACCAAATAAATAAATGAATTCAAAATAGCATGCAATATAAGGTATAGTTTTTGCCTACATTTCTATCTTAATGTTACCTCAGCCTGAATGCTCCATTTGCCTGCTTGTACCCCACAATTCCCTCCTTCCCCCTCAGTGAATCAGTTAACTTAAAAACCTCTGGCTTCACTAGACTGCTCCCTCTGCCTCGAAAGCCTTTCCTCTGTTACTTTCACAAGTGCTCACTGAAGCTCTAGCAAAGGCATCTTCAAGATGCCCAGTGCTGCCATCTTTATCAAGGCCTTCGGTGTACTGAGTCCTGACTGTATCTCTCATGAGACCACACAGGCCGGGATCAGTCTTTTTTTATTTTTTATTTCTTATTTTTATTTTTATTTTTATTTATTTAGTTGTAGAACCAAGTATATGGGTTGCTGGGCAGTGAGGTGGGAGATGGTGTGTGGAACCATTGGCACATACTTGCTTTGTAGAATGATAGTCATTAACCATTTCAAAGATTAAACATGTAAAATTCATAACTGTACAGGAAGTAGCTGAGAACACTGTGCCATTACATATAGTTCAGTATGTGTATTTCCTTTGTAGCTTTTTCTCCAGAAGCCTGCCTTGCTGTGTATTTCCTTAAATACAAGCATCTGAGCCTTCATCTGATAACCAGATTTTTAAAATTCTGTATGATCTTACAGACAAATTGGAAAATACTAAATGTGTACTACTAAGATGTATTTAGAATATGAGACTATAATAAGATCATGGTATCAAGACCTATCATCTCTCTGAATCCTTGTTTTGGAAAACTGATTTTCCTTAAGAAAGTTCTTTATCTCTCAGATTGTGGGATTCAGAACTAATATGTCAAAAATATGAAATACCTGCTTCTCTTCCTGATGTGAATATTTCATTTTCTAAAGACAGCCCTTGTTTCTTGTCAGCGTTCCTGAGAGAATTTATGTCATTATAAATAAATAGGCTCTTCTTCCTCAGCTGTATCTGCCAAGCTGCAGCCAGCCCTATTACTAAGGAGAGTAACTAATTGGTAATTGAACTACATCAACAGCCTGATTTGTATTCCAGAGGAAGGAATCATTACGCTTCTTCATGCCAGTGAGCACTTATTGAAAAGAGTGTGAAGATTTCTCTTCAGAATGTCAATGAATGTCCTCTTCCCAAGTCTGACTTATTTCTGGCTGCATTTCCCCTCGTTAGCCTAATGCTTTTCTGGGAAGTGACTCCTAGCATAGGGCAGCTACCTGTTAGTCACATGCCAGCTCAAGAATTTCCCATGAGCTACCACATTGAGGTTTATGTTTTCTTTCAGGTAAATTCCATTATTTGTTCTTTTTCCTTCTTTGTGGTTTGTTTTTAAATGTTCTATTGATTTTAGAGAGACGAAGGGAGAGGAAGAGAGAGATGGCATCTGATCAGGGATTCAGCCCACAACCCAGGCATGTGCCCTGATGGGAATGGAACTGTAGACCTTTCAGGGCACTGGACAGCGGAGCCACACTGGCTTGTTTGTGTTTTTTTCTGGGGACTCTCGGAGTACATTTGCAAGACTGGGAAGAACAGTAAAGGTTAAGCACAATTGAGGAATTCTATACAAATAACAGAAAACTTAGTGACTTGATTAAAAAGAACTCAAGTGTACATGAGAACTTTGACAAATTGTAAATTTTCATGTTTATTTCAAAATGGCTTGGGAAGGAAATCTTATGAGCAGGCCTTATGGGCAAAGCAAATAAAAAATAGCAAGTAATAAAAGGATTATTATGACATTTTAGTCTACCCTTTCAGTACATTTGCACATTCTGAATAAAGTTCTGTAAAGCAATGGAGAAATATTCTGCTAACAGTGTTTCAAAGAACATTATACAGATTGAGTATAAAATACTTTGTGGTCCCTTCAGCATCAAGAGTTTTCTTTCATACTTTGGTGGTTTCTTGAGTTACTTCTTCCTTTACAGCCCCTGGCATATGAAGTGACTTCACACCATGCCCAAGATGCGGGCCACCCACCAGCTACATGGCATGATGACTCTGCAGGCCGACCGGCAGCCCTGGTAATTGTAGGGCCATGGCTGAAAGCCTCCCAGGGGCTCACAGATCTTCTGGCAGTGGGTGTAGCTCCGCCTGCATTCTATGCAGCAGATTCCTTCGTGGTCCAGTCTAGGGTCGAACGTCATGACGCCTTCCCCTTCCTGCTGCTGTGAAGTAAAAGAATTATTTGGGTTTTCTTTGTAATGAGACGTTCGTTACACATTTAAAAAAAAGATCCTGAATGTTCTTTGCTATGAGAAATCAGCATAAAAGAAAAACTAAAAAAGAAAGAAATCAGCATAATTTTCTGTAAGGAGTTTTCAGTCATAACCTTATAGTTCAGAATTTCTTCTAACATCCAGGAACTTTACCTGCCTAATCTGTCACTGCAGGAAGGTATGTTTTTTTGTAAATATTGATGAAGTTTCTCCATGCTTTAATGAGCCATGCTAACCACTCAGTAGGGACTCATCTTGTTTTAAATAGGCAAACGGAAAGGAGTCACAATTCACCAGTAGCATGCCTGCCACTGTTAATTTAAGTCAGCAGGAGCTCGTCCTTCCTGTAGTGATGGCTTCCAGACCTCCCGGGCGCACACTTGGGTACTCACTGACAGGCCAACATGGTGTCACCGTGTTCCCGTTGCAGTGGCCGAGAACACTGGAGTCATTTAGCTCCTGCCTTTCGTCAGCATACGGGTCTGTAACACCCAGGGAAAGGCGCCACATAATGTGTGAAATTCCAGACCTTAAACTGCCTTGTTTGTTCCTGTGTGCAATAATTAGTTACTAAAATAAAGTCATATTGATGAAGTAAGAATTACCTACAAAACAGCGTTTTCTCGCCACTGGAAGGAACTTGTCCCCCTGCCAAATTTACGTATCTGGCTTTTCTTTTTATGGATATCTAGGGGTATAGTTTCTGTATCCTCTTTAATATGGCATTGAATTTCATTGCTCAGAAGCCCTTATTGTTAAAGTAAATCCTTTGTTCAATTGGAGCCTCTTTCCTGGAGATAGGTGAACATGGCAGATGCAGCACCAAATAGGCTTCATGAACTCAGCACCCTGCCACCTGTTCTGGCATAACAAGTGTACTCAAAATTTTTTGGAGGGAGATGGCGGTTTTTATTACGAAAGATTCAAACATACTGGAAGTGAAGAAAATTGTATACTGAACATCATCTAGATTTGACAATTGCTAGCTTCTTGTTAAATTTGCTTGTCCCCCCCCCCCAAACTTTAAAATTCATTTTAGTGTTGTGATATTTGACCCATAAATACATTAGAATGTTACTTCCCAAATAGAATATTTTTCTACACAACCACACTGCCATTATCACACCTAACAAAATTAACATTCCTGTTAAGTTTTTGTCATCAAAATATTTGTCTTACTCTCATACTTTCATTTTTCAGATTCCTCCCTCACCCATTTTGGCTTATCTCTTGAAATAGGTTCATCTGGGATAAAAAAAAAAAAAGAAAAAAAAAAAGAAGGAACCCATCTCATTAGTTGTAGCTGACTCTTGTAGGGCAGGGAGGCAAAAAGCCTGATGTTTGAGACATTTTTTAATCTTGAGGGTTCAGCAAAGCCTTGTTAGATTAAAAAGTTGCTAGGGAATCTCAGGTTGTTGCTTTAAGATGCCCTAAAGAAATATGTGAAGGACTGAGATCCTGGAGAGGCGTCTGCTTAAAGGTGAACACAAAGCAAAGGGGAAAAGTGATGTAGTTGTAGTTTTTAAAAGAATATGGACAGTCAAGCCTGGAAGCCAGGTAGACAGTCCTCCTCCCCACCTGTCAAGGGGCTGATGCCCTACCCCTTGAACCAGATTCATCTAATCAGCTGTCTGGGGAATAAACTATTAAATTTTCTGTTTGCTGATTCAGATTTTATTTCCTTTTTTATTTGAGTTTTAGGGAATGAAGTACTGTGGTGTCCTGAATTTTCTGATAAGCCTTGGGCTATATAAAAATACTTTTTACTCTAAGTCTTTGGAGAATGTATGAGTCTAAAATGATAAATTAGAAAATGTATCTGCAGCACATGAATAGGCCTGAAGAGGTTCCTTAGGAAAAGTACACACAAATGGCTTATCTGTTTACGAAAAGATGCTCGATCTTGCATATAATTAAAGGCAGGCATGATAAAACAGGTAGATAAATTTTACACCCCCCAAAACTGGTCAAGATCCTTTTTATGTTTGATAATAGAGGCCTTTTATTACCATTTGAACACATGTAGCTAGTATAATTTCTTGGAAGGCAATATGTTTGATATCCTCTATTAAAATATAAAATTCCTATCTACATTGATTCAGCAGACCCAAGAGTATTTATTTTAAAGATATATTCCCTTGTGTACAGTGGGCAGTAGACTGATAGCTAAATCAGACAGACCAGTTTAATGGGTACCGTATGGCAAGCGGTATGTGGAGCGGGAGCTGCACCTCATTCACCTTCCCACAGCCGTATTAGGCACGTGTGTGCAAGACGGGGCACTATTAACAGCTTTTCTAACGCAAAAGTAAAATAATTTACATGTCCACCAAAGTAGAACTAGTGAAGTTGTACCTCTGTCCACACAAAGTAACACAATGTGGACATTAAAATGGAGGAGGTAGTCTATATAGAAGATACAATCTTCAAAATGACATATTGTAATTGGAAAGCAAGGTACCGGAGTTTTATATGCTCTTGTGTTCAAATTGTGTGTGTGTGTGTGTGTGTGTGTGTGTGTGTGTGTGTGTACTTATGCAAAGAAACTGGGCAAGTCGCTATTAATAGGTTGTTCTGGGGAGGGTGTCTGATATGGAAGGGAAACTCACTGTTCATTGTATATCCTTGTATACTGTTTTTAAAAAGTATATGCATGTATTATTTTTTCAATTAAAAGTAGTTAGAATAAATACTTATTTTTCTACTTCCTGCAAAGTGCAGTCCTAATAGATAATATTTTGTGGAAGATTTGTTAAGTTTCTAGCATGTTAGTATCATCCTTTCAAACACCATCCTTCCAAGCACCGATAAGGTCCTGCCTGCCCGTGTGCACGGAGCCTGCTAAGCACCTCCTCAACAGGTGTCTGTTGAAGGAGTGAATACAGTGGGTGTAAAGTGGGGAAAGAATACTTTCCTTCTGTGTGCTGACCCCAGGGAACATTTTAACATAAATCTCTGGTATGACTTTGTCTTGTGGATTTGCTTGTGACTCAAGAACAGGAGAGCACGGAAGGCAGGTTGAATGGGGTTCCAGCCAGCCAGGCTCTCGCCACAGAGGCTCAACCTGTTCTCGCCCCATTTATCAGCCCAGCAACAAGCAAATGAAGACGCACTTTTAAAATATTGAGTAAAAGTCTCAGTTGGATACTAAATGCTTGTTTGGAACCTCTAGGAACACGACCACTCCAGTGTCAGGTTTAACGCACTCATCTGAGCATGTGGCAGGAGCAGCGTACGCACGTGGTAAGGGTTGTCGGGGTTGAGGGGCTCTGAGTCGTCCTGCACGCTGGGTCTGGTTTTGTTACTCAGTCTTCCAGGGCCTGGGTTGCCCCGTGGTCCACTGCGTGGTCTTCTGGTGGTGACTGTAACAGTTTGTGTTACCAGTTCTCTTCTTTCCCTCTGAGTTTCTGCAAATATGAATGAATGAATGAATGAAAATGCAAGGTAGTTCCATTACTTGAATAATTAAGGAAGGCCTGTGTTTATCAGAACGAAAAACAGAAAAAGGACACCCAAACACAGATACACCTACACACCACTTAAATTTGTACTGATGATTTTTGTAATAATAAAAGCAGGTTTTAATCTTGAGTTAGTAGTTAAACATATGGTAGCTAAAATTTGATTTTATAATACTACCTGAGGTAGATATTGTAAGATAGCTGACAAAATCCGCCCACAATTCCCTGTTTTCTTTGCCTGCCTCTACAATAGGAGCTAAAAAAGTAAAATACCCCTCATTTCCCGAGCCTGCCTGGTAGAGTGCCCAGATCACACATTACTGGCCAGTGAGACAGAAGCAGAATATGCTAGTGCAATTCTGGGAAAGCTTTGCTTTCTTGGTTAAAAGGGGACAGATTTAGCCTCCTATGTCTTGTCTCCCTTTCTTGACTGTAGATGTGATATTCAGGGTAAGGGAGCCGACCTGTGTTAAGAGGTGACAGGCACAGGATGATGAGCAGCGTCCCATGGGAAGAAAAATGCTAAGCTAGAAAGAGGCGTGATGACATCACTGAGTAGCCGGTAATGCCAGAACATATCTCCAGACTTCTGGCTATATGAAAAACATTCCACACGTACTTGCTGAAACTGCTGGTCAGGTATTTCATTACCTACAGCCCAATGCGTTCATAATGGAGTGACTATCCTATCTAATAAGGAGGGGATAAGCTAATTGACCCTCATGCCATTGAAAAAGATGGCACCCACAACCAATAAGGAGAGAATATGCTAATTGACTGCCTCACCCTCAAAAATGGTGGCGTCCACAGCCAATAAGGAGGGAATATGCTAATTGACTGCCACACCCTCAAAGATGGCAGCACCCAGGCCCCTCAGCCCCACCAGGGCAGCAGACACAGGGCCAACACGAAGCACAGACAAGTCTCAGATGATGGCTGCCCAGCTGCCCAGGGTTGCCAGAAGCTCAGCTAACCAGGGTTGGCTGAAGCTTATGCTGCTGGCAGTGGCAGCAGCAGAGTTGTGAAGGGGGTGTTGCCTTCCCCTGATCGCTGGGTTGCCTCCCACCCCGGAGGGCTCCCAGACTGTGAGAGAGGGCAGGCTGGGTTGAGGAACCCCCTCCAGTGCATGAATTTGTTATCTAAGTCTTAGTTTCATGCACCAAGCAAGAGCAAGAGGACAAAAGCCACCCATTGGGCAAGAGCAGGAGGACAAAAGCAGCTGTCCACCTGGCAGCCCTCTCCAGCCCCCAAGAGTGTGACAAGCACTGCTCATGGTGCTCTTTCTTACCGAGCCTGCCTGTGGCCGCAGGGTCCTTAACCCACTCTTTCAGGCAGCCATGGCCACTGACGCATAAATTGAATCCTATTTGCCAAGCTCTGGGACAGAATAAGATTTGTGAATTGTAGGAGTAAGTCAGCCATGGCAGAATCAGAAGTCTGGATTTTCTAATCCTTGGCAAGGTTTTAAAAAATAAATTGTGGTAAAATATACATAAAATTTACCATTTAAACCATTTTTCAGGGTAAAGTTCAGTGGCATAAAGTATATTTACATTGCTATGCAGCCATCTATCTCCAGAACAGTTTTCATTTTGCAAAACTGAAACTCTGCATGCGTTAACAATAACTGCCCATTTCACCCCCAAGCCTGGTTTCAATGCCTGTATTTTTTCATTATTATTCCCATGCTGCTTTATCTTGATGTTCAGTAAAATCTTTTAGAAAACATACCCATCTCAGTTGTGCTAGAAGAAAGGCCTTTTATCCAGAGCTACAGAGACGGCCTTTGGAGGGCCAGAGTGGGTGACTGTGGTGGAAATCAAAGAGTGAGGACAGCCCTGGGGACCGGAACGCAGGGGACCGAGCCCGGCCTGGGGCTCACCTATCCCCCTCCACCCAGAAATGGCTGCAGGGTGTGCTCCAACCTCGCTCGGAACCCCCGACCCTTTATTTATTTTCACAGAACCTGGAGGCTGATGTCTTAGCCCAGAACTTAAAGAATCTCAACCTCTGCCCACAGCTGCATCTGGCCGTCCCATAATTCTAGGTTTGAACATAATAAAGAGTCAGCGTCTCAGTCCCTGGATTCTATGCCTTAGGGGGAAAAATGTAAAATTGAGATGGGGCAGAGTGGAAAGACGTGGGAGTGTCACAGAGACCAGGCCCTGCAGCTGCTGGGACTCTGGTCTCTTCCTGCTAACCCCGCTGCAGGCCTCTCTGCCACCTCAGGGCGGCCCTTCCTTCTCTCCGCGCTCTGGGGCCAATGACCCAGACCTGCCCGTACACCTGATCCCCTTCCCGCCACAGCTCAGGCCCATCGGGGGCTCCCAGGGACCTCACAGGACAAGCAGCCTTCCACGCAGCATTAAGAGACTCCAAAATGTTACCTTTTGGGTAAGTTGGTTTAAGCCAGAAAATAGGGAGGTCGCCGCAGAGTTCTATGACTTTGGCACTCAGGAAGCTGCTGTCCTTCACGGGCTGGCCCACAGCCACCCAGACGAGAGAACTTTCTTCATACTTAACTGGCATGATCTTGCCTTCCTGTAAGTAAGTGAAAATGAAATGCATTGAGTGAGACAGCAGTGGAGCATGCTGAGTATTAAGATTCACGGGTGGGTAAAAGATTATTCGGCTTTGTAAAAACTTAACGAGAATTCTGGGTGTATGTGTATGCCTGCCTACCTGCTCCCCCCCCCCAACCCCATCTCCCCCAGCCTCCGCCCCCACCTCCCACCCTCCCACACACACACCTTAAGATTCTAATCTCTCCTCTTTGTAGCTCTCCACAATATTCAGCACCTGCCCGCGCCTTGCCAGCCTGCCTTTGGAAGCTGGAATGTGTGAATATAGTATCCTGAGTAGAAGTGAAAATTACTTAATACCAGCTTTGAGCTTCGGGTTAATCTGATGTTTTTGATCAAAGATGTTTCTGAGGAAAAGCAATTGAATGGCCCTGGAATCCTACAAAGGACTGAGGGGCGCTCCATTTGGAGTGAGAATTCTTTGGGGTTTTGTACTGAACAACAATGGAAAAAGCAAGCGATTGGTTCTTCAATGTCATCAGTTCAAAGCGTTATTTAACATAAACCATTTCTCCCTTCCCCAGCTCCAACAAAACACATTTCAGATGTTCTGCACAGCGAGCACACCACGGAGGTTTCAAAGCTGGGCCCCCTTTTCCACCTCAGCGCGATGCTGAGAGAGGTTTGATAACCCAGGAGACCAATTTATATTGCCAAGTTATTCCTTTCATGTATTTATTAGTTTGCAGTAGTTTGGAGAAATTAAAATGTTTTCTCTTTATTTTGAGCCGAACGCAGCCCTTGGTTTATGCTTTCTCCCCTAGGCTTATGGCTGCATTAGAATAACTCAGAATTATTAGAGGAAGCGGCTCCCAGGTAATCTAGTTATTTACCTTAAATTAAATGGCTCCATCCAGGAAATGAATGCTCTGTGGGTGTAATAGCTTTTTAAAGTTACACAAAACTGATGAAAAATTTACAAAAGCAAGTGGTACATACATCTACCCCATCATAATTGAAAGTGTGAGGGGGAAGAGGGGGTTGAGGGGACAATGCATACAGATGCATCCTGCAAGCCCGTGGCACAGCCGTCTCCCCAGTCTCCTCCCTCCCTTTCCTGGCAGCACAATCTGCTTTGCTGGAGGCGGCAGTGGGCCTGGTCCCAGGAGAGACTCTTGCTTCCTCAGGCCCTCCAGATTTAGGAGAAGCTGCTGGCGCCTTGCGGGCAGTTCTAGACTGTGAGGTCCACGCGGGAGATGCTGGGGCTGCTCAGCCTCCCCCTGACGTTCTTACTTGAATGTGTGACTGATGTTTGGAGCTGGAAGGAAAGGCCGAAATAGTCAGAGATGCTGGTCCCTGAGCCTCCACATGGCTTACTATGAAGCAAACTGATCCTATTTCTTTCAGTTACTCTATGTGTCGTTTTCTGTTAGTGACAGCCAAACACATTCCTGAGTCACACGAACATATTGTCTGAATTTGGTTTTGTGCCTCAGAGGATCCACCACACACATATAAACAAATCAAACACAAGAAAAATAATTCAATTCTATGGCCTGGGAAGAAAATCAGATGCAGACAAATATTTCAATACAAACTATTCATCACAGTGAATTATATATTCAAAAAGTTATTTTGGCTTATTATTTTAATTGGTTAAAATTGAAGATAGCTGAACAAACGACTTTTAAAACTATAATCAGACTAGTGGCCCAGTGCACAGATTCGTGCACATTGAAAGGAAATTAATTATAATGCAGTAATTACATTACTGCAAAAATAGTATATATAATATCCTATGTAATAAAAGAGTAATATGCAGATTGACCATCACTGGAGTGATGCAGATTGACACACAATATGGCTGCCCCCGTGTGGTCAAAGATCCTGCCCCCATGTGGACACAAGATGGCCACCACAAGATGGCCAGCAGGGGAGGGCAGTTGGGAGGCACCAGGCCTGCAAGGGAGGGCAGTTGAGAGAGACCAGGTCTGCAAGGGAGGGCAGTTGGAGGCAATAAACCCTGCAGGAGAGGGCAGTTAGGTGTGACCAGGCTGGCAGAGGAGGAAGTTGGGGGCAAACAGGTTGGCAGGGGAGCAGTTAGACATCAATCAGGCTGGCATGGGAGTGGTTAGGGGGAGATCAGGATGGCAGGCAGAAGTGGGTTGGGGCAATCAGGAAGGCAGGCAGGCAAGCAGTTGGGAGCCAGCAGTCCTGGATTGTGAGAGGGGTGTCCGATTGACCATTTAGACCTGGTGGGATCAGGTCTAAATGGGCAGTTGAACATCCCTCGAGGGGTCCCAGATTTGAGAAGGTGCAGGCTGGGCTGAGGGACACCCTCCAACCCCATGCACGAAATTTGTGCACCAGGCCTCTAGTAGTATTGTAAAATTAAAACATGTGTGTGATTGGTACTAGCAGGAGCTTTATATGTATCACACATGCATGAGTTAACATTTATTTTTAAACTAGAGGCTCGGTGCATGGATTCGTGCACTGGTGGGGTTCCTTGGCCTGGCCTGTGGGGATGGGGCTGAAACCAGCTCTCCAACATCCCATGAGGGGTCCTGGATTGTGAGAGGGTGCAGGCCAGGCTGAGGGACCCCGATTGGGTGCACAATTGGGGCCAGGGAGAGACTGTGGGAAGGCTTCAGGGCATGTCCGGCCTATCTCGCCCAGTCCTAATCTGCTGGACCCCAGCAGCAAGCTAACCTACTGGTTGAAGCATCTGCCTCCTGGTGGTCAATGAATGTCATAATGATTGGTTGAACGGTTGAATGAACAGTCGGACACTTAGCATATTAGGCTTTTATTATATAGGATTGCCAGTGCGTATTATATGTACCGGCTGGTTGGGTGGTTGGATGGATGGACAGTTAGCCTTTTATATATATAGATGATGACATATAATACATCCATTCTAATCTACATTTTAGAAGGACTAAAGTTGAGAGTGAAAAGAAGAAGAATGTACAACAGCACAAAAATTCAATTATGAAAAGAATATCACTCAGATGAAGAAAATTCAGCAAAAATGTGAAACATTAGTTGTCTGGATTATGCAGTTGTGGGTGATTTTCTTTGTTTTTTTATGTATTTCCCAAATTTTCTATAATGATTAAGTACTTTTATTTTTTTGTTTGTTTGTTTTTAAATGTGAGTTAAAAAAAACAAACTTTTTTTTATTGATTTTTAGAGAGAGGAAGGGAGAGAGAGAAACAGCAACATGATAGCAAAACATTGATCTACTGCCTCCTGCACACCCCCCACTGGGGATCGAGCCCACAACTGTGCCCTGATTGGGAATTGAACCAGCACCCTGTCATTGTATAGGACAATGCCCAGCCAACTGACTCATATCAGCCAGGGCCAAAGTACTGTTTTTAAAAAGAGGGGGGAAAATTGTTTTTATTTTTAAATTTTATTATTATTTTTTAAACTTTATTGTTCAGATTATTATTATTTTTTAAAAATATATTTTATTGAATTTTTTACAGAGAGGAAGGGAGAGGGAGAGAAAGTTAGAAACGTCGATGAGAGAGAAGCTGCCTCCTGCACACCCCCTACTGGGAATGTGCCTGCAACCAATGTACATGCCCTTGACTGGAATCGAACCTGGGACCTTTCAGTCCGCAGACTGAGGCTCTACTACTGAGCCAAACCGGTTTTGGCATATTGTTCAGATTATTATAGGTGTTTCTCTTTTTCTCCCCCATATCTCCCCTGCATCCAGTTCCCATCCCACCCCAGGCCCTTGTGTTCCCCCCCTCCCCACTGTCTACATCCATTGGTACTGCATACATGCATATAAGATCTTTGTCCAGTCTTTTCCTGCACCCCCACACCTCCTTCCCCTGAGAATTGTCAGTCAGCTCCATTTCTATGCCCCTAGTTCTATTACATTCACCAGTTTATTCTGTTCATCCAATTTTTTATTCATTTGATTCTCAAATTCACTTGTTGATAGATATGTATTTGTTGTCACTTTGTTGTTCATATTTTTTTTATCTTTATCTTTTTCTTCTTATTCCTCTTCTTCAAGAATATCCTTCAACCTTTCATATAATACTAGTTTGGAGGTGATGAACTCCTTTAGCTTTTTCTTGTCTGTGAAGCACTATATCTGACCTTCAATTTTAAATGATAGTTTTGCTGGGTAGAGTAATCTTGGTTGTAGGTCCTTGCAATTCATCACTTTGAATATTTCTTGCCACTCCCTTCTGGCCTGCATAGTTTCTGTTGAAAAATCAGCTGACAACTGTATGCATACTCGCTTGTAGGTAACTAATTGTTTTTCTCTTGCTGCTTTTAAGATTCTCTCTTTGTCTTTTGCTCTTGGCATTTTAATTATGAAATGTCTTGGTGTGGTTCTCTTTGGATTCCTCTTGTTTGGGGTTCTGTGAGCTTCCTGGACTTGTAAGTCTATTTCTTTCACTAGGTGGGGGAAGTTTCTTGTCATTATTTCTTCAAGTAGCTTTTCAATATCTTGATCTCTCTCTTCTTCTGGCACCCCCATAATTCAAATGTTGGTATGCTTGAAGTTGTCCTAGAGGCTCTTTACACTATCTTCATATTTTTTGTTTTTGTTTTTTGCAAAAAATATATATTTTATTGATTTTTTTACAGAGAGGAAGGGAGAAGGATAGAGAATCAGAAACATCAATGAGAGAGAAACATTGATCAGCTGCCTCCTGCACACTCCCTCAGAGGGCTGGTGCTGGTGCTGGATGTGCCCACAGCCAAGGAATATGCTCTTGACCGGAATCAAACCTGGGACCCTTCAGTTGGCAGGCCAATGCTCTATCCACTGAGCCAAACCAGTTAGGGCTTACTTCATTTTTTTTTCTTTTTCTTTTTGCTCTTCTGCTTGAGTGATTTTTGCTTCTTCATATTTCAAATCTTTGACTTGATCCTTAGGATCCTCTAGTCTACTGTTGAATCACTGTGTATTATTATTTATTTCAGTCAGTGTATTCTTAATTTTTGACTGGCCCTTTTCCATTTTTTGGCATTCTCACTAAGATCCCTGAAGGTCTCACTAAGTTCCTTGGAGGTTTATAGAGATTTTTGAGTAACCTTATAACTGTGGTTTTGAACTCTATAACCAGTAGTTTGCTTTCTTACATCTCTTTCATTTGTGACATGTTTCTTTGTCTTCTTATTTTGGCTGCTTTCCTGTGTTTGTTTCTATGTATTGGGTAGCTGCTAAGTCTCCTTGAGTTGATAGAGTGGCTTTGTGTAGTAGGTGTCCTATAGGGCACAGTGGCTCAGCCTCCCCAACTACCTGTTGTGGACACTCTTGGTGCACCCCCTTGTGGGCTATGTGCACAGTCTTGTAGTTGAGACTTGATTGCTGTTGGTATCACTGGGAGGAATTGATCTCCAGGCCATTTGGCTGTGGGGACCAGCTTTGTCTACAATGGAAGAGCTGCTGTAAAGGAGAAACCCTTATGTGGCAGGATTTGCTTCAGTGGGGCTTGGGTGCTTACTGAGTCTGCCCCTTGAGTGTGTCTCTTATTGATGTGAAGATTTGTAAACTGGTATGGTCTCACACTGGCCACTGGGTACACTGGCACTTGGGTCTCCAGGGAGGTGCAAAGTCAGCCACTGCCTGGGGCTACCCAGTAAGAGCTACAGAGAGATCTGCAGAATTCTCCTCTTTGTATGGGGTTTGGAAGTGCCCAGACAAGGCCCAGATGTGCAGCAAGGCAGGCTGGTGCTGGTGCTGGTGCTGGATTTTGGGCCTTTTATTGATAGTTTTGGGGCTTTCTGACCCAGCTGCAGCTTGTTTGACAGGTTTTAGGCTGAGAAAGGACAGGCCATTCATTTACAAAAGCCTTTATACACAGCTTGGGTGGGGATATAAATTGGGTTAGGTGGAGTCTCAGGGAAACTCCAGGGAGGAGCAAACAGCAGTGGCTGCCAGTTAGTCCTGCACTGGGGAGGTGCCCGCACAGGAATAATGACCACTGTGAGCACCTCTGTCTGGAAGAAAGCCACCCCTGTGTTCCTGCCCCAATGCCAGACCGTCCAGTTTCTTCTTGTATGTGTCTGGGTCCCCCAGAGTCTCACCTGGCACTGGAGCTCAGAGCAAGTGGGAGCTTGTATCTCCCTCCCGATTAAAAAAGCAGGACACCTGGGTGTCAGCCCATTCTGCGCCTCTGCACCTCCTACCAGCCTCAATGAACTTTCTTCTTCACCTCTCTAGTTGTAGTACTTCAACTCAGCCAGCTTTCCCGTGGTTCTGGATGATAGTTGTTCAGTCTTTTGATTATAATTTTGATATGGTTGTGGGAGGCAGCAAGTACAAGTGTTTACCTATGCCGCCATCTTGGTTTTCAAAAATTGTTTTAAAAAAACCCAGAATATGTACCGCAAACGTACAGCTGGGGGTTTGGTGCTTGTGGAAGGCATGGGTTCCATGTCTCCTGGGGATGCTGCCAAGGATTACAGCCACCACAGGCTTTCTAACAGAAACAGAGCGATCTAAGAGAACAGCAGTGCAGTCAGAGAAGTTCAAGGGTAGAATGAGGTCTTGGTGGCACTGGGAGTTTGCAGTGGGAGGCAGGGCTCTGAGGGCACATGGAGGCAGCTTGGAGGGAGGGACTGAGCCATGAAGGCCAGGCACCACCTCACAGGACGAATGGCTGGGGAAACTGGGAGTAGGAAAGAAACTGGAAGACACACTAACAAGCTTTACACCTCTCTGGTTTGTTTTGCGCTTTTGTTTTGTTCTGTGGTCTGAGATACCTTCCGCTGCTGCTCCTCGGAGGGCAACAGCCGGCCAGTCTCCAGGCACTTCTTACCCTTGTTTTTCCTCTTTTGCCTGAGGGAGCTGGTGCTGGCTTCCCCCTCTCAGGGAGACTGGGAGGACCAAAGGTAATCATAATAAAATTAACAATGATCGCAGCAGCCACCTATTCATTATCTAGTACCGTGGTTGGCAAACTGTGGCTCGCGAGCCTCACGTGGCTCTTTGGCTCCTTGAGTGTGGCTCTTCCACAAAATACCATGGCTTGGGCGAGTCTATTTTGAATAAGTGGCACTAGAAGGAGTTGAAGTTTAAAAAATTTGGCTCTCAAAAGAAATTTCAATCGTTGTACTGTTGATATTTGGATCTGTTGACTAATGAGTTTGCCATCCACGGTACTTCTAGGGCGGTGGGGCGGTGTTGGTACCCCTAGTTTGTTGATGACTAACAGGCTCCCAGAGGTGAAGCCACAGCCACAGCATGCCAGGGCCGGATGTGAACCTACTGTTTTCTGGCGGCAAAGTCCATTCGTGTTCCACCAGATGCTGCCACAACTCAAATGGAAGACAATAATGAATGTGACCACTTTGCAAACCCTAAAGCATTAAATAAATGTAGGCTATTATTGTTAAATGTGTCTTTAAAACTCTTAAAATAAATGTGCAATCCTTAAAATAAGTGTTAATAAAATCAAGCTCAAAGGCAAGCTATTAATAAATGGGAGAGGAGTTATGTCTTTTTTTAAAAATCTCACAAATTTGACACACAGAAAAGAAATTCAACTACATACATGTTGACCTAGCTTCATTGGGTTGAACTTGAACCAACGGGAAGAAGTTGTGGGGGGGAGGCCACCTCAGCTCAAAACGGTTGGAACCTCCTCCCAGGAAGTTGCCTGACCTGCAGGTAAGGCAGAGAGATGCCTCCGGCTCTTTCCCCGCAGAGGCTGGGGCGTCAACTGTTGGGATTTTTGGGGGTGGGGGTGGGGGTGGGATGGGCTTAAGGCCCCTCGGGTGAAGATTCTAACATGTTTTCTTGATCACTGATTGGATAGTTCCCTATCATCAGGCAAATATGGGCCATGTGAAACCATCCCCGTTAAGCATTTTAAAATACGATTTTCCAAAACCATTAAAAGTGCTACATCAGGTAAGCATGACCACTTAGAACCAACCAGGAGAACTAGCATAGTTCAATCCCTTTGGCAGAGAAGAGCTAGAATCTGCATTGTTGTCTCAAACCTGTCGAGGACCTGGAGGCAGAAAGGGCTGTGCCTTCACAGACACGGGCCAAGCCCTCGGGCTGCCCGGGCGGCTGGTACCCACCAGTTCCGAGGCGATGCTCTGCTTGGCCGCGGCGCCCACCTCGGGGACGCGCGCCTTCACCTGCGCTTTGATGTAGCACCTCTCTCCGCCCGCGAAGCGGATTCCGGTGATGCCCTAGGAAAGGAAGCAGAAGCTGAGCCAGCCTTTTATCCACCTGCACGTTTCTTCCACGTACTGAGTACCTACAGAGAGCCAGGCACTGTTCCAGGAACTGGGTGTAGGGATGGACAAAACCGGTGGAAGCTTTGGCCCCGAGGAGCGTAACTCTTAGAATTCTTAACCAAATACATGAAGCTGAGACAGTCAGGTGGTAAGTGCTCTGGAGAGAATAAAGCAGGCGTGAGGGAGGAGTGACTGATGGGGCTTTTGTCAGTGGGGTCAGGGAGGCCTCCACCAGGGGGCGGCATTCCTATGAGATGGAGTAGGTTAATTGCTCCACCTTTCCCTCAAGCTCAGGTGAAAAGCCATCTTTTCTAGGCAGCTCTCTCCCACCATCGCAGGCTACGGGGGCTCCTTTGCCTCTGACTTCTGACCCCCTCCCGCAACCCCATGTCTTCATCCCTCCCCTGGCGCTCAGTGCCAGTGCCTCTATGGTAGCTCCTTGTCAATGTCCTCTCAGGTATAAGCTTCCTGAGATTGCTACCTGAATCTTAGCTCTTTCTTTTGGGTAAATTTCACAAAGATTCCCAAAAGATGTTGGTCCGGTGAATTAATTCCACAAATTCAGATTTCTCCTAAGTTACCAAGCCCAGAGTAAATAGTAAAGGTTTCTACAACACCCAGGAGCTCAGCTTTGCTGCCAGACCTTACCCAAGGACGCGGTGTTTTGTTTTGTCCCCTGTGAGATAGAAACAGTGTCTCCTCGCCTGCGTGGGGACCGGCCTCAGGGGGCGCCTCCCCTCGGGCTCATTCTGGGCTGACAGCAGCGCTGACTCGCCTGGAGCCTGTGGGGCAGCTCAGCATTGTCCCCAGAGTGCTGGCTTCCACCTGCTGTCAGCTTCAGCACTAGCGAGTGGCCAGAACAGCATTAAAGGTCTACAAATTTTTGCCACAATAATGTAGATTGCTCCTCTCAGTATCCTGCTGAGTTGAGAAGATGAGAACTTGTTCCAATGTCAATGCCAAGGAGTGCGGGGGGGGGGGGGGGGGGGGGAAGATCAGCCTTTAGAAATCCAGAATCCTGGCTCAGGATTCAGCCGTCTCCATGGAAAGTGACACCCTGGGTAACCTCAGAGCCAGCGGCCCCACAGACGCTGGTAGGTGGCGCTCTGAGAACGGAGAAGGAAAAGCTCATGCTTCCTACAGCTCCTCATGGATTTGCCTTGGGACCTAATTGGCCATGTACCCACAGGTGACACCCCCCCCCCCCCCCATTTCTCCCAGAGTCACCTCTCACCCAGAGGCGGCGGCCTGATGCCCACTTTTCAGAGGCTGACCGCGGAGGTTTTCGACTCACTGCCCCGTAGGCGCCTGGAGAGAATTTAAACACACAGGTGCCTGGGCCTCTCCCCAGAGATGCCCATGGAATTGGCTGGGGTGTGCCCAGACCCTGGTGTGCTTAAAAGTTCCCCACCTGTTGATCAGGCCAGGCCAGGCTGTGGACCACCTGTTCAGGGGGAAGGAACGTGTTCAGGGGATTAAAGTTTTAAGTGACTGATGTTCATGTCACCCCAAAATTCATATGTTGAAACCTTATCCCTGAGGTGTGGTGGCATCTGGAGGTGATGTATTTGGGAGGTGAGGCCCTCCTGAGTGGGATTCGGGCCCTTATAAAAGGACCTGCTCTGAGGACACAGTGAGAAAGAGGACCCAGGAACCAGGCCCTCACTAGACACCCAATCTGCTGGCGCCTTCAGCTTGCACTTCCCAGCCTCCAGAACTGCGAGAAACCCTTTTCTGTTTAGAAGTCGCCCAGTGGACCTAGGACACAGCCTTTGGATCCCAGTTTCTTCTGTACCAGTTGATCCCAGGCTTTCCCATGACCCCCTCTCACCAGGAGGCCTTGTTAAATGAAACAGCGTTGGGCCCCACTCCTGGAACTGATCAGTCACTCGGTCAGGAGTGGGGGGCTCCCCTTTGCATTCCTAACAAGCTCTTAGGTGCTGCTGCCTAAGGAACACACTCAGAACTGCTGCTCTCCTGGGCCTGTCCTGAAGGTCTACTGCTCTTATTCTGCTTGGAAATCTGGGGTGCCTGGTTTGAAAAACAGAAGGCAGGGGAGGGAGAGAACTGCCACATGTGTCCTCTTAACTGCAAACCCTCATGTCCCCTGGATGTGAGATGGGCCACATGAAACACCATGTAGCCACTGCATGTCCCCAAAGGAGAGAGCAGATTCTGCTCAAGGATTCTCAGCCTGGACTGTGAGTGAGTGAGTTAGTTCTGAGGGTCTGCACTGGGCGAGAGAACTGAGACACCTAGGGAGGGCTCTGTGGGAGAGAACTCGCACATAATAACCACACGTCCAGCTACAAATCCTTATCAAGCAGCCAGATATAATAAGACAGTAAACAGAGGGAACAGAAAAGCACAAGAAAGCCAAGCAAACCTTTTGTGTTTTGCAAACAAACAAGGCTGGTGATAATGAAGAAATTTGCTAACAAAGACAACGAATGAAGAGTCCAATGACCTAACTTTGTTTTATCCTCAACCAGAGATAAAGTTTATTGATTTTAGAGAGAGGAAGGGGGGGGGGAGAAAGGGAGAGAGAGAGAGAGTGAGAGTGAGAGAGAGAGAGAGAGAGAGAGAGAGAGAGAGAGAGAGAGAGAGAGAGAGAGAGAGAAAGAGAAAGAGAGAGAGAGAAACATTGATGTGAGAAACATTGATCCTTTGTTTCCAGTACGTGCCCCATCTGAAAATCAAATCCCGCAACCTTTTGGTACACAGATGCCGCTCCAACTAACTGAACCAGCCAGCCTGGGCTGACCTACAGTCAGGTAATCTCACATTAGTCACATATTTTTTCTTTCTAGGGGATCTCATCTATTTTTGTGGCTTAAACCAGAAGTTCCCAAGGAGGGCAAGGGGTCCTACCCCCAAGGGACACTGCAGAAACCCAGGCCTTTGGTGGCCACGGCCCAGGGAGGCTGGTCCCCGAGCACAGCCCAGAAGGGCCTGAAGAACTGACCGCCGTGGGTCCTGGTGGAAACCTGGTTGGAAGTGTCTGTGCCTAGAACCTGCCACAGTTTTACACATTAACGCAGAGTGATTTTTGACATAGTTTTAATGTACAATAGCTTTCCTGGGAATGCAATTACTGTGAAAACAGAGAGAAAATGGTGTTTTTGTTCACAGTTTGAGAAGATTACCTGGTATTTAATCTGCCAGCACACATTTTCAGCTGTTGGTAGTGACAGTGATTCGACTCCCAGAACAAAAACATGAATTCCATTTTATTATTTCTTTATTTTATCGTTGGGGGCCATAATGATTTTTGAATAAAACCTGGTAGGTAGTTTATCTTTTATTCTCCTCTAGTTTTTTTTTTTTTTTTTTAATAAATTTTTATTGTTCATATTATTACAAATGTTCCTTTCCCCCCCCTTCTCACCCCACCCTCTGCCCTTTCCCCACCCCCCATTGTCCTCATCCATAGGTGCACAGTTTATGTTCAGTCTCTTCCCACATCCCCCTCTCCCCCTTTCCCCAAGAATAAACAGTTCACTCCCCTTCCATACCTCTGATTCTATTATATTCAACAGTTAATATTGTTCCTCAGATTTTTTTTTAGTTTCCTTGGTTTTCAGATTCACTTGTTGATAGTTACGTATTTGTTGTTCATAATTTTTATCTTTATTTACTTTCTCTTCTGAAAGAACCCCCTTCAGCAATTCATATAATTCTGGTTTGGTGGTGATGAACTCCTTTAGCTTTCTTTTATTAGTGAAGCTCTTTATCTGACCTTCGAATCTGAGTGATAGCTTTGCTGGATAGATTATCTTTGGCTGTAGGTTCTTGCTATTCATCACCTTGAATATTTCTTGCCATTCCCATCTGGCCTGCATGGTTTCTGTTGAGAAATCAGCTGACAATCGTATAGATTAGGGGTGTCGAACTCAATCAGAGAAGGGGCCAAAATCTAAAATCCAGCCTAAATCGCGGGCCGAATGGTTTACTGAACAGTCATAAACTGTCATTGTGATGGAAACGCAGTGGAGTGCAGTGATGACAGCGCGGTGCGGGCCACATTGCAAGGCCTGGCGGGACGGATTTGGCCCTTGGGCCTTGTGTTTGACACATGTGGTATAGATGCTCCTTTATAGGTAACTACCTTCTTTGCTCTTGCTTCTTTTAATATTCTCTCTTTGTCTTTTGCTCTTGGAATCTTAATTATGATTTGTCTTGGTGTGGTCCTCTTTGGATTCCTTTTGTTTGGAGTTCTGTGCGCTTCCTGGACTTGTAAGTCTAATTCTTTCACCAGATGGGGAAAGTTTTCTGTCACTATTTCTTTCAGTATGTTTTCGATATCTTGCTCTCTCTCATCTTCTGGGACCCCCATAATTCTGATGTTGGTTCGCTTGAAGTTGTCCCAGAGGTTTCTTGCATTATCTTCAACTTTCTGGATTCTCTGGCCTTCTTGCATCTGCGGAGGAGTGTCTTCTGGCTCTTTATGTTCCAAATCTTTGACTTGATTCTTGCGATCTTCTATTCTGTTTTTAGGACTCCATAAAATATTTTTTATTTCAGACAATGTGTTCTTTATTTCTTGTTGATCCCTTATTATTTCTAGTTGATCCCTTTTCATATCCTCATAGGTCTTGTTTATTTTATCGGCCTTTTCTAGGAGATTCTTGAACAACCTTATAAGTGTGGTTTTGAACTCTATATCCAGTCGCTTTTTGTCCTCCATTTCTTTCGTTTGTGATCTATTTGGTTTAGGCATTTTCGCAGGCAGCTTTCCTGATGAGGCGGGGTTTCAGGGTGGAGCCTACAGCCTTGGCTTCCGTCAGCCCCGCCCTATGCGACTCCTGAGACTCAAGGGTCCTTCAGTACTTGTTGAGAGCGCCTCTGAGAGAAAGGTGCCCTCGATTTTCGCCTGCTGCCAAACTGTCTATGCTCTCCCCCAATGAGTCCAGTATTGGGGTTCAGTTCAGTTGGTAGTGGGATTGGAGGTGGCGTTCAGAGCAGTCTGGAGCCCCTGTCTCCTTCCCGTCAGGGCAATCCCGCGGCACAGCCGGCCGGCCCTTCTCTGCGCGCAGTGTGCGCGCCTCCGGGACCTCCTTTCGCAGCTTCCCTGGAGTCCCGCCTTACAGCCCGGCTCCCTAAGGATGAGCCTGGGTCCCCGGGGTCTGGGCTAGAATTGGGGTTCAGAGCAGTTGGAGCTGGGCCCAGCACAGTCGGAGCTTTTCTCTCCTTCCCGCTTGGGACCGCCAGCCAGGCACGCGGCCTCCCTCCTCTCCGGCTCTGTCGTCTCCACGTGTGCCGCGTGTCTCCGTACCTTGGGCTTTTACAGCTCCTCCGCGCTTCCTTCTGGTTTTCTCCTTGCTTCTTGTAGAATTTCCAGTCAGTCGACTTTCCTGTAGTTCTGGATAATGTCCATTTTATATTTTAGTTGTATTTTGTTGAAATTGTTGTGTGCGGCTGCGGCTAGTTGCCTTCCCGAGCAGCCATCTTGGATTCTTGTCTCTCCTCTAGTTTTTAAACAAAAATTTCAAATATCACACAGTTAAAGGAATTGAATAGCGAACACCCATATTTATCCACAGAATAAATGCTTATTCTGTCTTGATTTCTAACCGAGATCTTTGTTACAGAAACAAGGCCTGAGAGGACCGGTGTACACCAACAGCACCGATGCTGTCGGGGGTCTCACTGCCTAGAAGGGAGCTCTCCCGCGATGAACTAACCAGCGTTTGTGTCCGCAGGGCCTTGGCGAAGACTCCCTGACAGGCTCTTGCCAGGCTCCTGAGTCCTCCTTGTGACTGAGCTGACCGTGGGCTCTGCCTTGGCCTGCTTATTCCATTTTTTTCCAGAATCCTGCTGGGTCAGCCTTGGTCTGAGCACCCTTGATATCTGATCAGCCTGGCCTGCCTTTAGCAGAAAATCCTGTTAGGCCAGTTTAGTGAAGAATTAGTCTACCTCTTAGTAATTTTCCACCTACCAACCTCTGGCTGTGAACCTGATTTTTCTATATTGTGTTTAGAGTTGAGCCCAATCCTTCTCCTCTACTACAAACCCCACAGCAATAGCTCTCCTTGAATAAAACCTGCCTCACCTTCTCTAACAAATGTTCTGAGTTGCTTTTTCTTAAATGGCGCAGAACCTGCAGCCCTTTGTTCTGTGCTGTTCTCTCTCAGGAGGTCTTTTTTTTTTTACCTCCAGTTCTACTAAAATCCCGGCAGGGTCCTGAGTGAGCAGGGAAGCCGTTCACTTACAACTCAGAACCTTTTCCAACCTGGTCCCACCTGCACCCTATCCCCTCCCCTCCCCACCTTCAGCACATTGGGTTCCGTAGAACTCCAGGGCAGGCCTGTGAATTTGCATGCAGCATTCTTAAAGGCCTGCCCCTCCTTTTCTGCTGACTGAGATCCTAATCATTCTTGGAGACCTGGTCCAACCTTCGCCCCCTCTGTAAAACCCGCTCCAGCCCCTGATCAGCAGTGATTGCCTCCCCTCTGCTCTCACAGCTCTCTGCTCCATGCTCAGTCAGAGCGCTTCCTTGGCCACCTCTGAGTGGGTGTCTGCCTCCTGGGCTGGAATGGAAGGTCTTTGGTGTGTGTGTGTGTGTGTGTGTGTGTGTGTATGTGTGGGAGACAAGTGTCAGTCGTCTTTGCATCCCTTGCACACAGTAGGTCCCAATAAATGCTTCTTGAATTTGGTTTAAAATATTGGGGAGTTATGCAGCTACCATAGTGGTGGATTCATGTGTTTTCAAAAGTCCATGCTTACCCTGGCTATTGTGGCTCAGTGAACAGAGCTTTGGCCAGCACAACACAGGGTCTCGGGTTTGATTCCCATTCAAGGGCACGAATGTCAATCCCTGACCCCTATTGGGTGTGTACAGGAGGCAACCAATTAATAGATCCTCCCTTCCCTCAATTGATGGACAGACATCGTGTACACCAACAGCACCGATGCTGTTGAGGGTCAGCATCTGACCCCACCTGCGGCCAGACATTCCTGAGCTCTGAACCACCAATCAGCACCTGCCAAATACCCTAAGCCCCCATTCCTAAGTCCCCAGGTCCCTAATCAATCAGCATGTGCTGAGTGCCCTAAGCCCCACCCTCTATCCTTAAAGGTGCTTGTAAGCCCCTTGCTCGCTTGCTCTTCCGCTCCTGTCCATGGAAGCAGCCGGCAGGGATACCCTTCCCTCCAATGAAGCCCGTGTGTCCTGCCATCCCAGTCCCCGGTCTACCTTCTCTATTTAATCCACATGTGTCAAACACAAGGCCCGCGGGCCAAATCCGTCCCGCCAGGCCTTGCAACGTGGCCCGCACAGGGCTGTCATCACTGCACTCCGCGTTTCCATCACAATGACAGTTTATGACTGTTCAGTAAACCATTCGGCCCGCGATTTAGGCTGGATTTTAGATTTTGGCCCCTTCTCTGATTGAGTTCGACACCCCTAATTTAATCTATCACCAATCACTGTGTTTCTCTCACATCTATGGCTCTGTTCCTGTCTCTCTCTCAAAAACCCTCCCACTCCATCCCTTCCACTCTCTCTAAAAATGAATAAATATCTTCAGGTGAGGATCAACAACAAGAAGTCCAGGCTTGTTTAAACCCAGAAGAGGTTCTATTCATCACAAAAATCTAGAGAAATGTGGAAGCTATCCAACAGAATTGATCAATTTATAAAATATGTTTGGCCCTTTTGGCCTCAGAGAACCATTATCAGAACCAAAGGATTAGAAAACAGAGGTGTAGGTTTTGAATTAAAATATTTAAAAAGTCTATTGCTAATATATATATATATATATATATATATATATATATATATATATATATATATACTTCTTAATAGAGATGGGTCCTTTTTTATCCAGTTGTGCATATCTTGGTATTGTGGTACATCATACGTGTTCAATTTTGTTTTGAATTGAATAATGCGTGTATGGGAGTCACACTTTATAATTTTATGTTGAGTAATAGAAAGAAAAATGCTGTTACCTTTTTCTGCGTCTTGCAGTAAAAGCCTTTAATACGTCCAGAGAAATTACCGCTGTGCACTGAGCAGAACTGACTGCAAAGCTCTGACTGGACGAGGAGCAGCTGGGCCCATAGGGCTGCGGTGCCGTCCCAGGGCCGAGCCGCCTGAGCACAGCCAGAGCTCGTTATCAGATAATATCTAACCTCACCAGGGATCTAATGCGGCATCTGTGTGGTATTCAAAAGGGCCTGTGAAATGTGTTTTGGTATCAACAAGGGGAGTTCTTTCATTCCGATGATAAAAATCACCTCTAGTTTTCCTCATCAATCAGAAGAAGACTGTTGGGTGAGATGATTGTGGACCAATAAATGATCAGAAGAAACATTATTTTTCAAGTCTTCATTATGAAGATTCACCTATTCCAGCTGCAGGTTTAACAGGAGAGCACAAATATCGGCGTGCTTCCTTATCTTAGAGCGTGAAAGAGAAGAGGGTATTTATGTCGGCAAACAGAAAAGTCGGCCTGCAGTGACAAACTGCTTTGCAGATGGACACTGAAGCATCGACGCTTAGCTCAGTGTCTCAAATTGCCTGTAAGCTGAATTTTTTAAAACAAACATGGCTGAGTTTTTCAAAAGAGACCAGAATGTGCTATCTGTTATAGGCAGTAATCAGAAAATTTATGATGAAAAACATAAAATGCTAATTTTATAGATTAAATGGGAAAACTACAAAATTGAGAAAAGCATAGGATAGGCTCTACCGGTATTTGATTATTAGGTCATTAAAATCTCCATCCTCTCTATAAGTTCAAAAAAAGAGTTTGCCACTATCGGATAGTGTGGGTACTTTATTCACCGTGTTGTGGATAACTGCTTGGAAATAAATAGCTCTTGTATGTGTTTCTGCCAAGACTTCATATAGTTCCAAGAACTGTTCTTTTCAATGCCAAAGTGTTTTTTTTTTGTTGTTGTTGTTTTTTTTTCCATTTTGAAAAGATTAAAAACAAAGAGCAACCCTTTCTCAGAGAGAATCTGCCATGAGAACCGGTCACCGACAGGATGTGTGTGAGAGGTGCTTCTCCCTGGGTGAGCAAAGCCCCCAGGCTGCCTGGTCAAACTCTCTAAGTGCAGGAACAATACTCACATTCTGGAAATCATTGACTTCAGTGGCCTCTTCAGCTCCATGTCCCATCTTAAAGGTCTCCAAGTTGTTTCCGGGATCTATTTCCATTGACCCATCTTGTAATTTCCCATTGATGCTCATGGTGTAATGGACATTGTAAATCTGGAAGTGAACATACGACTAGTGAGCTTTCCTTTCAGAGCAACTCAGGGACTATCTCTGGACCTGCAGTAAATGAGGTAGCTTTCACATTTGCCAGAGATACACCAAATCATCCTTGAGAGAAACATATTTGTATATGAGAACTTACCTACATACTAATAATTTAATACAATGAATTCTTTAAGAACACCTTAAAAAGTGCTTGCTTCTGTAGCACATATACTAAAACTAGATGCCCGGTGCACAAAATTCATGCATTGGGGAGGGGAGAGGGGTTCCCTCAGCCCAGCCTGTACCCTCTCCAACCTGGGATCTCTCAGAAGATGTTTGACTGCCTGCTTGCCTGATCATCCCCAATCACCTCTGCCTGCCTGCCTGATTGCCCCTAACTCTTCGCCTGCTGACCTGATCTCCCCTAACTGCCTCTACCTTGCCCCGAACCCAGGACCCAGGATTCCCTCTTCTGGCCAGTCATAGATACCAGGACCCATGCTTCCCTCCCTCTGGCCAGCTGTAGGCACCCAGGACCTGGGCTGGCTTTGTCCGGGCTGGCCACAGGGGACCTTGGGTGGGCAGCTTGTCCCTCTCCCAGGCTGCAGCCTGGCTGGTCCCCATTCCTCTCTCCCCAGTTTTGAGTGTCTGAGCCATTACAATGTGAGGGAGTGACAACATTTGCATATTAGCTCTTTATTATATATATTGGAACTATACAGAGAAGGTTAGCATGGCCCTTAAGCAAGGGTGATGTACAAATTCATGAAACAAATTCCATATTAAAGCAAATAAAAAACTCCCACAGAGAACACATTTTAAAAAAAGAAGTAAAACCTTTGACAGTCTCTGATACTAATTCAGATAGGTTGGTGACTCGCAATCCTGGCTCTGCGTAGAAGCATCTGAGTGGAATCTCCAGCTACCGTGCCTGTGGTTCCTTCGGGCCAGTCAAATCAGAATCCATAGGGTTAGGGCCTGGGCACAGATCTCTCCTCTCTCTCTCTCTCTCTCTCTCTCTCTCTCTCTCTCTCTCTCTCTCTCTCTCTCAGAGAAAATTCCACTATGCAGCTAGAGTTGATGGATAAATGGAAATGGATGAGGTAGAGGGTTAACTTGGATATTAAGTGAATAAGTGAACAAGTCTGCCGAGGCACAATTTGAAAGTTTAAAAAATATCTTTTGGTTAAGATTTGGCATGGGATGTGGTATATAGGAAGGACTGCAGACCAGACTGGGATTGCCTCATATAGAGCAGCCTTTGCAGGGAGCAAGGTCAATGTGCACATCTGTTTCAGCTCAAAGTGGGAGTTACTCATTTCAATGACTCGGTGGTGCGGGCGTATGGGGTTGTAGGGCATTTTGTTATGAGATATGTGGGGGAGGGGGAAGGCTTGGCACTGTAGGTGGGCACTGGTCCAGGAATTAGAAAGACAGGTGGCCACACCACCCATCCCTGGGTCTTGGGAGTCTCCCTGAGTGTAAAATGTTGGGCCTCATAGGTGGTTTTTCATTTATGACTTTAAAGCTCCGAGGTTTCAGAGGTGGTCCAGAGCTGAGGGTGGCAGAGCAGGTGGGACTGTGAGTCTCCTTTCTTCCCGCTCAGCTACAATTTAAGCAGAGCCACTCAGCTTCTGTTTTACTTATTGGATTTCTGAGTACAATCTTAAGAAAATAAAAACAAAAACAAAAAACCTTTACCACTAAATTAGATGATTCCAAGGACTCTCTTGGTTAGACGTTGTGGTAGTACTCTACTTTAAAAAATAATTCCTGCTCAGTGTGCTGCTGCCTGCTAGAATGTTCTCTGAGTTGTGGAATGGTAGGCGGGTTTCTTTTCTTCTTTCCTTACTTTTTCTGACTTAGAGGCATATATATGTATATATATTTTATTTTATTTATTATTATTATTTTTAATATATTTTATTGATTTTGTACAGAGAGGAAGGGAGAGAGATAGAGAGTTAGAAACATCAATGAGAGAGAGTCATTGATTGGCTGCCTCTTGCACACCCCCTACTGGGGATATGCCCGCAACCCAGGTACAAGCCCTTGACCGGAATCGAACCTGGGACCTTTCAGTCCCCAAGCCGATGCTCTATCCATTGAGCCAAACTGGTTTCGGCTATGTATATATATATATTTTATATATAATATAGCTCTTGTATGATACTAGAGGCCCAATGCACAAAATTTGTGCATTTGTGTTGTCCCTAGGCCTGGCCAGTGATTGAAGTGCGAGCGTCTAGCATGGTATGACAGGTCCCAGCTGACCTCAGGACCTGGGCAGCACCTGGGCCCCTGCTTGCACCTGCTTTGGCCTGGCTCTGCCCGCTCACCTGCTCCACCATCCCGCCATGGTCCGGCTCTTGTCGGGGCCCATCAGGGCCAGCAGGGCCTCCACTGCCACCTGCTGCCAGAGCCTTGTCATGTTCTGTGCTGCCCCCTGGTGGTTGAACTCCCAGTGGAATGACCGCCAGAGGGGACAATTTGCATATTAGGCTTTCATTATATAGGATGCAATATATAAATTCTTTAAAGGGGGAAGGGATGAGAACTGATGAAAGACATTTGCTACTGTCAGTAGGTCATTACCACAAATAGCTCAGATCCAATTCAAGTCTGATTTTGTTTCTCCTTGTGAAGAATGACTGCTACATGAACAAACACAGGGAAAGGATCTGCTGTGATTGGATCATGACTTGTGGGGAACTCATTATTACAAGACCCACAGGCCATGCTTTCATTTTATCAGTGCAAATGCAGAGATTGTAGCCTTCCAGGCCGCAGCCTTCATTCCTCAGAACAGAAGCTGCTGCGTGCTAGCTCCACCACGGAGCTCCTCCCTGCAGCTCAGGGCCCCCCTGGGGCTGCCCAGGAGAGAGCCACTTCCCCGGTTCTGGTTTAGTGCAGCGGGAGCCGAGCCCACCACCCTGGTTTCACTTGGCAGCTCAGGTGGCCTATGCGATCAGCCCCGTTTGGAAAACCTGCTTTCTCTGGCTGAGCCAGTGCCTTCTTCAGGTTTAGACAGCAGATCGCCCTGCCCTTGTGTTCTCTGAGCAGCTACTGCGGCAGACAGCACTCTGTTGTTCCTGCCGGCACCGCGTCCTTCACTCAGGCCCACAAGGCTCTTTTCTGGAAAGCACTGCACCATAAGCTTCACTGGGGAAGCAAGGCCAAACTTAAGGAATCAGTGATGTCCACCTTTTAGCAGGTCTGAAGGAGACAAGATTTCCACACTAGAAGAATGGCTTGTGGTCATAAATTTCACTTCCCTCCACCACTCCCTGTGTCACCTTCCTCCCATCAAAGGCGTCCTGGCCCATCAAAGGCGTCCTGGCCAAGCACAGGCATTGCATCCTTTCTCCTGCAGCTCCAGTCCATCCTTTATACGCAGCCCACAGCCTGCGTGGGGCGGCAGCGGGAGGTCTGTGCCCCCTGAGGCTATGGGGCAGTGGTGGTAAACAGTCTGAAATTATTTCCAAAGCACTGGGCCCCGAGCTCAGAAGGAGGCTGGGCTGAAGAAGCAGTAATCACATTATTCCCTCTACACTGATGGCGCTGCAGGCACCTAAGGCTATTTCTATCCAAGCACAATGAAGTTTATTATTTGCCAAAATCCTGCTCGATATGGTGCCTTTTGCAGCCAAGGATACCTGCTAATGAGTTTCTAATAAAGCCTGGCTTCTCTGAGATTAATTACATAATGTTTAGGACAATGTCTAGAAAAATCAGTCTGAGAAGGAAGGCCCCAGCAATGATCTCACTCCCTATCCCACAGGGTAGGGTTGTCAGCTATCTCATATGGGTGGGAATTGCCCATACATCAATGCCTCGTTCTGTGTACAATAATGTTCTATGTCTGAAACATGGCCTCAGTATTTGAGCCTAGACACTTGTCCCTAATTATTAGCACTTGGATTCTTCATAGTCTCCAGCTGACTTCAAGTATGTAAACCTGTCCTCTTAGGATTTACCCATATGAAAGAGATAGAAGGTGAATTACAGCTGGTTAAGTCAAAACAGAAGAGCAGCCCTGGCCAATTTGGCTCTGTAGATAGAGCATTGACCCGCAGACAGAAGGTCCTAGGTTCAATCCCTGGTCAGGGCAACATGTCTGGTTTGCAGGCTTGATCCCTAGTAGGGGGTATGCAGGAGGCAGCCAATCAATGATTCTCTCTCATCATTGATAATATTTCTTTCTCGCTTTCCTCTCCCTTCCGCTCTGAAATCAGTAAAAATATGTATTAAAAACAAAATAGAAGAACAGAGATAATCCCTAAGAATTGTGTAGTCCATTTGGTTGACAGAGACCTGCCTTTGTTTATTACATTTTGTTTGGGCTACTTAGATTTGTATCCAGGGAAAGCAACCTGTGCATATGCTGGGCATAGATGGTGCCAAATTTGTTGTATTTAGTATTTTATGATTTGTTTTTCAGACTTAAGTAATCTGGATCTGCATCGAAGTGAAAAACAAAACAAAAGAAAACAAACCACTGCAGTGTTCTTCATTCTCCTGCTTGTCTAGGAAACAGTGATAACTTTGATTGTCGGCAATAAAATATGGTACACTATTCCTCTGTATTCTTAGAATTTAATACTGCTCTCTTGAACCAGATAATCAACTGTCTTGCAAGGAAGTAAAAGATATGAAAAAAGGGAGTCCAGTTATTCAGTAAGATCTTTCAATCTCTCTTTTTAGAAGCTTGTCAGTTAGCTGTGTTTGCCTTGAATGCCAAAGATATTCATTTACATATATCACATGACCAAAATCTTTACCAAAAAATAAAAAAATAAAAATAAAACCACACACATACAAAAAAAATCCCAAAGCTATTTTTATCCCCAAGTGACCTGTAGCATTGAGGCTTTGTCATTTAAATGATAGCATCAAATACTATACAACTTCCCAAGGGATGACAATCTAAGCTCTGCTATTAATGGAGATGTAGATATTGAAATCGTTCCCATGTTCAGTTGCTGCTTTCAAATATGAGCATCTGGCCCGGCTTCCATATTTAAAACACAAATACATTAAGGCACTTTTCAAATGTACACAAAATACTGTGCAGTTCTGATCTCACAAATCGATGCTGGTAAATTTGATATAGTCTCTAAAACAGACTCCACGCTAAATGGCATGCTTATCTACATTAGGCATTTGAGTTAAAAATACAAATTAGGCGGGGACTGCAGAAGATGTTATGCGTAAAATGGTTGAATTGCTTTCAGCACCATTTTCTCTAAGTACTGGAATTCGTTCACGCTTTGAATTTCACGGTGGGAGAGGGGGGGGGAGCAGCAGTCACAGATCCTGTGAGGGCAGTGATTAAGAACCTGCCTTTTGTGTGTGCCCCGGAGATGAAGTTTTTTTCCATCAGTCCAGATAAGCTTCTGCCAGCCCTGGCGATGGTCATAGAGATAAAATGCCCCCCTTTCCATAGGTGAACAAAATTCAGGCTGCTTAGAAAACACACTGTAACTCTGCCCGGCCAAGTTAGAAGCACCTTTTATGATCCTCGAGGGCCCTGGAGCTTTAAAATAAATAGTTGCAAGCAAAGAAAGCAGGACGGCAGTCCGTGAAACAGTCACCATTAAAACACACGTGACTAGGCTAGTAGGCCAGAATGGATTTTTAAAGAGATTTGCCACTTTAAAGGAAGTTACACATCCAAACCTTCCCCTCCCCTACTCCCCCCCCCCCCCCCCCCACACACACACACATCTCAGAGCAGAGCAGGGTGGAAAAGCACATTACCGAATGGGACACACGCAAAGGAATAAGCAAACAAACAAAAACTCCTGGAAGGTCAAATTTGTTCCCAAACACTAGGTCTTCACTATTTTTGTCCCAGGTTCTTAAAGTCACAGCCCTCCTCAGGGGGCCTTCCTGGAATAATATTTTATTGATTTTCCACAGAGAGGAAAGGAGAGGGATAGAGAGTTAGAAACATTGATGTGAGAGAACCATCAACCAGCTGCCTCTTGCTCACCCTTTACTGCGTATGTGCCTACAACCAAGGTACATACCCTTGACCGGAATGGAACCCGGGACTTCTCAGTCCGCAGGCTGATGCTCTATCCACTGAGCCAAACCAGTCAGGGCTAGTAGGTACATTTTAATATTGTCCTTTAAAGCCCTGACTTGCTTTTCTGCAATGTGTCCTGAGAGCAGAAAGCAGAGTAGCGGAGTTGGAAGGCGGAGGGCAGAAGGTGCCCCGAAAACCAGAGGAAAGCAGACGCCTGGACCAGTGGCCCCCCCGCGCGGCCCGGCCTCTGGCGCCACCTAGCGGGGAACAGGAGCGTGACAGGGAGGACCCCACCGCCCCGCGCGCCTTGGGGTCCAGCGCGCCTCCCCGCCCTGGCCCTGCGCTAAGTCCCCCCAGACTTACGTGGTTGTCACTCCCCTTCCAGAAGTAAAAGGCCCCGATGGCCCCGAAGAGCAGCAGCACCGCCCCCGAGATGAGGACCACAGCTCCGACCTTGAGCAGCCGCGCGGGGCCGGCGGGCTTCACGGTCACCGTGGCGTACGCCTGCGGGCGGGGACGGAGGGGACCGATCCCATCTGCGCCGCCCGCACCCGGAGGTCCCCGCGCCGCACCTCCCCCCCCCCCCCCCCCAGCCAGGACAGGGGGCGCCCCCTCTCGGGCTCCCTCCCTGGCACTCAGGCGTGGATGCCCCCCGAGAACCCAGCTTTCCGCGGTGCAGGGCCACCCGCCACCCCGTGGATCTGCACTCGCCGCCGGCCACAGGACGCCCCTCCGGACACCCTTGTCACCCTCCCCTCACACCTGCCTGTGGGCCCGGTGGCCCCTGCACACGCGCCCCCCTCCCCACTCTCGTGGGGCGTCACCACCCACCTCGCTCCCAGCGCCCACAGTCGGTGGCGCAAACCCCTGACGCCCTTCCCCTGCGAGTGGACTACCCCGGCCGCGGGCGGGGACCCCCGGGACTCACCGGGGGGCTGCAGAACTCCATGTCGTCAGGCCCTACCAGGGCGATGGGGACTTTGTCCGAGCTCTCCGCCATGGCTGCGGTCACAGGAGGGGACCCTGCGAGGCCGGCGCGCGCCCTGGCTCTGCCCGCTGCCCCGACGTGCGGGCTTTTCAACTCCCCGTCCGCCCGCCCGGGACAGCCCAGCGGGCCCACCCCTTCAGAGCCTCCCGCTCCCCTCCCTCCTGTCCCTGCAGCCAGGGCACACCTTCTCTCCTTCTTGTCTACTGACCCCCCTCCCCTCCCAACAACCACATTCCAGCAAACCAGAATGTGTTCCGGGTGGGGATGGGGGTTAGGTGGGTGCGTAGACCAGGATGCCGAGTCCTGTGTGCTCCGCCACGAAATGCTAAGTTGCCAGGACTCTTTCTCCTGTCCAAGGATCTCCTAAATAAACGTCCGAGGGCTCCGCGGTGCTCCCGGCTGTGTCTCTGTACCGGCGGCGCAGGTGGGACAGGACAGAGGGGAGAGCAGGGTCCTGCAGGTGGACAGGGGCGCTGGCCTAGGTGTGCCAGGTTCACACCAGCCTGGAATGGCTGGGTGGCCCCTGCTATTAGAACGTCTTAGAGATGGCTCCTGGTTACCAGCTTCTCTAGGAGGCTTAGGGGGCAGTACAGCGGCAGCAAAAGTGGGGCCAAGCAGAGGGAAGGAGTGGGGAGACGGGAATAGAGGGCATCCTGGTTGATTGTCTAAGTTAAACCAACAACAGTGGCAGAACCTTTTCTGCAAACACTGATACTGTATGTCCAAAGGAATAACTCCATATATTCCTTCGGATGTAACAGGAGATGCAATCTGCCACACTAGGAGGACATGGCACCTCCTTTGGGTCCACGCTTCATTAATTCAGTCTGGCTTCTGGCTCGTGCAGAGTCCTCTGCTGATGAGAAGGAGGGGGTGGGGTGGGTGGGGGTGCGTGGGAGGGGCTGTTTCTGAGCAGAGGGAGATGGTGGGCAGGAGGAAGTGTTGCTTGGGGGTGGATGTCCGTGAGAGGGAGGACTTGTGACAAGCAGGATGACCCTGGGTGGGGGGAGAGGAAGCCTTCCACAGGAGAATCCACAGGACTCAGCAGGCACCAGGCTGGGATACTGAGGCTTTAGGCTCCCACATTTCTAAGTTCTTCTAGATTGACTAATAATTAAATGAACTAGAGAAAGATTATCAGGAGAAAATAAGCACTTTTTTAAAAACATGTCTGCATATTCGGGGATTCTATAAGAATATGGAAACAGATGGGACAGTTGGTGCGTCTATGCCATCTGGAGCTAAGGAGGTGTGTGTGTGTGTGTGTGTGTGTGTGTGTGTGTGATATCGTGGTTTGTGACTTCAAAAGGGCAGGATGGCAATTCACATGGAGATGGGAAAATCAAATGGTAAACACATTTGCTGCACCATCTTGTACAATGGGACACAGAGAGGACTTGATTAAAAGGTCATTGGCCCTAGGGGTTTGGCTCAGCAGATAAAGCATCGGCCTGTAAACCAAAGAGTCCGAGGTTCAACTCCAGTCAAGGGCTTGCACCTCAGTTAGAAGCTCCTCCCCTGGCTCTGGACAGGGCTCCCGCAGGAGGCAACCAATCAATGGGTTTCTCTCTGTCACATGGATGTTTCTCTCTCTCTTTCCCTCTCCCACTCTCCCTAAAAATCAATGGAAAAATATTTTGGGGCAAGGATTAACAAAAACAAAATAAAGGTAAACTTTAAAAAATAAAATAAAATAAAATAAAATAAAATAAAATAAAATAAAATAAAATGGCCTTATGAGGCCCCTCCCCCCCCCCCGTCTACCACACTTAGTTTATCTTAAACTATGGCTATCTATGGTGATATTGCCCTTACTGGAGCAGGCCTTCTCGCTAATGGTTTAGGCTGCTGGGGAGGGTAAAACATTTTCCTGGAATCTTTTGTTTCTTGAAAACAGCCAGTTTAAAATACTATCCCAGAAGACATCTTTTGGGGTGGCAAATTCTGCTCCCCCTCAAGCCCTAGGAGGATTGGGCCAGTGATAGGAATCCAGGGGAGATGCGGATGTTGTGAGGGGCAGTTTTGAGAGAGTGGATACTGTAGGATTGGTTTTAGACATGTTGATCCCTGACTGGGGGGGAAGGGGAGGAGAAAGGGGGCGGGATGTCCTGAGCCTGCCTCGGGTTCAGACCAGCCGACACTAGTCTGCACATCCCGCTAGGTGTAAGGTGCTGGGAACTCCAGGAGGACTCAGTAAGAGATGGTGCCCAGGGCACTGCCAGGGCAGAGTTCAAAGACATCTTTTCCCCATGGCACTTGTCATGGGAATTTCAGAAGGATAAACGGAAGTCACAGAGGGGTTGGGAGATGATCCAGGACAAAGTCATGATGAGAGAAAAAAGGAGAGTTTGGGAAGGATGGGTCAGCAGTGTCAAATGCAAGCAAGAAGGCCGCTGGGTTCAGGGTTGGGCGTGCACAGGAACCAGGACCACAGTTTTGCATGCTTTATTGGCACAGAAGACATATTGCAAAGGGTGGTAGAGTGACTTAAATATTTGCAACCCATAGCACAGTCAAGGAACTAATTGTCTTGCACAGAGAGTTCTTAGGGTTCCTTAGAGGACCAACAATGTAATAAGACATAGGAACAGACAATGCACAGCAGGAGAAATTTAAATGACTCTTAAACGTAAGAAAAACGCTTGACCCCATTCATGAAAAGAAAGGCAAACTGAAAGTATTCTTTCTCAGCTATCAGACTTGCAAAAATAAAAACACTCGTTAAAACAATCTGTTGAGGGTCTGATGGGAAATGAGGCCCTCCCATACATTGCTGTGGTGGGGGAATGGGTACAACTTTTATGGAGAGCAATTTAATTCCAGAATGCAAATGCAATTTCATTTCTGTGGACTTAGCCCACAGACGCGCTCACAGGGCGGAGAGATCCGATGTGCAGGGAGAGTCCTCGCAGCATGCCTGCCGGAACCGAGGGCGGCAGCACCTCCATGTCCACAGGGAGCATGCATGGTACCTGCCCGCAGAGCGTTCTTGGCAGCCATTGAAAAGAACGAGGCCGCTTTGGATTCGCTCATGTAGAACTCGCTACGATATGTTAAGTGAAAAAAACCAAGGGTAGGAAATGTGCATAAACCTCTCCATTTGTGTAAAACAAAAGAAAACAAAGCGCAAACAAGGATATGCGTGGGCATTCGCTCTCTGGAAAGAGAGCCGGGATGGTGGTAGCAGCTTGCCTCTGAGGAGCAGGGTGGGGCTTGGGGACACAATGGAAGGAAGATGTTTCATTGTGTACCTTCTGGGACGTTTTGAACACTATATTATAAACATGCATTAACTTCTCAAAAATGAGTGAATTAAAAGAATAAATATCAGTGGGTAGCTGGACAGGAAGTGACTGCTGCAGAGACCGTTTTCTCGAGAGCTTTGGCATTGAGGGGAAGATGAGTATAAGCGGAGCAGAGCACAGCAGTGGCTGATTGGGCACAAGGATGGGGGGGGGGGGGCAGGGAGACCAGTTGCATCCTCTGAGCACATTTCCCTAAAGTTGGCCTATTTTCAACAATGTTAAGATAATATATCTCCATGATGATGGTAAGAGTTATGAAAAGACAAACAAGGGCAGCAGTAAGGAAGCAGGAAGGCCCATGTCTCAGTTCGCTCCCGTCGGCCCACTCTCTGGGTGGACCCAATCCAGAGGCTCACTCCCAAGAGCGTAGAATCCTCATGCCAGGTTCTGTGCCAGCTCTGGAAACACAGCAGCAAGCACACAGATATGGTCCCTGCTCTTGAGGAGCTCACAGAGACAGCCATTAACAGGTAGTCACAGAGTAAGGGTGTTACTTTCCCTGTGGTAAAGGACAGGAGGAAAATGCACAGGGTGCCCTGTCATATGACATGTAATCTACTCCGGGCGGGGAAGGGTCAGCACCTGAGGACGTGCCATTTCAGCTGAGAACCGAAAGAACAGGAGTTTTCCAGGTGGAGAGGAGCGTCGGGGTGGGGGAAAATGGAGGGACCGTGTGTCAGAAGGCTCTGAGGTGGAAAAGAGCTTGCCATTGGAAGGAAGAGAGAGCCACAGGAAGAACGGCGGGAGATGAGGCTGCAGAGAGGCAGTGTCTCGAAAATGGGTCTCGGTCAGGGTAAGGACTTTAAAATGTTTCCTCAGAGTATTGGGAAGTCATCAAGGGCATTGACAGTGAAATGGCACGATCAGCCTGCATTTTAAAAACACGGTTTTGGCCACCGTGTGGTGAAATGATTCCACTGGGGGAGGCATGAATGAAAGGGGCAGCTTTTTTATGAGGCTCTTCCAGTGGAGCAGGTGAGAGATGATGGTTGTCAGAACTAGGAAGATTATAAATGAAGGAGATGGGAAGGAATGAAGGGGTGTGAGATCTACCTTGGAGGTAGAATCAACACACTCTGGAGATTGAGCACGAGGCATGTGGGAGAGGCAGGGGTCAGGTGGCGATGTGCTTGGTGGTGTCCGCGAAGAAGCAGAAAGGGCCATCTGCTGAGACAGAGAGGCCAGGGGGCGAGTAGGGTCCGGGAAGCATGACAAGAGTTCATAGCAGTTGTCTGAGAAATAGGTTATGGCATTTACAAGAGCAGTGACCACTTGGGCTGGAGAACCTGAAGCTGCCAATTCTCTCCACAGCACTGGACCGACTCAGAGCAGGACAGATGGCTCTGGGTGATGTCGGAGGTGACTGTTGGGGTTCTTCAGAGAAACAGAACATATATATAAATGAGGGGTTGGTTCACATGATTATGGAGGCTGAGAAATCCCACAGCCTACATCTGTAAGCTGAGGCCCAGGAAATCAGGTGGTGTGAGTCCCGATTGGGGTCCAATGAGCTAGAGTACCAGGAGCAGGGATGGAGGGCAAAAAAAGGTGGGCATCTCACTTACACAGAGAGGGAAGTTGCCCTTTCTCCACCCTTTTGTTCTATTTGGGCTTCAACAGATTACAGATACCCACCCTCAGTCTACCAATTCAAATGCTAATCTCTTCCGGAAATACCCTCACAGATACCCAGAAACAATGTTTTAACAGCCATCTGGACCTTCCGTAATCCAGTCAAATTGACACACAAAATTAACCACCATGCCCTGCCATGGTGGCTCAGTGGTTGAGCATCCACCTATGAACTGGGAGGTCATGCTTGATTCCCAGTCAGGGCACATGCTCACACATGCCCAGGCTGCAGGCTCCATCCTTGATCATGCAGGAGGCAGCTGATCAATGGTTCTCATCATTGATGTTTCCTTTCTCTTCCTCTCTGAAATCAGTGAAGATATATTTTAAAAAATTGACCATTAACTAGATGGGGGAATATATATATATATATATATATATATATATATATATATATATATATATATATATATATTACTCACCATAATGTGTACTTTAAATAATCTTACAATTTTATACGCCAATTATACCTCAATGAAGCTGGGGGTGGAGGGAAGAGGAAAAATAACCTTCACGTTGGATACTGAATCTGGTCTTGGGAAGGGCAGAAAGAAGGCCAGGGCTGGGTGAGACTAGGGCACCATCTGGGAAGGAAGGTCCTGGAAGAAGGGAGGGGCTGATGAGTTTGGGGAAGAGGGAAGGAGTGGTGATGGTGGTGGCTGAAGGGGCGGGAGAGGCAAGGCTGTGGAGCTGTAATCAGAGGGAAATCCAGGATTTGAGATCTTAGAAGTGGACAGGTTCTGCGTAGAAACATGGTCTAAAGTGTGGACTTAATGACAGAAGGGGGTGAAGATGATGCCAATTCTAGGAGTTGAGGATATCGAGGTCAGGGTGTCAGAATAGTGTGGATTTTGAAGTTGAGGGAGGCATGATAGGGATGTGATGGAAAGAAAAACTGAGGGAACTGCAGAAATTGTACAAGAAAGTGGGGACATGTTTTGCATGGTGCTCCCGAGTATGAATGGTTGTGTAAACTTTGTTCCAAGAGGGTGAGCCCGAGGCCTGGAATGGACAGTGGAGGACAGCTTCTTTTCTCCAACCCATGTGCACGGACACTCCCCCGCCCCACTCCCAGGGGAGGGATGGGGAATCACTGCAGAGCTCCAGCATTAGTACCATTAATGTAACTATTTTCACACAGTTTCTATCACGACTACTTTCGTACAACCAGCATTTAGTTGAGAAGGGTTCCAGCTTACGGATAAAGTGGTTAAAGATAAAAGAGGGGGTTCCAAAAGAAAACAAAAACAGTAACTCAAAAGAGCCCTTATGTTCATAGCAGCATTATTTGCAATAACCAAGACACGAAAATAACCTAAGTGTCCATTGATGGATGAATGGATAAACAAGTTGTGAACATTATTCATCTATAAAAAAGAGGAAATCCTACCATTTGTGACAACATGGATGGACTTTGAAGCCATTATGCTAAGTGAAGAAGTCAGATAGAGAAAGACAAATACTGTATGATTTCAGTTATATGTGAAATCTAAAAAAAACTTGCAAAACACCAAAACCAAACTCACAGAAAAGGAGACCAGATTTATGGTTCCAGAGGCAGGGGGTAGGAGAGGAGGAAATGGAGGCAGGTAGTCAAAAACACAAACTTCCAGTTATAAGATAAATGAGTAATAGGGATGTAATGGGAATTATGGTTTATAATACATGGGAAAGTTGTTAAGAGAGTAAATCCTACCCTAGTTGGTTTGGTTCAGTGGATAGAGTGTCAACCTGCAGACTGAAGAGTCTCGGGTTCAATTCCAGTCAAGGGCACATGTCCTGGTTGCGGGCTTGATACCCAGTAGGGGACATGCAGGAAGCAGCCGATCAATGGTTCTCTCTCACCATTAATGTTTCTATATCTTTCTCCCTCTCCCTTCCTCTCTGAAGTCAATAAATATATATACACAGAGTGGCCAGATTATTATGATCTCTGAACGCATAATAATCTGGCCATTCAGGGTGTATATGTAAGGACATGAGCGGTTGGCCGGCCTGCCTGCTAGTCGAACTCCTGGTCAAACTAGTAAGTTTGCACATTAGCCTTTTATTATATAGGATATACACTGAGTGGCCAGATTATTATGCGTTCAGAGATCATAATAATCTGGCCACTCAGTGTGTGTGTGTGTGTGTGTGTGTGTGTGTGTGTATGTAAGTCCTAAGAGCTCTCATCCCAAGTATACATTTTTTCCTTTCTTTCTTGTCTTCTTTCTTTTATCACCATTGTGTTTATCTGAGAAGATAAATGTTAGCTGGATCTATTGTGGTAATCATTTCACACTATATGTGAATCAAACTATTATGCTGTATGCCGTAAGCCTATACAGTGATGTATGCTAATTGTTTCTCAATAAATTAGAAAAAAAGAGAGGGGATCCCAGAGTCACTAACACACAGTCCCCCACTCAGGCAGCGGGAGTCTTCCTGGACCTTCTGATGGCGACACTGATGTCCACAATGCGGGGGACTAAGCGCATCGCGGAGCGCCCTCCACAGGAGATGAACGCCGTCTGCGGAGGCCCTGCGTCCCGCGCCCACGGGCTGGGCCGGGCTGGGCATGGGTTCTGCTTGCTTTTCCGTTCCCACTTCTTGCCGTCCAGCCAGTTTGGAGCTAGTGCAGAGAATATTTTATGTTTGCAAAATGAAAAACATTGCATTCATGGCGGATACACTTCAGAAAAAAAGTCCCCTCCCAGGACTAAACACCAGGGGTTGGTTTATTATTTGCCTTTTGGGATTTTCAGATCAGGGTTTCTTCCCTTTAGGCTGGCTGACTTTGAGTCTTTTACATTTATGTCAGTCCACAAGATAGACGAACTTTCATTTGCCTTTGACCGCTTGTCCCCACGCTGCCTCCTTCTCAGCTGAACGGCGGCGTGTGCAGGGGCGTGCAGAGTGTAGTGGTGCAGACGGTGTGTGAATCTCGGGAGCTGCAGCAGCCCCTGAGCCCCTCCAGGCGGCTTGTGGGCTACATCTGACCCTGCCTCTCTCAGAACTGAAGCTCCTCAGTGGAGCATTATGTGGTCCCCAGTCCTTGAGATAAGACAGGAACGTCAGCTCTGCCTGCCTCCGTCCAGCCTTGCTCCCTCTACACCTGCCTGAGACCACTCAGTGCCGTCAGAGTAAAGACCACACGCCTCCAAAGCTCATCCGAGGGTCTGGCCACTTTCCCAGTTGCCTCTTTGCTTATCCACTTGTCGTTTCCCCACCAGTCACACACACTTCTGGGAGGACAATGTCTTAGTCACTGATAGGTGCATAATTAATTAATAAATCAAAAGCAGTGCAGGGGCCTGCTGGAAGGAGGCCCAAGTTTTTCCCAGAAAAACTTGCTGAAGGCTCGTGCTGCTTGTTAGTGGCCTTTGCAGAATTGTGAATGGTCACTTTATGGTGACCCTCGTTTTCAGCTAAAAGTCAGAACTCCTGGGTTGACAGAGGATTTCTGCCTTGCTCCCACGTAGAGGAAGTCATCTGAGAAAAGCCATTTGGATTCTGACAATTGGAGGACGTTAATGGTGTGCGGGGACAAGGACACGGGGGATGAAGTGTCAGAACTGCTGCAGAAAACCAGGACCGATGATTACAGATTACAGCATCAAAGGGCAGTTGGCATCTAAACCGACCTTTTGTTGAAATTACCTTGTGAATTCCTAATTCCTCTTGTAGGACACCAACACTTGCTGGGGACTGTTTTTCATCTTTGGACCCTTCGAATGTTCTGTATGGTGTATTGCACATGGTAGGTCCTTGGTTAACGGCTATTGAATGATTGAATAGGGACTAAGTTATCTCCCTGTTGTTGCACATGATTGCTCAAGGGAAGAGAGGCAGAATATTCAAGAACTTCTAGATACTAATCACGACAGAGCAATGACCACCTTACTGCAATTATTAGAATTTGTCCTGGGTTTCCCCCAGAGAACAGCTCATCCAATTAACAGTTTATTCAAAATAACTATAACTTCAAGCATCTTGCCTTGGAATCGCTAAGGCAAACGGGCCACATTGATAATGTTCAATTCCCTTCTCTAATGGGCTTTTATGCTTTTCTCCATCCATATGCATCCAGATACCTTTTCCTGTCAATTGCGGGAAATTCCTTCAAAGATCAGGGACTGTGAAAATAGACAGGAAAAGCTAATTGAATTCTCTTTGCTGAAAGCAATAAAGATAGGAATGGAGAGAAATGGAGATGGGCCATTCTGAAGGGTCATTAGGTCTGCCTCTCTTTATCATCACTGAGTAGCTATTGCACATCAACCTGAGATGGGCACAGTAAGCGGGTAGGATCCCTGCACAGCAAGTTAATCCATATGCAAACACAGTGACCCCAATTGCTTTGCGATAGAGAGCCACATGGCCTGTACCCTTAAAATACATCATTTGGGCAGCTGCCAGCTGGCTGATTTATCCCAGCTGGCCAGAAACAGCCCTGAGATCATCAGTGCTTTTGTTAATTGAGAGAGAGGGGCAGAGGAATCAAGATATTCCTGGGCACCAGGCATTCATTAGCCACCTGGTCTCCCTAAATTATGATCTGGCCATAATTTTTTCCAGGGCATCAACTGAAATTTTAATACTTGGAATGTATTAATAACTCGAAACATGCGATTTCCTAAATAAGCAATGCTCTTCTGAACTTATCAGAGAAGGGAGCCCAGAGGACGGTTAAACAGCACTGATCAATGGTTACATGGCTCTCTTCTCCCGTGAGCAGTGTGGGGTGACCCTGAAAGTTCTATCCACAGCAGCAAATACAACAGATGCGATGCATGAATGAACCTCTGCGTTAATGCCCCTGATTTCTATTCATTTGCTCTATTCATGTAGTAGCTTAACAGGGCCAGCTCTGGAAAAAAAAAAATGGCGAAACAGATGGTAATAGCAGCTAACAATCCTAGAGCACACACTCGGCACTGTGCCACGCAGATGATGCCACGCACTGCTCAGAGCAAACGCACAGGATGCTCTTAGCATTGCCCAGGGGCCTACACTCCCCGAGGGCAGGGACCCGGCCCGTCTTGTTCACCCTTTTACCCCCGGCACCCAGAGCTGGTCCTGGCACATGACCATGTATCTGGTCAATGAATGAACGACTCCTCATTTTATTTTTACTTTATTTTATTTTATTTTATTTTATTTATTTTATTTTATTTTCACTAAGTCAACTTTATTAAAACATCATGACTCCTCATTTTAGAGGAGGCTGCTGAGAGGTGACAACGTTAGTCACCTGCCCAGGTTGTTCAGCTCTAGAAAGTGACAGAGCCAGGACTCACACCCTCGCTCACACCATCCTTAAGCACCTTCCTCTGGGTTCTCAGAGCCCCAACAGCCTCCCATCCAGGCCTGTTCCTCTCAGTGCTCTGTTCCCCAGAGCTCCGTTGTAGACTGAGTGTTGTGCTCCCCACCCCCAGTTCATATATGCCGAAGCCCTGCCCCGCCATGGGATGCTGTATGAAGGAAGAGCCTCTGGGAGGCAGTCGGGTTTAGATGAGGTTGTAAGGGTGGGGCTCCCATTGTGGGATTCATGTTCTTATAAAAGTGGATCTTAGAGACCAGACCTCTCTCCACCAGGTGAGGACACAGTGACACGGGGCCATCTGCAAGCCATGAAATAGTCTTATCAGGAGTCAAATCTGGGAACAGCTTCCAGAACCAGGAAAAATAAATGTCTGCACCTTGTGGATAATGTCATCATGTGCCCATCATCCAGGAGCAGATCACCTTGTAACTGGAGGCCGGTGGAGAGGCAGGATGTCAACTTAAATGAATGACTCATGTCCGGGGCAGTTTTGGCAGGTGAGCGCAGAGATTTTGGAGTACCTCAAGGGACGCGGACTTGGCAGGAGTCTATCTTTCCTACACCTAAGCCCGGGGCAGGATCATTTTTCTGAAAATCTTCAAAGAGCTGGCCAATAAGTGCACTTGTGTTGATCTTCAAGCCCCGATCATTCTAAAAAGTGTCCCCTGCATCTACCCCTCCTGCCTATCCCTGCTCCACCTGCCACAACACCACAGAGCCCCACCTGTCCTGCCTAGACTATTGCTGGGTCTCCCCTACCTGGACCTCTGCTACTCCTCTACCCTGACCAGGCCACCGTCCATGATGGGGCCCATGTGATCTGTCTGAATGGCATATCCAATGACCCCCAACCGCCTGCCTGAAAACCCGCATTTGAAGAGCTTTAGTGAGATGAATGTGGTAGACATAAAAAAGGAAAAAATAACCAAAAAACAAAAAACTCCCCAGAAAAACAACAAAAAAAAATTCTTTGAGATGGAGACTTGAAAATTTGTTTTACTCTTTTAAAAAAACTTTACTTGAATTCACAGGGAGAGGACAATGGGAGCTTTGTGTCTGGTGTCATCCAGATCTCACCCGATGCAGCGTTTCCTTTGGCTGGTGCATTCGTGTTGTTGTAAAGCTGTAATTGCAAGTATAGAAAAAATAAACAAAAAACCATCAAAACAACTATTTTTTACTTTCTTTAGAAAGTAACCTCCTTGAGAGCAGAATTTTATCTCTTTATGACACAAAGTTGTTAGACACCTAAATACTAAGTAATATGTGAAGGAACAGCCACACCTGATATTAATTCTACCAAGGACTTGGGTATTTGTATACCATAAAATTAAAAGCAGAATCTATTTCCACTGACTTTATTTTTTAACAAATATACCAATAATTGACTCCAAGGAGATAATCCAAAAGAAGGGGAAAAAGTCAATAAAAGTAAAGATTGGTCACTGTGGGCTAATTTATAATAAAGAAAAAACTAGGAACTATTTAAGAGTGAGTACTTAAGTAAATTATGTTTTGTCAATTAGATGGACTAGCATATAGTTGCTAACAATTATAATCATGCTCACTGTGTAGCAACAGAAAATGCTTATGACATAGTGTTAAGCACCCAAAGCGGAATAGCAAATTGCATAGATACTTGATTACAACTCTAAAAATCATGTTTACATGTGGGCAAGGACTAGCAGGAAGCAAGAGAAGGAAAACAGATGATTAGTTCTGCTGATGGGATTGTGAGGGATTTCTCTTCTTTCCGAATTTCTGTTATGTTTTTCACGTTGTTTGTGCAGCTTAAAAGGATGCCATTCAACCCTTTTGGGGACCATTTTCAAGACTGTCAGTCCCAGGAAAGCACATCAACAGCAACAAGGACGCAATTCCTGATGACACCTCCCTGCGGTCTCTCCTGGGTGCCTGGCGCTGCTGGTGGGAATACTCCGATCCACACTGAGAACAGCTGTTTGCACAGTTGTTACCAAATAGAACGTTGCTGTGGAAACCCAACCGCTGGGTGAATATTCATACGTAAATGTGATCCACAGCCATTTACCGCAAGGAAAGCAAAACAATAAAAACTCAAGCACAGGCTGGGGAACGGTAGCTGGACGTAGTAGAGGGAATCACTGGACGATGTCGAGGGCCTGCTGAATCTGAGTCTCACTCAGGGTCCCTGTGACCTTCACACACACACACACACACACACACACACACACACACACAGGGTTGAGGCTCTTAGCTGTTCATAGCCCTCTCCTGCTCCAGGCAGAGGTGGCACATGGTTTAAGGAGCAGCACACTGGAACAAACCCATCAAATCCCAGTTCTCTCACTGGTAGGCTTTGTGACTGTGGACTAGTCACTTTCTATCTCCCTGAACTTGTCATCTGTGAAACTGGGACATCAAAACCTATCCCTGGACTGGCCAGAGTGGCTCAGTTGATTGAATGTCACCCAGTGTCTGAAAGGTTGCCGGTTCAATTTCCCATCCAGGCACATCACTGGGTTGCAGGTTCAATCCCCTGTTGAGGTGCCTATAGAAGGCAGCTGATCCATCCATATCTCTCTCTCTCTCTCTCTCTCTCTCTCTCTCTCTCTCTCTCTCTCTCTCCTTTTCTGTAAGCATGCCTTCCAGTGAGAATAAAAACAAACAAATTATCCCTGAAGGTTGTTGAGAGGTTGTAAATGAGCAGGCACGTAGTAGATGCTGAAGTAAAAGGGAAATGGAGACACACAGCAGTGACAGACCGAGGCAAGCTGGGGGGCTTAACACACAGAAACACAGGAAAAATTAGGTAGTTTTATTTTATTTTATTATTTATTTATTTTTCAATTACAGTTGACATACAATACTATATTAGCTTCAACCAGAGATTTAAAGGAGCATATTGAGTAAACAAGAAATAGAAAACTGCTGATAACATGGGGCAACATAGAGAAAAGCTGGGCTACTGCTAGTTCACAGGTGAGAAAATGTTGTTTCTCCAGGGAGCAGCTATAACAAAAACAAACGTGAGCAATTAAGAGGCTCCTAACTTTTTATTTAATTGCAAAAAATCAAATGCATAATCCGAGAATCACCACAGGCACCTGCTGTACCTGCTCTTTCTTATTAAGATCCTGTTGGTAAAAACCAGACCAGCCTTTCATGCTGCAGTTCAAAGGGAAGTTTCCCCTAGGAGCTGCGCCCCAGATTCATGCCAGTCACATGCGTCGTATCAACTAGTTTCTGTTTTAAGTCCCCAGCAGGTCTCCTGGGACCAAGATTTCAATTGACATCAAGATTCAGTATTAATTCAAAGACCATCTTCATAGTTACACAAGAATTAATTAATTATTATTATTATTATTATTTTTTATTGAGAGAGAGACATCAATTTGTGATTGAATCTGCAACCTTGGCATATCAGGAAAATGCTCTGACCAACTGAGCTACCTGGCCAGGGACAGTTATAAATTATTATCATAATTTAGTAAATTGAAACAAACAAAAAAATTGGACTTTTGCAACCCAATGCTAGGTTTTTCCTTTTTCACCCCTACCTTCACTTTGTTTAGGAAAGTAAAAATGTTGAAAGGAAAAGTAGTACTTATTTTGTATAAAACTGTTAAAGCAATAAGCCATTTTGATTTCTCAAAAGTATACATTCTGAGCACACAAGGAACTTCTAATATTTTAGGAATGTGGAAACTAAATTAATGGGCATGTCGCATGAAAAGATTAAATACGGCGTATGGTAAATCCAGAGTCAACACGAAACCCGCTGGGCATTTACGGCATCTGAAGATTGATTTTATGAAGCCTACTGAGCCAAGTTTTGTGCTGAGGCCAGGCTGCAGGAGGGGCTGGACAGAGCCTCTATTCACAGCTCTGGGGGATTGGTGTGGAAAGAGTACAGATTTTTCTGACAACCTTGTCTTTCAATTCAGATGAATGAAACACTATTGTTTGGTCATGAGGAAACTTAATAAAAAAGGTTGTCACCAAAGTTGTTTCTCATTGGGTGCAAGTGTGTGGAAATGACAGTCTTTAAATTTTGCTTGAAAATGAAATTATATTAGACACCAAAATCAATGCCAAAATAAGGTAAACTTTGAATGGAAAAAAACGAGAAGTGACAGAATGCCAAGTGAAGGCTAATAACCTTTGGGCTTTGTTAGTAGACATACTCTCCTCTCCCACATTAAACTCTGACTTAGATCACTCTGAAAGGGGGTTGTTTAGAGTGTACAGGACAACTGGACATTTTGTAGATGGCCGCTTGAGTGTCACATTATTTGATACGACCTTACCTATATATTTTCAAGTACATTGGCCTCACTCAGGGATTAGTGACAGGCCACCAAGACACATTGCTGTCCTAAAGCCATGGCCTTTCTTGGCTGGATTTAAAATACCAAATGTTGTGCTACATATGGACATATTCAGACTTCTCTAGTTTCCAGGGCATCTTCTATTTGTAAATCAGTTCAAACTGACTTTATTGGGTAGACCCTTGCTCTAACACTCACTGAGCTGCAAGAATCAACATAGAGCCCTAGCTTGTTTGGCTCAAAGGAAAGAGTGTTGGCCTGCGGACTAAAGGGTCCAGGGTACATGCCCGGGTTGTGGGCTTGATCCCCTGTAGGGGATGTGTGGGAGGCAGCCCATCAATGATTCTCTTTCATATTGATGTTTCTACCTCTCTCTCCCCTCTCCCTTTCTCTCTGGAACCAATAAAAAGTATCTTTAAGAAAAAAAAAAAAAGAATCAACATAGATCCCAAGGATGCTAAAGCTCTCAAAATATCTGGGCTCAACAGATACCAATCAAGAAGAGAAAGAACTTATTTATCCTTCTTCTTTAAGGGCAGGTGGGTTAGCAGAAAGTACAATGGATTTGTAGTTAATACATCTGGGTTTGAATTCAAGCTGAAAGAAGGTGAGATTTGGAATTTGGGATGTGGGTCTACGATGGAACAATGTTACCAACTGTGAAAAACTCACCTCTCAGAGCCTCAGTTTACTTCTGAGAAATGGGCCTACTAATAACATTATCCTCACAAGAGTCTCATCTGTTGTTTTCATCCCCATCCCCTCCCTCCATATACTCTTGTCTTAAGGAGGGTTTCATGGGATATGATTTATTTAAAAGTGTGTTGTATCTTATAAAGCACTGTATTAATTTAGCCATTCTTCTTACTAATTGTGGGGCCCCTTGGACAAACCTCTTAGCTTTCCTGATCTTGGTTTCCTTCTTTGTAAAATAGTGAGAGCCATGACAACTTATTCATCCATAAAGGTACCTTAAAGCTCAAAATGAAATGATGTTAAAAAAAATACTTTATTATTTTGCCAACTTATAAAAATTAATTTAAAAGGCTCAAGTGTTATCCACTTTGGAATGATTTGATTATTTCTATGCCTGGTTGAATGTTACTATTTGTTTCGTTCTATCCATAGGTGATTTCCAAGAGTCTAATAATCCCTTAAGTAGCCAGTGGCATCATCAGCATTTGGTGGCTTAAGAAAATAATCTTCTCATGTTAGCAAACGGAATTGTTTTCAACTACTTCATGAGACACCCCTCTGGTGAAAGCTGGCCCATCATTGCACCCGCCTTTCTCCTTTTGTCGTGTTCACTCCCCTGTTTTCTAGTCTCTCTATTGTCTGCTTCAGCAGGGCACAGCTGGCACCTGTTGGGCTGGAGCCAACTCTGATTCCCTCAGTGCTCTTTTCACCTTTTGCGATTCAGAGGAGGTGACCTCTGTGAGAAGCTAGGCATCGGTTATGCAGAACCTTCGCAGCGCGGGAGGGGAGCCTCAGAGGCACCGGGGAAATGGACGCCTCAGAACACCTGGATGGAGAGAAAACATAGGGAATTGTAAGCGGTGCCTGTTTGAAGAAAGTCCTCTTCTCGCTGTGCAGCAGCATTGCAGCCGTTGAGTTCTTTCATGAACTTTGCGAGGCTTTTTAGAACCAATGCACGCTGATGTTCTCACAAGAGCCAACATATCTTGAAAGTTTTTGTCATCGCCTTTATTCATGGATGGTTGGCTCAGCCTCGCTGAATCTATAACTTTTTCTTTTTCTTTAGAGGGAAGCCCAAAGACAGACACTGTTGACGTTATCTTTGCAATTTCAAATAAAACATTCTTTAGTGAAATGCGGTCTTATTCCTATTCCAAAGATCTATCAGTACGCGCTTCCAAGCTGGTCTTTACATTTGACAGAGGATGTGAAGTACAAGCATCTGTACTCTTCCACATCCCTGCAAAGTCCTTCCTTAGCTCGTCCTCACTTAATCAAATGGGGCTTTTTCTTTCGCGGGAGATCATGACTTACAAAGAATAACTGGGAGGTCAAAGGGCCAAAGGAGCTGACAATTCCAGGGACTGACCTATTTTCTACATTTCAGTATGGAAAGTACCCAAATGAAAAACAGAATATGGTCAATTTAGTTAAAATTTGAGAATGTGTAGCAGTGCAATGGACTAAGTCTTTCTGAGAAGTAAAATAACAGCCAGAACGGGCAAATAATAAAACTTGTTAGCAGCTACCCAAGAAGTAAGCAAAGGGATGGTACATGTATTCATGTGTGTATGCACGAGCATACTGTCATTGGCAATTACAGACAAGAGGCAGAATAGCATAGTGTTTAGGAGGAGAGGCGGTCTTGGCTTGAATTTATAGCCCCCAAAGTTAACTTCTTTGAGGCTGAGTTTTGTTTTTCATCTGCAAGTAGGAAAAATTGTAGTAGCTACCTCACAGTTTGCCATGAAGACTACATAAGATAGGAGGCATGTAAAATGCAGCTGCTTCCTGGCACAGAGCAAGCCCTCGGTGATACATGTATTGCCTGTGAATGTAAGTACTGTAAAGAGAAAGTGAGCAGTCACCCAGTGTGTTTTGGGTTTAGAGACTGGGTTTTCTGCCTCCAAACCATCAGATAAGGGAAACATGTGCCCTTTAGTTCTAAACATTTTTCTTCTTTGTTTCTTTCTTTGGGGGTGGGGGTAGGGTGGGGGGTTAATTTCGTTCCCATCTTTTCATGCTTTGGGATATCTTTTGAATGGGTATTCATCTTTTCTCTCTTATTTCCTGTTTAAAAAAATTCTTATTTCTGGGAGTTTTTCACAACATTGTCTTCTCCTTCTTTTATTATGCTATTATATATTTTTTGTTCTCAAATGTTTCTTTTTTTAAAAGTTATATTTTTATTGATATCAGAGAGGATGAAATAGAAACATTAATGATAAGAGAGAATTATTGATCAGCTGCCTCCTGCATAACCCCTACTGGGGATCAAGCCCGCAACCCAAGCATGTGCCCTTGACTGGAATTGAACCATGATCTCCCGGTTCATAGGTCAATGCTCAACTACTGGGCCATACCAGCTGGGCTCAAATGGTTATTAAAAATAGTATTTTATTCTAGTTTCATTAATGTAATATCTGCTGTTATATATGTGAAGCTTTTCATTATATTTTTAAAAAGAAGTTTTCTTCTATTCCCTGCATTGTCTCTATTTCTTCCATGTTTCCCTGTCCTATGTGTTGGTTTTGGTCTTTCTTTCCCTGCAGTGGTTTTCCTCCCTTGTCTGGGATCCTTGGTGGTCATTGACGCTTAAGTGTGAGACCCTAAACATCTCTGCGTGCCTGGGTAGGATTAGGAATGGTGAAGTCAACAGGTGGGGGCTTTGCTCTATGCTTTTTATCTGTATCTCTCCCTCGGGCCTTATTAGTTTTCTCAGAGAGGAATTCTCCATATGCTCTTGTCTTTAGTTTTAGCATTTGTGAGCAAGAAGGGAAGGGGGCAGGAAGTTCTAACCTTTAGCGCGCAGTATTTTCTTTAGTTCTCATTTTCTTAGAAGCACCCCATCTTGTCCTCACCTGTGCCTTAGCTCCAGCTTCTAGCACCTGGCTTATTGATCCTTCAAGAATAAACCTTATCTTCACTCTGGCAAAGTCGAGGCTGTCACTTGGCTACATGGATGGAGCAGGCACCTGGGTACAAACTGCTTCTTTACAGGCTTCAGTCAGTCCTCCATCTGCAGCCCTACTGTGTACCTCTGCCTTCAGGGAGACCTAGTGTTTTCAAGTCCTAAGCCTTTCTGGAGTCCTGGGGCACAGACAGGCTTTCTTCTGGTGTCTTCCCCTGTATGCACTGAGACCCAGCTGTTTGTTGCCTCCCTAAAATAGTTTCCATGTCACAAAATGTTATTGAGATTTCTCATCTGTTGTTCTCACCCCTATCCCCTCCCCCCTTTTTTGCTTTGGTATATTTTTAGCTCTTTAATTCTTTTGCTGTCATTTCATCAGGTTTAGGAGGAAGTAGAGATAAACACCTGTGTTTATTAAATCAGAAGTACATGCATGGAATTTTAACAATATACAGGCACCCAGGCCCTATAGCTAAAGATTCACATTCAGGAGCCTGGGTGGGATCTGGTCTTTCCTACATTTCAAGCGTTCCAAGCAAGGTGATGGGGTGAGCCAGACTTCTTGGCCCATGGAGACCCAGTGGAACATGGCTTTGAACTCTTTTCTCAAGCACAGCTGGTTTCTCTACTTGCACAGCAGTAGGAAACGGCTGAGTGTGGAGAGCATTCATTGGCTGTTTCCTATGTCCCTGGAACTGTGTTAAGGATTCTTTCAGTTGCAGGTGATGGAATCAGACCTTTCTGGCAGGGCATCTTTGCCCAATGTCAATATTAGTGGAAAACGCAGAGACTCTAATGGCATTCAGAGCCACCCCCCACCCAGATCTTCTACCAAGCCTTTTCTCAGTGTGCTGGCATCATTCTTCATGAGGCTAGACCATTTCACTGTCAGATTTTGCCTTACATCTTTCCAGATTCTAGTCTAGAGAGGAAGGGTCTCTCCTTCCAACCCCACTTTCCGTGTCCAGCTCAAGTATGAACAGTGCTGGAGAAGGCCCACAGTGGCTAGCCTGGGCCAGGTTTTCACCTCTTGGTCAATCATGATAGCGAGGTGGGTTATTGTGAAATGATAGCGGCCTCAGACCTATAGCAAAGAGGGAGGGATAGTTCTCCTAAGAGAGGAGGGGGAGAGTGTTATTCTCAGAAAAAGGGAGGGGTCCTGGGTAAAGGGAAAAGTAGATCCATTACTGTTCACTCCCTTGGCTATGCGCGCGTGCGCGTGCGCACACACACACACACACACACACACACACACACACAAACACACACACATTCACAGACACTCGCGTTTGTGCCCGGCTTCTCTCTCTCCTTCTGAGACAGTTTCAAAACCTCTCATCAAATATATTGTAGCCATCCTGTGCAAAATCACAAACATGCTTATTTCCTCAGCATTCCTGAAGAGTTCTAAAGTCATGTCCAACTTTTAGACACAATTTTGCATCTTTGGTGACATCTATTCCTTTTTATCAGTTCCAGATGTAGCTTCTTATGATCCTACAACATTTAGGCAATATGAACAGTTAATTGTTCTCAATTCACTCAAGTCCCTGAAGCTGTGGTCTCAGTGGGCCGAGTCCTTAGACATGGCAGGTGATCATTTAACATATAGTTTGGTTCTTACTGAAGGTTGCTATCAGAATGCAGTGATCCTGATTGCTTTCTATGTTATTCTGGTTATCTGTTGCTTCGCAACAAGCCACCTCAAAATAGTGGTTAAGACAATAGCAATAATTTATTTTGCTCTTGATTCTGGGGTTGACTGGGCTCAGCTAGGTAGTTCTCATTCGTGTCTCAGACAGCAGCTGGGGCTGGGCTCTTCTCAAAGGCTTCTTCATCGCATGAAGGGTTGTTGGGGCTGGAAAGTCTCCAATGGGTGGAGCTGGAACTTCTGGGGCTCCTCGGCAGCTCTCCCTCTTCTTTGTTTTTCCGTATGGCAGCCTCAGAGATCTCAACTTCTTACATGGTAGCTGAAGGCTCTCAGCATGAGTGTCCCAAGATAAACTAGCAGAAGCTCTATCCTAATCTCAGAAATTATACAGTGTCATTTCCACCACATTTCATTAAACATTTAAAAAAAAATTGATTTCAGAGAGGAAGAGAGAAAGAAAGAAAGATAGAAACATCAGTGATGAGAGAGAATCATCAATTGGCTACCTCCAGCATGTCCTACACTGGGGATCAAACCTGAAACCGGGCATGTACCCTGACCAGGAATTGAACTTGGACCTCCTGGTTCATAGGTCGATGCTCAATCACTGAGTCACTCTGGCCAGGCTCCACTACATTTCTGTTCTTCGAGACAGCCACCAAGGCCTGCCAAGTTTCAAGAGGAGGGATCAGATTCTACATTTTGATGGAAGAATTTGCAGGCATATGTTAGAACCACCAAATTGAGCTTAACTCAGCAAATGCCACATTTTGGGATCTGTCACTTTAAAAATCCCACTTCTGGTTTATACAAGATTCTTCTGGTTGCATGTGACACAAACACAATCTGAATTAGCATATAGCCAATCCACGAAGGACAGGGTGATTGAAGTTGGGACTTTAACATCCACCTCCCTGTTCCTTGGGAGGCATCCCAGTGGTGTGCTTAGGACACATGCCCATCCCTGGACAATGACTGTGCTTGTGGGGGTCTACTGTGCTCAGCATACCTTGGAAGAGGTGATTACCTCTTGATCATGTACTGTGGTCAAGGTCATATAAAAAATTAGCAACTCCCACATGGCTACCATTTGAAGGTGTGAGGGAAGAACAGTTCCCTGAAAGAGGAGGGTGCTTTCCCAGAGAAGATGGGGATGACAAGCTGACTGAACAATAAAATACGACACAACTTTTACATACATTATCTCATTTAGCTCCAGCAACACCTACAACGAGGTAAATACTATTGTTATTTCCTTTCAACAAATGAAAAAACTGAGGCTTAGAAATATTCAATATGATGTCCAAGGTCACTCAGCCAAGTGTGGCATAGCTTAGTCATTGAGCCCAATTCTGCCCGAATGCAAAGTCCCTGGTCTTCACACTATTCTCCCTCCCCAGCCCCAGCCCCACATCCTTCAGTGCAGTCAAAGATAAAAAACTGAGGAACTAAGTGGGTGAGAGGGCACAGGGTTTTTAACCTCCAGGTCCCTCATTTTGCTCTTTTCTCGTACCCAGCCTGCCTTGCTTCCACCTGAGCTGCTGCTAAGGCCAACACTGCTCCACATGGCTGGGGAATGGCCTGATTGCTATTGGCTAACTGGTCCAGCTGTCTGCGTCCTTCATCCCTCCATTCAGCTGCAGTGTGGTTGGGCTTTCCTCAAAGGTGTCTTATTAGGTAATGCATGGAAAAGAAACCCAAGGCAATAACAGAAATACAAGGGTTGAGGAGACAGATGAGACAGAGTGGTGATTCCTCATTTTAGTTTCACTGAAGTTCTGCCGCCAACTAGTTTGGTGCTGTCGCTCACGCAGCCCCAAGCCTCTGGTTTCCTTTCCTGTCGATGGCTGGCAGGTTTCCCAGAGGTGTTTTCACCAGCTGGTTCTTGAGGCTGGTCCCACCTCTGCGTAGTTTTAGGTTCACTGGTCACAAAGTCTAAAGGCCCAGGCTCACCAGTGGCCACTTGATCTCTGGGGAGGGCACCCGCACTCCACGATGATGGCCCTCTCTCACCTGAAGAAGACTGGCAGGCCCCTACCTTCCATGGTCCAGGATTGCATGGGGTCACATTAGAAGTTCCTGAAGTTCTTCCGTTTAGCTCATCTGCAGGACCAAGATCACTGACATGGCCACAGCTCAATAGAGGTCAAAGCTTTTGCCAGAGAGAGAGAGAGAGAGAGAGAAAGAGAGAGAGAGAGAGCATGTGTGTGTGTGGTGGGGGGCAGGCAGAATTCTGATTGCTTTAATTTCTCAATCTCAGAATGCCTCACACATATAGTCAGAGGAAGGGGGAACAGCAAGAGATTTCTCTCTTAGGACCTTTGTAGACCCCAATATTATATAAAACACTTCTGTTTGCACAAAACATAACAAAACACCAGAAGGACCTGAGGCAAGTGTTGTTTCCAAGCTTAGGACTGGGAAGGGAATATTCTTTTAAGAGCTAAAAGTAAGGTAAAGTAAATTTACAACAATTTGACAACATAATTTTAATAAGATTTTTTTTCCCTGGCACAGAAATTCATCAAATTATGGCTTGAAGCAATAGAGAGATGATAAGGAGGGAAACAAGTGTTGAGACATTAGAAGTCACTGTGGTGGGTGCCTTGAATGTTATTTATTTGTGAGAGTTGTTACACTGTTGATATTCCCAAGTGCTTTACTGACTTAAATTAAAAATGATTATTTAATGAAGTCAGTTTTTCTGTCTCCTCTGGAGAGAGCAAGCAGTTGTGGCCTTCCAAGTTGTTGAGGGTGGAGTAGCATTGGATTCATGTCTCTGCAAGGCCTCCTCCCCCACGCTTATCTGCCCTGCTTCTCCTTTCCTCAGAGTAGAGGTCATTCTCCCCAACGCTCTCTCTCCCCCCCCCCCCCCCCCCCCCCGCCTCCCCTCCACTTCATCCCTCTATTCCCCCCCACCCCTCCGTCACCTGCTTCAGGCTGTGGCCACAGCAGGAGAGCTTAGCTTTTCTGCCTCAGAAGAGGAGCAGGGACTGAGAGAGAGAGAGAGAGAGATGGCAGAAGCTGGGCCTCCATAGAATGAATGCTTGGACACTTTGGAAATCCTGTAATTCACTCATTCCTTCATCCATTTACTGTGCATTTACATGCCAAGCTCCATGCTGGGGCTGAGGGTGCAGGGGAGAAGCAGGCAGCTCTGCTTCCTGTCTTCTGAAGCTGATCCTCTGTCCCTGCCCTCCCAGTGGGAGCTCTGAAGGTTTGTCCCTGAGTTCAGTGCAGTCCTACTGGACCCCTGGGCAACTCATGAACAACGTGGTAGTTCACATACCTACTGAGGCGTTCCACTAGGGAGGTGTGGGGTGTATAGGAGCCTAATGTTGTCTCAGGCATTGCGCTACTGGGTGACTGGCCCCAGCAATGCCTGTCTGTGACATTATTCAACTACACTTTGATGAGCCTCAACTCATCCCTGTGAGTATGGGGTCCCTGGGGTTTCTGCCAATCTGCTTTAAATGGGGATAAAATCTGACTTCTTAGCATCAATGACAGATGGTCTGCAAATCTTGGCTACCTCCAGTAACACCAAATAAGGATGATATACACTGTTGTGAAGGATTTTATATTTAGAGTTGTCAGATCCTGTCAGTTTTCTACCGCTGCAGTATCTCTCCCAGCCATCAATCCTCGTCTTCCCATCTTTACCACCTGAGCCCAGTCCCTCACTGTCTCCTGCCTGAGATGATTGTTTGCTCTCTCACTAGTTCCTCTGCCCCCATTCCCTCTGTCTTTAAAATCATCCCACGTAAGACTGCTGGACTAATCTTCTTAAAGTATAGCTCAGACCATGTCATTCTTTGGCTCAGAAAAGTGTTGTGACTTCTTCCTGTTGTCTATGACATTAAGAGGACACTCTTGGCCTTCTGCAAGGCAGGTCCCCACACAGTGTGGCTGCACTTCTTCCTGAGTTTTCTTCCACAGCTCACATGGACACACCCCACAGTGAACATTCGAGCTTGCCCAGCACTCTCCTGCTTTACTTTCTTTTTTAAAAATATGTTTTTTTAATTGATGTCAGAGAGGAAGAGAGAGGGAGAGAGGAATAGAAACATCAATGATGAGAGAGAATCATTGATCGGCTGCCTCCTGCATGCCCCCTAACTGGGGATTGAGCCCACAACCCTGGCATGTGCCCCTGCCTGGAACGGAACCATGACCTCCTGGTTCATAAGCTGATGCTCAACCACTGAGCACCAACAACTGGGATCTACTGCTTTTCTGTTTTCCCCTTGTCCTAGTCCTCTGGCTGGAATGCTCGTTTTGATATTCACCTGCTGGAATCCTGGCTATCCTTCAGGATCTGACTAAGATGGTTCCTCCTTTGTAAAGCTCTCCCTGTCCCCAGAATGGGTTGTCATTGTCCTCATCCTGAACCATCATGGCAAATATTTTTTTTCCTCTCTTATGACAGTTGTCATAATTAGCTGTGAGTAGCTTCTTTGGACAGCAAGCTCAGGTGGGCTGTGACTTACATAGGCACTCAATAAAAAGGTCTGCTGAATCTGGTGAATGAGCACTTTACCCATCTGTGTATTGCTGGCAGGAAGTACACATCAGAGGGGCCTTATTATTTTATGGAAAAATAAACTGAAGCTCCTTAGATATTCTAGTGCGATTACAAAGAAATCTAAGTTTATACATTGCATACACATCCACTGATTATTATAGTGTGCCACGTATGAGCAGAAACCCAACTCAAAGAAGCTTAGTTAAAAAGAAAAAGATTATTGAAAGGCTATGAATTTGCAAAATGAAAGGTAAAAAAACCAGGGTAGTTTCCAGGACCTCAGGGACTGGAATCCACAGCTCTGCGTGCAGTGCAGACCTTATTTGCAACTCATTTTGTTTCTCTCTAGGAGTTATATTTAATATCAGGGTGGGAAGATGAGTTGTGAGGATGAAGGTGTGTGGGAGGACTTATTTTGGCCATATATGATTAAATAATGTGATTAAGTGGGTGACAATCTCAGTCCTATTACTTTTTTTTTTTTTTTTTTTAATCCTCACCTGAGGATATTTTTTTCCCATTGATTTTTAGACTGAGTGGAAGGGAGGGAGGAAGGGGAGAGAGACAGAGAGAGAAACATTGATGTGAGAGAGACACATTGATTGGTTGCCTTTTGCTCACTCCCTGACTGGTGCCAGAGATTGAATCTGTAACCAAGGTATGTGATCTTGACCGGCTATCAAATCCTTGGCCCTTTGGTCCACTGGATGATGCTCTAACCCACATGTGTCAAACACAAGGCCCGCGGGCCAAATCCGTCCCGCCAGGCCTTGCAATGTGGCCTGCACCGCGCTGTCATCACTGCACTCCGCTGCGTTTCCATCACAATGACAGTTTATGACTGTTCAGTAAACCATTCGGCCCGCGATTTAGGCTGGATTTTAGATTTTGGCCCCTTCTCTGATTGAGTTCGACACCCCTACTCTAACCACTGAGAAAAACTGGTCAGGGAAGTCCTATTACTTTTGACCCAAACTAAAGAACCATCTTAGATCCTGAAGGATAGCCAGGATTCTAGCAGGTGAATATTATGAAAAAGAGCATTCCAGCCAGAGGACTAGGACAAGGGGAAACAGAAAAATAGTAGATCCCAGTTGTTGCTCAGTGGTTGAGCATCAACTTAAGACTTTTGACTCAAACAGTTTATAAGATAATCTCCAGAGCCCCTAATGGTGTCCTCTGGCTCCTGCAGTGGAAGGAGACCTACAAGGGCAGCCTGTCCCTTCCTTTTTCAGGTGGAGAAGAGAGTAGGAACTTCAGGAGAAACAAGTAGCAGAGAACTCAGGCTGGGGCTGGTGATGGTTAGTTGTGATGGTGGAAGCAGGGAGTGGGGTAGGCAAAGGACCAAGGACAGGGAAGGTTAAGGTACTAGGCTTCTAGCTCTAGGCATGGAGCATTGGGAGCCAGGCCTTGTCATTAATAGGAGCAACTAGATGACTTGAACTGGCTTAAAGAATAACTAAAGAAGCAGGTACAAGCGATACTTAAATCTGTGAGGCTATGACTGATGATATATAACCTATGTCTATCAGAGGTAACCTAAATATTTAATGTTGTGAATCTGTAAATATTTAACTACTTTCAAATATTTAGCTACTGAAATTGCCTCTCCAAAAAAATGAGATTTTTCTGAAGATAGGGCAATTTTTCTCAAGGCCCAATGTTGGCTAAGCAATTCATTTAAAAATCACTTTTGACAACTTCCCATCGATTACAAAATACAGCCCATCGCGTGTTGGGATCCCTTCAGATACACTGATCAGACAAAGTGTAACAAAAGCCTGATCTGTCTTTCACCGCACCGGATGTCCGAGGGCCTCTTCTGGTTTCTTGACATTTACAGAGAGGATTCTTCCCTTGCTCTTCCAATAGGAGTCATGAAGACACCCCTCTGGGTAAAATTGTGCTCCAATATAGAAAACAAATGCACATAGGGAATGGCTAACAACAACAACAGCAGCATCAACAAAACAATGGAAGGTAGATTATTGGGGAAGGAAAATTTCCAAAACATTTGGCCACAGACATGTTCTCAGGCAGATGCATTGTAGGACAGAATTTTCATGGAAATGGAGACATGGCAGTTAATTCCCTCTAAATCTTTTGTGCCCACATAGTCTTTGGAAAGCCCTTGCATAGCCCAGGGCTCAGGCTCCCCAATCTGCTGCTCTCCACACACGTTTGTCTTATATTCTCTGCATTTGAGGGCATTCCTTTCTCTCTCAACATCTGTTAACTCTGTTTCCATTGCCTCTGTCTTTAGTATTAGGTTCTACAGAGAACAGAATCAAAATAATATAGATATATAGGTATTGAAAGGTCAAAAGGATCTTTATTATAGGAATTGTCTCATGAGAGGATGGAGGCCCAGGAGTCCTATGATCTGGCCTCTGCTGGCTGGAGGACGAGGAAAGCCGGGGGAGTGAGTCCAAGTCCAAAGGCCAAGAGCCCTGTTCTGAGTCCAAAGGCCTAAGGATCCAGGAGAGCCAATGTCCAATGTCTGAAGGCAGGCAGGAGAAGACTTCTCAGCTCCAGGCAAGGGAGCAAAGTCACTCTTCCTCAGCCTTTTTGTTCTAGTCAAGCTCTCAGAGGATGGGGTGATGCCCACCTGCATTGGAGGAATTCAAAATGCCAATCTCTTCCAGAAACACCTCTCACGCACCCCCAGAAATAATGCTTTACCAGCCATCTGGGAATCCCTTAGCCCAGGCAAGTCAACACATAGAAAGTAATCATTGTACCTCCACTACCTCCACTTCTATTCCATCACAGACTCCTGGATCTCTAGCCTGCTCCTGTCCACCTGAAGCACCGCTGGCTGTGTTGCTCAATCATCATCATCACATGCAGACTTTGGTTCTGTCTGCCGCCCCAGAGAGGCTCAGGGAATTCATGCCCTTTGAAGACTTGGGTGCAGGTGTATTGGCAAAGGGGCATTCCCAATAACATTGGCAATTGTACTATTAACAGCGAATAGCTATTGAGTTCCATCTGGGTGCACCAGCCTTCACACACCTCATCTTGCATTACACAATAACCCTGAAGGTAAAGACTATTATCTATATTTTACATTTGAGGCCACTGGATTCTGAAGCCCATGTTCTCCCCTTTACCTCAAATTGAAGGGTGTTGAACCACTGTCTGAAAAAGGAGAGAGGCTGAGGATGGCCTGCCACAGACTAATAACAGTCACATGAACTGAAAATCCTGGAGCGCTTGCAGGCAGCAGGCCCTCTTCTGAAGGCTTTATAGGTGCGACCTCATTTCACCCTCATGGCAACACTGTGGAGTGTGATGCTATCATTATCCCACACATCAGTCAAGGCACAGGGGAGGGAGATGGCTTGCCTAAGGTCACACTGGAAGTGAGTGTTGGAACGGAAGTTTAAGCCCTCACCTTCTGCTGTAGGCTAGATAGCCAAGGGCCAGTCCTCTGGGGATGGAGGTTCAGGATAGGTAGAGGGATTGGCGTGGGCTCCTCCTCATGAATGGAGAACTACATCACACAGGGCCACAGCCTCATACATTGTCCTTCGAATGGGTATGAGTTTGAGGGAAAAACACAGGGATGGAAACAGATGCAATGAGGACCTGTGGCTGCCTGGGTCTTCCAAATGCAATCAGCTTCCAGACTACATTTTTGGCTTCATCTGCCTTTGTTCTAAAGTGTAGGCCACATGAATCAGCTTGCCACTTTACTCCTACAGCTCCATTCTTCCTAATGCACTAAGTCTGAAAACCCATTCCCCTCTTCCTCCTGATCCTCAAGGTCAATTTAAAATTTCCCCTCTAACCTGACATCGTTTGTTAGATGCAAACTGTATCTTTGGACTCAGCAATTTCACTTCTAGGTTTCTAAACTAGAACAAAATTTAATGAGGATTCAAAAATACAAGGTCAAGGATGTTCACGACAACTTTGAAATGTCAAGTGGAAACAACCTACATGCTCATTCATAGGAGAGAGTGAAAGAAATTATGATGCCTTCACAATGGAGCAGGTTGGAAAAAATGAAATTGGTATAGCACGGAAAGATAGTCACGATATATGGTTAAGTGGAGAAAAAGAAGGTTGAAAATCAATATGGGTTGTATGAATAAATTTTCTTAAAAATTAATAAATAAAAAAACAGGCATAGGAAAAGTTAGAAATATACTAAAGTATTTTTTAATATTTAAAATTATTTATTTTATTGTTATGCACAATGAACATTACATATGACAGAGTTCTTTCCACCACAAAATCATTTACACCCATTTATTCAGCTAGAAACACCAACTTGAAGAGGTACTGGCATATTCCATTTGTAATAATATGCTTACAGCAACCAACTGTCCTATAATGGAACATGTTGAAGAAAATATTGTCTTATAAGTCTTTTCTGTTCCTTTGAGTTTTAATCACTTACAAGTTCAAGGAACTTTGACAGAATCCTAGTATCCTGAATGGCCTGATGAATGCATTAAATCAAAGAGTGTGTTTGTATTCGGGAAATACTCTTAGATCCATACAAATGTTGGTTGGGTTGTGGATTTTGTATTTCTTCCACTGGCACTATGACATTTGAACAACATTTGTTATGAAAGTTTCACACCAATTTTGTTTTGCTCTTTTTTCATTAGCCGCTGTGCCTCCTTTTCCATTTTCTTTCTTTACTGTTCCGCTGCCCTCTTTTCTCTGTCTGCTATCTTCTGCTGCCTCAGAACTTCTTCTGCTTGCCAGGCTGCATCTTCCCCTTCTTCCCATGCATTGGTATTTTCCTGCCAGGTATCCAAGTCACCTAATTCAGGTGATTGATGAATACATGGCATGTCTTGCGTAGCTGCTAATCTACTAGAGAAGCCTGTGCTACCATCTGGGATGCCAAAATTTAATGGTTCTCTCTTCTTAATAATGATTTTCTGAGTTTTCCTCATAGTTGGTGTCATGTCCTTAAAAATAGTCAGGTTCAAGTTGTTCCAAAGCATTTTGTTGTGTTGCCACATTCCCATTCCCTCCTTCAATCTTTATACTTATGGGAGCATCTTCATCCCAGGAAGTCCATTCTTTAACATCTGTCTGTTTTGGAACTGATGAATAATCAACTGTAGTTGGCAAAGTTATTTGGTCTCCACTTAATTTCCATCCTCTGCCAGTTCTGCATATTAATCTCTTCAGGAATGAGAATAATGTTGCTAAGCAGGTACAAACTTTAAATAACCGAAACTGTGTGATAGCCATGATGGGACTCAAAACCTGCCCCTCCCGCTCCCGCCCGCCCACCAGCCAGAGGCTCTGAGCTGCCCTACACTAAAGTATTGATAACATAAATTACCTTTGAAGGGTAAGACTATAAGGGACTTTTTCCTTTTTCAATACTTTTGTAATATTTGATTATTTTTTTACAAAAGGCAAAAAATCTACCTCCTTAGGGCATCTCCATGTCAATCCTCAGCACATTGCTTCTACTTTTTAAAAATTTTTGTTTCAATCTTGGGGTCCTAATATATTCATCTTTCCTCCTGAATCATAAACTCCTCAAACCTAGGGTTTGTGTCACTTATTTCTGTATGAGGTTGAACCATATTTAATTGCCGATAGCTGAACTTTGTTTGCTTAGGACAGTGGTCGGCAAACTCATTAGTAAACAGAGCCAAATATCAACAGTACAACGATTGAAATTTCTTTTGAGAGCCAAAAATTTTAAACTTAAACTTCTTCTAATGCCACTTGTTGTGGAAGAGCCACACTCAAGGGGCCAAAGAGCTGCATGTGGCTCGAGAGCCGCAGCTTGCCGACCACGGGCTTAGGAAAACAGCAGTTCTGCAGCGTCCTGCCTGCTCTCTCCTCAGCGCCCAGCGCAGCGCCAGGCTCTTGGCTGAACAGACTTGGAGTGACTTCTCCTCCGCTTTGGCATTTAGAAATAGACTGGTTTGTTGTCGCACATGAAGATCCTTAAGTTTGTTTAAGGTTTTAATATGTTTTGCTGGATAACATGCATTTTGTAAATAGAGTTCAGGTGTGTGTATATAGTGGGACCATTACTAATAGGTTCATTCAGGGAGAAAGAGATTGAAAATGGAAGTTCAAGATAAAGCCTAGAAGCAGTAAAGCCTCTGAAAGTGAGGAAAAAAAATATAGGCAAGTCTCTCACTCTTTCTGGGCGTTGATTTCTTTTTTAAGACTTGTCACCTAAAGAGATTGAGGAGGCTTGAATCAAGGCCAGTGCAATTCTTCCACCTGAAGCAAGCCTTCATTCTCTGGCCACGAGAGAGGAGACAGCAGCGGGTGGGAGGGGGCCCTACTCATTGCCAGCTTCGTTAAAGACAGCCCGCTTCCCGGAGGGCTGGCCACGCTTCCTGGAGAAGGCTTTGTCCTTCCTTTTCTTCGTTACAAATAGTTATGGTATTTGACCTGAGTACTGGTCCCTGACCTCAGATTTTCCACAGGTTCAGACAAGAGTTCTCGTTTTTGAACACAAGAACATATTTCAGATGGTTCATTTGCTACTGGAAATAGTAAAGTCAAATAGACAAACTTGGGAACATAGAAGGGAACTCTGTTTTAAAGGCCTGGTTGTGTTTAAAGATGAGACTAACGTTCACCTTTCTCCATTCATCTTTGGGAAGAAAGACAGCCATGGATCTGGGAATGACAGGGACAGGGACAGGGACAGGTACAGGTTTCCCACTTGCCAAGGTGGGCGGAGTCCATCTCTACACTGGCTCTGGCAGGAGGTCAGCCTTGCCTAGCACGTGAGAGTAGGGCAAAGGCTTAGAAATAGAATGGTAATTCAGCCCTGAACAGGCATTGTAAATTTATTTATTTGTTTATTTTATTTTTAAACAGAAACTTATCGATATAATCATTTTTGGTATATAAAATTGGTATACAACATTATATATATTTCAGATGTACAACATTATAATTTGACTAGAGGCCCGGCACACGAAATCAGTGCATGGGTAAGGTCCCTAGGCCTGGCCTGCGATCAGGGCCATCTTCCCCAGCTGGTCCTCCCCACCCCCTGCCACCCACTGCTTGTTCCCATTCAACATCGGTGATCAAAGCCTGATGGCCAGGGAAAGGGACCAAGAGGAGGTCAGTGTGCCTCATAGTGACTGGTCAGCGGTCATTCTGGTCATTCTGCTGTTAGGGTCAATTTGTATATTATCCTTTTATTATATAGGATAGAGGCCTGGTGCATGGGTGGGGGTCAGCTGGCCTGCCCTGAAAGGGGCCCCAGATCGGGGTGGGGGTTTGTTTTTTGTATTATTTTGTGTATGTGTGTTTGTTTGTTTTTTGGATTCCACATATAAGTGAAATCATGCAGTATTTGTCTTTCTTCTAACTTAGTTCATTTAGAATAAAACACTGGAGGTCCATCTATGCTGCCATAAATGATACGATTTTCTAAAAAATAAATCTTTATTGATTTCAGAGAAGAAAGGAGAGGGGAAGATATTGTAGATAGAAACATCAATGATGAGAGAGAATCATTGATTGGCTGCCTCCTGCATGTTCTCTACTGGGGATCAAGCCCACAACCCAGGCATGTGCCCTTGACTGGAACCCAACCTGGGACCTTTCAGTCTGCAGGTTGATGCTCGAGTGAAACCAGCTAGGGCAAGATTTTCTTATTTTTAATGGCTGAGTAGTAATTTACAGACACACACACACACACACAGAGACACGAAAGAAAAAGTGATATATTTATCTCATTTTCTTTATCCATTCATCCATAGAAGGGAACTTAGTTGTTTTGATATTTTAGCTATTATAAATAATGCTGCAACACATAGGGATACAAATATCTTTTCAAATTAGCGTCTTTGTATTCTATGGATCAATACCTAGAAGTGGGAGAGCCAGTTGTATGGTAATTCTACATCTAATTTTTTTTAAAAATATATTTTATTGATTTTTGTACACAGAGGAAGGGAGAGAGATAGAGAGTTAGAAACATCGATGAGAGAGAGAGACTACTCCTAAGTTTTTGATGAATCTCCATAATGGTTTCCACAGTGGCGGCAACAGTTTACATTCCCACAGCGGTGTGCAGGTTTCCTTTTCTCCATATCCTCACTAGCACTTATCTTTTGTCTTTCTGATAATAGTCTTTCTGACTAGTGTTAGGTGATATCTCATTGTGGTTTTGATTTGCATTTTCCTGACAGTTATTGAGCATCTTGTCATGTGCCTATTGGTCATCTGTATGTGTTCTTTGAAAAAATATTTATTCAGGTCCTCTGCCCATTTTTTTTTTATTAGATTGTTTGTTATTATGTTGTTGAGTTGTGTGAGTTCTTTATATATTTTGGTTAGTAACATCTTATCAGATGTATGATTTACAAATATCTTTTCTCACTCGGTAGGCTGACTTTTCGTTTTGTTGATGGTTTCCTATTCTGTGCAGAAGCTTTTTAAGTTTGCTGAGGTCTATCTCATTTGTTATGCTTGCTTTTGTTTCCCTTGCTTATAGAGTCATATATATATATATATATATATATATATATATATATATATATATATAACCATTGCTTATGACTCCATAAGCAATGGTTATATATATATATAACCATTAGATCAGTGTCAAGGAGCTTACTGACTATGTTCTCTTCTCAGAATTTTCTGGTTTCAGGTATTACATTCAAGTCTTTAATCCACTTTGAGTAAATTTCTAAGCATGGTGTAAGATAATGGTCTAGCTTCATTCTTTGCATGTGGCTACCCAGTTTCCCCCTCACCACTTACTGAAGAGACTGTCTTTTCCCATTGTATCATCATACGTCGTTTTAAGTAGCTTAAAATCAAAGAACATTAGAATATTGAAACAAGAATGAATCTTAGAGATTGTCTAGTTCCCAAATTTGGCAGGGTATTTTTAGGCATTTATAAATAAGGGAGGAGGCGTCCCATGGTTATGTAAACTTGGTAAATAAAGAATGCAGCAGATGCTGCTGGTGCCCCACTCCAGCACAGAAATGGATTCTGGGCAGCCTGTGTCTATCATCACTCTGGCGAAGGCCCTTCCTGAAGTCTTTGCGGGCTGGTCTGTCCTTACATAACAAATCAAGGTACCAGGGGCCAGACTCCCACCCTGAGCAGTTCTTAAACGATGACTGGTGAGAGTGAATGTATAACACGTATCCCAGCAATCTCGCCCCTCAGTTGTGATAACTGAGGCCTGTGCTCTACACTGGTTCCTGTAATTTTCCCCATGGATTAAGCGTCAGCTGTGTGCCCAGGGGCAGCTGGCTCAATAATGCAGCCTTCCAAGCTGCCTTCCCTTCTCTGTCTTGCTTCTCAATTTCCTTACCATATTTCCTTTCACTTCCCATATCAACTACTTGTCTTCAAATCCTTGCCTCAGCATCTGTTTGGGGAGCCCCAAATAAGATAACTGGGGAAAGAATCATGCGCACATTTCTTTACTCCAGAACTTTCCAGAGACTTTAACATGGGAATGTGCTTTGTGACTTTCCAAGAAGGAAATACACTCTACAGCATTTCCCAAATATTTGACTATAAAATCATATCCCTCTTTTCTCCCCCGATATCTCTTGAGACCAATATTCCAAGTAACGTAGTTTGGGAGACATTCTCTTTATTTTACCGATGAGAATGTTGTCAATCTCCACATTTTACTGGCAAGAGGATTAATCCCAGGGAAGTCAAGGTTTTGTCTAAAGTTTCACCGGTAGCCCTGGCAGAACTCTACCTCAGAATCTCGGCTTCCTCTTCTCTCTTCACCGCACAATTCCTCACATTCCAGATCATCACGGCATCAGAGTTCTAAGGTTGGAGTTAGGTCTCAGGAGTTCCATCTGGTCTCCGTCACCAGCCAACTGTGCCTCTCTGTTTGGTCACTTATAGGAATCCTTTGTCTTACCTTCTTCATATATGAAAAAAGTTAAGTTAGATGACATTTTTATTGTGGTAAAGAATACAAACATAAAATTTACCACCTTAACTACTTTTAGTTGTACAGTTCAATGGCATTAAGTACATTCACATTGTTGTGCAACCTTTATCATCCAACTTCAGCACTTTTTCATCTTCCCAGCCATTAAATACTAACATCCCATCCCCCTATGCCTCTATCCCCTGGCAACAATCCTTCTATTTTCTGTATCTATGAATTTGACTACTCTAGGTACTTCGTATAAATGGAAGCATACAGTTTTGTGACTGACTTATTGGACTTAGCATAATTTTCTCAGGGTCTATCCATGCTGTGGCATATTGAAGACTTTCATCTCTTTTTTGGCCCAGCCCTGGCAGCAGCAGCTGCCATCCTTTGCTTGCCTGAGCCTCAGCCTGGCCCTCGCAGCAGCAACCACTGTGGCTTTGTCTGGAAGACGTCTGGTCTTATTAGCATATTACCCTTTTTCTTAGCATTGATAGATTGTTCATTATTACTCATTGTATAAAAATGCAACTGATTTTGTGTGTGTTGACTTTGAATCTTGCTGAATTCACTTATTAACTAATAGTTTTTATGGAATCTTTAGAATTTTCTATATATAAGATCATATTATCCACAAACAGATAATGTGCTTTGATTGGGAATTGAATTGGCAATCAGTTGGTACATGGGACAATGCCCAATCAACTGAGCCACAACAGTCATTGTGGCTTTGACAGATTCTGTTGTCCTATTTTAAGTTTGCTGATTCTTTCTTCTGCCTGTTCAAATCTGCCTTTAAATTCCTCTACTAAAATTTTCATTTCACTTGTACTTTTCAGCTCCAGAATTTTTTTTTTTTTTTTTTTTTTTTTTTTTTTTTTTTTTTTTTTTAGCTTTTCTTTGTTGATATATTTTTATTGTATTCATACATTATTTTCTTGACATTAGTTTGTTAACCTCCTTCAGTTCGGTGAACAACTTTAAGAAAATTATTTTAAAACCTTTGTCTAGCCTATCTGCCATCAGGTCTGTTTCAGGAACAATTTTTGTTGATCCCCCCCCCCCCTCCCCCCCCTTGAATGGGTTATATATTCCAGTTTTTAAAAATATATATATTTTATTTATTTTTTTACAGAAAGGAAGAGAGAGGGATAGGGAGTCAGAAACATCGATGAGAGAGAATCATCAATCAGCTGCCTCTTACACACCCCCTACTGGGGATGTGCTTGCAACCAAGGTACATGCCCTTGACCAGAATCAAACCTGGGACCCTTCAGTCTGCAGGCCGACGCTCTATCCACTGAGCCAAACCAGTTTTGGCTGTTTCAGTTTTTTGTGTGTGTGTGTTTGTGTGTGTGCATTGTGACTTTTTGAGGAAAAGCAGACATTTGAATCTAATAATATGTAATTCTAGAAATCATATTTTCCCTCTTACCCAAAGTTTTATTATTGTTTTATTTTTGATAAGTCTAGGCTTTCTCTGTGCTCAAGTTCAGTGTGAGATGTAAACTTAAAACTTTGTAGGTTTTTTCTGAGTCTTTCCCGGGGCATCAGTGATTACTTTCTAATTCCTCCCCTCCCCTGACCCAAGTTTAAAAAAAAGTCTCATTTTTTAATGCCGGGGTTCCAAATGGGGAAAAAGATAAAAATGAAGGTGGGGGCAGGTGGAAAGTATTGGTCCTTTAGATCCTCTGGATGTCACTTAGAAGTTGGAGGGAGAGGGGATTGCACCAATGTGGGGAGGTGCAACAACAATGGCTACCTGCCTCTTTGTCTGCACCTCTGCTCAGAAACATCGATCAGTGATCACAGCACAGATTCCTGGAGATATTTGGAGGACAAGGTCCTTTTTACCTACTTTGGCTCCAGTAATCTGTGTGCAATGGCTCTAGGACACATGCATAGTTGTTTGTTATGTGGCTGAGGTTGGGGAATGGGTAGCTGCTAACAGCTGAAATGGACAGAAATTAACTGCAATTTACCACCCTGGACTTGAAAGCCTTCAATAGATTCCAGAGTTCCAAAATAGTTATATCAGATAGATTCTGCCAGTGAAATTGCTGTCTTGATGGAGAGACAAATTCCTTGTGCTTCCTACCCTGTCATCATCCCAGAACCCTCTGTTTATTTTTTTGAGAAATGGATATATGTTTTCCTTAGAGCCTGTACCATTTTATATTCTTGACATCAATGCACAAGATTTCCAATTTCTCCACATTTTTGCCAACATTTATTATTTTTTGTTTGTTTATAATATCCACCCTAGTAAATGTGAAGTCATATGTCATTATTGTGGTTGATTGTATTTTCCTAATGATTAGTGAAGTTCAACATATTTTCATGGACTTATTGGCCATCTATGTATCTTTTCAACTCAAATTTTGCACATTTTAAAATTGACATTGTTGTAACATGGTAGGAGATACATACACACACTGGATATTATCCTTGTTAGCTGAACTTTTTGAAGGTTCCTTCTTGTTTTAACATTTATACATCTTAAAACCACATAAGAACCACACCTATGCTAACTCAATAAACCCTGCGCTCTATCACATATAACTTAGAACATGGTTACCCAAATTGTGCATCAGCATCATCTGGGAGCTTGTTAGAAATGCACAATTTTGGGTTTCACTCCAGACATTCTGAGTCAGAATCCATTTGAATAAGGTCCCCAGGTAACTCACATGACATTGTTGCTTGAAAAACACTGCTCTAGAACACAGAGTGGCTGTGTAAGGTAAGTCAAGTATTTATTATTATTATTATTTTTTTTGTAAAAAATTTAGTCCAAAATAATCCCATCCTGGCATTCTTTCTCTTTCTGCTGTTAAAAAGCAGGACCAAATTATGCTGTTCTGATGGCAAGATCATGAGTCTATGGCCCTTCTTATAACTCTGACATGTTGAGATGGATATTTTTCTTCAGGATTGAAGCATATCAATCCATATGCCTACATAGTTTTCTATGTATTTCTCTTCACCCTTCTCCATGCTCCAAAAATAAATGTAGCCAGTGGCTGTACCTCCTGTTCCTTTCCAGGGGGGAAAATGGAACAGACTACCACACTGGTTTTCAGAGGCACATCTGACATGCGTTTTATTTCTTAGCTGCTCTGAGTAAATTGCTTGTAGGCAATTCTCTTCTTAACCTCCGACTGGGGCTTTGTGCAGCCTAGGTGGTTATTATCTCAGCAAGTTAGTGACATCAACCCATCCCTTCTCCTGTGGGATTCTATGCCTTTCATGAGAATACTCCTCAAGTTTCTATTTCTGAGTTGCTGGGTTGGGTGCAGAAGCCAAGGACGAAACCTTTGCACAAGGAACCTTTGAGTCAAGGAGAATTTTCCCTGAAACTCATATCCTACACACTTTATCTGATCATTAGTGTTGAGAAATACCTTTGGCTCAGGTAGACTTCTGGAAATGACAACAATGAACATGATACCTATCCTAACAGACATATTCACCTTGAACATGGGCTGGCTGCTGATTATTGTGTTCCCTCATGGTGGCTCTTTCTTTTAATGGCTCACTGAACTCCCACTTATTCAGTCAAAGCTGTCTTTTAGTGATGGGAACATTATCTTTGTTTATACTTATTTCTGTCACATACAGCACATAGGTAGAAAGAACTTGACACTAAAACACACAGTTAGCTTCTCACCACTCCTCAGAAGGAGTAAACCTGAAAGGAAGGAGGCGGGAGGAAGGCATTTCTTTGTAATACGGATGCTCTGTGTTAGTCAAAAATCTCAGTCGATTCCCTGGTGATGCCTCTCACAAAGTAGCCACAGAAAGGGGCCTCTTGGGGGGAGTGATGGTGTATACAGTGGATCTTGTGTTTGACTAACAACTATTTTCCTCCCTTTGATTAGTCCAAGTCCACTGCAGTTATTATATTCCCTTGATAGTGATTGGTTTTGAAATGGCAGGTGATGAAGTGAGGCACGCAGTGGTGTCTGGAGAGGTTTCCTTGTCTGTGGAGATGGTTTTTCATTCTCCCCTCTACCTTGTCATGTCTGGAGATGATGTCTGAAAGTCCTGCTGCCATATTGCTATGAGTCTGAGGATGCAACCAGTCCTTAGAACAGCAGAGCAGCGGCATGGAAGTATCTGAGGCCATGATTATAATGCTGAGTTGCTAGATCAACAAATCCCAACCTGTGGCTCTCAAGTTTTGTGGGAGTGAGTTTGCTTATCATCTAAGTCAGCTTCAGTCATGTTTTTCGTTCCTGCAGCCAAAAACATTAGAATAGATACAGAGAGAAAATACGGACAGTTTCCCAATACTTTGTGTTTTGGATTTATTTAGTTTGCAGTGCTGCAAATTCATGAATAAAACAGGTCCATATTCCAGTGTATAAGCACATTCCAATGCTGAATATAAATTAAATATAATTTTAAATCTTTACTTACATTTTAGACTACCTACCCCCATTACTTTCCTTCCTTAATACAGATAATCAGAACCTGCCTATTTTATTGGACATAGAAGAGTAATGATATGTCCAGCACTTCCCTTCTAAGTCTGTTTCCTTTGAACTTGGCTGTGGGCCCATTCAGGGGTAGCTCTAACTAGACTTAAGGATCAATTAATTATAATGTATGTTTCAATTCCATTAATTTGGGGGTAAGGTAAAATGGATTTATAAAAGGAAATTTAAAATTTAAATAACTAACCTTAAAAATGAAATGTTAGTTATTTTCTATATGGTTGGTTCATGCGTATGGTGCATAGTTCAAAGGCACAAAGAGATGTGCTGTGAAAAGAACGTCCTCTTCCCCCTCAGCCACCCAGTTCTCCTTCCCCTTAGAGGCACTTGTGTTACTGGTTATGAGAGTAAACCTATCCCCCTAATCCACTCAGGCTTCGGTTCAACCTAGGACACGAGCCTGCTGAAGACATTCTGAGGAGCTGGATAGGGCCCCAGACTCACTGAGATTGAGCTCTGGTCCTGACCTTGAGAGAAAGGCTGAGCCCCTGACCTTGATTAGGCCGTCTGGGCTTCTTTTATGGAATGTGGGTTAATAATGACTGCTCTGTTCTTCTCATGTGCTTAATTAAACCTCAGATGAAATATAATTGTAAAAGTTCTCTGGATGGAAACACAGCAGCAGTTGAATGTAGACAAATGAAAATAGTTTACCCCATTGGGATCCAAACAATGAGATAAACATTTTCTTTCATTTAGTTTGAATTCTGTTTAATGCTTGCTTCAATAATTCATTCATGAGTTAAAATGTAAAGATAGCCCTAACTGGTTTGGCTCAGTGAACAGAGTGTCCGCCTGCGGACAGAAGGGTCCCAGGTTCGATTCCAGTCAAGGGCATTGTACCTTGGTTGCAGGCACATCTCCAATAAAGGGATGTGCAGGAGGCATCCGATTAATGATTCTCTCTCATTGATGTTTCTAACTCTGTATTCCTCTCCCTTTCCCTCTGTAAAAATCAATAAAAATATTAAAAAAAAAAAAAAAGTAAAGACAAAGCATTGTGGAACTGTTGTCAATGAGTTCTAACTAGTTGGCTCCACCATTTTTGACCCCTTCTGAGCTTCAGGAAGCTTTAGAGTTTGGGTAGGAGTTTTTGTTCTTGTTCTTGCTTTTCTTCCCCCCTCTCCCGCATTCTCTCTCCCCCATTCTAGGCACAGAGTGCTTTAGCTGGCACCTCAGTGCAGGGGTAGAGAATGGAAGAGCAGGACCTGGTTTATACAAGTTCTGGGTGGTGGATTCATGGTGATGGGTCCCCCCCGTCGGGGAGGGGAGGCCCTAGGTAGGACTTCGGCATGCCCATCCAGATGTGCACACAGGGCATGTTTGTGTGCCGGCCGGTGGGGCGGGGGCAGTGAACAGCTAGAGGGGGGACAGAGTGAGCTGCTGTCCTCGGAGAGGACTTACAGCCTAGCCTCTGTTTAAACCGGGGCGGGGGGGGGGGGGCTGTGGGGGGGGGGGGGCTTTTGGGAATATGCCGAGCTGCAGGCAGACCTGAGGGAGACTGAGCAGGGAGGACCCAGAGCTGCCGGGCTTGGCGTGGTGGGGAAATGCTGGCTGACGGGCAAGGAGAAAGCCGGCATTGTGAGGGCCCAGGCGGGCTGCCCAGGAGGAAGGTGGCCCGGCCGGGCGTTTACTCTGGCAGCCGCCCCGGTGCGTCCACGCCAGGCCCGGCCGGGCCGCCAGGTATGAAAGCGCGCTTCACCCTGGGCACGGGCCTCTCATTAGCGGCTGGCACTGTGGCCCGGGATCTGCTTCGATTTAGAGCCGGGAGGAGACACTGCCCCATTGTGGGAAGCCGCCGTGACCCAGGGACCCTCTGGGTCTTTCTCTTTCTTTCTTTCTTTCTTTCTTTCTTTCTTTCTTTCTTTCTTTCTTTCTTTCTTTCTTTCTTTCTTTCTTTCTTTCTTTCTTTCTTTCTTTCTTTCTTTCTTTCTTTCTCTCTCTCTCTCTCTCTCTCTCTCTCTCTCTCTCTCTCTTTCTTTCTTTCTTTCTTTCTTTCTTTCTATATATATATTTCTCTCTCTCTCTCTCTATATATATATATTTCTTTTTTCTTTTTTTTCCTGAAAACCAAGACTCCAAATTAGCACTCAAACAGCTCTCCTTAGATGGGGCCCACATTCTGTGGTTGCCGTAGCAACAGCACCTTTTTCCAACTAAGAATTTCTTTTTCTCAGATGTAGTGTGGCATCTGCAGCGACCCGCCCCCTCCCCTCAGCCCCGCCTGCGAGCAGGTCCCCGCGGGCAAGGGCGTGGGTGCTGGGACGGGGCTTGGAGGGCGCCGCCGCTGCTGTCCACAGTGGCGTTCCTGCTGCTTCCCTCCGTCCCCTGCCCAGGGCCAACCTCAACACAATATTTGTGAATTCGGCAAAACTGGGCTTTAGCCGTTTACCCCCTGCCTTGACATCTTTCCCTTTCCAGTCCAAGGAAAGTCAGCAGCAAACGGTTCCTGAAGCAGCACAGCTTCGCGCTTGGGCGCCCGGTCCGGATTCAGGTTGCTGAGTTTGAATTGCAGATCCTGCATTTACTAAGTTTATGACCTCAGGGAAGGCGAGTCCCTTAGTTTTCTTGTCTCTAAAACGGAGCTAAGAGTAGTGCTTTCCTCATAGGGCCTCAGAGAGGATGTGATCGGGATTATGTGTGCCAAGTTCTTGGCGCCGTGCCTGTCATGTAGTAAAAACTCACAAATAAGGGATTAGTTATGTTGACGTGTCAGCGGTGCATAGACCGTTTAGGCTGAAACTATACAAAGGCAGCCAGCAGAAACGTATCGGTAGCCATAGGCCATTCTAGCCTTTGGGCAGGCATACCTGGCTTCTCCATCTCTCCCTGCCTTCCAGTTACTGAGTCATCAATGTGTTCTTGTAGTCCACAGTCATCTTGCGTCATCCTGGCTTGACCTGACCATGGTAACTATTGTTTCTCCAGAATCCATCCTTACATCTGGGGTGTGTGTGTGTGTGTGATTCAGATTCATATTTGGTAAGGTACAGTCTCCAAAGCTGAGTGTCTATTGCTTATGCTGTTGGGCACGCCTAGCATTTCTCCAAACACGTCACTGGCTCTCTTCTGTCAGATCACCCACTCCTGGTGACCAAGATGGCAGGGCTCAGGCCAGTGTGTCTGCTGTTTCAGCAGAGAGCTACACTACTCAGGAACAGCACCATTCCTACCCTGCAGCTGAGGTCTCTCCAACACAAGTCAGACTCTCTCAGCATCCTGGGACCTGACCCCTTTTTGTCTGATGGAATTTTCCGTGTAGTTTCGGTGGTGCTTACAGATCTCCATTCTTCCCCATCCAAAAGGCTGCCTTCGATTCAACCTGGGCATGAGTCAGCTTGCACTAGACTGACACCTAAAGGACTGGGTGGAGAGCTGAGCCAACTGTAGTAGCAGAAACAAGATCCCCCGCCAAGCCCCCAAGTTCATTTAAACCACAGCAAAATGATCTGCAATCATATTGTGCCATTCGTTCTTATATAGATCTATGTTATAAAGAATGGGAGCCATAGTCACAGGTAGCTAGAAAGTACTTGAATTGTGGCTGGTCTGAATCGAGGAGGGCTATATGTATAAAATATGCACTGTATCTTGAAGACAGTACAAAAAGGAAATGGTATAATTAATATTTTATGTTGATTACATGTTAAAATGATAACACTTTAGACATAGTGGTTGAATAAATATATTATTAAATTAATTTCACCTTTTTATTTTCACCCTTTGATATGGCTACTAGAAAAATTTAAATTACATGTGTGGCTTGCATGTGTGACTCATATGATTTTTCTACTGGATGGTGCTGCTCTAGATTGTAGTCTCTTTCCAATAAGTTAAAATCAAGGAAAATACATATTACTCTAGTATTTTGATAAGAGAGTAATTTAACACAGGGAATTAGGTGCTTACAAAACTAGGGCTGGAGGAACAAAAGTCAGCAGTAGGTGTATGTAAGGGTTGGGTCTGTTAGCTTTCAGGTTGACTGCTGGCTTTCAGAGACTCTAAAAGGAAGCATACTCAGAGTGGAGGTCAGAAAACATATGAGAATGCTGCTAATAGCCCTATTGTCGGTAGAAATCAGACTCTTTCAAGGGATCATAAAAAACATTTCACAGACCCATGCACGAGAGATTGTGGTGTGGCAAGATGATTTATTTGTGATGCAAAATCTAAGGAGTTCCCCTCCTGGGTTCCCAATGTCTCATCTCTGTCACGCCATGGGCAAAATCCAACCTCTGCTTCCAATTACAGCTTAGCCCACGTGGTCTGCAGGCCCTGGTTGCTGCTAGACGCGCATGGTCTTGTGCTTTTGGGTAAGAGAGCCCTCAACAAATGGACGAGTGTGTTACTGGGAGGGCCAGAGAAAGAACTCTTTGATCCCCTGGGGTTTTAACCAATAGTTTTTTCAAAATAACCAGTCAACTTCCCAAGCTTTTTGGGGCTTCTTATGGTCCATCTCCTAGCCAATGATCTCTTTCCTAGGTTAGACTGACAGGCTTCTATGGTCAAGCACTTCCCCTCCCTCTGCCATTGACTTCCCCCTTCTATTCATCTCCCCCCCCCCCCCCCCCCCCCATCCTGTAAGGGAGAGCGAGCTGCTTCTTACATGGGGGAAGGAAGGGTTGTTCAGCTGTAGCTTCCTGGTGAAGCAAACAGGCTCATTAGGCTCAACAATGCCCGATTCCTTTTGCTTCTTTCTTATTAATATTTAGCTAACTGTGATATCAGCCCCTGCTGCCCCACAACACCCATGTGGATGGTTGGCAAGAGCTTTGCTGGTTTCTGCAAAAACTTACATCTGACAAAGTCCATGTGTTCACTGTTGGTGCTGAAGGGAGAGTACTAAATCCTCTTGCCTCTCTTCTGCCTTTCAAATCTCGTGCTAACACGTTCCATTGGCAGAATGCAAATCATATCCAAGATCCTGGGTGCCATGTAGTCATTAATATTGCAGTCCTGTGACATACAGGAGAGCTAGAAAAGAATGCTCATAATTGTTGAAAGTAAACAGATGAAAACAAGGCAAAATAGCCTCACTATTCAGCACATTTCTCAAGGAGAGCCATATTTATCTTGAGGCATGGTATAAATGTTCAATGAAATTGAAAAACTGTCTTCTTTGTGCATGTAGATATTTATGTTGGTTCCAGTATTTTGCTATTGTAGATAATGTTGCAACAGACATTTTCATGTATGACTCTTGCTTTTATTAAGATATTTTTTTAGGAATAGACACTCAGATGTGTGGTTGCTGTCAATTGTTTAATTTTGTCATATTGTTTTCCAGAACTTGTGCACCAATTGGTATTTATACATATATAATTTATACAAGGATTCTATATGGAGAATAGCTTTTCATGGCAATGTTGCTAACTCTGTGGTTTATCATTCTTTGCATATATTTGTTTAAATTTAGTGTATAGAGGGCGAGTCCAGTTTTTTATTTTTATATTTATTTATTTATTTATTTATTTAATGCTGGCGAGACAACAACAGGGTCAGAAATGGGGCTAATTTACTCAGTTGTAGAAGTCATGATTTCTCTCATCATTCAAGGCTTCTAGTTGCCAAGAACTTCATCCAGGTTAAGCCTTCCTCCCTGTTTTATGTGTTTTCCCTTTAAGATGAACTAGAAGGAGTAGTAAACTTTGAATCACTGAATGCTTCCTGCTCCCAGTGAACATTAAGGATAATTGCATAGACATTTGACACTTCTCTCAGAGAAGGAAATACTAAATGGTAATAGCTAAACAAAGCTTTATTTTCTTTCCTTTATTTTATTTCATGATGGGAATCCATACGGTGATGGGCTTATGAGTTTATGAATTGTACTAAGGGCCTGGTGCATGAAAATTCATGCATGCACTGCAGGGGGCATCCCTCAGTCCAGCCTGCCCCATCTCACAGTCCAGGAGCCCTCAGGGGCAGGAGGTGACCTGGTAATCAAGGGAAGGTGACATTCACATCACACCTCTGCTGCTGCCACTGCTGGCAGTGCAAGCCTTGACTGTCCCTGAGCTTCGGGTGGCCCTGGACAGCTGAGCAGCTGCCATCAGAGGCTTGCTTGTGCCTCGGACCCATCCTGGGTAGCTGGACAACCAACATCCGAGGCTTACCTGTGCCTTGGGCTGGCTGTCCTGGCGTGGCTGAGGGGACTAGGCACTGCCATCTTATGGCTGTGGGGGCCACCATCTTTGAGGGTGTGACAGTCAATTAGCATATTCCCTCCTTATTGGCTGTGGGCACCTCCATCTTTGTGAGGGTGTGGTGGTCCATTAGTATATTCCCTCTTTATTAGATAGGATTCTAAGAACAAGTATATAACTTATTTCTTTATAAGGGGAAGATGATTTAAAGGATGCAAACAAAATGTAGAATTGATAAGAGCAGGGTCTGGGTTTCCTTACCCATAAAGGGTGATAAATAACAGGTTACCTCATGAAGTTGTTGTGAGGATCAAATGATCTTATACATACACAGTGCTTATCAGTGTGCCTGGCACATAGTAAGTGCTCGGGAAATGTTGGCTGCCTTTGGGACAGGACAAGGAGCATTTTGTTTTATGATCACTAGTCAAGTGAAGAGGCTGTTAGCACTTAACGGGGAAATGCAATGATCTATAAAAGGCCTGTGGCCATTCTGGGGTTTATGATGGGATGATGTGTATATGGTGCCTAGAATTACAATCCGTTGTGTCAAAGGATGACTGAGCTGCAAGGTTCATTCACATTATTTAGTGACATCATTTACAGATGAAATGGAGGCCCAAGAATATAGATGAGGGATTTAAGATTTTAACGTCCAGGATCTTGCCTATTCTGTAAGGGTACCACACCCAACAGCTGGCCAATGCCATGAACATGAGCCAGAGGTAGTGGTGTCCCTAACATTGCCCCATCTCTAGGCCAAAAAGGGGGAGAGATGCTGTAGGCTAGGGAGCCAGGTTCTCTGGGGCAGTGATTTTATATATATATATATATATATATATATATATATATATATATATATATATATATATATATATTTTTTTTTTTTTTTTTTTTAATTTTTTTTTTGAGAATGAGGATACTTTTCAACATCAATGCATTTCATAGACCTGCCCCCTTCCAGTATGCCATAGAAGTTATAGATTCAATAGCTAATGTGCTAATGTTAGAGAATTCCAGCAATTTAGAATGGAGATATACATGCATTTGAAAAGTGGTTGTACCTATATTATTTGTTCAGACTTCAAATAATGAAGCATTTAGATTCATGAACACCTTGCAATTGTAATGCCCAAGTGTCATAAACCCCAAAGACTACCAAGGAGCCGAATCCGATGCAATTGCAGAAAGCCTGTATTTATTTCGGACTAGTCAGAGCCCAGTCTCACCTACACCAACGAGGGCATGGGCGAGAAAGAGAAAGAACTTAACATATCAATGGGTTTTATAGGGAGGGTGGTGCCGCTACCTTGGCTGACCTGATTGGTTGGATTAGGCCTAGGGTCCAGTTACCTGGAGCTGGACCCGCCCCACCCTGCCCTCTCACCCCACCTGCCCTCTCGCCCCGCCTGCCCTCTTACCCTGCCCTGCCCCCTCACCCCGCCCTGCCCTCTCACAATACCTCCACCACCTTAGCAGATGAGTGCCATTTCCATTACCATGGCAGGGGGAGGGGGGCGGTCGGTTTTCTTTATTTCCTGAAAGTTCCAAAAGGAGGGAACTGATGCAGGGGTAATGTAGCAAAAACAGAGAGGAGCAGCAGCCTAAAACATTCTGGTCCTTTCTCCAACATGGCCCCAGGCTAAGCTCTCAGCTTCAAGGAATGAGGTTTGAGCAGAAAAACACAAAACAAAACCACACAAACAAAGCTCTTCCTTGTTCTTTCATATAAATGTAATGGTAACTGATACCCAGTTAGGAATGTTGGCCCCAACAGTCTGAGAGCCAGAGTGTTTGGAGGCAGTTCTGGTTCATTAACTGCAGTGAAAAACAGAGTGCCAGTCAGAGCCGGAGCTGCGGCAGCCGGACTTGTGTGTTTTCTGATATTAGATAATATTTACACGACAGGAATGGACCCAAGTTGTAAAATTTCGACTCCATTTTGCCCATCCCCAGGCAGAGCTGGAAATGTGGGAAGAGAGAAGAGTTTCTGGGAGATGGTTCTGGAGGGCACGGACCTCTGAAGGACACCCGCCCCATGGGGGCGGTTTGGGAGGTCTGGTCAGTGAGAAGGGTGTCAGTGGAGGGAGTGCTCCCCTGCTTCACACAGTGTCCCCAGAGCAGACGGTGGGAGGAGCTTCTGGTGGGAGCAGCATGAAAAGCTGGCACTTCCTCTCCACAAAACAAGCGGAGAACTGGAAAAGATGTTAAAAACAGCCACTTCAAAGCAATGTAAATTGACCAAAGGCAGACAACAAATTGAAGAGGTTTTATTCTTTAAAATGACTGCCTGCGGCTGTAGAGCTTTGGGTAGGATCAGCAGGAGTCTGTAGCCTCCTTGCCAGGAGCTACTTCCATGCCCTTCCACCTGCTCAAATGGCCAGAATTGTAGTTTTAAAAGCGTGGGGCTGACCGTGAAAAGGAGCAACTTTGCTGCCAAAATGGGCAGACTCCACTCACACTGGACTGGTGTGTGTGTGTGTGTGTGTGTGTGTGTGTGTGTGTGTGTGTAGACCTGTGGCTTTGCTGGCTAAGAGCAAAGGGCTCAATTGGGAACGAATGGGACTTTGCTACCCTAAGGTTTCCTTCTTGGTTGGAGTGAGTGGTAGACCAGCCAAAAATGTGATGGGGAAAGTCCTGGAAATGAGGGCGTGCTCCAGGGAGGCTGAAGAAGTTCTCCCCATACTCCCGACTAACTGGCTGATTATTCGTGCATGGAGGTGACCCAGCGGAGACCCGGGAAAACTTTGAATCAAGGAGAACTGAGATCTGGCTGCAACTCTCCATGTGTTCTCTAACCTCCACACGGATCTACTGGCAGTGAGAGCGAGACCTTGGTCAGGTGACTCCCGGTCTAGTGGCCCTGTGTTGGAGAATCTGGAGACAAGGGAGTGCTGGTACTACCCTGTTTCCCCGAAAATAAGACAGTGTCTTATATTAATTTTTGTTCCCAAAGATGCGCTAGATCTTATTTTCAGGGGATGTCTTATTTTTCCATGCCCTAGGTCTTATTTTCGGAGGATGTCTTATTTTCGGGGAAACACGGTAGCTGTCCGTTTCGCTACATGCTATCTTGGGTGTTGGGGATGTTGAGGCAGTGTGGCATGCTAGAAAGAGTGTAGGTTAGAATAAGACAGGATGACGTTTTAATCCCAGCTCTATCACTTACTATTTCTGTGATTTGGGTGAGTTGTGTAACATTATTGCTCTTATCCAATCACTAGAAAAGTCTGGTGAAGTAGATGTCATTACTCTCCCTATGTCCTAGGATGCAATGATGTGAAGAGCTTTTTAATCTGTAAAATACGTGTGTTTTTTTGTTTTGTTTTGTTTTTGGGTGAAGTTTGTATACTATAATGGTTATAATGTACCTATCACATTGTTCAATAAATACTTTTTTGTTGTTGTTATTGTTGAAAATGCAGAAAAATTATGATCTGGTGAATAAACCCAGAGAGTTTATCACCCTGGATGGTCAGCAAGAAAATCAAAAGATACTGGTCTTAATGGTTATGGCCCCTAGCTGGTTTTCTATTACTGCCAGAATAAATTACTACAGTGGCTTAAAACAACACAAATTTGCCTGGCTGGTGTGTTCAGTGGTTGAACGTTGACCTATGAACCAGGAGGTCATGGTTCGATTCCCAGTCAGGGCACATGTCTGGGTTGCAGTTCAATCCCCAGTAGGGGTGCACAGGAGGTAGCTGATTAATGTTTCTCTCCCATCATTGATGTTTTTATCTATCTCTCCCTTTCCCTTCCTCTCTGAAATCAATAAAAACAAACAAACAAAGAACAATTGTATATTACTATGCAATTTTGTAGTTCAGAATTGTAGGCACAGTGTGGCTCACTGGGTCTTCTGCTTAGAGCTTCATACAGCTGAAACAGGGGTGGGCAAGCCAGGGTTCCTTTCTGGAAACTGTGGGTATGGGCCCACTTCTAGGCTCATTCAGTTGTTGGCTAAATTAAATTCCTGGCAGTTGTAGGACTGAGGTAATTGTCTCCTTGAAGGCTGTCAGTCAGAGACCTGTCTTTATTAGAGATCCTTGCTGGGGGCTGCTTGAATTCATTCTCAGATTCTTCATATGACTCCCTCTAGTAAGAGGGAATTGAGTCTCTATTGCTTAGAATTCCTCCAGCTTCTCCTTCTGCATCTCTCTGACCACATTAGCCTGCATGTATAATCCAGGCTAGTCTCACACTCTACAGTCTGCTATGTTAATCACATCTGCAAGGTCCCCCATTCACAGAGTCTGGGGATTAGGGCAGGGTCTTCACTGGAGGAAGAGCACTGTGCCTCTCAGGGCCTCTCAGCGGGAAGCAGGCATATGAAACAGGAAGGCACTTTCATATGAAATCAGGAGCAACCAGACATTAGGAAGCATGACAGTGTGTAGATTTGGATTATTGAGGCTCTCTAGAGGCCATCTGTTGTTGTTTTGTCCACCCAACACCCCCCTTTTTTTTGGGGGGGGGGGAGTAATGCTCCTTTTTCATTCTCTGTGGTTTTTATGGAGCTGCCAATCACAGGATTCTTTCCATTTGACCACGGGGATAGAATGTGATCCTCAATGGGCCAATTAGACCATCTCTTTCCCAGGAATTGACTCTTCAGAGGAGACATACAGACATTGGAATTGGATAGAGAGCAGTCTTGGAGCATCAGGGTAGAAAGCTCATAGGAGAAACCTTCATTCAGTCTTTCCTGAGAGCACAATCATCATCCACACTGGGATCCTCCCCATACATCCCCTGTCTGGCTCAGGTTTCTCAGAGTTTGTATCTGTTGCTTACACCAATGAATCTTAACTCTTATATTGTCCCTCCATATCATGGCCACCACCATCATCACATAAAAGAACACTTATTTAGGTCTCCTTGGTCAGGACTGTGCTGGGAATGTTTTGCTAACAGCTTCCAATCTCTGTATTGGAGCTTCTTTTTAACACTTCCTTCCTTAACCCTGTGCCTTTTTAACACTTCCTTCATTAACCCTGATAAAACTGGAATAGATAAACAGAAAAGAATTTAATAAGGTGTAATACCTCAGAAATCCTGTTACATTAAAGGTATCAGCCGGGCAGACCGAAATCACTTCTTCCCTTTAACGTTTTATTACCTACCACATATAATTTACAACCACACAATATAATCCTCATTCAAGATGATGGTTTGAATCATAAAATTGCAAATATGAAATGTACTATTTATTTCAGAGGGAAAATAAGCAATACAACCAGTCTTCTTGTTCATTTTTATGATTCAGTGCTTTAAGCGGTAAGTCTGCATTACACAGCACATTCACAGAACACCTCATCCCCTGTCGGCGAGGGGGTCAGTGAGGTGTTATAGTGCATAAGAATTGAGATTCAAATCGCCTACAAATCATGAGCAGTTGTACTTCTCGCATGATGAGCGAAGAAGCCTTCTGAGTGACTCACATTTACATGAAGGAGGAACAAAGGCGGCAACTGCTCCTCTTGCCTTGGATCGGACCATGGTTCTCAAAGGCAGGAGGGCTTGGGATCTGTTCTAATTACTTTAAAAGCAGTGACTCTGGATGGGCAGGAAAATTGGCCTTTGCTTGGTGCTTTGATGAGCGGAATTCAATATTGTTTGATCCTTTCTGGAGAGTTACAGCAAATTAAGTTCCACCACCTTCTCACAAGGTCAGACAGCCAGCACTCAGGTTGCTGCTCCATGAAGATCAGTATGCAATGAGTCTGCCCGCTGAAGTATCTGCCAGACCCCTCACTGCCAGTATGTCTCTTTGGACCCCAGGATCCCAGTTTCTCTAAAGAAAAAATTTGGAGAAACAGTTTACTTTCTCTTTATAATTTCTCTTTCAGTCAGGAGAACAATCTCTCAAAGACAATTCAGTCCAATAATAATAGTAATACAGACTCCATACCACCTCCTGCATTTATATCACAGTGCCTTTTCAGAGGGACGGGACATGATTGCTCCCTCTTGAACTCCCACGAGGCTGAGTGAGATTAACCTGAAAGGATTTGATCTTCACAAAATCATCCTCAGACACTGTGATCTTCTCTGAGCTCATAAATGGATTTTTTGATGTTACATTCTATTGAGAGTTTTTCTTTTTTACTTTCCTCCCTCCCTTCTCTTTTTCATATATTTATATATTTTTTAGAGCAGTCTTAGGCTCACAGCTAAATTGAAAGGAAGGTACAGAAAATTCCTGTATGCCTCCTGCCTCCACACATGCATAGACTCCTCATCAGCAACAACCCCCACCAGTGGTACATTTGTTACAGTTGATGAATCTACATTGGCACATCCTATCACTCAGGGTTCACGGCTAATGTAGTACATTCTATAGATTTGGCCGAATTATAGTGTCCTAGAGAGTGTTTTCACTGCCTAAGAAATCATCTGTGCTCTGCTTACTCATTGCTCCCCCCCCCCCCCCCCAGGCCTTCTTACCGTCTTCATAGTTTTTCCTTTTTTAGAATGTCCTATAGTTGGAATCATATAGTAGGTAGCCTTTTCAGATTGGCTTATTCCACTTAGGAATATGAATTTAGTATTCTTCCATGTCTTTTTGTGGCTTAATAGCTAATTTCCTTCTAGTGCAGAGTAACAATCCGTTGTTTGCATGAACCACTGTTTGTTTATCCATTCACCTCCTGAAGGGTATCTTGTTGCTTTCCAGGTTTTGGAAGTTATGAATAAAACTTCTAGAAACACATATGTGCAAGCTTTTCTGTGGACATTGATTTTGAATTTCTTTGGCTAAATACCAAAGAATGCAATTGCTGGGTCATATGGTGGGAATATATTTAGTTTAGAAAGAAACTGCCAGACTATCTTGCAAAGTGGCTGTCTACCAGCAATGAATAATTCCTTCTCAGCAACATGTGGTGTTTTCTTTCAGTGACCAGGACTTGGGCATGCGATTAGGTGTGTAGTGGTATCTCATGTTATTTATTTATTTATTTATTTATTTATTATTGTTGTTGTTAATTCTCACCCGAGGATATTTTTTTTTTCCATTGATTTTTAGAGAGAGTGGGAAGGAAAGAAAGTGCACAGAGGGATGGGGAAACATAGATGTGAGGGAGACACATCGATTGGTTGCCTCCCACACACTCCCAACCTGGGCCAGGGATCAAACCTGCAACCCAGGTGAAAGCCCTTGACAGAGAATTGAACCTTTGACCCTTCAGTGCAAGGGCTGATGGTCTAACCACTTAGCACACCAGCCAGGGTGGGTATCTTATTTTAATTTGCATTTCCCTGATGTCATATGATGTGGAGCATCCCTTCCTTATTTTCTTCTCTCCCTTTTCCCTCCCTCCCTTTCTTTTCTGCTTATAGTAAGATTGAGCAGTTAGGATAATGCACTTACAATCATCTACCAGGCATTTCTTTCCAAGTTTTTAAAAATGTAGTGGTGCTTTTTCAGTCTGGGGGCCTCTCAGCGGTCCTCTGGACTCACATAGAATATTAGCGGCTTGGGCAGTGACTCCTAAGTGCCCTGGATGTATTGTTTTTCTCTGCAGTGAGTAGGCCAGCACTCCATTCCTTTAACACAAATGCATTGTTATTGACTGGTTTTGAAGAGAAATTTATTTTCCTTTGCCCTCGTAAACCACAACTTCAACACCTCCGCCTCCTGCTCTTCATAATAGTCACAGTAGGATGTTCAATTATAGCTAAAAGCCCTAGATTTAAGTGACAGATTAAGAGGCTTGGCAGGTTGCTACTATAATGTTCATTGCACATGTTGGTTTATTTTGGGCTCCAGGTAAGCCTTTTTACAACATGCTGCTTGTGATGCATCCAATGGCTGTCTAGCCCTCTCTCCTGGGTGCACACCTTGGGGAGAGGTCACTTGGAGGGCGCTCTCTGGAGGGCACAGTCCTCAGCCAGGCATCTTTGATTCCCTCCCCCCCCCCTCGCCTCCCCCAACAATCTCGCCAAGTGTCTTGAGAACAGGAAGAGCCCCCAGATGCTGCCTCTCCTGCCCAGCCACCAGCTCCTGGAACAGAGCCTGGCACACAGTGGGTGCTCCATAAAGTCTGCAGGATAAAATAACAAAGTGCTCCAAACCACTGAGCCTTAAGTGTCTACATTTGCTCCAGATGGAGACAAGGGGAGAGCTACAAAGGCCACCCACTACTCTTGAAATTACAGAAGAAAACACATTCTTCCCCCTCCCACTCCATTTTGGTTTCATTTGGCTTCCAAAGGTATATTTCTGCTCCCATATGTCCTGCTTCCTTCCTGTTCTCCAAGGACCCTTCCACGCAACTTTGACCTCCCTGGGCTGTCACAGGAATCTGCCATCGGCTGCTTATCTCATTAGGTGGAACCTTCTCTTATTGAGTCCAAGGCTTTCCAGGGAACTTTGCACTTCAATAAGAATGAAAAACTTCTAGATTCCAAAAAATGGTGGCATTTCAGACTTTCCTTTCAGGTAGAAGAGGAGCTGTCTAGAGGTTTATTCTGCTTGTTCTCAAAGCCTACTCTTGTCTTCCTGTATGAGGAAGGCTGCTGTCTCACACAGGTTGGTGTGGGAAGCCATGTTCCGTGGGGCCCGAGGGCAAGGATGGAGCATAGGGTAGGGACACTACCTGCTCTCCTACAGGGGATTGAGCGCAGGGTAGGGACGCCTACCTGCTCTCCCCTAAGCCTTCAGGGTCAACTAGGGACAGGGCAGACCATAGCCCCATTGTTAGAGAGTGCGCGTGATGCACGACTTATCTGGATGTTCTCAGCTAGGCTGTTCTCAATGATATCTAGCCAGATGCTTGCTCTACGTATCTTTTCCAAGAATGTCTTGAGGAGCTGACGGGCGGCCTTGCCCTGGGAAAGGGGCACTTGGAGAAATGCCCAGAAAGGCCACATAAATGTACGCCTGCAACTAATAAAGCTGCTGCAGTCTCATCATGGACTAGCAGTCCTCCTGAAGCCCCGCTTTCTCTTGTCTTTATTTCTCTTAAACCTCCTAGCCCTACCTCCAGGACCTGTGATGCTGGCTGAGTCTGGAAGGTTGGCGCTTTCTTGTAGAAGCATTGGGCAGGGATGACGAGGGAGTCGGATGCTGCTGCTTCAGATGGGACTCAGCTCCTGTCCCACCTTCGATGCTGAGCAGAGGGCACCGAGCATCTTCCTGGTTGCACCTCTGCCTCCTGCTCCTGCTCGCCAGATCTGTCACAGCTACAGAGCGCTCAGCACGGGTGTGGCTTCCAGAGCCCTCTAAGGCTGGTACTTTCATCAGGGCCTTCTCTCATGCTGGAGCTGGACCTTATTCTTGCCTGACCAGGGCATGTCTTAGTGCTCCTGGGGTGCTCTGACTTCCCATCACTGTATTCAAAGTTTTTATATGTCTTCTCCCAGTGGCTGTAAGTTCCTCAAGAACAGCTTTCTCGTGTTATATCTCTAGTGTCTAGCACAGTGCCAAGCCCATTTTAAATACGGGTGGAAATTATGGAGAAAGAGAGAGAGAGAGAAAGAGAGAGAGAGAGAGAGAGAGGAAAGAAAGAGAAAGAGAAAGGAGGGTGGGGGGAGGAAGAAGCAGAGGAAGGGGACAAGAAGGAGGAGCTTCTAGTCCAGTAGCTCTAAGGGAAAACTTGTGATGAATACATCCGCATGGATTTGTTTCCATCCGGAGAGCTGGTGAGCACTGAGTTCTCTCACAGAGCCTTGGAACCCTGTGTGAAAGCTGTGATGGCACCTCGGTAATTGAAGCTAGTGTTTTTGTGTCCATTTCCTTGATCCCTTATTGTTAGTATTGTTGCTCCAATCTTAAGCTCCATTTTGAAGGTGAATACTGTTAGTCCTTTACATTTAGCCTTTGTCTGTAATCAGTTGGTGCCTGGTAATTGCAAATTATTTGAACAAGAAGCAAATTGTATAGCAAGAATCTGAAAAGGTCAGAGAAGTTGTGTCTAGGAATCACAGCTAGAATTTTGAAGAATCTTCACTTTAGAAGTGAATTAATTTTAAACCATCTCTAGGCCCCATTCAATTAGACTGGAAATGTGTCTGGTATGCAGTCCTCTGTCCTTCTGCAATGAGCAGCCTGGGGCAGGGCTTCCTGCCATGAGTGCTGTGTGTGTGTGTGTGTGTGTGTGTGTGTGTGAATGTGCCTGTGTGTAAACAGGATTCAGCCAGAGCCAAAGTGGTTGGATAGCCATGTGCTTGTCAGGTCCAGGTGTATTCTGAATGGTCAGTGCCCAGGCTGGGCTAATTATTAAGCATAATGATCTTTTTCAAAGCAGTGATGCTCCAACGGCAGCATTTGCAGATGGGGATGTGGGAGAACTACAAATGTCAGCCATTCTTCCTGAAGAAAAAAATCCTCTCTTCTTCTCCTTCTCCTCTTTCTTTTTCATCATCATCTTCTTCTCTCACTTCCTCTTCCCCTCTCTCTCTCCTTCCCTCCTTCAGCCACAAAGCATTTATTAAAGTTTAGGCAAGTTTCAAACCAAAATAATACATTTTTTATGTCTTGCATTTTAGGCTAGTCTTGAGATTTAGCTTAAACCTAATTAATCTATAATAACAAAAGCATAATATGCAAATCAACTGAATGGCTGAACAGCAGAATGATTGTCCAGACTACCGTCTGGACGACCTTCCAGATGAAGCCATGGCTGCGAGGGCCAAGGAAGCTGGGGCTTCGAAGTCCTACCCTTGCACAAATTTTGTGCATCAGGTCTCTAGTATAGGAATAATGCTAATAAAGTTAGAGAGGTGAAGGCACTCATCCTTCATCCCTCCATTCATGTTTCAGATAATTCTTTCTCCATTCTGGGGAGGAGTCTTCCTGGAAGAGGGAATTCCTGATGGAGGGAATATTTTCATGTGTCAGAAGTTTCCCCAGGAGAAAAGGAGGCCACCAACCAGGAGACCTTTATATGCCCTTGGCTAGAATCGAACCTGGGACCCTTCAGTCCACAGGCCGATGCTCTATCCTAGGGGTGTCAAACTCAATCAGAGAAGGGGCCAAAATCTAAAATCCAGCCTAAATTGCGGGCCGAATGGTTTACTGAACAGTCATAAACTGTCATTGTGATGGAAACGCAGCGGAGTGCAGTGATGACAGCGCGGTGCGGGCCACATTGCAAGGCCTGGTGGGACGGATTTGGCCCGCGGGCCTTGTGTTTGACACATGTGCTCTATCCACTGAGTCAAACCAGCTAGGGCGGCTTTGTAACTCTTAATCCCCTTCCACATGTGTAAGAGGTGAAATATGAGGAAGATGCTGGAGAGATGAACATGAACAGCAGTGGCTTCCCTCCACACATCCACGTGGAAGTTCCCCTTCTGCTCTTGGGATTTTCTGGGGAGGACAGGACAGTGGGGCCGAGGCTCTCAGAACCTCCCACCTTAGCTTCTCCCCCAGGAGCAGAGAAAGGACGAGTGGCAATGCAGCCTTTCCTCACCCTTCTCTGATCTTCGTCTGGCCAAGGAGTATTCCATAATTTTTGTCTCTTCAGGTTTTTCTGGGATCTTATTACTCAGTTCTCCTGAGTAATCATGCCTGGTAGTCTTGCCTGGCAGGGCCCCAGGGAAAGACCCCACTCACAGCCTCCAGCTCCACAGCCCAGCCTGCAGAGAAGCCCATCAGCCAGGGCAGTGCTTGTACCTGTCACTTTGGCCCAGATGTCCCTCCACCTGATGCCCACGTTTCCCAGGCTCAGAGTCAGAGACAAATTTCTCCAAAGGCGCGGTGAGGCTCCCCCAGGCCCTCACTCCTGTTCTGATCAGAGGGCTGAGTACACAAACTCAGCAACTACTAGGAGCTCCCAGGTACCCTAGTGCCTTTTCTAAGCTGGCCTTTCCTCTCTCTCCTTTTGTTTCTGCCTCCTTCATTTTTCTCTTCTCTGCCATTCTTTGCCTGTACCTTCACCTCTCTCTTTTATTTTTATATTCTTACCTTTTGTCCATTCTATTTTCCTGAACTCTTTTTTCTTCCCTTCAGAATCAACTCCTTCCCTGGGTCAGGCCACCTCCTTCAGCCCTGATAGCACCTCCTGGCCATGCCCCATCCTCCACATTCCAAATGCTGCTGGGCTTTCTGGCCCATCCCCCCATCCCTGCCTTGCACATGGCGAGACTGGTTTTGTTTGCCTTTGTTTCCCTAGTGCAGGTCTTCTTCCCATCCTGGCTGTAAGCTCTTTAAAGGCAAGTAATACACCCTCACTTTTTTGGATCCCCTCAGAGCCTTGAAGGTGCTTTAAAATACTTGTTTGTTGTCTAGTTGATGCAGACACTGAATTAACTTCCTACAGGGCTAACACCAAAGCCAACGTGAGCACAGAGACTCTGAGCTGGCTTGTCTTCTCTGGTAGGTCCATGAGGACGATTAGAATGTGGGGCAGGGGGGAGGCCTGAAAGCTTAGGCTTTAGAGCCAGAAAATTGAGGGATCCAATCCTAGCTCTATCCCCAACCAGCTGGGGGACCTCTCTCCCTGAGTCTCATTTTCCTCATTAAGGTAGGACAACAGCCTCCTGGTTGCTGTGAAGATTAGAGGAATGATGTTCCAGCATGCCATTGCAATCTGCTTTCTTCTCTCTCCTCCAGCCCCTGTTTTATGAAGACGGAGGACACAGGTGCCAGGCTCTGGGGCAGCATTCTCCAAGTCTGGTCAGAATAAACTGAGAGGGAGCACATGATCCAGGAAACCCAGGTCCAGCTGGCTGGGCTGCTCACAACAGGCCTAGGGCAGTGGGAAAGTTATCCTGGCACCTCAGGCCTAAACGGACAACTGCTCTTGCTCAGACTTCAAATATGCTCCCTCTTGCCAGCTTCCCTGGGCTGGTGCTGACAGCATGGGGCCTGGGAGAGTGCAGGCCACACGGTGCCTCTGTGACAGGCCAGTGGCTGGCAGACAGGCTGGCCTTCACAAGTGGGCCCGCTACTATAGGATGGCTTTGACCTAACCTGGCTAGAAGGTCCAAGTGCTCCTTACCAGATGCTGCACAAGACCTTCCTTTCGTTACCAGTTGGCTGAGGCTGCAGAGCTCCTGGAGTGCAGACAGTGCTGGGTCTCAGACGTGCCTGGCTGGGGCAGGCCTCCAGGTGCCAGGTTACAGTCCATCCCCCTGCCCTGGTGGTTCTAGTGTGGTGGTTCAGAGCAGGCTGTTTGGAGCCACACAGACATGGGTTCAATTCCTCACTGACCAGCCCTGTGACCATGACCAGTAACTCAAATTTCTTTGAACCTCAGTTTTCCCATCTATAAAAATGGGGATGATAAACCCAAACTCATGGGCTGGTCATGAATATAACACAAGTAACATGTGCCAAGCTTATAGTAGAAGTCACAGAGAAGGGCCTCAACAAAATGTCCAGCCCTGGAGGCACTGTGTCCCATGGTCTATTGCCTGGAGAAGAACATGGGGGAGGGGGGAAGGAGTGGGGGATGGGCGCGCATCACAGACACACAAACGCTGGCATGTGGAACCAAAGCTAAGAACACTCCCTCTGGGCTGCCTGACTCTGAGCCCGAGATTGATCGTCTGCCACCTGAAATCCTTGAAGTGGTCGTGGGGGACACCACAAGCCAGTGCACACAAGAGACTAGGTATCAGGGCAGTTTGTTTGAGAGACCGAATTCTCCCACCGTGGGGTTTTCATGTGCGTGAGACGTGAAAGGAAGCATGCACTGACATCATTTTAATAAGATTCAGGTATTTCTTTGAGACACTTCGGAGCCTTCCACTGAAATCGTTTTGCTGTCAAAATCTGACATTATAACGACATTGCAGGAGAGACTCCTTGGGAAATCACTGCTCATTTCCTTTCAGGCAGTCCGTTTGCCTGCAGAAGCTGGACTTTTCTGCTCTGCTCCGCAGCACCTAACGATTGACATGATCCCGTAAGTCAATTTTGCAGCTGAGTGGACTGAGGTCCCAGAAAGCCAAAGGCCTGAAGTGGAAAATATCGAGCAGGTGACTCATTAAGGCTTGAGTCTAGGACTTGAGCCCCGAGGAGCAGCGTGTGCATTGCTGATCTTATTGGACGTTAGGAGGGCTGGCGGTACTGTGGCTTCATTTTAGGCCAGCGTGAGACGGAAGAAGAGTGCCTGGAAATATTTTCACTGCTGATTTTTCTAGTTTTTAAATGCATTTATTCTCCCACCTAGCTCACTTTGATTCTTCATTCTTTTCTCACCATCAGCCACTGGTGCTAAAACTCTTCTCTTCTACGCTGTTCCATTCAAGGAGCATGAAAGTCAGCCCTCCACACAAGGGTTTGTCTTGCTTCTGTCCTCCATGCTCCCTTCTCTCCAATCCCAATTCAGCAAAAGTCATGCCTTTGGTTTCCCTGTGAAGACTGAGATGCACTGGAATGACCTCTGGTCATCTGCCCTCCACTTCAATATATCTCTGGTTTGCCACCTCTCTCCACGTTACCATTTTCAGAAGATGAGGTGGACATTCATTCACTTCAACAGAACCAGCCTCTGATGCTATCCTTTTAGCCTGGACCCTGGATTTTCTCCATTCCCTTTCTTTCCATTGGTTCCTTTCAGGCTTTTAGACATGCACTCAAGCCAACTTCTACTTCTTTTCACTGGTGAGCTTCTTAACCAGTCATCCACATCTATCGCCACCACTTTCATACATTGGGGCTACCTCTCCTTGATTCTACTCAGATGCACCTCTACGGTCAGAGGTGTCCCTACTGTGGCCCAGCTGCTTTGTGTTCATCCCTCTGTGCTATGGAATGTAGATGCTCTCACAACACATCTTCCTTGAAACTCTTTCCTCCATGACACTCATCTCTGAGTTCTCGTCACACTTGTGACCTGTTTTGTCTTTGATTCCCTTAAAGTGTCTTTCACTTTTCACCCTAGAGCCATACAATCACTAGGGCTCAATATATTATAACCAGAGGCCAGATGCATGAAGGGGGTGTGGCCAGCCTGCAAATGGCCCTCAGCCCCTCACCCAAGCCAGCCCCACTCCCAAGGGGACCCCTGATCTGGGACCCCCTTCAGGGCAGGCCAGCCAGCCCCCACTAGTGCACCAGGCCTCTATCTATACTAATAAAAGGGTAATATGCTAATTAGACTGGGAGACCTTCCAGATGTCCTTCTGGACAAAGCCATGGTGGCGGGGCTGAGGTAGAGGCGGTTATGGACAATCAAGCCAGGAGGAGAGAGCAGTTGGGGGTGATCAGGCAGCCCGGGGGGGGGGGGGGGAAGGAGGGAGCAGTTGGGGACATGCAGGCCAGCAGGGGAGGGTCAGTTGGGGGTGAGCAGGTGGGCAAGGGGGGGAGGACAGTTGGAGTAAGAAGGCCAGCATGCAGAGTGGTTAGGGTAATCAGGCAGGTAGGTGAGCAGTTAGCAGAGGAGCCAGAGGTCCTTGATCGCAAGGGGGATGTCCGACAGCCGATTTAGGCCCGATTCCTGAGGGACATCCCCCGAGGGGTCCCAGATTGGAGAGGATGCAGGCCAGGATGCAGAACACCCCCTCCCCCTTGCACAATTTTCATGCACTGGGCAACTAGTCTCTCTCTCTCTCTCTCTCTCTCTCTCTCTCTCTCTCTCTATATATATATATATATATATATATATATGTATATATGCCTAAGCAACTATTATGACCAGAATGACCAATTGACCAGTTGCTATAATACACACTGACCACCAGAGGGTAGATGCTCAATACAGGAGCTGTCCCCAGTGGTCAGTGTGCTTCCATAGCAAACCTGCCCCTGGCCAGCCAACCCCCATTGGCTCCTGGTGCTAAACCGCTAATAGAGACCTGCTTCTGGGTCAAGGTTTCATATGTAGCAGAGCAGTTCCCTCACTTGAATCTATTGAAAGTCAGCCCTCCACAAAAGGGTTTGTCTCGCTTCTGTCCTATCCCTTCCCCCGGGGCCACCTGCCCACTGCAATAGCGGCATGGGAAGGAGGAGGGGGCAAGGCAGGGAACCGCACAGTGGCAGGGAGCCGACAGTGATCTTGATCTGATTAACATATTACTCTTTTATTTATAGATCATATTTCTTATTCTTCCTTTGAAAACTCATTAACTCTCAAATTCTCATTAAAACTCATGTCCCTAAGTTCTATTGGCAGGGGACCCTCAAAGCTGTGTCTCTAGTGTTGACTTAATTTCTAAGTTCTAGATTTACATCTCAAACAACTCCAAGAAACTTTTTACCTGGGTAGGCTGTCAATACCTCACCAGGGATGTGGGCAAAGCTGGATGCCTTCTCTGTCTTTATCCAAAGCACAGTTATCACGGTGAAGTGAGTATGCACTGAAGTCAGCATGTTTATGTTTAAAGCTGCCTCTGCATCCCCTTGCCCTCACTGTCTGACAGAGGGCAAATTATTGACCCTCTGCCTCAGTTTTCCCATCTGCAAAATGAGGATAATAAAAATGACCTCATATGGTTGTTATTAAGATTAATTAAGAAAAAAAATATATACTATAATTAATTAAGAAAAAATATATAATGTTCTTAGAATAGTGTTTGATAAATGTTACTAAGCATGCACTCTCAAAGCTTTTGAGTTCTCTTGGACATATTTCTCTTCTCCCTCCTGTCTTGTGTCTTCATCCAGGACTTGGAAAAGGAAATGTGGGATACCCGGGCTCTTGGCGCTCCAGGCTGGGATAGTGCGTTTGGCTTTGAACTGGTCTCTCTATACCCAGGCTCTGCTGCTCAATCCAGGCTGTACATTGCTGCAGGAGTCATGTTCTTTAAGTATCTCTTTTATGTGTCATTCACATATTCACTACTGGTCATATGTCTAAAGAGAAAAATTTCCCCAGTTTAAATTCAACCCATTTCACCCACTCAAAGACTCTGCTCTAGGTGGGCTAAGTGCTCTATAGTCACACTGTGTTCATTTCCACTTCACCCTTCAGACCCTCCTCATGTTTGCAGTATCTTAAAGTTCTTGGTAATTCTCCAAGACGCAAATGTCTGCGACACTCACACTCCAAGTCTTTTGTTAATGCCCTTAATCATATACAATTATCTGGCAAGGGAAGTCACTGCCTTCCAACAAAAGTGGGAGCTCCTCAGGGGTAGTGACTGGGTCTTGGGTTCCTTTGTATCCCCCAGAGGACCGAACACAATGTTTGTTCTCAGTGCAATGTCCATAAATATTTGTTGGCAACTTGGCCAGATAATCAAAACATCAGATTCATTGTTCACTATGAATATTTACAAAGAGGCAAATCTTCGAATTCCCCGTGAGATTTAGTCTTTGTTTTCTATACCCACTAAAGGCATGTATATTATAAAAGGGCTGGACTTGGACAGGGAGTGAATTTTTTAATTTTAACTTAAAATAATTTAAAAAACTTCAATTACAGTTAACATGCAATACTATATTAGTTTCAGGTGTATAACATAGCGATTAAACATTTATACACCTTACAAAGTGACCATCCTGATAAGTCTAGTAGAACCCATCTGACGGATAAGGAATGGGATTAAGAAGAATTAGCTGGTAAAAGAAACTGGAATTGATAATATGGGAAGAATTGGCTTATTCTGGGGGTTTCTTGGCATTTTGAGGGATTGCTCCTGTGCATCTCAAAATTATTCATCTCTTGACTTTCTGTGTCTTCCCTTATACAATATGATGCATATATTAATTAAACATTCCATTTTGTTTGATTCTGGAACCCTAGTCTATGCTGTGGTTGACTTATTTATTGGGTGACTTCATGATGAATGACAGTTGTAAACCCTTCTTGTCCGGTTTGTGAAAACCAGCTTTCTGTGCCACAGCCATTCTGACTAGATGTGATGTAGGACCGATCGGTGGGGGACTCACAGACCTGGCTGGGCAGTGATGAGCAGAGCTTGCCTTCTGTAGGATGGCCGAGACCACTTCTGCTTGGCAGGACTGGTCCTGCTTCAGAAGCAGTGAGGCACCTGGGTAGGGGAGTGTCAGCTACTCCTTCACTATCCTCCTTACTTTTCAAGCGAGCAGCATTGGAACAGCATGCAAACTGAGCATCCCTAAGACTTGTCCTCAAGACCAGAGGCTTCATTTCCCAGTAAAAATCAACCTTGGTTTAAATCAGTTTTTGTGTCTGCGTTTGGCTTTCAAGATTTTTGTGAACTCCATCAACATCCCTCAGAAATCTCAACATAAATCAAATAAGTGTTACAATTTTTTTGGGGGAAAAATTTTGCTTTGTTTTCTGACTTGTACCACAAACAGCAGCTCCAATCTGTCATTATGACTGAGGACATGTCACAACAATCTGTTTTCATTCTTTAGGAGAGAAGAAAAACATCTTGCTTTCCTCCAGCAACGGCTAATTTGGAAAATTTGCAAGCTGACATGTAACTTGATTAAAATGACCTGGAGCACAAATTCTTTAAAGATGCAACTCAATGCTCACAACCCCAGACCTTCTGTCATCTAGTTATCTCCTTCACAGCTTGTTTTTCTGCAGGAGGAAGGGAAATGGGGAGGGGAGAGGGGGGAGTGGGAGGAGAGAGGGGTAAAGTATAATAATCCACATAGAGATTTAAAATCATTTTTTATTTTTCCTCTCCAGCCCTACTGTCACCATGGATTTCCTCCACAGCCCAGAGGAGAGGAAAAGGAGTGTGACATTTCCAAGGGGACAGTGTGGATTTCACAGTCCTCAGTACAGAGCAGGCACATGATCCAAATGCAACATCCAATTGGAGTTGGGGACTGTTTTGACATTGTGGCTTCACTCCTGTCCACAGTTTTAGAAAACATGTAGGAATCTGTCTCCCAGTTTGAATCAGCTCCCTAGCTCTTGTCAAACCCTGGCTATCCTGAAAGGAATGAAATTTTCTTCTAGGGAAGCCAATGGGTCAAACAGAGCACTAGCAGTGTAGCCCATTCCAGGCCTGGTATGCACGGGACTTCCCATAATGGAAGCTCAGGAATCAGAGTGTAGGTCTGCTCTATAAACACAGCCATATAAATATCCCATTTTTCTTATGGCATCTGAAAGTGTGTATTATTGGCCCCTCTGTGAGGGAGGTGCCTGTTAGTGAAGGAGGTGTTAATGTGAGCTGGCATGGGCACCCACAGCTTTGTTGTTCACTGAGACAATGTATAATTACTGGGAGACAATATGTAATTACACGTTGAGTTGTGTGCTGCTAACTATTACATTGTTGGTGCTCTATCTCAGAGAGGGGAGAGCTAATATGCTGAGACCACATAAATGCAGACACTCATTTGTCAGGGAATGTACAGTAATGAGAATCATTTCTGAATCCCGTTGCCTTGGCAACCCATTCTAAAATGATGTAGATAAAGAACTAGCAACACTTATCAATGAAGTCAGCATGTCTTGGGAAGAGAAGCTTCTGAAAACAAGGCATCGAGCACCAGACCAAACTGACGTTTAAGGGGATGGTTTTGTTCAAAACTGGGTCAAGATGGGAAATGAGGGATCAGGCATTAAGGATAAGGCAATCATCAATATCCCACATAACACTCTGGACAAACATCCAAGCCTGGGGGACGTTAACCAGCTTAGGCTCCAGCTCTTCTGCATAGTGGCTCTCTGAACAGGTCATTGTTATGTGGATGGACAATGACTGAGATGCCAGGAGGGCCACCATAGGGTGAGTGCTTGGGAGGCGTGGAGCTCCCAGGGTGGCAAGAACATTCTCTCTCCTCTGGCCTCTCCTGGCTGATGTAAATACACCATATGATTTGGAAGTGCTGATAGAGTTAACTCCCTTTTAAAAATGAGGAAAAGAAGGTGAGAAAGGTTAAATAACTTGTTTACGTTTTATCTTATAGACAGGTCCAGACTGGGACCAGGACTGGATTTGTTCTCCCTGCCGGATGAATCGGAATTCCTCGGGATTTGCAAATTTGCTCATTTTTGACTCAGCACAAGTCCTGACAAAGGCTTACACTCTGGCCCTGGTTTGAATGCTGCTTGAGCTGTACACACTGAGCTCTAAATCAAGAACACGGCTTCCTGGGGATGGGGTGTGGTGGGGGCTGAGGCAGGCGAGGCTTCTTCAGTGTCCACACCTGGGTCAGGTGCCTCTTCTGTTTGTGGGAAAACAAGATTGACATATCTACCTGGGCATAACATTTTATTCTGAGAATATCAATAGAAAGGTGTTTTTTTTTGTTTTTTTTTTTAATAACAGTAAATTTTGTCCAGATTTTTAAAAACCTATTTGAATTGTGCTCTTTTAAATTATATATCATCGAATTCAGGCTGAGTATATTCAGACCAAAACAATAAGCCAGGCATCTTCCAGATATGGAACTTCAATTACTGTTTACATTAGCTTCAATCTTGAGATCGAAAGAATGAAGGAGCTCTAATTTGCATGCTGTTAAATAAAGGCCATCTAAAAAAACACTCAGAGAAAAAGATGAGAACATGAATTGCCAACAGTGGCATATGCTTATCTCCTGGGCTCTTAAAGCCAAGCAAAACTCTTATAAAAAACCCCCTTGACCTTGTTAATTACACAGTAGCAGATGGAGGGGGCTGCTGCTTCCCACTGTATTCCTTTATGTGTAACAATCCCTCCCTCTATCCCTGCCTCTCTCTTTCCTTTCCACCCTTCCTTTCTCCTTTCTTTCCCTCCCCTTCTTCCTTTCTTCCCTATTTATTGAGCTCTTACTATTGATCAAGCACAGTTCTGGGCACTGGGGAGGTTAATATGGCTGAGGTACAGATTCTGCCCATATGAGGCTCCCCTTTGGGTTGGAAATAGATACGGTTTTGATGACCATTCTCTAGAGTCTTTTAGGCACAGAGGGAAAGGAAATGGAGTCAAGGTTAGAAAAAGGCCTCAGGGAGCAAGCTGACCTTCCAGAGGTAGGTAGAAATTTACCAATGGGAGAAAGAGGATTTGTGGGAGGAAAGAGGCTACATGTTCTAAGCTCCTTTGACTCTACTTGGGACCCCGATGGTAGTGGGCTCTCCTCACCAATGGTTAAGGCGAGGTCAAGACGTAAGCCTGCGCCTTCATTCTGTCTTCCCCATCTGCCCACTTAGAGTCAGAAGATTCAGAGTCCTGGGCAAGAGGAAAGCCATAAAATGCCAGTAAGCTGGGCCCTGAATCACCGTGGGGAAGGGCACCCACTAACATCCTCATTGCACTAGTGGATAGTAAGGAATCAGCTTTTACTGAGGAAGCCATTGTCCTTACAAACTCACTGGGTGTAACAGAACAGCACCTTAATTATTCAATGAAAAGATTCCTCAGTCGACTCAACTTTGGAAATACTAAGTTACACAGGTTTCACAACTGCAGGATGGCATAGACTTTTAATATGCTAACGCGTGTTGTGAGTCTCTAAGAGAGATTTAGCACACAGTGTTCTCTGAAAGTCTTTCCAACCCTTAGTGAATGTTGTAGAATTCAGAGAAAAGCTGGTGTACTAGGCAGGTGGGCGTGAGAATCGGGGATGAAGAAGGAAAGGAAGGGGGCCCGGCGGGCTGCTTCCTGATGCCCGGCCCCCACCTCCAGGTTCAAGCTTCTCAGGTCTCCGCTCACTTCTCAGGTGAGTCTTGCTTGGTATTGTGTTTCTGGCCTCTGCCCCCACAGCTCTGTTTGGATTGTTCTCCACTCATCTATTCTCCTCTCCTCTCCCTGCAAACCTCAGCTTTCTAGGTGAATTCTTTCTCCTCTAAATCAGAACAAATCCGTTCCCCCTTTCCCTTCCCCCGCACATCACTTCCATCTCGTTCTCAGAACACGGGGAGTGGCTCATGCACCTGTCTCCCTCATTAGAACTAAGTTCTTTTGAGGAAGGTGCTACACATAACTCATTTAAAAAAAACCCAACTATTTATTAAAGCGTAACTTACACAAAAAGTTCACATGGTCTGAGCATCTTCCTCGATGAGTTTTCACAAACGTAATACACCTGTTTAACCTACATTCAAAACAGCATAACCAGCTCCTCAGGACCTCCCACTCCTGCTCCCTTTCAGTCACTGCCTCCACCAAGGTAGCCACCTTCCCGGCTTTTACTGCTGTGGATGAATGACGCCTGCTTTTGTAACTTTCTCATAAAATCAGGCAATATGTGCTCCTTTGTCTCTGTTTTCTTGTGAGAGTCACCTTGTATGTGTATATTTGTAGGCCTTGAATTTTGTGTTCTATTGCAAATAAGCCAACATTTATCTATTCTACTAGGTATTGTAGTTTCCAGTTTTATGCTATCACAAACAGCACTACTGTGAACCTTCTCGTTCATGCCTACTGGTGAACGTACACATGCATTTCTGATGGGTATATACATTGCTGGTTCACAGGGTATGACTGTGTCCAGTTTTAGAGGATACTGCAAAATGGTTTCCAAAGTAATTGCACCAATTACATTCCCACGGGCAGTGTCTGAGTACCAGTTGCCTTGCTTCCTCGCCAACACTTGCTAACTTCCTGCTTTTCACTGTTGTTATGTGGTAGTATACAGTGGCATCACCTTGTAGTTTTAGTTAGTGTTTGTTTCCCTTTTGACTAAAGAACACCTTATTATGTTTATTGCCCATGTGAAGTGTTAAAATAATTTTTTTGATTGGGTTTTCTGTATTTTTCTGATTGGTTTATAAGTGTTGTTACTCTTATGGAAGGCAGCTATGCTCACCACTATACCACCAACGTGGACTGTTGTTACTCTAATGTGAACTCATTTTAAAATTTCTCTGCAGCCCTGAGCACAATTGGTTTCCACATTCAGTAAAGTTTTGCTGTGTAAACTAAGACAAAAAGGGCACTATCCAACCTTAAGCATTAAGGTGGGCTTCACCCCTATGCCATGTCCCCTTTCCTCACTGCCACAGCCTCCTCACCAACTAAAAAGGGAGTATTTATTAAGGTAAGCTGGGATGAGACTAAGAAAAATGCTGGAGTCCTGGTGGACCTCATCCTGCTGTCTGTCTGTCTGTCTGTGGGCAGCTGTTGATTGAACACTCTTACCCAACAGTGATTTTTGGACTGTTCAGCTATGGATACTGTGCCAGTGTGGGGATGGTCTTCATTCATTCATTCATTCATTCATTCATTCAACAAATATTTACTGAGCACTTCTAGGCACTTAAAATATATTTGTGAGTAAAACAAAGATCTCTGTCCTCATCAAGCTTATATTAATGATCAGTGATAAACATAAATTCTTAAATTGCGTGGTATGTTAAAAGGTGATCAGGGCTATGCAAAGAGGGAAAGTAGGGCAGGTTAAGATGAATCAGGAGTGTTTTGGGGTCAGTTGGCAATAGGATGAGGTGGTGAGCTTGAGCAGAGGTGGAAGGGGATAGGCAGGCAGCCATAAGAATATCTGAGTAGTATCACAGAAGGAAGGGCTGGTGCAAAGGCCCTTGGTGAGAGTGTGTCTGACACGTTCAGGACACAACAAGGACAGGAGGTCGCAGAGGTCATAGGAGTCCAATCCTAGCAGGCCTAAAGGCAGCCTTAAGGGGTTGCTTTGATACAGCATGAAATGGAATTGGAGAATCTGAGCAGAGGAGTCACATGCTCTGACTTACATTGTATACAGCTCCAGCTGCCCTGTTGGAAATAGATTGAAGGTAGCAAGGATAGCAAGATGGTGGCCCAAAGAGAGTTCGATAATGACAAGTGAGAGATGCTGGTGGCTGGGACAGGGTGGTCGCTGTGGAGGTGGGAAGAAGAGGTGAGATTTTGGATACAGGTTGCAGGTTGAACAGGATTTCCTGGTAGAGACCATGTGGGTATGAATGAAGATAGGAGTCAAGAATGGCTCGGCTTCCCTGAGACTGTCTGGGTCTGGTCTGGCTCATGACGACTGCTCCTTTCCCACCAGGCCCGTGTCTTCTCGCAACTCCTTCTGGCATCTAATCCTGTGTCTCGATCCCAACCCGGGCCAGGTAACCCTCACCCAGTGGCCACTTCTTTTCCTCTTTCCAAGCCATTGTTATGATACAGACTCTCTAGCTTCCCTCAAAGCTTCACTTTGAGCTCCAAAAACTTACTCTAAAAGCAAAAAGGTATTTTTCTTCTGCATTCCCACTGAAGCCTTCCTAATTCTCCCCATGTCCACATGCATGCCTCTGATCTATGAAGCAGAGTCACCAAAAATAAAAAAAGGATGATTATTATTTCAACATTATTTGTTACTTAGTTTGTTTACTCCTTGTATGTTTCTTTCTACTTAGAATTAGAGAAACTTCTGGTGTTAGGGCTGAAAGAAAACAAAGAGATCGCGCACTTGCCTTTTATGAGAAAAACTGAGGCCAGAGCAGGTAAACTGAGGCTCAGGAGGATAAATCTGAGATCCAGAGAGTTAAACCATTCTATGGGTCAGTTTGTTTAGTGATTAGACTGCAGGTTTGCCACCATCAGAGAAATGATCCTTCCATGATAACTCTCAAAAAGAAGACAATGGGCCCCAAGTGGTGTCGCTTATGATAAGCCCCCTGTCACCACATAGAGACTCAACTTAATTACAGTTTCTTCAAGAAATAAAGTTTTAAGACAGTCAATCAGGAATTGCCTGATCAGAACTAGTTAGGTCATCGCCTTATGGGCCCTGCCATCCCTTAAGGAAGTCCCTTTGCAATAACCATGCTGTGTTTTTGCCTCGGATAAACTTCCTTATTCCCTCTCCCTTCTGCTTCTAAAAGCCTTTCATTTTGTAACAGTTCCTCGGAGCTCCTTTCTATGTGCTCATTTGGATGCTACCTGATTTGAATCCATTTTTTTTCTCAAATAAAATTTAAAAAATTTTCATATGCCTCAATGTATCTTTTAACACAGCTGACCCGGGGTTACCTCATCTGCGAAGTTTCTGAGCCTCTCATCTGGGCTTTCTGTTGCCTTTGGCCTTCTTTTCTCCTCATTATCTGCCTTCAGATAAGCTCTGCGGTCCAGGTCTCCCCATTTTGGTAGCAGATCTGGTACATGACATAGTCACATTGAAAGCAGGTGTATCCCTCAGAGGCCTCTCTGGGCTCCTCCGGGTTAAGCTGACCTTTTGACAAGGTTCTGGAGGGCTGTGTGCCTTCAGGAAGGGCAGCCAGCTGTCTTTCCCTGGGGCCCCAAGCCCAGCACCATAGCAGGCTCCTTCAAGCAGGCCCAGCCTCCCCACGCAGAACGTGGCCTCTGTCTGGGGCTATTTAGTGCATTCTCTTGGCCAATCTTGGACCTCTCTTACAATAGCCACAGTGTATTTCCCTGGCTTGCATGGTGCTTGGATTAACTTAAACAAGCACAGGCAGGGCCGCTGGTTGGTGGGATGGGAAGGCTGGGCTGGGGGTGCTGGCCAACGCTGCATAATTTGTGGCCACCTCTCATTGCAGGCATCTGAGCCCAGGCCCTGTTTCCCTGAATCAGTTGGTTGATGTGTCCTTGGAAAGAAGGCAAGGCATGCTTGTTTGGCTGCTTGCTGACTGCATTATAAAAGTTTACAAGTGTATACCACAACCAATATTAAAATTTACACACTCATAGGTGTGTACAGCACCCAGAAATGTATGTGGGGGTGCTGAAGCTCAGAGGAACGAAGCAAGGTAGGTTTCAGGCAGTGAGAGGGTGAGAGGCAGAGCTAGAATTCACCTCAGGGTTCCCGTGACCCCACATCACATCCCATCCCATCCCATCCCATCCTTTCCCACTGCATTGCCCATGAAGGCCCTGACAGCTTTGTGGTAAGAGGGGTGTTCCATATGCATCCCTGCTTCAAGGGAGTCACCAGGCTTGTTCTCCACCCTGAGGTGTAAGTTACCAGCTCAGCCTGCCCCAGTTGCAGCCCTGTTCTGCAGAGGTTCCCTATATCAGATCTACTTACCCTTTTCTGGACCCTGATGAGCATTATGGAACCCCCATCTGTACGCTCAGAGGTGATTGAGCTGGTGAAGTTGTCCCCTGATGCCCTTTGTTCTGGAGCTGTCCTATCGACAGCTGGCATAATGGGAAAGTGAGGGACCCGGCGTCAAGCAGCTGCTCTGAGACCTGTGGTGTGTTGTGCCTTGTGACCCAGGGAACTGCTGCTCTGGGGTCCAGTTTTCTCATGCATGAAACAAGGGGGTGGGGCTGGAGTAATCTTTCTGGCTCCACCTGATTGCAAAATCCTGTGCTTCTTTTTATAAAAGTAATCAACCAAACAAAACAAGCCAGGAATACCTCCCTGAACAAAAGTACTCCCAATATCCATATCCAAAGACATCTGTGACCTGGGCGAGGGCATTTATGAACGTGGTTATATGATTCTAAAATGGAGGCTGCTAAAAGTTGGTCAGAAATTTTCAAGCAATGCATTCTGGTAGATTTTAATCCATGAAAGTCCTCTGAGCAATATTTCTAATATATATTTTGTCAAAGATTTGATGCTCTCTGCTTAGGTATTTCTAACAAGCTCTCTCCAAGCACACTTCTTTGAAAATGCATTAGATAACACAGTTCCTTCAATTCCATATCTCCCTTTCTGTCTTAACGGGAAAAGCCATTTCACGTTATTAATGACAAGCCATTTTGCAGAGTGCCCAGGTTAATAGAAGAGATAACTGGCAAAATATAAATGTGTAATCCTAACATGCTGAAGATAAAACAGAGGTCTAATGCTGAATACATAATGTGGAGAACAGGAGACAAAGTTCCCAGCTGGTGTAGAATTCCTGCCGCAGCACAGCCCAGCCATGGCCACCCGCTGGCCCATTTGTTTCCAACTTGCTACATTCTTGCTTTCTTTTTTTTTTTCTTTTTTTCTTTTTCTTTTTCTTTTTTATTTCTTTTTTTACATATTTTATTGATTTTTTTGCCCCCCTCCCTCCCTCCCACACACCCCCTCCCTCCCCAGAGTTTTATGTCCATTGGTTGTACTTATATGCATGTATACAAGTCCTTCGGTTGATCTATTGATATTATCTCCCCCAGATCCTCCTCCCCTCCCCGCTGTAATTTGACAATCTGCTTGCTGCTTTACTGTCTCTATATCTATCTTTTGGTTCATCAGTTTATAATGATCTTTATTATCCACAAATGAGTGGGGTCATGTGGTGTTTCTCTTTTCTTTTTCAACTCAACTATCCCCCTTGAACCCAAGTCCTAGGATTTCAGAGTTGAAAAGGTGTTCCTAGAGAATTTTAAGAGCGAGGTGACTGAGGGAGGGGACTCACCTAGAAAAAACACTGCCAGTTTTCTCAGGTACCTGCGCAGTCTCCTAGTCCAACACTTTGCCAATATTCCAACATTGCAGGTGCCTTCTGTCTTTCCTGCAACCGCCCAGACCAGGGAGAGGAAGCAGGGATTTAACAAATGGAATTCAGAGCACAGTGGATTCCAGTCCCAGCTTCACCCCTTTACTCATCAGTCTCCCCTACTGTAAAATGAGTTCATACAGATAAAGCCCTGTGCAATCTAATGAGTGTTCAGAAAAGTTAGCTATTATCCTTAATCATTGTGATCTATAATATAAGTTCATTTGTTTTGTTAGACCATCTATATCGAGAAGCAAAGGACAGGACTGGAAGACTTCTTGACATCACATCTGGCTCAAGAATTGTGTCTTTGCTTGGTAGTCCTCAAGTTCAGCATCAGAAGGCACGTGGTAGTTGGCTGCTCTGTGTCCATTGAAGGTTAAGAGGGAGGCACTGAAGTGGTAGCAGAGGTCACTGGGGTGAGCTATGACTTGAATGTTTGTGTTCTTTCCAAATCCACATGTTGAAATTTTAACCCCATCAGGATGGTATTTGGGGGTGGGCCTTTAGGGAGGTGCTTAAGTTGTGAGGACGGAGCCCCTTAAATGGGATTTGTGCTCTTAGGCACCTCACGGAGCTCTGTCCCACTGTGCCTGTGAGTACACAGCGAGAATTCTGAAGTCAGCAATCCAGAAAAGGGCCTTCACCGGACACCAAATTTGTTGGTTTCCTGATCTTGGACTTCCCAGGCTCCAGAACTGTGAGAAATAAATGTCCGTTGTTTATAAGCCACCAAGCCTATGGTATTTTGTAACAGCAGCCTGAACGAACTAAGACAGTGTGGATTTCTTAGCTCCAAGAGTGTGGACTCACCTTCAGTGGCATATTTGAAGGAGACCCTGGGACCAGCAGCCATCTCATGTAAATGGCAAGGAAGTCAAGTGACCCTTGGAATTCTTTCCACTATAAGAAGCCTGGGCTTCCCACTGCAAAGTTTAATGAGTTAGCCTCACTTCATAAATATTGAATGAATTTAATTCTCCAGGACCCAGAAAAAAAAAAGAAAGAAAAAAAAGAGGGCTTAACCCTGAGGATTATGAGAAAACGAAAAAGAGTTGGAGCTGGATAAACGGCCTTGAAAACCTGGTGCTTTGAAACTCTTATGCATTTCCAGCTGCATGGCCTTTGGCAGTGACCTCATCTCCCTAAACCTCAGCTTCTGCCTCTATAAAATGGGGGGAATGTCCTTTCTTCTTTATAGGGCTGTAATGAGAATTGATGAGGCAACACATAAAATGTATTTAACACACTGCCTGGCACATAGTAAGTAATTAATGCTACTGATTATTGTAATGAATTTTTAAAAAGCTAATGCTTCATTCAATTACAATCCTTTGACAAAAAAAAAAAAAAAAGTAAAATGCCTCAGCATAAATGTGCAATGAGGAAAAAATTTTGTCTTTTATTTATCAATTAACCCCCCAGCATTTAAACAAGAAACATTTCACAGAGCGCTTTTGAATAGGTAGTTCCTGAAGCTGTCTCTAGGAGAAAACCCTCTCAGGTGTATAAACAACCCACACTATTTGGGAAAAACAAAGACGGCTGGATTGATCTGAGTTGATTGCTTCTGGAAATAACAAATTGGCCGAATTCAACTATTTCCTCCTTCTTCTGCCAGTCATTTTTTAGTTCAATATAGTCTTATTATGAAATTGGAACTGAGCTTGGTTCTGGGTAATTCAATCTCCAGGTATGAACCATCTGGAATGTTTTGTGGAAGACCTTGAAAGCCTTCTGGGCAGGGAATGGATGCCCGGAGAACCAGAGAGCGGATGGATCCAGGTTTTCAGTGTCTGGTGATTTGGTAACACACTTCCCTACACCTACTCGCTCCCTCACTCAATGAGTTTGAGCCATGCTACTCTGTTTGGAAGGACCACCGGGAAAAACCTCAGGGATGAGAGGGGCCAGCCCGTCATCCTGTAGATGAGAAAGCTGAGATTTAGTGAGTTTGCATGACCAGCATCTATTACTCTTCGATATTTGCCTATTGGTTTCGACACAGTGCTCCATTTTCTTCAAGCAAGACCTATGGAGGGAAATTCCAACCATTTCCCAGTTTCCATGTTATTCACAATAAAACAGAAATGTATTTTTACTAAAAGTGTCAGCTCCTTAGGTCCGGGTAAACCTGTTTCCCTGGGAGATGGTGGGGAGGAGGCAGGGTATCTGTCCTCAGGGGTTGGGGGGCTGGTGGTGCCAATGGGCAGAGTAAGGAAGACCCTCACTGCCACCTTGTGGCCATCTGGAGCCACAGAGGGTCATTACTGGGGCCATCCGTCTGTTCAGCTTCTTTAGCTGTTTTATCAGTGCATTCAGCGTTGCTTCAGTGCAGCTGTCGTTACTATTTTTCATTCCGGTGCATTTCACTTTCTTTAGTCCCAGGAAAGGGAAAGTTGTTGAAAGCTAGCAAAATTCTATATTCTGAAAAAATATTTGCAGGGAGGGAGAGGTCAGGATCCTATGATGAAATGTTCGAAAGTCTTGCAAGATCCTTGTCTCATCTTTTTGTGCCATCTCTCTCCATGAGCAGAGATTTATGGAGCAGAAGTGAGGCCCGGAGTTGGCACCTGTCATTGTTATCACCTGGCCAGTGGGGGAAGTCAGGACAGATGAAGATTCATTTATTATAACACTTAACAATCTTGTCTGTTGTCCAAAATTGTTCTCACATTACATTTTGAATAGTATCAGATTCAATATCATCAGTTGAAATACTCATGATACTTTTCAGTGCAAAAAAAAAAAAATGACTTTCATGGCATGTATTATCAGAAGGATTATAATAAATTAAATGCCTAAACTGGCAAAGTGCAAACAATTTTGACTCAGATCTAAATGTTTGCACTGGCTGTTTAAACATTTAATTTGTTAGAATGGAAGTACCACCACAAAATGAGCATGTTAATTACATTTGGGCTTCGACAACGTGAGTCATCCCACGAACACGGAACGTGACAAACCCAGACATCAAGAGTCAATGCGCGTTGATTTCTCATTCTCCAAATGAACACTTAGCATCCTTAAACTCCACAGACATTAGTGATTTTTAATAAACTGTCTGCCTTTCTGAGGTGACTTTAGATGATGCTGTAAAATGTTGTTAGTCTGGGAAACAACTTTGCTTTTAAGTTTGAGGGAAGTTATCACCCATAGACAATTGATTAAAGTGGTTACATGGGTAATTGGTTCTGTGTCTTTACATTAAAAAATATAAAAATGTAGCCCACCCATTTTGTCTCAGGGATTGATTCCCAGTCGGGGCACGTGCCTGGGTTGCTAGGTTGTAGGCTTGATCCCAGAAGGGGGCATGTAGGAGGCAGCCAACTGATGTGTTTCTCTTTCTCTCCATCCCTCTTCCTCTCTCTCTCTTCCTTTCTCTCTCTCTCTCTCTCTCTCTGTCTCTCTCTCTCTCTCTCTCTCTCTCAAATCAATTAAAACATCCTATTTAATAAAAGCCTAATATGCAAATTGACTAACTGGCTGAAAATCCAGTGGAATGACCAGTTGCTATGATGCACACTGACCACCAGGGGGAAGATGCTCAATGCAGGGCCCAGGCCAGCCAATCACCCCACCAGTCGTCCCACAGATCAGCCTTGTTCGCCAGCCAGGCCTGGGGACCCTATCTGTACATGAATTTCGTGCACGGGGCTTCTAGTATTTTAAATACAATAAAGAATATGAAATACAAAATCTAAATTCCTAAAGCCCAGTTTATGGAAACAACGAATCTGTATCATTATCATCATATTATCCTCCTCCTCATCATTATCACCATTGGCATCATGACAATCATTATCTTCACCATCATCCCCATCACATGTTTTGTATTAGTGGAATATCCCAGCCTAATTCTCTTATCTGGTCCTGGTTCTGCCACAGAACAGTAACAGTGCTGGTTAAGGTACCCATCTTCTCTAAACTTCAGGTTCCTCATTTGTGAAATGAGGGTATTTTTATTAGCTGGGGAAGGCTAAGCTAGTATATCAAAGAGGCCTCCAAATGCAGTGATTTAAGTAAGGTACTTCATTTTTCCCCTTAGAAATAGCCCAGGTGTTTTGACAGGCAGCTCTTGACTCCTTACTTAAAAACTCTTGGTAGCTCCCCACTGCCAGCAGAACTAAATCCAAGGCCCTTTTTTTCTTTTCTTTTTTTCAAACTGACCCTAACCCACACTTCTGACTTACTCACCCTTGTCCTTCTACTTCTACCTGTGTCTTTGCTATGCTGTCTCCTCTATCTAGAATGCCATTTTCTACTTCATCTATTGACATCTATTCATTCTTCACGGCCCATCCCCAATGCTGCCTCCTTCAGGAAACCTTTAAGTTGCCGCCCCATGCCCTTTGTCATCCTGTTAGGACGATCATTGTTTTTTCATTTGTCTTGTGATATCTTTGCCTCTTTTATAGTACCCAATTCTGTTTGCCTTATAATTAAGTTAGTTGTTTATTCAAATGGGCTTTATGTTCCTGGAAGTGACAGACTGCATATTATTTACCTGTCTCAGCTCCTTTCTCTTTCCTTGCCTTGTCCAATATCCAGCATTGTTCCTTGCCCAATAAATGTATGTTTAACTGAATGAAGTAAAACGTCTTAGAGATAGAAAAACTCAGTCATCAAAATAGCAACCATTTGCTAACTCAAGGGGCCAATTAGGCAATGGGGCCATTCATTGGAAAATTCCAGATGTGATCAAAACAGTTCCAATTAGATTTACATCTGTGGTAGACCAAAATAGCATATAGAAATACTCATTGGGCCCTCCATCCAGGTGGAATTTTATTCATGTTTATTAGAAAGAACATTCTTCCTGACACAGCCCTGATTTTTCTTAAAACCTTTGTCCACGAACCATGTGAAAACAATACCTAATTTAACTTGAGTATATGCATGGATGTTGTATAACATATGTTTTAAGTCTGTCTCTATTTGTGGAATTTCTACCTCCATTCTATCCCATGCCAGGTTAGAATCTGAGAATTAATTGCCTGGGGGAGTTTCATTTCAAATAGGAACCTGCTCCAGGGATCAAGGGCAGGGAGCTCAGGGCTTTGAGCCCTGCCATGGGTTTGCAGTGCAGTTAGGAAAACTCATCTCCCTTCCTCAGACCTCAGTCGTCTCATTCTTAATGGAACTTCTAGTTTCTCCCTTCTCACAGGGCTGTTTGCACAGATGATGGCAGCTCATTAGTGAAGCTCTTTGAAAAGATCGTGTGGAATCCTGTGGGATACAGTTGGGAAGCTAACCTCCAGGCTTATGGAAATGGATATTAAAACCATGCATCCGCTGTTCCAGTCACTGGGTGCACATGAACAGTCTCTTGGCTGTATTTATAACACTGCATTTTTTCCAAAGAAAGAAATTAAATTTGTTTTTCCAAATTTTACAAATTCAACCATGAGTTAATCTGCTTGAATGAATTTCAAATCACAATTTGCATAATGTCAGGATGAAAATAAAACTTAAAACATAGAGCAAGGGTGGAGGAAAGAGAAATCAAGAGGGAGAGATTCGGGCAGCTCTGCCCCTCTGCCTAGCAATCTGCTTTATTTTTTCCCTTCTTTGCCCTTCAATCCCCCAGCACGTGTAAGTCTTTCTGCTCCTCCCACTTCAAATGAATCTGGCCAGGTGGCATTAATGCTTGTAAAGTAAATGGAAGCTGTAACGACAGTGGCAGTGTCTGCCATCCAGTTCAGGATTTTCCAGTTCTTTGTAACTGTCATTGTACAGCTCACCTGCGATTGGAACTAATCTCACTTAAAATGGCGAGCTTGAAGATGTCTGAGTGTGGTGCCCTCACCTTCCCTTCCTGCCCATGTTTTCCCACTTGGTCCATTATTCCTGCAAGGGGCTGTGCTGGGTCCCACCCGTGGACCGTCCTGTGAAAAGTGAAGACTCAGATGTGAACGGGGCCAGGCTCTGCTTATAAGAAACCCTCCATGTTGTGGGTATGTTCTCATTTTCAGGGGATAAGGCTTAATTCCAAGAATTCATGGGTAATGATGCAGTTTTCAGAGTGGGATAAGTTTGGGGGAGGGCAAAGAACTTTTGGGGTGTCTCAGAAATCATACCCTGAAGCTTATGTTGCTTGTTCATAAGACAGAACTGATTGTAAGAAAAAAATTTATGATGTTCATATGACGACTAGGGAGGCCTTTGGGATGATGTTAAATAACTCCTCCCTCAACACACACACACACACACACACACACACACACACATACACACAGTGAGGACAATCACTCTACACATCTTAAAATCAGGGGCCATTTGGTCACAAATTGTTCAAGCTGACTTCGGCAAAAAGGAAAATTTGTCTCGGAATCCAGGAGAGATGGGGCTCCCGGGAGGCTGAATCCAGGAACTGAAAAGCAACCAGGAGCCATGGCAGCCACTCTGTGGGGCCCCAGGGTCTCTGTTTTCCTGTCAGCTTGATTCACTTTTCTCTTCTTGCTGGTTTTCTTAATCACAGGAGCACCCCCAGGTAGCTGCCTCTTTCCTCATCTATCTGGAAACCCAGGTAGTGCCAAATCTCCCAACTAAGTGACTCTGATTGACCATTAGATTGGCCTATAGATGGCCATTTGGCCAAATTGGCCTGATCATGTGACCACTTTTATTTTTTATTTTTATTATTATTATTTTTTTAAATATATTTTATTGATTTTGTACAGAGAGGAAGGGAGAGAGATAGAGAGTTAGAAACATCGATGAGAGAGAGTCATCGATCAGCTGCCTCTTGCACACCCCCTACCGGGGATGCGCCCGCAACCAAGATACATGCCCTTGACCGGAATCGAACCCGGGTCCCTTCAGTCCCCAAGCCGACGCTCTATCCATTGAGCCAAACCGGTCCCGGCCATGTGACCACTTTTAGACTAATCCTCTTTGGCTGGGTCTCAGCAGGAGGCCAGAGAAGCAGAGTCTTGGGAAGAGAATGTGCAGAGGGTAGAGAAATGGACATCTCTGGTATATTTAACTATTGATCGTTAAGTGATTTTACATATTTTCCAAATTATTTGCTTTTACATCTCTTTCCCTAACTTTAACCAGGAAAAAATATTTCACTTTACTAGTACTTCTTAATAACACCATAGTCTAACTAATAATTTAACAAATAGGGGCTGATGTAAGAAACGTATGTTTCTTTCCTGGAGCCCAACATTTAGTGGAAAAGACAGACCAAAAAAAATCCAAAACAAGTAAACAAAGTAATTACACATTGTGTTGAGAGCAGAAACAGTCTGCTGAGTTACAAGAGAAGGGATGGGGAGGAGGGAGTCTATCTTAGATACTCTTGCCAGAGAACTGCTACGGGGAGTTCACTTCCTAGTGGAATTTGAAGGAGCCAATCATAAAAAGGAGGGGTGAGGATGTGTTAAAAATATTTCAAGCAGAGAGAGGACAGCATGTGCTCAAAGATGCAAACCCTTGAGGAGAAATAGAAATTAATTTACTTTTAATTCCCAACACACTAGATGTTCCAACTCTCCTACATGTTGGATAATTGAGAATTGGATGGTCTTCTTTGGCAGAATCTATTAAGCTCTATTGCAAGTAATTAAATTATAGTATAAATTATAGTAAAGCAGATATTTATTGATAGAATTACATTACCATAAAATAACCTGGCCATTTGCTTGGAGGTATTTTGCTAGTGTTTGGTGTTCTTGGGTAGATTGGAGTGATTTGGGTTGGGGCTGGTCTTTGTTACTTGCCAGCTTATAGCTTTGGCCAAGTTACACGATTGCTCTGTGTATCATTGTTTTCTTCATTGCCACCATTTCAGTTTTCATCTCTGGCTCACAGAGATTTTTTTAAATGACATCTAGTTTATGTTAAAGGAGGAAATGGCCTGGCTATTGTGTCTCAGTGGTTGACCTATGAACAAGAAGATCATGGTTTCACTTCTGGTCAGGGTACATGCCTAGTTGTGGGCTTAATCCCCAGTAGGGGTACGCAGGAGGCAGCCTATCGATGATTCTCTCTCATCACTGATGTTTCTATCTCTATCTTCCTCTCTCTTCAATCAGTAAAAAAAGATCAGGAAATGTGTATAAAGTGACTAGCATAGTATCTGACACTCACTACACATTAAAAGTAGAAAAGAAAAAGTTTGCTCACATCTCCCAGGTATATGAATCAAATTCTGGCGAGCCCTTCCTTTTCATTGCTCTTCAGGGAGTTCTTTATACAACAGAATTGCATAGTGAATACTTTGGAACACATATAGGAGTGAATCATCAACACATAGGAGGCTACTTCTCTTTCTCTCCAATTCCCGCTGTGCAGTGGCAGGAGAATAACACCAGGAAAATGAGAGGAATGCCTCACATGGATGGGGTTGGAAAGAACCAAGAAAACTACAGTACAAAATCCACCTAGAAGAAAACGACTTTAGACTGGAGAAACCTTGCACTCAGCTTTATAAATACTGTGAACAGCAAGAGGGTTCTGGGACAGTTGTTATTAATTGAATTGAAAACAGTTCAAACCAGGAGTTCACTGTAACTGTCATTAACCTCTTGCTAAACAGCAAGTTTGGCTATTAAGCTTCTCAAGTGACTGGAAGGCCTGGGAGTGAAATAACCAAGGTGACTTCAAGGCCATTCTAGACGTCATTAGACATGGAAAGGGGAGAGAAGGAAAGGCCTTCTTCCCAGGAGTAAGTCCTCATTGCTAGAATGCAGTCCTCCTTTCTTTGGCAGTTGGGAGATGCCCTCAGCTCACCTGACTGCTCTATGCCCAAATGTTTCTGCTAGGATTCACCCCTCACAAAGAACCCTTTCAAGGGAAGGTTTTTTGAAGCAACCAATCAGCACAAGTGCAGAAGAAACACTCGCCATCTACCACAATAATCATGGTATGCAAGGACAACCAATGGGTATCAGATGTTTGAGAAAAACCAACAACATGAGAGAGAAGTGTAAAGAATAACAAAACTGCTGATCATGGAGAAAAAAGGGATAATTCAGGAAATAGAAGCGAAGTTAACAAAACAAACTGGTAAGGAAGTGTACTTGTTGCAATAATAACAAAAACAAACTGCTTTGAAAAACAAAGACCTAGAGAGCAAAGAATAATTCTGCAAAGTTCATCATGAAATTTCCAATAAAGGGACTGAGCAATATAATAAGCCTTACTAGTGATCTGGAAGATAAGGCTTAGGAAATTTATCAGAAGTTAGAACAAAAATACATGGAGATGAAATACACAGGTAAAAAAAAAGGTCAATCCAGGAAGGCCCAAAACTCCAATTGAACAGGAATTCCAGAGGCAGAGAACAGAGACAAAGGAAGGAGGAAAATAATTGAGAAAATATTTCTTCAAGTTAAAGAGAGACAAGAATCATTTATTTTAAAGGAACTACTGAAAGCCAGTAGAACTAATGTGAAAAGATTCACATCAGAAAATCCTGGCAAAATGAATAATTCTGAGGATAAAGGAAAATCTGAAAAGCTTCTAGGGAGAAAAGAAAGCTTATCTACGATAATAGATAGGGAAATACAGTTTTTTCCCCTTCCCTTCCCTTCCCTTCCCTTCCCTTCCCTTCCCTTCCCTTCCCTTCCCTTCCCTTCCCTTCCCTTCCCTTCCCTTCCCTTCCCTTCCCTTTTCTTTTCTTTTCTTTTCTTTTCTTTTCTTTTCTTTTCTTTTCTTTTCTTTTCTTTTCTTTTCTTTTCTTTTCTTTTCTCTCTCCATGTCATTCAGATGGGACTATAAATTTCATAGGATCACCCCTTGGATAAGGGCTGTTTGGAAACATTGGGACTTTTTATTTTTTTATTGATTTTTTACAGAGAGGAAGGGAGAGGGATAGAGAGTTAGAAACATCGATGAAAGAGAATCATCGGTCAGCTGCCTCTTGCACATCCCCTACTGGGGATGTGCCTGCAACCAAGGTACATGCCCTTGACCGGAATCGAACCTGGGACCTTTCAGTCCGCAGGCCGACACTCTATCCACTGAGCCAAACTTGTTTCCGTACATCGGGACTTATTTAAAATGCCACGGGATGCTGGACAAATTGTTAAAAATCGGGACTGTCCCGCCAAAAGCGGGATGTCTGGTCACCTTACCCTTGGATTCCAGAGAGAGGCTCAGGACCCAGATCTTACCAATCAGAGAATCCCATTCCATGGCTAGAGTGATTAGCTCAGGTGAGCAGGGAACCCCAACATCTCACTCAGGGTCTTCTCCAGGATTTTCTTTATGTGTTAATGGGGAGTCAGTCTCTTTCTTTGGGGTTACATGACTACAGGGATGGTACCTGCAATTGTGTTATTTTTCTTGTACAGAGAGGAAGTTTGTCACAGTAGTCCAGAATGAGACTAACAGACAAATAAAGCCACAGACTTGGAAAAGAACCTTAATGACACTGTTCAGACCACTGGATTCAAGCCATACTAGAGGCCAGCCCCCCCTCTGCATTTCCCAGGCATGAGGTGATAGATTATCTATGTTGCTGAAGCTAGCTTGAGCTGGGTTTGTTCCATGTACTTACAAAGGAATGAAAATCACGGTGGCATCAGACTTCTAACTAGACAGATGCTAGAAAATAAGGCAGAAAAATCTTCAAAGTCCTGAGGGAAAATGATTTTGAACTTAGAACTTTATATTCATTCAAATTAGCATCCCTGAGTAAGGATATAATGACAGAAGGTTTTCACTCACAGAACTTCCCTGAGAGAATTTCTCAGGAATTCATTATAGCAAAAAGAGAAAGTGGATTCAAGAAGCAGGAAGATGTAACATGGAAAATAATGTTGTGTAAACCCATCTGTAAAAGTTATAATCAATCTGAATAAATACTGATGCATGATACAAAATATGCACAATAGCATGGAACTAAGATTCTGAAAAACTATGTCATGGGAGGGAGGTGCTGTTAGTTACTAAGTCACATATTTTTAGGGAGAAGCTACAGATACTAAATCTAGGCACTCATCGAAAAAATTGTCAAAATTTAATGACCACCACTAGAAAAATAAAAGTAAATATATAATTTCCACTAATATGCTAATGGTTGTGATGCCCTCACATTGTAATGATCAATCAACAGGAGGCTATGTGTGTGGTAAGGCGGAGCCACCAAGTTGCTCTGGAGACAGGATGGAAGTGGGGAAGCACCCAGGGGAGGCAGGACCAGCCTGAGGTGACTTGCAGGACCAAGGGCAGGGCTTGAAGTGACCAGAGGGATTGGGGTGGGGCCAGGTTCTGGGAAGAGAGATTAGGGTGTCAAGGCAGGGCAACAGGTGGGTGGGTGGGGTGTGCACGATTCCTCGCACCAGGTTACTATTCTATAATAATAAAAGCATGATATGCTAATTAGACTGGGCAACCGAACAACCTTCTGGATGTCCTTCCAGACAAAGCCATGATGGAGGGGGCTGAGGCAGAGGCAGTTAGGGGTGATCAGGCAGGCAGGCAGAGTGGTTAGGGGCGATCAGGCAGGCAGGTGGGTGGTTAGGGGTGATCAGGCAGGCAGACAAGTGGTTAGGGGTGGTCAGATAAGCAGGTAGAGTGGCTAGGGGCAAGCAGGCAGGCAGGCAGAGGGCTCAGGGGCTATCAGGCAGGCAGGGGAGAAATTAGGAGCCAGCAATCCTGGATTGCAAGAGGGTACAAGCCAGCCTGAGGCTCTCCCTCTCCTCCTCACCCTCTGTCATGCATGAATATCATGCACTGGGCCTCTAGTGATATAGAAAAATATAAAAGGGATATAAATAGGCAATTCACAATAGAAGAAATGTAAAAGGTCACTATGTATGTAACAAATGCTCAACATTATTAATAAAAGGGAAGTGCTATTAAAATAAGGATATGATGTCAATTTTTACCCATAATAAGATAGACAAAAGTGTTGAAAAGTGGAAACCATTCAATAATGGCACATAAAAGCTTTTGGCTGCAAGTAGCCCCAAGCCATGACTTAAACTACCTTGAGGAGCTAGCTAATTTTTTATCGGACATAACCCAAAGTCAAGAGGTATAGCAGCTCCAGGTATGGTACCTTCAGAGGCTTGTAATGACTTAGGTCCTTCCTCTCTCCTGGGTCTGCACACTTTATCCCAAGGCTTTTCTCTTATAGTGATGAAAGGGTTGAGATGGGTCCAGTTACCACATCCAGTCCTGATGGGCTTCAAGGAAAGAGGAACCCTTTCTCGTGACCATTTTAGGAGAGAGGAAACCTTTCCAGAACCCTCCGCAGGTGCGTTTTCCTTCCTGGGTCCCTTGCCCATCCCTAAATCTATCTTTGGAAAGGAGCATGGGCTTATCCTCAGCATCTGGGGAGTCAACCGCCATGACCTCCCTAAGGAGGGTGTGGGAAACCGGTACTCACGGTTGAGGGAAAAACGCATCAGCACAGCCATTGTTATCTTTCAAAATGTGAAATTGGCACATTCTTTGAATCATCACTTCAGGCATCTATGCTACAGAAATACCGGCGCACGGCACAAGAGACATTTACAAGGCTATTTATCGCAATGATGCTTATCTTAAAAATTGGATACCCTCTAAATATCCATCAGCCATAGAACGGTATATTCACACAATGCAATACACGGCAGCTGTTTCAAAAAATCTCTGAGGCATACGCGAAAAAATTGTTATAAAAATGCTGCATTTATGATATCAACACACATATAAGCTACAACTATTTGCATGCAAATGCATAGGAAAGGAACTCGGAGGATACATGCCTCACTTCTAAGGAGAGTCAACTGGTGGAATATGAAGATTCTTCTTGCTATCTTTTGCTTGACATTTTTTTTTTTTTCTGACCATAGTGGCTTAGACAATAAAGGCACCTAAGTATCTCACATAGAAAGTCTGGAGGAAGGAGCCGAGGGCAGGGATGGGCAGCAAGTCAGGGATACTGGCAGGGCTCCAGCTCGCTCTCTCTGCTGGGCCATGCCTCTGCATGTCGGCTTGTTGTCCTTCAGTTTTTGCAGACATTCTTAAACGTCCTCAGTTCACAGTGCCCTTAGTGATTTAGAATTTTTGTTCCTGGCACCACTAGGCCAAAAGAAATATCTGACATTTCTGTTTATAGTAGATTAGTTACACCCAAAGAATTTAATGAGTACTTATGCGCTAACAATGTAGAAGCTATTTGAAAAAAAAAAAGTACATAGATGTTGAAAGAAAAATTACTTCCATTTAATTGGTGAGTAACTACAATTACTTACAAATGGGATGTGTGCACTGTACAACTCCTCGCACCTCCCCACTGCCCTCACATTGCTTTCACAGAGCACTTTTCTTTAAGCACAGCCGCTGCTGAAACCTAGCTTCACAGAGATATGACGTCACCCAAAGGCACGTAGTGGGATCTAACTCTGAAACTGTGAATACCTCGATCTGGTAGTTGGAGCCATGTTTGACAGATGCCGGGTATCACTGCTTTTAAGTTCCCCTTGAAGCTTTACTTCATGAGGTCTCTGTGAGTTAACTATGGCATCCCAGGGTGCCCTAGCACATAGTTTGGAAACTGTGATTGCAAAATGGTTGCCTCAGTTTCAAGTGTACATCTATACACTACAGTGTTCATGGAAGGAAGAAGCTATAGGCTTTTTCATTAGTTTATTTAAATTTTTTTTTCAAGTTTATTGAGCTACAATTTCATTCTCTAAAATTTTGAGTGTGTGATTATAAGAGTTGACAAATGTGGACATCTGTGTAATTATCACCACCATCAAGATACAGAACATCTTCACCAACCAGAAAAGTTTCTTCGAACCCCTTCCCACAACCCCCCCAGCAGTCAATGACCTGTATTCTACTGCTCTAGATTAAATTGACCGTTTCTAGATCCGCAGAGAAATGAAACATGCAGTGTAGATGGTGATTCTGAGATTCATCAGTGTTGCCACATGTATCAGTACTGTAGTTTATTCATTTTAACTGAAGATTAATATTCTATTGTTTGAATATACCAGTTTGTTTATCCATTTATATGCTGGCAAACAGTTTTTTTTTTTTTGTTTTTTTTTTAAGTTTTGGCTATTATGCATAGAGCTGCTATGAACACTAAGGCACAAATCTATGTGCACAAGTGTTTTTCTCTTGGATTATCTAGCTACCTGTCTGTCTGTCTATCTATCTATTTATCTATCCACCCATCCATCAATACATACATACATTTATCTATCTTTTTAAAGAGATAGTAAAATTATTTCCAGAAGTCTTCCATCAGACTTTCACTTATGTATCACTGGCCAGTCCTGGGTCACCCTCACACCCCTAATCCAATTACTAGAAAGAGGAATGGGATCACCTTGAAGCAATCAGTTCACATCCTTTGGAGCTGGGGACTGAGGTCCTCCCTGGAGCAAGTTCCCTCCCCAAATACAATCCAAAGAAGAGAGAGATGGCTCTTGTGTTAGCAGTCAACCATGTCTGCCTCTTTATCTGTGGGTGTTTTTACTACAGAGTACGGAAGCATCATTAATTACTTATCACAGTAGAAGCCTTTTCTATGACATAAAGGTGCTTAAGTCTATCTGTTGCTGACAAATATTCAACAGTCCTAGAAATAAGGCAAGAAGAAAAACACATAAACAAACAAACAAACAAACAAAAAACGTTGACAGAAAGAGAACTGCTCTGGGGGATATGATTTGAGGGCACGAGTGTCCTGTCGAGAAATTTTACCAACTGGCTGCCAGATGTGGGCTTGCCCTGGGTTGAGGCGCAGCTGGTCTGCCCTCCAGTAAATCAGATGTGGAAGGCAAGGACCATCTGGCACATAAACTTGGCAGAGCCTGGAAAGACAAGCTAACTCACGTGTGAAGTTATTATTATTGTGGATCCACATGAACGGAGCCTGGCACTGCAGCACCGGGAGCTGACTCCTTCCCCAGGGCTCCTCTCCTGCTGCTGCTGACGGGAGATGGGGGGGGTGGGGGGGTGGGGGGGGGCTTCCCTGGTCACAGCTGGCTGGGCTTGTGCTCCTAGGAGCTCCAGGAGGGCTGGCCCTTTAATCTGACCTCACTTAGCACTTCTCCCCTTTCTCACCCCTCTTTCCAATTGTCTTCTTTTCCTAAGAGTTTATCTCCTTACTTGCTAAGCTTCTCAACTGCAGGAGTCACATTTTATCTATATGAAGTCCTCACTTAAGGTCAATCAATGATAGGTTCTTGGAAGAGGCAACTTTAAGCAGAACAGCATAGATAAAATCAATTTTACCATAGGCTAATTGATATAAATGAGAGTTAAGGTCCTATGACATATTGAATATTTAAATTCTAAATAAACACCTAAAACACTTTCAATATTAAACATTGAAAAAAATGGGAGCTATATACACATTTAAGAAAGATTAATAAAAATAAGCCAGACCATCATTTTCCAGTCTCCTTATTCCTGTTCAGAGTAACAGAGTAACGGGTGGCAGGAGCTTATCCTGACAGTTCAGGGTGCCAGGCGGGCACCCTCCCTGGACAGAACGCCCTTCCATCACAGGGCACACTCACCCACACCACTCGGACAATGTAGACACTCATGTGCACATCTTTGGGATGCGGGAGGAAACCATTGTATCTGGAGAAACCCCACACAGACATGCAAACTACACATGGCCCAGCTTGGAACTGATGTTTTTCTCATCAATGCTATGACAAAACAATATTACTTAAGGAACTGCTGTATTTTGTTCTCCGTCCCTGCTCCTAGCATCTTGCATTGAACAAAGCAGGTGCTCACCAAGTTGTGAGAATGTCCTTAACTTGCCACAGGTAAGGACAAGAGGGAAGCATATGACAATAGCATTCTCCTTCCACTCTTTGTATCTATTTCTAGATATCTGTTGATGAGTGACATCAAAGAAGGAGCCTAGCAACTAGTTTGTAAACCTAGCCCTAAAAATCCCTGTTGGCCTCAATCCTCCATCATCTGCTAAGAATCATAAGCTGAGTTGGAAGACACCTTAAGAGTGAAGCCCAGACTTGCTCAAGGTCATATTGCTAGGCGGTGCCAGAACAGAAGAGTTATTTATAATCCACTTTATTTCTGGAAGGACTTAAGACAGCTTTTAAGGATGTGACGAAAATATAATTTAGCACAATACAATTAAGAACAAAGGAAGAAAGCAAATAACTTAGAAAGGAGCTGAGAGTGAGGTCAAAACAGAATTATATAACAAAAGACCACCTGGAAGGGGCCAGCCTCAGCCTTGACTCTAACGGTTCACACATCTATATGTCAAAACAAACAAACAAACAAACAAAAAAAAAAAAAAACGAGGCAGGCACAGAATGCACAACGTGCATGAAAGAGAAATGGTCCAGGAGCTCTGAGAAGACCAGTCATTGCTGGTGCCAGGAAGTGACAGGCACTGCTCATAGAAAGAGAGCTGTATGCTTTACAAAAACCCTCAGCAACTTGGACCCCCACAGAAAAAGCATCTCTTGAGTGTCGGGCTGGTGGCTGATGGCAACACAGTGAGACTCATCCTGAGGAAAAGTACTTCATTGTGGGGGTAGGGAAGAACTGAGAACCAAACCTAGGATCACCAGTAGAGGAAAAATGCTTGTTAAATTAAGATGTGAGAACATTTAACCCAGAATCCTGTGACATCAGGATTTCAATAATAATCACTGTTCTTAATTAGCACCCAGAGGCACTGCAGGCCCTAAAGTATTTTTCGGAATCATCTAAGAGAAATTTTTTTAAAAACTCAATCTGGTTTCATATTAATTTAGCACTTAATTAGTTACTGTCATCTGTTCTGGCTATTTCATATGTTTGTTCTAGCCCCTTCAATTAGATTGTTATTTCTTTGAGGGCTGAGTCCATGTATAGGGAAAGTACCATTTTACTTAGCAAAAGAAATGTGAATCCTCTTAGATGTGTTATAGAGGGGAAATCTCTGCCCAAGGAGGGGCCACTAGACTTTCCAGCTAATTCTTCTGAGCTCTTGGTAGATTTATATTGCTTCTTCCACCGAAATGGGGGTAGGTGGTGGTGGTGGTACTGCTTTTCCACTAACACTATCCTTTTATGTCAGCCCCTTAATATCTTTCAGTACATTTGAGACTAATTTGGAATATCAAATAAGACCTTATAAAAGGCTTGGGGATAATAAGAGGAAAATAATTACAGTGAGTAATCTGAAATGACAGAATCTAATTTACAACCATTACCAACATCAACGCCAAGTGATCAATGCTATGGATCACTTGGAAATTATTGATTCACTGTGTTATGCAGATCATCTAAGTTTTGAAACATTGACATTTGTTGATATCACTACCAAACTCATTTTAAAAAGTCTTTAAGTACTGGATAGCTGTCAAGCTCACAGGTTTTCCAAAATTCTAATTTAGCTTGAAAGTTTAAATTTGAAACAAAGACTGACAGTTGTTTTACTTTGTTCATCTTTGAGAAGTCTGTCAAATACCCAATTGTGAATAACCATAGCTTGTTTGCCCATCATTTTTTCAAGTAAAAATGGTGCTCCATGAAAAAGCAACTAATTCAGCTTGCAACTTAATCACACTGCTATTTTTCCTTGAGATCATCATCATCATACTTCTTTTTGAAGTGAAAGTGTTCTATAAATACTTCCCATTTTAGAAAACAGAATATTAAAAGGACATATACCCAATAGTTGAGATTTAATAAGTGTAACAATTGTGACTGCTTCTTCAAGGTCATTCTTGAGGACATTTTTTTTTCTGCAAGTGCAAAGGATATAGTGGTGCCCCGTCTTGGTTTATGCTAAGGTACCAGTATTTGCACCACCCATTTCTCTCACATCATCAGAGCAATTGTCAACATAATGAAAAAGGCAAATAACATCTATGTATTATTATGAAAATAGTTATTTTCTTTGTGGATCTTCTGAAAGATTCTAGCAGGCCTCCATAGGTCCAGTGACCTTACTCTGAGAACCACATCTTTAATCCTATACCTTCTAAGGATCATCTCAAGCCCATCCAGAATCCTTACACCCAGATCCAGTAGTTCAACAGCCAGTCTCTCTCTCTGTTCTACCAAAACCCACAATCTGAACATCCTTTTCTGTCTCTTCCCTAGATGTTTGGTGCTTAAAATAAAAAGAAACCACATGTATTTGCAGGACCATGATCATACTAGACTGGGTGTGAACATCATTAAACCGATATTTGTAAAGAGGAATCAGTTGGGATGGTCCATCCTGAGCTCTCTTAGAGCCCATAAACAGTGCCCTGGTTTGTTCTCTCTCCTCTACATGCCCTTCACATGAGCTAGCTGTGCATGGTGTTGCTGACCCAGAGGTGGCTCCTGGGGGAGAAATAGGCTGCCAGAAGCACTATTCTTGTATCCCAGAACCTCATATACTTTTCTCTGACCAGGAAATCCATATGTTCATATCTTTTTTGTCTGTAATTATGATCACCACTCCTACGTTGATCTTTATCTTGCCCAGAGCAGTGCTCAGTTGGGGATGAGAAGTGCAGTGATAATATTGTAGGGTAAAGACCTAAGGGAGCCTTGGGCATGCTGATAAATGGAATGGTTCTTCAAAGCTGTATTCTTTTGTTTTAATGGAAAACACATAAAAATAACAAACATTTGTGTGCCCCACCAATCAGAACTGACAAATGTTAATGTTTTGTCATATTTATTTTAGATCTATTTAAATAAAAGAAATAAAGGATTACAAGCAAGATTTAGGGCCCCTAAGCCTAAATTCTTTAACTATTCATTTTATACTTATTTTGAAGAATGGCAGTGAGGAAAGGGCAGGAAAGGGTGCTTGCCCTCTCCTCCTCCCAGTAGTTCAGCTTTCTCCAAACTTGCCATCCCCATTCAGCAAACAAAATCCAATACAATTAATGGATAGATGCTCAAAGGCAGTTTAGCAGTTGATCTCCCCATCCCACCTCAGGTTCCCCACCCTAACATGCCAACCTCATGCAGGACTCTTTTTTGGGGAGGAGTTTTGGAACTGTAATTTCCCCTTCTGGTGGCATTCATGAGGGGTTTGATGGGCCTTATGAACTGGTTGTCCCTGCACTGCCACGCCTGTTCGTTGCTCCTTGTCGGGCTGGAGTTACATAAGCAGTGCACACATGGATGACTTGGTCAAACAAATCAGCAGTTCTCTGTGTCCTCAATCAGGAGTAAAAGACAGCACAAACAACCCAGTGTTGCTCTTCTTTTCCCTTACTTCTTCACAGCTACCGTGTTGGATTGCCTGACAGTTATTTTTTTTTAGTTGCCTCTGAAACTAATTCCCCCAGCTTAGGAATTTCTGTGACATCACTCAGCTCATGGCAAGAGCAATGGGCTTCCCTGATTAGTGAAGCTGAAGAACAGAAATGAATCATAGCAGCTTTGTATTTTAGAACATGGGTCTGGGTGAGTGAATGCAGAGATGCGGCCAAAACACAACCCCAGTGACTCAATTCTTAATAATTTTTAATGAACTTAAGTCTGGAGACTTATGTTAAATAAATATCTCCATTTTATAAGCATTAGAAAGAGGGGTGAGGTGGTAGGGTTAGGAAAATAAAGGCCTGGGAAACCACCTGCTTCTGATAATCTTTTGCACTCAGTTTCCCTTTCTGATGGCTTGCTTATGATCTGCTCTCAGAGGGCTGTCAGGGTGAGCAGTATATTTTAAAACGTGCTATGAAAATACCTTACCACAAATCAAAGGCAATTGTCACAGGGACAGGAATTGGGCTTTGTACCAAACAAGGAGAAAATGACAGACCTAGTCTCCTAGATCAGCCAAGCATCCAACCAGAAAAGCAGGAATTATTATGGCTCTTTTCAGAAAACTGGAGGTGCTCTTACAAGCCAACTGGAATAAAAGCTATCGTGCGGAACTTTCTATCATTTGAGAATCAGGTAGAGCAGGACTTAAGAGTCCCAAATGGGTAGCTGAAAATATCTAGGTAGTTACATGTAGAATGTGATTTTGACTAACTTTCATATGCAGACATAGCCTGGGAATTGCCCCTCCACATATATGGGGAGTAACACCAGGACAGAGTGATGACATCAAATTTCTTTACCACAGGAAGATGTTGACCTAGTCCTTAGCACTTCCGCATTTTCCGAATTCTCAGCCCTTCAATGTGCTGGATGATTGAGGGCTTTTGGCAAATAAGTAGCATTAATCATAACCAGGTAAAGTGGTAGCTGAAAGTCAGTTGCTGAACAATATTGAGACTCTATCCCTACCCACTTACCCATCACCTCCAACAGCCCAGCCTTTTCTCTGATGGTTTAGTGACATTCATTAGAATAAAATCTCCACTCCTCTACAGCGACTTTCTTAGAATTGATAGAAGATTCGGCAAACTAGACAAAGTCTTAATAGGATAAGAGACTAATATCCAACATTTAGCATAGAAGGCAATTTGGCACTTTCATCAATTTAATGGTTTGTTGTATTTAAAGAACACAAGCAAAGATTTGACAATTATTTGGATTATTTAAGCCACGTGGCTTCAGATACCAAAATGGACTAGCCCACATCACATCTCTAGATATATGGTGCCCACAGACTTTTTGAGGATCTCTTGAGCTGGGTCTAAAAAGATGTGGCTGCATTGATTCTGAAGACGAGGAGGGCTTAACCTTTGGTAGATGAGGTGACTTGTTTATGGCTGATGCTAATTCTGCATCCTCCAAGCACTCCTGGAGTCATTAGGATAGCTAGTGTAGGTGAGATGCTGAAATCTAATGGTCATGTTTGGTTTGGAAGCATATTTAGCACAAATTCTCTGTGGGGACATATGTTGATTTGTAGATACAGAGTCTCTTGGCTATGGTGTGTAACCATGACCTTCAGTGCTTGGCTCAGTGAATCATTCTATTCAGCAAGTGCTTTTATTGAATCCTTATTATGGATCAGCCAGTATAGCAGGTGGTGGGGATAGAGAGAGATGAAGGACTTAGGCAGTCCTTGATTTCATGGGTTAGTGCAGGAGACAGGTAAGTGGAAAAGCAATTACCTTCAGTTTGGCAAGTGCTAAGGAAGCACACAGGAGGTGCACTCTGCCCTGTGTGGCTGTTGGCTGAAAGAGAGGGTGAAGTGATTCTTCAGCAGTCTTAAAGGATAAGAATAAAAGGCCAAAGAAGAGAAAGGGTGGGGTAAGGAGAGGGTGAGGGGCAACAGAATGTTATTCCAGGCCGAAGGACCAGGATGAAGAAGCGAGACACAAGTAGGTCTTTCTGGCTGAAGCACCACGTGTGCCTGTGGGTAGGGAAGTTGTGGGGGGAGGCAGGGGACAGAGCAAGAAGGGTCTGAATGCCATGGACAGCACTGTGGACTTTATCTTAAAGGCAAGGGGAAGTTATGAGGGTATTAATCAGAAGAGTGACAAGATCAGATGCTTAGAAAAGGTCGTTTTGGCAGCAGTGTGGAGGATGAAATGGTGACTCCAGGGAGGGCAGATAGGAGATTTTTGCTAGAGACCAGGAAAGAAGCAATAAAAATTTAAATAAGGCGGTAGGCCTTCTTCTGTATCAGACAGATCATGAATTTAATGTCAGTTCCTTCTAATATTAACTGCATGACCTATGGCAAGTTACCTTACCTCTCCAAGTCTCACTCTCCCATGGATATAAGATGGTTCAATGAGTACTTATCTGGGAAGGTTGTGAACATTAATTGTAAATGCTTGGTACAGTGCCTGGAAAGCAGTAATCTCTAAAAAAATGACATCTTTATTCTTCTTCTTGTTCTTATGTAGCCATCCTGATGTGGATAGTCTCTGTGAAAATAGGCCCTGAAACCAGGACCTGAAACAGGGCATTCCAGGAAGCACAGCGAGGAAAGTGAGACAGGGAAGGAGGGAGGAAAGCCAATGAAGAGGGTGTTACTGAGTGGGTCGCTGCTGTGGGCAAGTGGGGCAGAAATTTCCCTAATTCTGTTTTAAATTATGCAGCCTTCACTTTTACATGTTGAAATTCCTTAAACAAAACCCTCAAGAGATAGAAATTGTTCCTGCAAGGGATGGGAAAATTGGAGTATTTATCCACCAACACCTGCCCCTAATTAGCTGAGGGATAGCTCTGCAGATCTTAAGTCCCCAGTACAGACTGCTCTGTGCACAGGCCAAACAAGCTTCTGTGGCCCCAACTCTGGTGGGACCCCAAGTCCTCAGCAAGTTTCAAGCAGCAGCAGACACAGATGCTTGAGATGGAGGCTGTCATCACGTAACCAGAAGTGTCCATTGCATTTGAGGTGAACTCAGGGATCAACAGTGGGGACATGAGCAGAGCGTTATATCTGCTATCATGGAGTAAGGGACAATTAACCAGTATGTAGAAAATAGACCTTGACGAGTGAAAGTAAGAAATATGGTGAAGTCTTGGAATGACTTTTGTATTTTTGGTTTAATCTAAAAACTGCAATCCCATTAGTTGAGTTTAAAACAATTGCCAGAGGGGTAGTTTTGGGAGTAATGGTGGCAGAGAAGAAAGGATGATTTTGACTTGGACATGCTAAATCTGAGACATCCGTGATCTTGTCTAGTGTCATACTGAATTGGCAAATGGAATTTTCCTAATTCTGTTTTAAATTATGCAGGCTTCACTTTGACATGTTGAAATTCCTTAAACAAGTTTTGTGGGGGCCAAACCTGTACTCTGTTAATAAGCAAAGATACCCAACCTCCCACACCTACCCCCACCCTCACCCCTGCTACAGGAGCATGTTTACTTCAGTGCTTTAAGTGATGGCTTTTATTGCCTGTTGTCTTTTCCTACGTGCTATTCACATTTTAGATGACTTTGAACCTGTGGGTGAATTGCCTTGAAGATTATTTTTTTTTAAGAAAGGGAATAATAAGTACTCTCTTGAGTTACTGCATAGCTATTGAAAACTAAACAGTATTTTCAAAACCCTTTTGAATTGTTGCAAAGCACAGTGCCTATTGAGTATTGTATTACTTTGCTTCTGTTTGCTTTCAAAACTTAAAGCATTCCAATTATCCTATTGTTACTGAATTCACTAAAGTTAATATGCTTGTTTACTAAAATGGAATTTTTAAATTATAAAAGCTTATATTTGCCAAGTGAAATAAGCCAGATATGTAGCTAATTATACCATGGAACTCATCCTCATTTTATACAGAGTGGCCAGATTATTATGATCTCTGAATGCATAATAATCTGGCCACTCAATACACACACACACACACACACACACACACACACACACAAACAAAGCCTGGTGCACAAAATTCGTGCATGGGGGTGGGTGTCCCTCAACTCAGCACCCTCTCCAATCTGGGACCCCCGGAGGGCAGTCGGACATCCCTCTCATAATCCAGGACTGCTGGCTCCCAACTGCTTAGCCTGCCTGCCTTCCTGATTGCCCCTAAATGCTTCTGCCTGCCAGCCTGATCACCCCTAACCACTCCTATGCCAGCCTAATTGATGGCTAACCGCTCCCCTACCAGCCTGTTTTTCCCTAACTGCCCTCTTCTACAGGCCTGGTCACCCCCAACTGCTCTCCCCTGCAGGCCTGGGTCCCCCTCAACTGCCCTTCCCTGCAGCCTGGTCACTCCAACTTATTTTCTCTGCTGACCTGGTGCCTCCCTTACATGCCCTCCCTTACATGCCCTCCCTTACATGCCTGGTGCCTCCCTATTGCCCTCCCCTAATGGCCATTTTGTGGTGGCCATCTTATCTCCACACGGGGTTAGTCATCTTTGACCACATGAGGGCAACCATCTTGTGTGTTGGAGTGATGGTCAATTTGCATTTTATTCTTTTATTAGATAGGATTAGGTAGGATAGAGGCCTGGTGCACAGGTGGGGGCCAGATGATTTACCCTGAAGGGTGTCCTGAATCAGGGTGTGGGTTCCCTTGGGGCATGGGGCAACCTGGGTGAGGAGCCTGTGGTGGTTTGCAGGCAGGCCACACCCCCCAGTGACTCAAGCAGAGACCCTGGGATCTGGGATTTATTTATTTTCTATAATTGAACTTTGTAACCTTGAATGCAGGCCTTGGCCCTCCAGAGCAGGTGGAAAGCTTGGCTTCCTCCATTGCTGGGGAATTCCAAGCTTCCTGCTCTCTCTGTGGCTGCAGCCATCTTGGTTGGATTAATTTGCATACTTACTCCTGATTGGCTTTGTGTACCAGAGGCATGATCAATTTGCATATTACTCTTTTATTAGATAGTATTAGAGGCGTGGTGCATGGATTCGTGCATGGGTGGGGTCTGGTTAGCCTGGTCAGGGGGAGGGGACATGGGCAGTTGGCCAGTCTGCCTGCTGGTTGAACTCCTGGTCTAGGGGACAATTTGCATATTAACCTTTTATTATACAGGATATACATTGAGTGGCCAGGTTATTATGCATTCAAAGATCATAATAATTTGGCCACTCAGTGTATATGTTTCATATTTTCTCTCCATGTGCATATATATTTGTATTTAGATATATACATCCTATTTTTGCTCTGCTTTACAATGAATTTTAATAGATGTTGAAACCACTTATATTTTAATTTTTGAAGTGTTTTCTTTGATGGATATTTTATTATAAGTATCATAGGACATCCATGTCAATGGGGCCAGACATAAAAATAGGAAATAGAGAGTCTGGCTTTAGGTTTCTTTTTTAAGGTGACCTCCCTTTTCTCCAAGGGCCTTCCCATGTCCCAATGCTCACAGTCAAAGTGCCCAAAGGTTGTCATATCTCCAAAGAGGTATTTGTGGTTTCATCATAATAGTCTAAGCCTGGTGAGTTTGCCTGTGGTGTTTACTTTAGCGCACTTGTTTGTACAGTGTTGACTATACATGAGTGAAAGTGGAATAAGTAAAGAGAACAAACCAGTGTCAGAGCAAGGCCAGGCTTCCTCAATCTGTTTCATCTTCCTTAGTGGGCAGGGCTGCACTGGCAGTTCTGGTAAAGACTGGCTTCAAAGGAAGGCAAGGAAAGAGGAAAAGATAATCTAATGACTAAAACTATAGGCCAGGAATTGTCCTATGTTTTCTGCACATATATTATCTCGATTTAATAAAGAAATAAGTTTTTAAAAAATGTACTTGATAATAAACATTTTTGGAGAAAAACAGAAAGCCTCTTTTATACAGCTCCTGTTTCTCTGAGGGTTCCTGCTGGCAACTGCTAGAGGAGAAGAGCCTCATGCACCCCCTCTTTTATTATGTTTTTGAAAATACTTTTTAAGTACTGAATAGTGTGTTCGATATTTTTTAAGTCCCAAGCAAAAACAAAGTAATTTAATGGCCATTTCTCTAAGGGAAATTATGACAATGAAACCATAGAGGTTTTGCAAACCTAAAATTTGGAATAACGAAATAGCTTCCACAGTACAAAGTAAAATAATGACAACGACATTATTTTACTTTTGAAGGTCTGAAGCAGGCATACATCTTCAGATTGGACACTTTTAGACTGCAGTGTGGGATTATTCATTCTTCTGCTCTGCGATGATGGGACTGCCCAAGAATAAAGCTTTAGATGTTAGGTCAATGCTCAACTATTGAGCCACACTAGCTGGGCGAGCTTTATATATAAGAATGGGAGCTCCGCTCCCCAGGGATCTGGTCATTAGGTTCCAGAATTGTCTGATAACAAGGCCACATCCAATGTTTTCTTTTGGAACCTGAGGCCTGGGCAGTCCAAGCTTCTCTGAGCTTCCCAAATCAGCTCAGTTGCATGTAGAAACCATCAAACTTTTCTTAGGTCGTGGGGGGCGAAGCACTTGTTTGTGCCTGCCCTGCTGCTCAGCTTGGAGCCACCACTGGTTCTAATTATGACTTCAACAGGCAGCTTCGAGGGCTCCTCTGTTCATTACAGTGCCTCACTCTATAATTAGTAATAAAGGAACACAGGCAAGTCATAAATATAAAGAGCTAAACAATAACCAGGCAGTAAAGGCAATGCATTGGGACCGTTTCACCTAACACTTTGTTTCTTTCAAGTTAAAAACAAAACAAAACAAAACAAAACAAAAAAACTTTTAATTATTTTTTGTTGTTTTATTAGAGAGGGGAACAAGGAGAGAGAGAAACACGATCAGCTGCCTCCTGCACTCCTCCTACCTGGATCTAGCCCACAACCCAGGCATGTGCCCTGACCGGAAGTCAAAGAGGCAATCTTTTGATGCATGGGACAACACCCAACCAACTGAGCCACACTGTCCAGGGCCAAAACAAAAAACTTTAGTTGCTTTATTTTATTTTATTGTCTGGAATAATCCTGGCCACTTATCATCTGTGTGACTTTTGGCATTTTACCTAACCTCACAGTAGCTGTTTTTTGTTGTCGTTTGGTTTTGGTTTTGTCATTTGTTTTTAACCTGTGAAATGAAGAGTAAGATAGTTCCCATCTCCTGGGGATAGACTCAAGGATTAAATGAGATAGTTCATGCAGAGTGCTTTGTAAGGAGCTTCACTCATATGAAAGCTTGTTCAGTAAATGCTAGCTCTCATTATTATCATTTTAATCTCAAGTGAAATGAATGTGTAGAGTATAAGGCATAGATCTCAAAAACCTTCCATTATGTACTCTTTCAAACACAAACACACAAATGGATTGGTATAGTTACCCCCATCCCTACACACATGTACCCATGCTAGCATTGACAGTGAGCAATATTTTATCAATCTTATTTCATTTAGCAAATTTTAAAGCAGATTCTGAGCATTATGTCATTTTTTCACACATAAATTTGAGTGTCTTTTTTATATTAACATCCATAATATGCTCAGAGCTTCTTGGGACTATATCTTCCTAATCTTGAATCCCAGTTCCTAGTAGTTACTCTGGTTAGTAAAAGCTCTACTAAGGTTTACTTAATTTAGTGAATGAAAAGTCCAGTTTTCTTTGACTTTATGGTAGATGCACTATAAATATTTGTTGAGTGAATAAGCAAGGGCAGGATTTTTTTTTAGAGTTCCTAATGTGTATGAAGATGCACATGTTTTACAAAATCAACAAATATTTTTAATACCTTGATGAAGTTTTCCAATAACTGTACTTGAATCCCACAGGTTTAATATTGCTGTGAACATTAATAGTGCTCAAATAATCAGCCCATCTGAGGTTTAAATTTTTTTTTATTTTTTATTTTTTCCATTTTTTTCTTGAGATTTAATTTTGATACTCAAATTATTTGTGAGTAGCTGACTACAGGCATCTTCACAAAAAGCAATTAGCAGATTCCTCAAACACATGACAAATCCTTTATTACTGTGCTTATAGGTGACACGGTTTACAGAAAACCAAATGTAATTAAATAACATTGAACTTGAAATCTACCACAGACTCAAGATATACAAGTTATACTTGGCAAGGCAAAACTTCTCAAACACTAGATTGTTTTAGGTAAAAGACAAATTTCCATTAAAGAATTCCAACATTTTTTTTTTTTGTCTTACAGACATTTCCTTTGGCAATAACTTCCACTTTAGCTTTTATTATATAAAAATATAACAAAATTTTATTATATACAAACATTACATTACACAATGTACAGGTTAAAAACACTAAGAAAATGTCAAGCTGCAAGTGAAATTAAAAGTCAATAGCATGATAAGAAAAATTAAATACAGCACACATTTCATAAAAATTACATTAACTACATTTGTTTTGTTTGCAAATACCAAACAGTACTAATGTGATTGGAAATAGCTCCCAACAACTTCATTTTAAGGCACATCTTGCATATTTATATATACAACACTGAAACCGGTCAATAACTTAGGGGCTTCTCAGAGTGACCTGTATATGTGTGTGAAGACATGCAGCGTGGGGTTACACATTTTCATCGGCTTCTTTCTTTGGGGACGTGTACCTGCCAGGTGGGGACTGGTAGAGGGGTACCCCGATCTCCTGCAAGTCTGGCAGCCTCGCTGGACGAGGAGGGGAGAGCAGGGTGACTGTCCGGTCATAGTCTCTGTGCAGCACTTTCTCATAGACGCTCTGCAGCCCCACTGTCTTGGGCAGCTGGGCCTGGTAGTAATTGTCTCTGCGCAGAGGATCCCGAGGCAGCGTGGTGCTCTTGCAGAAGGTTGACATCTGGGCTGGTGGGTGTGTGGAGGGCTGGGTGTTGGGCCCTCCACACGATGGGCTCCAGCAGCGGTCTGAGTGGCCCAGGATCTTGCACTCAGCCGTGCATGCCCACAGTCCTAATATAAAAGAGAGAGGGAAAGAGCATGAATATTACTGAGACTGGTATGCCTCCATCTTCAGGATGTCAGACAGGCTTAGGGTGGCTGCAAAGGAAAACCTGTAGGAAGATGAATGCCAGTGACTGAAGATTTGGAAGGAACATTGCTGCAAAGCCACCTAACTCCAAGTTGGCTCAGCTTCTTTTGCTGGAAGCCAAAGCCTTACCACACCTCAAAAAGAAAAAAAAAAAAAAGCCGGTCAGGGTGGGTCGCTAGCATCACCCCTGCCTCTGCCTACCAGGGTGGGGCTGAGCTTAATTCAAACGGTGAAGCTGCCGCAACCTTGCGTTTTAAAATTCATTGTGTGGGGCCTGTTGGAGTCTGGAACTCCAGGACTGAGAAAAGTGGGGAAGAGGGAGTGGCGTGGGCAACAGAGATGGAGAGGAGGGGATGAGTGCCAAACGGGGAGGGAGGGAGAGGAGGAATGCTGAACTTGGAGGGAAAGAGGAGTTCTCACCACTTTGCATATGGTTGATGAGGTCCTTTTTCAGGGCGTCCCCACTGATGTCGGAGTCGCTGTCATTGAAATCGCTGTCTCCTTTGCCGCTATCTTTGCCGCTGAACTTCTCCGCTTCCCGGCCAGAGATGGTGTTGAAAGAATGTCCTTTCCACACCGCCACAGGGGGCGCCGGCTCGGCTCCGAAGCCGGAGGCGCCGCGGTAGGGCTGCAGCAGGGGATGGGAGAATGGGGGAGAGGGTTGGGCAAGGAACAACAAAACAAAACAAACAAACAAAAACATGTGGCAGGTTAGGCATCTATCTGGCACGCCCACCCAGACCCCTCCAGTGGCTTCCCCCAGCCTGTCCGTGGAGCACGGAGCGGGGCGCCCAGCCGCAGAGGGCCTCACCTCGGCGTGCGCGCCGCGGAGCCGCTGCTGCCCCTCGAAGTGACAGGAGCTCTCCCCGGTGACGCTGCCGCCCTCCGCGCCCGGCACTTCAGCGGCCGCGACTGCGGGCGGGGGCGCGTCGGCCGCGGGGCTACCAAAGGGCGCTTTGCCGCTGCCAGGGAAGGTGAGCACGTCGAACATGTTGGGTCTGGGCCCGGCTCCCCGGGCGGCCTCCTCCGGGGAGCCGGGAGCCGAGGCGCCGCCGCCCGCCGCCCCGGGCCGCTCTTCCCGGCAGGCCCCCCCTTTGCGCACCTCCTTCTTGCGCCGGTTGCAGGTGGTGGCGATGGCGATGATGGCGGCCAGCAGCAGCGTGCAGCTCCCGGCCAGCACGATGATGACGATCAGTGGCGTGTCCCATTGCAGCGCCGACCCGGACGCTGAGAGCCGAGAGCCCGGCGGGCGAGAGCGCTCGGGGCTCCCGGCGCCGGCGGGCGCTCCGGGCCCCCGCCCTTCGCCGCCTGCTGTCACCACGAAGCTGACGGTGGCAGAGGTAGAGAGCGGGGGACGGCCGCCGTCGGAGATGACCAGCAGCGCCCGGAACACGCGGCCTACGGGCTCCTGGGACAGATCGCCCGTGAGCACGATCTCCCCCGTGCGGCGGCCGATGGCGAAAGCTTCTCGCGGCTCCTGTTCCAGGAGGTCGAATGCCAGCTCCCCGTTAGCACCCTCGTCCGCGTCCCGGGCTTGCACACGCGCCACGGCCGTGTCCCTTGCGGTGCGCCCCGGGACTGCCACTTCCAGGGAGCCGTTGGCCGGCGCCGGGTGCACCAGGACTGGCGCGTGGTCGTTCTGGTCCAGCACCCGCACCTGCACCAGGGCGCTGCTGGAGAGCTGGGGGACGCCGCTGTCGCTCGCCTGGATGCGCACGTCGAGCTGGCGCAGCGCCTCGTAGTCGAAGCTGCGCAGCGCATAGATGGCCCCGGTGGCGGGGTCCACGGAGACGTAGGTGGACACGGCGCCCCCAGCGCGGCCAACCTCCGCCTCCAGCAGCCGGTAGGTGACCTGGCCGTTGCGGCCCAGGTCCGGGTCTCGGGCAGCCACCGTGGCCAAGTAGGCGCCGGGCGGGTTGTTCTCGCGCACGGACACCTCGTAGACCCGCTGCGTGAAGAGCGGCGCGTTGTCGTTCTCGTCGCCCACGCGCACCGTGTAGGGCCTCACGGTGCGCAGCGGAGGCGCGCCGCGGTCCTCGGCCACCAGCGTCAGGTTGTACTCGGCGATTCGCTCACGGTCCAGGGATGCAGAGGTCACCACCAGGTAGCTGCCCGCGTAGGCCGGCTGCAGCCGAAAGTGCTCATGCCCATAGAGGGCGCAGCGCACCTGCCCGTTGGCGCCCGAGTCCCTGTCCGAGGTGCTGACCAGCGCCACCAGGCTCTCGCGCGCCGCCCCCTCTGGCACCAGAGAGACAGCGCCGGCCTCCGGGGTCCCGGGCCCCGTAGCCGAGGAGGTCGTGACCGCCCCCTCGAGAGCAGCGGCAGCGGCGGCGGCGGCGGCAGCGAAGGGCGAGGCGGCAGGCGCGCCCGGGGCGGCCAGGGGCGTGATGGTGATGTCCGGCGCGTTGTCATTGACGTCGCGGATGCGCACGATGACCTTGCAGGTGGCCGAGCGAGGCCCCGGGCCACGGTCCTGCGCCCGCACGTCCAACTCGTAGGTGTCCTGGCGCTCGTAGTCCACGGGTCCCGCGAGGGTGAGGCGTCCCGAGCGCGGGTCGAGATGGAAGAGCCGGCGCGCCTCCGGCGGGGTGCGGGCGCCGAAGGAGAACACGACTTCGCCGTTGGGGCCCTCGTCAGGGTCGGCCGCGTCCAGGTCCAGCAGCAGCGAGCCCACGGGCGCGTCCTCCGCCAGCTCGACCTCGGCCACGGCGCCCTGCGGGAAGACCGGGCTGTGATCGTTGGCATCCAGCACACGCACGTTGAGGGCGGCCGTGGCGGAGCGCGGCGGGCGGCCGCCGTCCTGGGCCACCAGCTCCAGGCTGTAGGCGGCCTGGCTCTCGCGGTCCAGCTCCTGCAGCAGGACCAGGTCGGCACACTGGGCGCCGTCTGCTCGAGTCTGCAGTTCCACGCGGAAGGGGCTGTGTGGCTCGGCCAGGCGCACGCTCTGCAGCCCGTTGGCGCCCACGTCCTCGTCCACTGGCACCTCCAGGGGGATGCGTGTGCCCACGGCCGCGCCCTCGGACACCTCTACGGGGATCTGGGCCAGTGGGAAGTGCGGCGCGTGGTCGTTGACATCCCTCACCTCGACCTCCACGTGCACCAGCCGGAACTGCTCCTGCGAGAAACTGACCACGTCGAAGGCCAGCACGCACTGCGGGGCCTGGCCGCACAACCTCTCGCGGTCCAGGCCCGCATCCCCGACGGTCAGCTGCCCATCACCCTCACGCACACGTAGCAGCGAGCTGTTGAACTGCTTCATCAGGCGGAAGCTGGTGTCTCCGGACACTTTCATATGTAGGTCTTCAGCCAAAGTCCCGATGACCGTGCCAGGAGCGTCCTCCTCGAAGGTGCTGTATCGCACTGTCTTGCTCTGGGCTACAGAGAGCACCCAGCAGAGGCTAAAGAGCTGCAAAGGTAAAAGGCGGGGTCTACCCCCGCGCCTTACTGGACTCATGCCGCCAGCCCCCAAGTTCTATTCCAAAAGGCTGAAGAGAAGATTCCTCTCTGGTTTGCAGGTCCGGACCTGAGCCCCGGGCTCCTCGGAGCACGCCCTTTGCCAGCTCCGTGAGGGAGAAGTCTGGCGGCTGCAGCTTCCAGGCTCCGGCGGGCTCTGAGGACGCGCGGCGGACCCGCGGACCCGCCCTCACTCTGCACACCTCCCTCCCTCCTCCAGCGGCTGCTGCTGCGCCGCCGCGCGCCGCCTCCGCTTTTATAGCCGCCGATATGCAAATCACCAGAGCCAGGCAGCCAATGGCCACCGCGTCCTCGCGCTTGCTCCTACGTCAGCCTCCGACAATCCCTTTAATGTGGAAAGGCTTAGAGGGAAAACAAGAGAGGAAAATTAGGAAATCTTTCCTTTGTTTCTTTTAACTCCTTTTGCTTTTCCTTTCCCGCGCGTTAGAGGAGTTAGCACAGGTTTTGTTCTTTGTTTCCCTCCGGTGCCGGCTGCTCGATCTAAGCCTGAACGCGCTGGGATTTCTTCGTGGCGGCTCAGGACCCCCCACCCACTCCCTGCGTTTTGCACCTCGGAGGCTTCCGAGCGCTAGCAGCCCTCTCTCCACAGACTGGCTCTGCCCGGCGAGGCTTGGCTCGCCTCCTCTCCCCGCTTCCCACGGCGCCCTGAATAGCTTCTCGATTAGGAGCCCAAAGGAGAAGGGAAAATTGATTTTATTCAAATTTGTATACGCAATTGTGTCTTGCTCCTGTGAGCCCCAGCGATCAGAGTTGCCACTTCTTTTTCAGAAAAGAACCCCCGCGATGTGTTAGCATGCATGGCACTGTCCAAATGGCTTTCTTAAATCCCGGGCGCTAAGTAGGCAAGGGAAAAAGTTCCAAATAGGATTTAGCATAAGCTTGAGGAGATTTGGAAAGGTTTCAAAGATCAGTCTGTATCAAAGGCTTATGAAGCCCTCGTTAGCACTGGAAATAGAATGGCGTGGCAGGAGATCCCTTCGGAGGGCCCAATGTCTGTATTATTTCACGGTGACAAGCTAAGGGGAGAGGACGTTGAACAGTTTCCACAGCGGAGTCTGGCTAACTGGAATATAATGAGCAAACGCCACATGTATCCATTATGTTCCCCTATTCATCCCCAATCACCACTATAACTCTACGGCTAAAGGGTGAAGGGCGCTGAATTCCACACAATGCCAGGCTCATATTAAAGTGCATTAGAGAACTTTCCCTCCTGATGCCTTGTTCCGCCTATTTAGAGGATTTTCTTTCTTGTTCTAATAGGGCCGCTCTGGGAAGAAACATCCCCTTCCAGAAGAACAAAATCCCAGCGTGATGTTGAAACCTGGGGAACATAACCATCTGCCTAGGAAAGTGTTGAGCTTCCGCATTGCCAAACTGGGTTGGTCAGGTATGGCTGCCCCCCACAGGTGTCACCCCCACCCTAAATTTCCCTAAAGATCAGCAAGATGGGTCTCCAAGCTGGAACAAGAGGAATTCTTGCTCATTCTTGTTGAAGAGCGTTATGAGCAGGCTATGAAAATATGCTAGAAAGGGGAAAGGTAACAGCAAAAGTCACACACTGGAAGATTTTTTTTTAAAGGGCGTTGGATTTGATAAGCAAATTTTCTTCAATAAATAATCTTTTGAATCCTGATTTTAGTCCTGTTCTCAGATTCCTATCTCAAACCCGAGGGAATGTGTCCTGTTGTTGTTGTTGTTGTTGGTTTTGTTTTGTTTTTCCCAGAAAAGATACAGGAGTCTTCTCAGAGAAGGAGACCAAGCAGGGACCTGGGTAGACAGTGGGGGTTGTGGAGGATAAAGGAGGTGCTTGGAGTTGCCAGGGAGCAAAGAATGCAGCCCTAACCATCAATTAAAAAAAAAAAATTATGAGATTGGGGGTGGGGGGTGGATAGTTGGGATTTCCTTTGCCTCTCGGTTCCCTTTCCCACATTTTTCACTTTGCAGCCTTGAAATACTAAAAGAAGGAGGCCAGGCCAGCCGCGCAGGGTCAGGACATGGAAAGAAGACGCCCCCTCCAGGAGCCTAATTGTCAGGCCATCTCTTCCACCATTTCCCCCTACCAATTGCCATTTAATATCTCTCTCTCTCTCCCTCTCTCTCTCTCTCTCTCTCTCTCTCTCTCTCTCTCTCTCTTTCCCCCTCCCTCTCTCCCCCCCAAGACACACCTCTTTCTTTGGGATTCTGCGCAGCCCAAAGAACTTTGTCTTTTTCCTGAACCCCCCAACGTTCCCACCTGGCCTGCTGGTGAGCTTGGCGCTCCCAGGGTCCCGCTTTTTTCCTCACCCCTGTTCCACCTTCACCCCAGACCAGAGCATATTCAGAAGTCGGCAGCCTGACAGCGGCCTCTCCTCTGCTATTCGCTTCACCCGGAGACTCAGGCGCACGCCCCGTGGCTGCTGTTGAGCGCAGAACTCGAGGGGGAAGGAGAGAGAGGGCCGTGGGGCTATGGTCGCGGAGGACAGGTGTCTGATGCTGTTTCCATGGCTAAGCCCTTGTCAAGAGCCCGGCCACCGGTCCTACGCCTCCTGCGCCTCAGTTCTGGACTGGACCGTGGGAGCTCAGCGCTATTCATTCATTCATTCATTCATTCATTCGGCTGGAGAATCGGAACTACCTTTTAATACATTATTCAAAAACAGTTCCATGCCACCATCCACATTCCCGAGACTGAAATAACCAGGCGAGTTTTGAGCGAGTGGAGGGTGGGAGTGTGCAGAGCGGGGAGTAGGGTGTGGGCGGCTAGCCCCAGGTCCAAAGCCCATTATCCTCTGCCGGTGCCGGGCCGCTCGGATCCCGCAGCCGCGAGCGCGGAGCCCTGGGCGGGGCCGGGAGGAGAGCGCGGAGCCGGAGCGGGGGAGCCGGGCTTCGGCACCGCCGCCGAGGCCGGCGCGGAGGCCTCCCCTTCCCGCGGCTGCCGGTGTGAAGGCACGCGAGCGGGGGGAGCCGCGGCCCGACGCCTCCGCAGCACGAAAGTGGGTTTTCAATGGCGCCCCGGGCCCACGGCGACCCCCCCGGGGAGGCCGACGGTCCCGGGAAGCAGGACCAGCGGAGCCCGCAGCGAGATGGGCTCGCCTGCCTCCCGCGCTGCTCCCGCCCACAAAGGCCTCTCACATCCCCTCGTTTCCATACCAAAGGCCTGGGCTGGCTCAGAGGAGCCCCTTTTTCTCATTTTTTTTTTTTAACTACTTCCTTCGCAACTGTCTCGAAATGCTGAGAACAAACACAGCCCCACAATGGCCTGCATTTTCTCGGGATGCAAATGCCGAGGCTCCCAGGGCGGGGCGGGTGCCTGTCCCCGCGCCCGCAGCCCGCTTTGTGGGACTCGCGTGCGGACCCCGAGACCGACACGGCCGTCACGTGACGGATTAGGGCTCGGGAGCGTTTTCAAAGCGGCGACAAAGGGCGGGCTCAGCCTGATCTGATGTCTCCCACAGTTTAGCTGGCGAGAAAATCAGGATATATTTTCATATGTAATAGGATTATCTTTTCCCATTTAAAGTTCTATACAGCATGTAATTTATTTTTAATTAGGATTATATCTGCTAGGGAGGAGAACCAGACTTCGATGGAAAGTGTAATTCTTAAGGATGGATTGGGAAAGGGGTTATTTTTTTTTTAACCTTTTAACTTCAGAAAAAGTTCTGGGCCCGGTGTTCCGGGTTTGCTCTCTAGAAAGGTAACCAAGTGCTTTTCTACAATCCGAACACTTTATATTTTTAAAAAGTGCCGCCCCCCCCCCCCCCCCCCACACACACACACACTGTTACTTGGTTGTCAACACTGACACAATGGCTTTTACACGTTTACACCAAACCGCAGTGCAGCATCTTCCCGGGATCCAAACCTATTAGCATTTAGACATTGAAACAATTTGGGAGTCAAGGTAACTAACTGTTGTCCAATCATTGATTTTGGATGGATGCCAGCACCAGATGCTCAAAACCCTGCGCTCTTCCCAGGTCTTGGGCCACTCAGCCTTCTGTGTCAGAATGCTGGGAGATGCCCACTGGCCTGGAAGGAAGCACAGCTGTTGACTGAAGGCACCGGGAGCATCCTACAGGGGCTCAACTATGATTTGCTGTGTGACATTGGGCAGATTATTTGATCTCTCTGTATCTTAGTTCTCTCCTGTATAAAGTGGGGATAATAATAGTATTTGTAAGGTTGTCTTCAGGACTACTTAAGATACAGTATCGGCTTGGGAAGCCCTGAACACATGTTAGTTATCACTTTATTAAAGCACAAGGAAGAAACATTGGCGGCTATATAATTTAAACTTTTTATTTTATAGGTGAGGGATTTGTTCAGAAAGAAACCCCTTCCCCCATTTCCTGATTATTTTTTTGCTGTAGTTACAACTATCTGTCTGATTCCTTTGTAATCCCCCCCCCCCCCCACCTCCTCTAGAAACACTAATAGATATAGTGGTAGGTGTATAGATCAAAAGGAAGGAGAAAATGGTCATGTTAGGGTTCAAGTAACTTTCATGCCTTGGTGTCATTTAAAATGTTTTGGGCACCTTACTTTCTGGTTAAGATCAGATGATGACGAAAAGGGGTGGAGATGAACAGGTCATGCCCGGCTGAAGGAGCAGCAGCCTCAGGGGCATGTGGGGCTGAGGCTGGGATGGAGGGTGTTATGAAGGGCTGGGCAGGGGCACAGGGGTAAAGAAAGCCAGAATGAGCAGCTAGGTGCTTTGCACACCCATGTTAAGGAATTCTGGATTTATCCTTCAAGCGATGGGAGCTGTTGCAGAATGTCACCCCTGAAATTAATAGGCTCACTAGGACAGCAATTTTTAACCTTTTGCATCTCATGGCACACATAAACTAGTTATTAAAATTCTGTGGCATACCAAAAAAATTATTTTTTCGCTGATCATTCACACCAGACAGCTATTGTTTTTTTTTTTTTTTTTTTTTTAAATATATTTTGTTGATTTTTTTTTTTTTTTAACAGAGAGGAGGGAGAGGAATAGAGAGTTAGAAACATCAGTGACTAACATCCATCAGCTATCTCCTGGAGCACATATTGGGGATGTACCCACAACCAAAGTACATGCCCTTGACCAAAATTGAACCTGGGACCCTTCAGTCCATAGGCCTACACTCTATCCATTGAGCCAAACCAGTTAGGGCCAGACAGCTATTGTTGTTGGGTGTTGTAATTTTTTATATTTGACAATTTAAGGGAATTGTCAAGTATTGCATGTTTTAAAAATTATTGCAGCAACCAGTGTGCCTCGGCACACCAGTTGAAAATCACTGCATTACGATAAAGGGAGGGTGAAAGATGAGCAGGGAAAGGAAGTGGAACAAAATGTCTGAACTGGTGGACTTGGACCTGAGAGGGAGGGGAAGGGCAACTCTCTCAAAATACTGATCAGGAAACAGTGACTAGCTAGTTAGTGGGTCCAGCTGAACCCCAAGAGATCCAGGGCAAAGAGGCGTGCATTGCGATGGCCCTTGCTTCCTGTGGGTTCAGTCAGAGGACTCTTTCCTGAAATGTCTGTCCTGTTTCTCCTTTAGCCAGAGGGCGCTGAAGCCAGCAGGGTGGGAAGAGCAGGTAGGTGATACTCCAGCTATCACCAGTCCTCTGGAGAATACAGTTCCTCCTGGGCACCTCCTCTTTGATGGACAATGTAGGTGGATGGGAGTGGGAGGAAGGGTTTTCTTTTTGCTCAGAAAGCTGATGCTTCTCTAGGTCCAGCAAGTCTGGAGTCACCTCAGTGTATCTTCTGTTGGGTGTCTGTCCAAGATAATCGTGGTGGGGCTGGAAACGGCTGTTCCACAGCTGGCAATGGCCTGGGGGTGTGGACAGAGAGCCAGTGTTTACTTTATCGCTTGAGCTTGAGTATGGGTGAGGGTGGTGATGGGTGGGTGGTGGTGGTGGTGGTGGGGAGAGAGATTTCTATGGAGCCCTTTGGTTGGAAAGTGTGGGATATTGGATGTGGCCTGGGTTCCTAGGACCTTGCTTATGACTCATGGGCACTTTGAAGCAGAATTCACTTCGATTACAGAGTTCATGGTGGAAAAAGGAGGTTTTAGTTAACTAAAAGAGCCCTCATCAAGGAGCAAAGGAACTGCAAATCTCTGCTCAAACCATGTGCAGGAGTTCTGCAGTTAGATAGACTGGGTGGATTAACTGCCTTCAGAGCTCAAATCATGTTGCTGAAAATTTCCAGTTTTGTTACACATGATTCAAAGGAAGTTAAAACAGAAAGCTAGAGCCTTTTACAGAGATCATTTTAATCATTAACTAGTCTAATTTTTCTTCTTCTCTCAATGTCATTGTTGTGTCATGCAGAAGACTTCTGACTCAGGCTTCCTTTGCATCTGATGGCTAAACTCTGGGCTCTAAGTGGGTCAGAGTCCACTTTTGAAATGGAAATGCAGTCTGCACAGCAACCTCATCCTCAGAGTCCTGGGACCCTGGCGCAGCCAGGGCACAGTGGAGCCCAGCGTTATATATTTCTCTGTAGATCTGAGAACAGTTTTAGGCCATTGATCTCACGTCACCTAGCATCAAGATAGAGTGACGGCTGATAAACTGCATGGTGACAGGCTGTGGCCTTGGGAAAGAAAGTCTAGATGTGGGATAAAAAAAATAAGTTGATGGATTAGTTATTGGCCTCTCTATTCCTTTTAACCTGGATTTTTTTTTTTTTCCTGAACACTTTAGAAGCGCTTATTTTTAGGTAATTTTATAGTTGTCTTTTTGTCCTTCAGAGGTACTTTGGTCTATGGTTCAGGGAATTTATTTTTATTTATTTATTTAAAATTTTAATTTATTGCTTTGAGAGAAAGAAAGAGAGAGAGAGAGAGAGAGAGAGAGAGAGAGAGAGAGAGAGAGAGAGAGAGATTTGTTGTTCCACTTAGCTATGAATTCATTGGTTGATTCTTGTATGTGTTGTGACCGGGGATCATACCCACAACATTGGTGTATTTGGATGTCACTCTAATCAACTGAACTACCCAGCCAGGATGCCTCTCAGGGAATTTAGATAAAATCATTATTATATGTAGTGCTCAACAGCCTCTGGAAGTCCACAAAGCCCTCCTCATAGGCCTAAATCCTTAGCAGGATTTCACCTGCACAAGCAGGGAACTGGGATGCATTAATGCTGAGGATCCTTTAGCAGCATTACCCGGCCTGCAGTCCTCAAACGCTGCATCTTTAACTGGGGCTAGGTGCATGAGGAACATTGGTGGAAGTGGAACTAGGAGATGGGATGCTCCGTGGCCAATGTTTAAATGAATATTTTTCCCCAAAAACATTTTGAATCCTCTATTGATTTCAGCTCCTCTGTCCAAAGGACAGTAATCACATGTTGTTAGTCTAAGAAGCGCTGGGGTGCTTCAGAAAGATTTTGAAGGGGTGAAGTGAGAGGGCCAGAGAGATTAGGGGAAAGGGAGATTAGGGGGAGCGTGGCGGATCATTTGTGTTAGGGGATGAATAAAGGTTGAATTCTTGCTGCCCTGGATCCAAGCTCCCGCTTTGGTGTCCTGTGTGGGAACCTAAGGTGAGGAAGAATGGGCTGCTCCATGCATTGAACCAAGAGTCCTCCTGGCATGGCCAGCCATTTGTAAGACATCAATCTTGCTTTGCATTGCCTGGGGAGCCTTGTATAGAGGCCCATGGTCTCAGGGGGCTGAGAAGAGGGTTAGATGGAGGGATCAGAGCTCCTACAGGGAAAAATAATGTGACAAGCTGTCAGAACATGGCGACTGGGTGACTCCTGTTCCTTCAGTGGCAAGGGGGCCCTGTCGAGCCCTGCATCCTTCAGGGCTGCGAGCTGGGAGGAGGGAACAATATAGGATGTGTGATGAATTACACACTTTTCCATCAATCCCCAGTGGAGGCTTTTGCTGATTTCTGGAAAAGAAGGAGTGGAGTGGCTTTTTCTAGGAGTGGAATCTTTTGTGTAGAATATTTGGGAGAGGGATTCTAATGATAAGGAGTCCTGGGATCTGTAGGGATCAACAAGGCTATTCACCAAGGTCAACTATAGAGTAGGTCACTAGGAGGAAATTCAGGGGTCGTAAAATATAGCATATTAAACGTTCATAGTAGTTATTTAACTTAGGACAATTGTATCAGTCTGGAATGAACAGGTTGTGCTTCAGTAACAAACAACTGCCAAATCTTAGTGACCTAAAATACCAAGTGTGTCCTTTGCTCACTTTGCACATCCATCACAGTTGGGCTAGGGGATGTGCTGTATGCTGTCCTCATTTGGGGACTCAGACTGATGAAGTAGCCACCATCTATCTACAACACTCTCCTGCTGTGGCAGAAGGAAGAGGGAGTGCAGCAAATTGTATTTTGGCTCTGAAAGTTTTCCACCCAGATATTACAAACCTCACTTCTGCACACATTTCTTTGTTCATTTTCAAGTTCTGGTAATGAGCTCATTCTAATAGTCATTAGAAGGCAAGATTTAAGGAACAGAGCAGGAGATCTGGACAAAGCCCTTAGACAGACTGAATGCCTAAGGCATGTTCTGTGAGCTTTCTCATTCTCAGGTTTTGGGCAAACTATTACTTTTTTTTTTCTTCATCAGGAAAATAGTTGGGAGAATTGCTGGTCAAAGGCACATATGTCTCTACATTTAAGGAAGGTCAAAAATAAGTTAGAAGTGTTCTCGTGACACATTCCTTAAAGTACAGGCTAAATTACAGCTTTAGACTAATTAGTGAGGAAACCCCCCCCCAAGAGTGGAAGATGGATTATTGGTAATGGGAGTATATGTCCTCTTGCTTGTATTTGGAAAAAACTTGCACAAAAGTGTCTTCATTAATCAGAGTCCTAATGGCTTTTACTTTTATCATCCAATTACCAGGATCAAAAACATTTTACTAAACATCTTTCAGAGTGTGAAACCATATTCTGCTGTGTGCTTTACGTTGGGTTGTATCATCTGCTTTTAGGATCCACAATCATGTGGATGGAAGTACTCAGGGCAGCTAAACAAATATTGAGAACAACATGAATGTGAATAAACATTTTCTTGTTTGTTTTTCTCCCCTTTCCCCCCAGGTATTCAGTAGAGAAGAGATCATAAGCAATATTTAGGAAAAATGGAACCGGGAGAACTGAGTACATTACTGTGTGCCATACACAGTACTAGGCACTGCATGTAAGCTTGCTCTCTAGGACATTATAGTCAGTGGGGAAGGTAGCTGAACAACTTTAGTGATAAATTTAGTGACAAATGCCCAGGAGAGAGATGATTCTAGGAGCTCAATTAAGAAGAGGAGGAGATGGCTTAGGGAACTTCCTGTGAGAAGGAGGTTATTTTAGGCCAAACACTGGACTTGGGATTAAGTATAAGGCAGAAATAATTGCCATTGTGTACCTCCAAAATTGTTTATAACTACCAATATCCAAAAGACCCAGCGACTAAAATATCTCCTGTTAGATATGAATATGATCTAATATTCACATTTTTTTGAAGTAGGTAGGATATAATTATAAAATAACTAGAGGCCTGGTGCACCAAATTTGTGCACCAGTGGAGTTCTTTGGCCTGGCCTGCAGTATTGGGCTGAAACTGGCTCTCTGACTTCCCCTGAGGGTTCCCAGATTGCAAGAAGGCACAGGCCAGGCTGAGGGACCTCACTGGTGCATGATCAGGGCCAGGGAGGGTTGCAGGAGGTTGGCCTGCCAGGGAGGGACCACAGGACCTAAAGGAGGGCTCCTGGGCGTGTCCAGCCAATCTCACTCAGTCCTGATGGGCTGGACCCCAGCTGCAAGCTAACCTATTGGTCAGAGTGTCTGCTCCCCAGTGGTCAGTGCGCATCATAGTGAGTGGTTGAATGGCCTTAGCATATCATTAGCATATTACACTTTGATTGGTTGAACAGATGACTGGATGACCAGACACTTAGCATATTGGGCTTTTATTATATAGGATACAATAGTTTCATGTAAGATTTAGAGAATTTGAGGAGACAGGATGTTATGCTGAGATTCTAGTCTAAATACTGCTTCCAAATTTGTTAAATGAAGTGGAAGATGCTTGCTCTACCTATCTCAGAGTTGAGGTGAGGGTTCTATGACATACTGAAGAAATGAAGAAGCATTTTGTGGCTGTAAAACATTATATATATCAGCCATAGTGCTGATAGGACACTTAAACTAGAGGGACATGAGGCCAGCTTTACAGATGTGTGGTGAGTGGGAGATGATGAGGGAAGGGAAGCAGCTTGGAGCAATTGCTGAAAGGCTAGAGAAAGGCTAAATCTGAAGTTCATGGAGCAGATGCAAAAAGGAGCAGGATTAAGCTCAGCCCAACTGGGGACAATAGGAGCTAAGGCTAGACATGGGTTAGAGAAGATTTTGTCCATTGCTTTATCCTCAGTGACTGCCATAAAGAAGTCAGCAATAAATGTGTGTTGGACTAATTGAATGTGTCTGAAATAAGCATCCCCTTCAGCTGTAGCAGGGGCATGATATAGACTCCCTGCCCCACACACATGCAAGAGACTTCAGGTTAATTTTTCCCCCCAGTATGCATGTATATATTTATTTATTTAGCCATCCCTCAGCCTTGTCATTTGGCAATGATCAGCTTGTTGTCTATATCTAGAGAATTTTTTTTCTGTTTTGTTTTGCTTTTTTTTTTAAAAAAATTTATTTATTTATTTTTTATTTTTTTAGATTTCACATATAAGAGAAATCATACAATATTTGTCTTTCTCTACCTGACTTATCTCACTTAACATAATACGCCAGGTCCATCCATGCTATTGTAAATAATATTTTTTTGGTAATGCTCAGTAATATTCTATTGCGTATATATGTCACATCTCTATTCATTTATTTATCAATGGACACCTGTTTTACTTCAATCTCTTGGCTATTGTACATAATGCTGCCATATACATAGGGGTCATTATGTATTGAATTAGTATTTTTGTTTTCTTCAGATAAATACCCAGAAGTGAAATTGCTGGGTGGAATGGCAGCTCTATTATTGATTTTTTTTTTTGAAAACTTCATATCGTTTCCCATAGTGGCTATGCAAATTTACACTCCCACCAACAGTGCACATGGATTCCCTTTCCTCTATATCCTCGCGAACACTTGATATTGGTTGATTTCTTGATGATGGTCTTCTGGTTAATTTTAGTAAGTGTGAATTGGAAGAGGTGGCTAGGCAGACCCAGTGTTCAAGATTCAACTCAATGGACATCTCAAGACCAGTCAGGCTGAGATAGGAAACTGCTGCAACTTGGACAGCACTACTGGGAAGTAAGGATGCCACACACAATGTCCCAGTTCCAAACTGGAATGACATCTTGCCTGTTCTTTTCCAGGTTCCATACCTATAAACATTTAGCTCCTGTTTCCTGAGAGCCCCCAGATGAATGCCAGTTTCCTGAGGCAGGCCTGCCATCTGTCTGCTCAATTCCAGGCTGGTCAAGGCAGCTTCAGCATCTGGGCTTCAGAAGATCTTCCTTCTTCATCAGGATCTTTTTTTTTTTTTTTTTTTTTTACAGAGAGGAAGACAGAGAGATACAGAGCCAGAAACATTGATGAGAGAGAATCATAGATTAGCTGCTTCTTGCACACCCCCTCCTGGGGATGTGCCCACAACCAAGGTACATGCATGCCCTTGACCGGAATCGAACCCAGGACCCTTCAGTCCTCAGTCCAATGCTCTATCCACTAAGCCAAACCGGTTTCGGCTTCTTCAGTATCTTTGTGACATTCCTCTTTCCCAGCCTTCAGCTCTCCTGACACCAAGCCCAGCTCAGATGTGATTCTAGTTCATTCATAGGTAAGCTTATATTACATGCCATTTATCAAAATCACATTTATATATTACAGTCTGTCTCTAGGACAAAGGAACATAGTCCTAGCACACATCTTGGGAAGGTTGTTACTTATCGTACATCCTTCAGTATGTCCTGGCTGGCTTGTCTTGTCACGGTTTAAAGGTATTGTCCAAGGCCAAGGACACAGTCTGTTCCTGATAATAATCGCAAAGCTATTTCCAAAAATGGTTACAAGTGTTGAGCACTTGATTTTTGCCACACATTGTACTAGGCAGTTCGCACACTTAACTTATTCTCTCATCAGTTCTAAAAAATAGGTATTATTATGATAATTAAAAAAATTAAATAATGTCTGCAAGAAGTCATAGGTGACTAATGGCAAGAAAAAAACCGAAATCCAATTCTACTGGTGCAAAAACCCAAGCACTTTCAATGGTATGAAGCTCTTCCCCAATGTCACCACTGTCTTGCTCTCCAGGGAACTAGCTGCTCTTTCCAGTTGGTTTCTCCGTTCTTCCTCAGAGGCCCTCTTAGGTTTTCAAATGTGCGGGACTCCAGCTTTTCTATCTTCAGCCCTGACCCCTCTCCTGAGCTCTATTCTATGCCTTTTAGTGGGGCATTTAGCTTGCTACCAAGCTATAATTTCCCAGGTAGCTGGCAGAAAACAAAATTCATCCCATCACTTTTCCTACTGGCTCTTTTTTTTCTGATTGCTGTCTTTGTCAGTAGCAAATTGTCTTCAGTTTTTTTATTTTTTATTTTAAGGTTATGCTCCAAAATGCCACTTGCATCTAGTTCTAACTTCCTAGCCTATAGTCTGTACTGTTGGTCAGGCCTCTTCCACTTGGGCCTGGATAATTTAAATACTACAATAGCTTCTAAGGTGAGCCGACTGCTAGAATGCACAGCACCTTAGTGTGTATTAGAAAAGGCTCCGTTTTCTCTGGAGGAATGCAGTCCCCTGCCAGGGCACATGGTTTGGTAAGCAGATTCATTTTTGGAATTTGATTCCTCAGGAAGGAGAGCTTGTGCAGTAAACAACCTGCACAACTGTGCATGGTGACACCCCTCTCTTTGCCTTGTGTTTCTCCTTCAAAACATCCTCCAGGGGAACCAAGATGGAGTGGTAGGTAAATGCCTGTACTTGCTGCCTCTCACAACCACATCAAAATTACAACTAAAATACAGAACAACCATCATTCAGAACCACCAGAAGGCTTGCAGAATGATGTCCTACAACTAATGAAGTTAAGAAGAAAGCACATTGAGACTGGTAGGAGGTGCAGAGGCACAGAAGGGGCTGGTCCATCACCCAATGTATCACTTTTTTAATAGTGAGGAAGATTGTCTCTGTGGAAGCCACCTGGAGGAGCAAGGCATTCCAGTCCTACATGAGACTCCCAGCCTAGAGTCCTAGAGCTGGGAAAAGAAGTTTCCTTAACTATGGGATATAAAAACCAGTGCGGATTAGAGCTCAGTGACACAGAGGCTGCTGGAGACCAAGCTGTTCCTCTTAAAAGGTCCGAACCACAAACTGAACTTACAGGGTCTTGCTTCCTGAGCTCCAGCACCAGAGTGAGGCTCTGGAAAACACGTTTTCTGGCATCAGGGCAGGGGGTGGCTTTCTCCCAGATGGAGGTACTTCCAGGGATCATTGTTCCTGTGCTGGGACCTCCTTACTTTGCAAGGCTGACTGGCAGCCATTTCTGTTTGCTTCACATTGGTGATTCCCTAAGACCCCACCTCAGCCAATTTATAACCCCACCCAAGCTTCCTGCAGCTGTTTTGAATACGAATGGCATTTCCTTAAAAATCTCAAATAAGCTGCAGCTGGGTCAGGGAGCCCCAAACCTATCAATAAAAGGCTCAAGGCCAGCACCAACACCAGACTACCTTGCTTCACAGCTAGGCCTTGTCTGGGCACTTCCAACTCTTATAACAAAGAGGAGGAAACTGCAGATCTCTCTGTAACTCCTGCTGGGTGGCCCCAGGCAGTGGCTGGCTTTGCACTTCCCTGGAGACCGAAGAGCCAGTGTACCCAGTGGTCAATGTGAAATCATACCAGATTACAATTCTTCACACCCATAAATAACATTCTCAAGGGGCAGACTCAGTGAGCACCAAAGCCCCACTAAAGCAAGTCCTACTCTATAGGAGTGTATCCTACATAGCAGCTCTTTCACTGTAGTAGCAGCTGGTCTTCACAGCAAATTGGCCTGGAGGTCAATTTCTTCCAATGACACCAACAGCAATCAAGTCTCAACTACAACAAGACTGTGCTCACAAAGGGGTGCACCTAGAGTGCCCAACTCAGGTGACTGGGGAGGCTGAGCCATTGGACCCTATAGGACACCTACTACAAAAGGCCACTCTACCAACTCAAGTAGACATAGCAGCTCTACCAAATACATAGAACCAAACATAAACAAGCAGCAAAAATGTGGAGACCAAGAAACATGTCACAGATAAAAGAAATAGAAGAAAGCAAACTACTGAATATAGAGTTCTAAACCATGTTCTATAAATTTACTCAAGAATCTTCTAGAAACCTCCAAGGAACTTAGTGAGACTTTCAAGGATCTTAGTGAGAATGCCAAACACATTGAAAAGAATCAGTCAGAAATTAAGCTTTCACTGACTGAAATAAAAAATAATATACAGGGATTCAACAGTAGAATAGAGGATTCTGAGAATAGAGGATTTGAAATATGAGAAAGCAAAAATCCTCAACCAGAGGAACAAAAAGAAATAAGAATCCAAAAATATGAAGAAAGTGTAAGGAGCCTCTGGGACAACTTCAAGTGTACCAACATTTGTATTATGGGGGTGCCAGAAGAAGAGAAAGAGCAAGATATTGAAAACCTATTTGAAGAAATAATTACAGAAAACTTCCCTTACCTGGTGAAAGAAACAGACTTACAAGTCCAGGAAGCACAGAGAATCCCAAACAAGAGGAATCCAAAGAGGACCATACCAACACATAACATAATTAAAATGCCCAGGGCTAAAGACAAAGAGAGAATCTTTAAAGCAGCAAGAGAAAAGCAGTTAGTTACCTACAAGGGAGGGCCCATACAACTCTCAGCTGTTTTCTCAACAGAAACTATGCAGGCCAGAAAGGCATGGCAAAAATATTCAAAGTGATGAATAGCAAGGACCTACAACCAAGATTACTCTATTCAGCAAAGCTATCATTTAGAATTGAAGGTCAGATAAAGCGCTTCACAGGTAAGAAAAAGCTAAAGGAGTTCATCACCACCAAACCAGTATTATATGAAAGGTTGAAGGGAATTCTTTAAGAAGAGGAAGAAGAAGAAGAAAGATAAAAAATATGAACAACAAAATGGCAACAAATACATACCTATCAACAACTGAATCCTAAAACCAAAATAAATGAATAAGAAATCTAACAAACAGAATAAAATGGTGAATAACATAGAATCAGAGGCATGGAAATGGAACAAATTGACAATTCTCAGAGAGAAGGGGGATTCAGAGTAAGAAGAGATTAAATAAAGATCATATATGCAAACTAGAGGCCCGGTGCATGAAATTCATGCATGGAGGGAGGGGAGTGTCCTTCAACCCAGCCTGCACCCTCTCCTATCTGGGACCCCTTGAGGGATGTCTGATCACCCATTTAGGCCCAATCCCACTGGGCTCGATCTCATTGGGATGGGGCCTAAATGGGTGGTTGGACATGGCTCTCACAATCCAGGACTGTTGGCTCCCAACTGCCCTCCTCTGCAAGCCTGGTCCCCCTCAACTGCTTTCCCCTGCTGGCCTTGTCTCCCCACAACTGCCCTCTCCTGCAGGCCTGGTCCCCCTCAACTGCTCTCCCCTGCTGGCCTTGTCTCCCCACAACTGCCCTCCCCTGCAGGACTTGTCCCACCCTGCTGTCCTAGCCTGCATGCCTGCCTTCCCACCCCCACCCCCAACAGCCCTCCCCTGCAGTCCTGGTCCCTCCCAACTGCCCTCCCCTGCTGACCTTATCTCCCTCAACTGCTCTCCTCTGCTGGCCCAGTCACCCCTAACTGCCCTCCCTGCTGGTCTGATCGCCCCCAACTGACCTCCCCTGCAGTCCTGGTCCCCCCCAACTGCCCTCCTCTGTTGGCCTGGTCACCTCTAACTTCCCAAAACTGCTCTCCCCTGCAGGCCATCTTGTGGTGGCTATCTTGTGTCCACATGGGGGCACCCATCTTTGACCACATGGGTTCGGCCATCTTGTGTCTTGGTGTTATGATCAATTTGCATATTACTCTTTTTAGATAGGATATGCATTACTTATGGACACAGACAATAGGGTGGCAAAGGCCTGGGGTGGGGTGAGAATCGACTGGAGGGAGGCAAGGGGGGGTGGGAGGAGAAGAGGGACATCTGTAATATTCTCAACAATAAAGATTTAAAAAACAAAACAAAACAAAACAAAACAAAAAGAAAAACATTCTCATGTAAGGTAATTTAAAAATATTCAGCAACTAGTCTGACATGAGCATTGGCCAAGCAGAATGGACACTGACCTTAACCTAGGAACAGAATCTTCAGGCTTCCTGCTGAGTCATGCATTACAGGATGGTGGGAGAAGTTGAGATGGCAGGAGAGGGATTAGGGTGACACTTGGGAATTCACAGCAATGGATGTATACTAACCAGCATGGCAATGTTTAGTATTTTAATAGCTGGCACAGCCTTCTTGGTGTGTGTGTAGGCCAAGCATGTCAAACTCATGGCCCATGGGCCACATGCAGCCCACAACAAATATTTTTGTGGCCCAGCCAATATAATGGTAAGAAAGAAACATTTTAATAAAAATTTTGTAATTTAAGTATTACAACATCCTTTATACATAATTATTAATAATGAATCACAATGTTCACTAATGACTGATTATTATAATAGTGTTGCATTCATTTCCCTTATGTGCTTTATGCTCAGGTGCACCATTTCTCTCCACTAATACTAGCAGCAAATATTTTAGCAACTGATTGTCATGTCATTAGTCTTGGACTGACTTGATGTGCGCAACAGGAAATATTTTGCTTTCGGAGAATAAGAAAAATAGGTTTATTTGTGCTATGCTTATTAATTTGTGCAGTTATTCAGTATTTGGTAAGTTAATGTTCAAGAAAAAATATTATTTTTTATTAAAATGTTCTATTATTTTATGTTAATGATTAGTCATTTATTTCCTTTGTATTCAGCATGTCTCTATCCAAAAAAACTTATGTTTCTATGAAAATTGAAGCATTTGTTTTTTGTGGCCCACATAAACTTAAATCTTGCTTATTTGGTCCATGTTAGCCTTTGAGGTTGACATGCCTGGTGTAGGCTGAATATTAACTCTGCTAATCCTACTCTGAGGAACTCTCCACAGATTTTGGTTCAACACCAATCATCCACAGTGTCTGGATATTTCCCACTTAGCAATCACCAATTTCTCTTAACAAGGAGTTCAAGATCAATGATTGCTTTAGCATAGGCTTAAATTTAGGTGTGGTTATCATCAGAGTGATGTCAAGCTATTTTCAAGGGTAGCTCAAGATGTCCACCTCTTCCCAAACCACCCAATTAACTACTCCATCCACTCCACTTTCCTCCTTGCCCTCCAAAAGCAAGAAAACCAGCCTGGAGTCAATACCTAAAGGTATCCACAGAATCATGCACAGGGTAGGGGAAATACACAGAATTAAGCTTGGCAGATGTTTAACACAGATGCTATATCTCTATCAAATATTAAGTTTTACTCTTTCTCTTAATATTTCTCATTCCAATAGGTAGTCAGGTTCTTGGGTATTTTCTTGACTATGATGTTTTTTATTGGGCTGAAATAGAAGCTGCTTGAAGAGGTGGAACATTTGGGGAGTCTGGTTCTCCAGCACTACCAGCCTCACCTAAAGGGACCCCATGGTGTCTTAGGTACTTGGTATCCTGCAGAATCCCCTGGGACCTTTGCTTGGTCTGGGAAATGGACCCCCATACTAATTACTGTGAATTTCTGACCAGTTCAGCAGGATGGTGTTTTATTTTAATTTTATTTTATTTAAAAATATATTTTCATTTATTTCAGAAAAGAAGGGAGAGGGAGAGACAGATAGAAACATCAGTGATGAGAGAGAATCATCAGTTGATCAACTACCTTCAGCACAATCCCTACTGGGGATCGAGCCCACAACCCAGGCATGTGTCCTGACTGGGAATCAAACTGTGACCTCCTTGGTTCACAGGTTGATGCTTAACTACTGATCCACACCAGTTGGGTAGCAGGATGATGTTTTAGAGTTAGATTTAATAAAGAGAATAAAGTGTGAATAGTTCTTTCACATCTGTATTTACAAAGTTTTATACCTGCCTTAAAGTTTTCTTCAGGTCTCTTGCATCTCTTCCCGTCTCTGCCTTTGTCTTCCAACTCACCACCTTTTTACTGCTTCTTATTCCTTCGGTGGCTGGTGTGATAGTATGGGTCTGGATTGTCTGCCTCAGAGGGAGGCCTCTCTATGAAGTGAGCAGACACCAGCTGTGCATGGTGAGTGACTCAGAGCACAGGAGGGTGTAGGGCTCACCCTAACTCAGGTCATGTTCTATGCCTTCTCCCCTGTCAAAGGGCCAAAATCAGTCATGAACCTGGGATAGAGACTAAGGAACCCAGTCAGCCTTTCTCTATCCAGACCCTGAGCCTGATGCCCCAAAAGCAAATGTTCTCCAAATCCCTCTCCTCTTCTTCCTTAGCAATATAACTTGAAATTTTATTTGGGCACGTGACCATATGGAATCAAGACTACATTTCTCAGCCTTTTCTGTAGTTAGGTATGGCCACAAGACTCAAGTCTGGCAATGGGATGGATATCCTGTGTTATTTTGAGGAAATGGCCTGCGTTGCTGTAACCTTATTTGTCCTTCTTTCTCTTTTTGTCTGGACGAGGAGTTGGCATACTTCTGTGAAGAACCAGATAGTACGTATTTTCAGCTCTGTGGGTCATGTGATCTCTATTTTCAATTCTGCTGTTGAACTTGGACAGCAGCTACAGAGCATACATATACGAATGGGTATGGCTGTGTTCCAATGAAAGCTTATTTGCCCAAACAGGTAGAGGATTGGATTTGGCCATGGGTAGTATTTTGCCTATTGCTGGTGGTGGCTGGCGTGAGAGCAGCCGTATTGTACCAAGAGGTGGAAGTCATGCACAGGATGGCAGAAAAATAAGCTAGAAGGACCCTGAGTTCCCAGTGTTCACAGGCTACCCTATGAGCCCTCTGGATTTCATTTATAGGAGAGAAATAATTTTCTATCTTGCTTAAGCTACTGTCAGTTGCAAATGAGCCTAATCCTGAGTAATACACCATTCATGTGGTTAAGCCCAGCTCACCAGATAGGAGTTTGTTGAAGACTATGGCATGAAAGCTCTAGCTAGGAATGAGGCAGGCATTTCCCAGCAGTGCATTCTGTACTCTGTATATCCCCAGAATTCTCCACCCATATCGATTAAGCAAGGCCATGAATAAAGCTTTGCAGTTGATTTTGTGAGACCCACAGGATGGGGAGGGGCAGGCAGAGAAAGTCTATGCAACTGACAGGCACTGAGGACTGGCAGGATGGAACATTTCATGGGGGCAGGCAGCCTCTGACAGCTCTGCACGCTGGCACCCAGCTCTGACACATGCTCATGAGATTTACAAGGTGCAAATCCAAGTGCACTGAGTTTAGCACTTTTTTGGCTGTCAGTCAGAAGCTGCCCCTAGAAACAGTAGTATTGGGAGAACCTGTGGCCTCCTTTAATAATTCTTTCAATGATTTGGTTTCTTGGGTCCGAAGGACTGACTCTGTTGAATTCCTTGGGGGAAATCCAAAGCCCAATTCATAGGATATGGGAGTCTGACACAAACAGAAAGAATCACAGGGTGCTAGGAAAAAAGCTATGAAAAAACTTGGCCCCAATTCCAAAAATGTTTCATTGTCCTTAGCGGTTGGATTGTTGCAGCTGACCCCTTGCTAGGAGCCTTGTCCACTCTTCTCATTCCCCAAGCAATGCTGCAGTTGCTTCTGGGGGCAGACTTCTGCTTTATGGAAGTCGTGGGGTTGTTATTTCTGGAGAAGAGAAGGCAGGGTGGTAGTGATGTGCCCACATACTATCTTCAAGCATTTAAAGGTGTATGTGCCCCGAAACCGGTTTGGCTCACTGGATAGAACATCGGCCTGAGGACTGAAAGGTCCCAGGTTCGATTCCGGTCAAGGGCATGTACCTTAGTTGTGAGCACATCCCCAGTAGGGTGTGTGTACAAGAGGCAGCTGATTGATGTTTCTCTCTCATCGATGTTTCTAACTGTCTATCCCTTTCTCTTCCTCTCTGTAAAAAATCAATAAAATATATTTTTTAAAAAATAAAGGAGTGTGTGTGTGTGGTATTTAATGAAGCAGTTGTGGGCAAATTATTGCCTGTACTTCAGGAAATCAGGGGGTAAGGAGGGCAGATAAGGAATGGGCTACTTTCAAAGCAAAAGACATAGATTTGATTCGAACTAAAGAAGAAAATTTTAGCCTTCGGAGTGATGAACTGCTCCATTGGAAGCTGAAGTGAGGGTGCCAGATCCCAGATTCATATGGCGCTGGGTCGGGAGAGGAGCACAGACTTCAGAATCACTCAGCTCTTGGTTCACATGCTGGCACAGTCTCTCACTTGCTGATTGGCCTTGGGCATGTTGCTCTGGGCCTTAGTTACCTAACTCATGGGGTGGTTTTGTGATAACTGGTGTCTCAGGCTTCTTCTAGCTTATTTTTCTGCCATCCTCAGTAGGTACTTTCACCTCATGGTCCAAGATGATTGCTCTCGCTCCAGCCATTACACATGCATTCCAGACAAAGAATCAGAAAACAAATACCCATAAGCCAAATCCAATGCTCTATTTGTCTTGGTGGATAGATAGTAATACTGCCAGCTTGCCAGGGATGATGTAAGGAATGGATGCAATAATGTTCATCACAGTGTTTTATCCAGAATAAATGCTCAGCATATATGAAATGACAGATGAATTCCTATCAGCCATGTGAAGTTCACACATTCAGCTGAAAGGAGGCAGCTTAATTACTGTCTGGTGTCTGTGCAGGCTGGATTGCATTGAGGACCAGGATAACTTCTACTGTGAAGGCCTTTCTGGCTTCCTTCCTTCATGTCTTCATCTTCTGGATCTTAGGTCAAAGCTTTCCCTGGAAGCTTTTCCTGGCTTGCCTGGCTTGATCAAAGCCCTCACCAATCCCCTCAGCACCCCACAGACCTTGCTTTGTGGCACTGTCATTGGCAGCTTCCATTTATGGCTTAAAGGATAATTTAGTTGATGCCTCTCTTCCCTACCAGGCTCTAAGTTCCTGGAGGGCAGGGCTATGTTTTTCTCATCACTGTATCCTTAGCAGCCTGCAGAGCACCTGGTGCATAGTAGATGCTCAATAAATGTTTGCAGGATGAATGAATAACTGAAGGCTGTGTCCTTTGGATTATATTTACATTGGTTCTTTCTGTTCTCTCAGACCAATTTGCAAAACTATTTTCTTAACATGACCGGTTTGCCCTTGGTCCCCAGCTTCAGAGGCCTATCAGGGGGGCTTGTACCTCAGAGAGCTCCAACACATCTGGCTGTGAAGACAGGAGGCTGATCAGAGGCTTCCAGAGGGTGTAAGGTCAAAGGCTGGAGAGCTGCCAGGTAGCTGGAGAATTTTGCTTTAGCTGGGCTGCTGCATAACTATTTTCTCTCAAAGGTTTTGGGCTAATCAGAATTTCAAAGGATACTTTTAAATGTAATAAGATTCTACCTGAAAGAGCAACGAGTGAGAAAGTGAGGCGGTGGAGCTGTTTATTCCTCTGGTTGCTATTCTAGGCTTGTAGCAAAGAGAGCAAGGACCTCGAGACTTTATTTTTATTCCTGCTCAGAATGAAAAATGAAATGAGATGCCAAGATGGTGGCAATGGCAAGTCTACAAAGAAATACTCCACCGGGCTCCTTGCCTCAGTTATTCTAAGGAGAACAGGAGAGCACAGAAAGCAAACGACAGTGTCATCCTTAGCCAGCTGGTTCTATGAAGTAGAGGTCAACTTTCCTCTTCATTCTCCAAAACTGCCTTAGTGGGTCTTTGTGGGTTAGATAGATCCTCACATACAGATAGGATTCTATGTAGAAAGTGTTGAAAATCCACTTGAAAGTTAAAATCGCTACTATTAGCACTTTTCATTGTTTTTATAATTGTGTCTTTTGACCACAGTAGTCTTGGGAACATTGTGTAGAAGATAAAAACACAACCACCAAACAAACCCTTCTAAAAATTGTGGCAGCAGGAGTAGGTAGGGGACCTGGGAACTCTCCCAGTATGCGAGTACATATGGCATTTGAAAAGATCTGCACCTGCTTCTCTCAGACCAGCTGGCAGACTATTCAAAGGAAAGTACTATTCTTTCTGGAAATACTCAGGACTGAAAGCATCTGCAAAGGGGCTGATAGGAGCTTTCTGGGATCGATTGCATGAAGATTGTGCCAACTGTCATTTTAAAACTTTGAACAGGTACTGTGTTTTAAAGAGTGGCGTTAAGGCTTTGACACCCTGTAAGTTTTGCATATTCCCCAAAATGGCAGCAGCAGCACACAGTTGTTTCACACATAAAATTGTCATTTCCAAACTCAGCTGCTTTTTAACCATGTTCCAGGTGCTATCCTGAGATGCAGTGGAACAAAAGTATTGATCAGCTCCTCTGAACAGCAGAAACATCAGGCAACAGCTGGAAGGTGGCCTGTGAAAATTCCTAAGTGGGTCCTGTCCTGCCGTGCCTCCAGGCCCAGAATTCAGAGAATTAATTCATTGCAAGAGGCCTCCAGGTGACCTGACTCTCACCCCCCCCCCCCCCCCCCCGGCCTTCCTGGAGCCTGCATATTTGATTCTGCTTCTTGGAGTCTTACTTCATGGAGACAGTTAACTGAGATTTAATGGAAAGCACGTGAGAAGAATGATGTATTTGGGCCAATTCAATAGCTATCTTAGAAAGCTGTGCCTGGGCATTATTCCTGAGAAACTACACTTAATTCTCACAGAGCACACATGCCTGAAGAGTACAAATAGCCAATAGTGCTACTTAACACCACCCAGGGCTCCTGCACTGCCTTTTGTTGAATGCAATTGCATTACCTAATGAATAATCAATGTTTAGCTGACACCTAAGGGTCTAAATACTAAGTCTGAATTAAATTTACTGATTTGTTTTCTGTTGCTAATCTTTACCTTATTCTCCTAATGTACAACCCCTCTTATGGCACTGACCTTCAGCCCACCAGTTTCAATGGCCATCTAGGAGACCCATGGGACTATGGATGTTACAGTTTAGGAGGGATACATGACACACACACACACACACACACACACACACACACACACGCTATTGGGCCCACCTATGACTTGAACCCGCTATTACCAGCAGCTGCTTTATTTTTTCTCATTCATTTATTCCCTCACTCAAAAAATATTTCTTTGCCAGGAACTCAGCAGGTGCTGGTCCTGAGGGATGATTGTTCTGTCCCCTCCTTGGGGAGTTCGAGGTCCTTGCAGTCCCAAGGTGTAGCAGTAACTCACCTTGATGTTGGGCTTTTTCTCTGGGTTTCAGATGCTGGCATGGACCAAACCTGGAGATTTAGGGTCAAGGTCAGGCTCTCCTGGGCATGCAAAGTTTCCCATTGGGATCAGTGGTATCACACTGTCCAGTGATAGCAAAGTCCTCACTACAGAAGCGAATATTTTCATCTTTTCACTCATAGAAGTCCAGCGTGGTATGTCAGAGCACTAGAGAAGAAGGACCATCTTCTATTCATCTTTGCTTTCTCAGCTCTGGCACAAAGCCAAGCGTGTAGTAGGAGCTCTAACAATGAATAAAATGTGAATGGATGTAGCTGCTCAAAGCGTAGATCTTATTCCAGGATCAGTGTTGGGAAGGGAAGCTTTATTGTTCCAATGGATCCTTCAGCTTCTGAAATACAGACAGCAAAGAGCTATGCATCAGCTCCCCATGGATGCTGCCAAACCGGATGTGGCCAGAAGTGCCACCTGGCAGAGTTCTCTGTCCTGTGGGCAGTCCATGGACATTTGCTGCCAATGGAAGTTGGCAAGAAGTGGCTACACTTAGAGACTGATCAGAAGTTTGGGCACCAAAATGGTCACCGGTGTGGAGTTCCTGCTATCTCTCTCTCTCTCTCTCTCTCTCTCTCTCTCTCTCTCTCTCTCTTTTTCTCTGGATCCAAGATTTTATTTGTTCATCAAGTAGCATGTGAGGTCTGTTCTGGTTATTGGGGATATACTAGTAGTTATGAGCAAAACACACCAAAAAACAAAAAACAGAAAAACAAAACAAAACAAAAAAATCCCTGCCTTCATGGAGCATTTCACAGAGCATTCATGTGAAAGTGTATGTGTATGTATGTGTGATCAATAAACATAATAAAAAGGGAGTGTATTAGAAAGTTTCAGGTGATAAGGGGATAATTTTAAATAGATAGGGCAGGGAAGGCTCATGGAAAAGGTGACGTGTGAGGATCAGATCTGCAGGTGGAGAGGCAGTGAGCCACGGGGGTCTCAGGGGAAAGGAGATTGCAGACAGAGGCAATAAGAAGCGTTAGCCTGTTATAGGTTGTGCCTTGCTGTTCAGGAGCAGCAAGGAGACCAGTGTGGCTGGAGGTGAGGGGAGGCACATCAGGAAGGGCCTTTGGGGGAAGGTGGGGAGCAAACATCACCCATGGGTCTCTCCTCACCAAACCCCTGCAGCTTGTCTGAGGACCTGCACAGGTCAGTCATCAGGGAATCTGAATCAAAATCTGCCAAGAAGAGAAGAAGAGGTAGTCAGTGGCCTGAGACGGGGGCAGAATGCTATGATTTCTCTGCTCCCAGTCTGGTGCTGCATGGGCTGGGGCTGGGAAAGAAATCTGGCACCCTTAAATTAGGTGTCTTGGGAAGTTTAATAAAAGTACTGCTTACAAAGTGAGGGTAGAGTGTCCGGAAGTAAGAAGAGAAGTCATTATGTGGTATACCTTAAATATATGCAGGGTAGAGTGTCCAGAATTAAGAAGTCAGCCATATTGGGAGCCCATACCACTTGTAGGCCCAAGGAGCAGAGGAGGGAGCAGTTGCTGGCAGCAGAGAGGACAGCTGTGTGGTGAGGCGCACCTTGTAGAGCCGTGATCTTCAGTTAAGGGTATAGTCAGTGCATGGCGGCTGACACAAGACAGTGGAGATAATAGTTGCCCACACTCATTTTCTGCTTTCCTGCCAGTGCTTCCCAGGGGCTGACTCTGACTGGACACTGGAGGGCAAGGGAGCACGTGGATATGATCCACATGGTCCAGCTTCTGGGCACAGAGCTGGGTGGAGGAGCATGGAGAGTGGATCCGAAGGGATGAACGGAAGACATCTGACATGGACACTCAGGAGAGAGGAGGGGGATATGAGACGTGTATAAAGTGACACTGAAAAGCCAGTCTCTGCCTAGCCTCTTCCAAATTGCTGTTTGGAAGCCAAGTAGCCTGAGGTGGTCTCACTGCTGCCCAGTAGGACCACCTGTCACTTGATGCCCAGTGAACTTTCCTTTGGAGTGATGCTTGTCTATGCAGAGACTGTCCAATGATCCATCTGCTCATCATTTAGGAAAAACAACCAGTATACTTGTTTGTGCCTACATATGGGAGGCAGATTTAAACCCATTAAAAAAATTTTTTTTTAATCCTTACCCAGGGATATTTTTCCATTGATTTTTTAGAAAGAGTGGCAGAGAGAGGAAAAGACAAAGAGAAACATCATATGTGAGAGAAAGACATTGATTGGTTGCCTCCTGTACTCATCCTGACCAGGGCCCAGGCTGGAGAGAAGCTTGTAACCAAAGTACGCACCCTGGACTGGAATTGAACCTGGGACCATTTGGTCGTATGCCAACACTCTCCACTGAGCCCAACTGGCTAGGTCTCATTGTTTAAGTTTAATTTAATTAAAAAATAAAAACTGCGTATATTTAAGGTATACCACATAATGATTTTATATATATACTAGAGGCCCAGTGCATGAAAATTCATGCACTGGAGGGGGTCCCTCAGCCTGGCCTGCCCCCTGTCACAGTCCAGGAGCCCTCAAAGGTGGGAGGCAACCTGTAGATTAGGGGAAGGCAACACCCTAAGAGGACTCAAACCATCACACCCCCATCACACCACGCCAGCAGTGCAAGCCTCGGCCTGTCCTGGTTACCTGAGCCTTGGACTAGCCCTTGGTGACTGGAGGTCTGAGGGGACTAGGGGACTCTGGAGGCGGGCATATGGAGTGGCCAGACCCATCTGGCAGCAAATCCAGCCATGCCGCATGCCTGCTGCCCTGGCAGGTCTGAGAGGACTGGCCACCGCCATCTTGTGGCTGTGGGCACCACCATCTTTTTGAGGCTGTGATAGTCTATTAGCATATTCCCTCTTTATTAGATAGGATCTGCAGTGAAATGATTACTAGTCAAGCTAATTTACATATCAACTCCACATAGTTACTTGGGCTGTGTGTGTGTGTGTGTGTGTGTGTGTGGTGAGAGCTCTTGAAACTACTCTTCTAGTAAATTTCCAGTGCTCAGTATTAAGTATTAGAATACTGTATTAGTAACTATACTTGTCCTGCTGTACACTAGATAGCTAGATTTCTTGAGAGGTGATGCTATCATGAAGGCAGAGCCTTATCCCCAGCAAAGGTGGGACCAGATAGAGCCCATTTAGCAGAACTGCAGTCAGCTATGCTGTTTCAGATATTGAGATGTGACCAGGCACATTCCTGGGCCAGAGAGGGCAGCCTCAGAGCTGCTCCTACAAATTGTCAATGGCATTAGAGATTAGGTCATGTCTCAACATCATGGATGTGCTCTCTTTGGTTACAGAACTGACTTTGAAATTGATGATATGGAGGACTCGAAACCTTTCATATTTTATTACTCCAGATAGAGCCCCAAATCCTTAGTATGACCTGGCCCCTGCCTACTTCACCCCAGCATCGTGTGGCACATTCCCTTCCCTCCCTGTACCCAGCCGCCTTGGGGCCTTATTGCTGGGCCTGCAAGAACCATGTACCTTTCCACCTCTTGGTCTGCTTCTCGATTCCCTCTGTTTCCTCCTCTGCCTCCTTCTCTAGCCACTTTGCTGCTTAATTTCTTCTCAACTCAGAGTCACTTCTTTGCAGAAGCCCTCCCTGACATCCTGGGCAGGAAGGACCATCACTTGAATGCCCTCAGAGCATCTTTCCCATCTAACCCTCCTCACAATTGTCATTATACCATTAATTGAATAATTACAGTTGCTTAAGGTCTGCTCCTCACCCCCTCCTCCCCCACCCCTCCACCACTTGATTGTAAGCTTTGATTTGCTTTGCCCAGGGCCTGATAGAAGAAGCATTCAGTAAATATTTGAGGGAATTATTGACCTAAAGTTAAAAATGAGTTAGAAGTGGGTGTACACACTCTGCACAAAAAATAAATAAGAAGAAAAAGGACATACTTGCCCGCCCCCTCCCCACCTAGCCTTTCTTGGCGCTGGGAATGAGAAGTTGGAGGCAGTGACAGAAAGCAGTGGAAATGGGGAACAGGCACAGGCAGAGTTGCCCAATCAATTCCCCAGACACCTGGGGACGATGAAGAAAAGCTGTTGTCAGATGTATCAACATTGATCTCCTGTTCTCTAGCAAAAGAAAACCCAGTCGAGCAATATCCACAGAAGAAAGCTTTAAGAATGCAAGACTAGTAAACCACCCACTCTGCTGACTGATTTGCAAAGGTCTGGGCTAGAGGCCTGAAGTGATAACAGGTTCAGGCCATCAGAAATTATTTTAACTGGTGCCCTGACATCTGGGGAATCCAAGAGCCAGCAAAACAAAGTGGGCTATTTATAAACTGTTTGTAGCTCTCTAGACCATCAGAAAACAAACACATCATGGCATCCGTGTATTGTTGCTAGAATTCACCCAAATTACAAAGTAGTCAGGAAAAAACACACAGAACCAATAAAATGGCAGGATTAAAACTTAAATCTTCATTTCTTGATGGCAGATTTATATTTGTGGGATGGAATGGTTTCTGTGGAAAGGGTCACATTATAAACTTAGGCCTGACAGGCTCTAAAGAAATAATGCCTGGCCCCAAAGGAGGATAGAGTTTATAGGGAGTCCAGAGAAGTGATTTAGGGCACCTATGAGAATGTCAAGAAAGAGGCTGGTGAAATAGGTAAAGAATGCAGTGGGAACAGGAGAGGGAGGCACGGGGACGTAGGCAGATAGACAAAGGAGACAAAATAAACTGATAGGTACATAGTCATTGTAAACTCTCATGAATGCATGCATTCATTCACTTCAATTCTTTTTTCCCCTCTTATAATTCTATTTTTAAAGCTCTTTATTAGGGTATGATGACATACAGAAAGAATAGATATTTAATGTATATAACCTAATATGCTTGGAGATTAGGGTACAACTATAAAACCATCACCACATTAATCACTTCTTAAAGTTTCCTCTCATTCCTTTGTGAAAGATGAAATAGAGTGGGCCGGAGACCGGGATGCCAGGACACAGGCTTTACTGAAGAGAAGAGTACCACTGACGGCTGCCTTCCGGAGAAAAAGAGAGAGGGTCGGGGTTCATGCACCTTTTAAGGGGAGGAAAGAGAGGGGATGGGGCTTAGGGCACTCATCACACGCTGATTGGTGGTTTTATGTAAGGCCTATGATTAGGGACCTAGGAATTTAGGAATAGGGGGCTTAGGGTATTTGGCAGGTGATGATTGGTGGTTCAGTGCTCAAGAATGTTTGGCTGCAGGCGGAGTTTATGTCTGTCCATCTATTGGAGGGAGGGAGGATCTATCACTTTGTTGCTGTTGTTTTGTTGTTTTCCTCTTGTGGTAGGAGTACTTAACGTAAGATTTAACCCCTCAGAAAAATTTTAAGTAAACGATACAGTTCTGTTAATCATAGGCCCTGTGATTATTCAGAACATATTTATCTTGCATAATTGAAACTTTCAATCCTTTGATTGAGACAGAATTGAAAGAAGTTAGGAAAAACTCCCAACAAGTGGAATGAGGAAGTAGGAGCGGACCTCTGAGGCCAATAAGCACTAGGTCCTCTCATCAGAGACCCCACCTCCACACATGATCAAAGGAAGATAGTTTGTGTCAGGAAACTTCCATGGTGAAAGAAGGTAACAACAGCAAGGACTGGCTAGAGCCAGATTAATCCAAGATGGAGGAAAAACTGACCAGAGACTGACCCCAAAGCTCATTGTTACCATAAAAACTGAGACCACAAATGAAAGGGGCTCAGATGCTATGACACCCCCATCACAACCAAAAGGAGAGTCAGAATTTGGCGCCACAACACTCACAAACATCCTACCCTTGAAAACACATAAAAATCCATGAGTTTTCCTGCATCCACTCGGATGTGTACATAGCTGTATAGACTAGCCTCTTTTTATTTATCTAAATAAAACTTGTTTTCAATCTCACTTGGACTCATTTTTGAATTCTTTCCTGCATGAGTCAAGAGCCTGGAGGTCCCTGATGCTGCTGGGGCAGCCACGCTGCTGGAGCAGGGCTACCTGGCTCAGAACCTGTCCAGGACATAATCAGCGCTCCTCATTGCCTCCTCCCTGAAACCACCATTCTGCTCTGCTTCTATGTGTTTGACAAGCAAATTCCTTTATTTTTGCTTCAAATTTTGAGTTTGTGTTTACTAATCATGACAATGTTATTCTTTTCAGTTTACATTGACCTGCTAAAGGACCTAGCGTCTAAGGATTGATTAAGATCCTTCTGTCCCTTTTCACTGTGCTAACTCTTGGGATTGCTCCATTCTCTGCTCATTTCTGTTACAGGCCTCTTTTCCAAAGCTGTAATAAAAAAGGCTCTGATTTACAATTGTTGATACAATAATATACAATGGATTAAAAGATATCATATCAGACCATATGCATAGTTTTAATAACATTATTATATAATAAAACAGAATTCAAGATACAAATTGATATGCAATAGAATACATAACAATATGCAGTAGAATGTAAAAATAAACTTCATTCCTATTTATCGCATATTATTCCTATAACATGGTGTAAAGGAAGTTCTGGTAAATTGAAGATTGCGGTATACTCAGAATTGGAATCAGGTCCGGACACCTCCATCAGCTGAGCAAGATATCACTTTGTATGTGTGACTTCAGTAGGTAGTGGTAGAGATTTCTACTCCAGAGTTCAACCTCCATAGCCTTTGATTTAATCTTTTTGGGTCTCAAGACTTATTAGGAATCGTTAGTAAATTCCAAACATCCTGAAGTGGGGTCACACTTTCAGTATTCTATGACCCTATTATTACTGCTTTCTACTTTCCACTTTCTAGTTCTCATTTCCTATTTCAAACCTGAAAATTCATAATTCTTACTTCTTACTTCTTCAGGTGCCTCTGTTGAGTATGGGAGGAAAGAGGGAGAAAACTTGAATATATTTTTCCCATTCTGACTCAGTACCTAGTACTTTTCCACTCCTAGCCGTCCCCCCATCTCCTTTCCCTAATTCCAAGGTCCATAAAATTGCTGGAGTCTTTTGTTTGGGGCTCTCTCAACTGTATGACAATTTACATGTCTGCTCTGATGCACCTGACTCTCAACTGGTGAACCTTTTCATGGGAGAAAAAATAAAACTCCTTAGCACTTTCTTTAGTTTTAGCTTCTTGCTTATCCCATTACAGTGAATGATTAAAGACTTAACTCTTTCGTTTTTGTTGCTTGTTGTTTTAATCTGCCACTCCACTTGACAGCTCAGATCTCTCTCTTCCAGCACAGCTGAACTCCTGACATTTCCTCAAATACCTTTTCTTCCCATTCTTATCTTCTTCTCCTTATGGCACTCCAATTACACCTAAGTTAGTGTTTAATATTGTCCTTAGATCTCTGAGGCTTTTATTTAATCACTCTCTTCTTTAGATTGGATAATTTTTGTTGTTTATCTTCAGGATCTTTGAATTTTTCTTCTACTACTCTAAATTTGCTGAAAACCATACAGTGAATTTTTCAGTTCAATTATTGAACTTTTCAGTTTAAGTATTGTACTATTTTTAATGGTTTCCATGCTCTCTGCAGAGATTATATACCTTTTCATTCATTAAAATTATTTTTATTTATGATTTGGACATTTTTCCTTTTTTTTAAAATAGATTTGCAATAGCTTATTTGATAAATTATATATATAGAATATCTCTAGGTTGGTTTCTGCTACCTATTTTTTTTCTTAACTATGCATTATATTTTACTTTGGAGTGTGTGTCTAGTAATTTTGATTGTATACTGGATGTTGTGGGTAAATTAGGGTGAAGACTGGATTTTGTGATATTTCTGTATTAATTTTTGTTTTAATAATGAGATTTCTGGTAGATCACCTTGAACTTGTGTAGGACTGATTTTATGTTTTTTAAGATCATGTCTGTGAAAATTCCAACATATTTTCAAAGAAAGTCCTTTTAACTTGTTAGACTTGATCTCCAATCTGTTTCTTCAGATGTTACAATCTTGTCAAAGCTTGGTTTTACACTTTGGTAGGTAGGCCTATTGTAAGCTTTATGCTGGAGTATGCTTCTTATTCTTGAGGAGCTGTATTTTTGCTGTTTCATTTGGATATCTGGGCTATGAAGGGGTGTTATCAAGGTCTTTCCACTTTTTTTTTTTAATCCTCACCCAAGGACATGCTTAGAGAGAGGAAGGAGGAGGAGGAGAAAAGGGAGAGGGAGAGGGAGAGGGAGAGGGAGAGAGAGAGAGAGAGAGAGAGAGAGAGAGAGAGAGAGAGAGAGAGAGAGTGTTTAGGTGACAGTTGAGCATCTCAGTTGGAGACACTCAATCAACTGAGCCATTCTATCTAGACAAATCTCTCTACTCTTGCTGACAATGTACCCCAACACTTAAAAAAAAAAAAATATATATATATATATATATATATATATATATATATATATATATATATATTTGATTTTTTACAGAGAGGAAAGGAGAGGGAGAGAGAGTTAGAAACATTTATGAGAGAGAAACATAAATCAGCTGCCTCCTGCACACCTCCCACTGGGAATGTGCCTGCAACCAAGGTACATGCCCTTGACCAGAATCAAACGTGGGACCTTTGAGTACACAGGCCGATGCTCTATCCACTGAGCCAAAATGGTCAGGGCCCCAACACTTTTTAACCTTTAATATTTCTGTTCTGCTCTCTATCCCAGGATAACCAAGTTCTGTTATGCCTAATCTCACCCTACATATGTATAATTTAATCTTGGCTAAATACCTGCATGACTTCTGAGGACCCCTTCCACATGGCTCTTCCACTACTGTGCCCCGCCTCACAGAATCCACCCACTCCAGTTGCCCAGACTCTGACCTCTACCTACTCAGCTCACCAGGATTTCTCTGCTCTGCTTGGTCTCCAGCCTACTGCCACCAGCTCGGGATTCAACTTGTGAATTTCCTTTCTCTTAAGAAATCGGTTTTGTGATTTTTTAATGTGATTTGTGAAAACAATTACATCATATTCTTCGTCCGTTTTAAGGAGGACTAGTCTAGTGTTAGTTACAGGAAATAGAAGTCCTCACTGTGGATTCTTAAACAAGGGGTAATGAAAGGGTGTTGATGGATAAGGATAATGGTTATCTAAAACAAAATGGGTTATAGAGGGGAGAACTTAGAGTTAAGTTCAGACTTCTATGCTGAGAACTAAGATAAGGATGAGGTTATCATGTTAATAAACAAAAAGGAAATACTATGATGAAAAAAGAACTATTGTTAGTTATTGATAAATTGGATATGAAGAATGAAGAGGCTTAAAGAATAGGTTCAGAAATGGCTCCAGAGTTCTTATCTGGAGATAAGATAAGAACTCTGGAAGATTAATACCGGAATATTTATGGCTCAACTGATATAATGTCTGGGATTTGATTCAAAATAATCAAATATAGGAATGAGGATGGGGAGAAGGTGGAGCTATAAATGAGACAAGACTTACCATCTCTACTAACAAAAGGGCAATATGCTAATTAGACTGGGTGACTGGACATCTTCCGGATGTCCAACTTCTTTCTGGACAGATAGGGGGTGACCAGGCTGGCAGGGGGACAGTTAAGGGGCAACCAAGCTGGCAGGGGGACAGCTGGGGGATGGCCAGGCTGACAGGGGCAGTTGTGGGGCAACCAGGCAGGCTGGCAGGAGGGGAGTTGAGGGGCGACCAGACCAGCAGGGGGACAGTTGGGGAGTGACCAGGCCAGCAGAGGGTCAAATGGGGGGGGGGTGACCAGGTTGGCAGAGGGCAATTGGGAGGCAACCAGGCCAGCAGAGTGACAGTTAGGGGGCTATCAGTCAGTTAGTCAGGCAGGCAGGCGAGCAGTTAGGAGTCAGGGATCCCGGATTAGGAGAAGGATCTCCAACTGCTGCCCCCAAGGGGTCCCTGATTGGAGAGGGTTCAGGCCAGGCTGAGGGACCCCTCTCCTCTCCCCCCGCCTTCCCCCCGCCATGCACATATTTTGTGCAACAGGCCTCTAATGAGATGATAATTGTTGAAGTTAGGTTATGAGTACACAAGGATATAGTATATGGCTTTTCCTACTTTTGTATATAATCAACACCTTCAAATTTTAAAATTAAAAACAACAAACAAACAAACAAACTATAACATGCCCAGGGTTATGAAACTGGGAGATGAAGTGGGGATGAGTGCCCACTTTGACGTAGGGGAAAAGGGATAAGCCAGTGGCAGTCTGTTAATGTCTAAAAGAGGCTTTTATGTAAAAAACGTTTTAAAAAAATGCTTTACTCAAGCTGGCTCATTCTGCTCCTTTACAAGTGTCATCAAGTGCAGGATGTATCTGATTATCTGCTTGAAGATGTGAGTCATATGGCACATGCTGAACAAAGGCCATGGTATCTAAAATGCTCACTTATCCAATTTTGGATTCAGTGCTGGCTGCTTATATTCACTGTTAAAGCCCTGTGTGGTCCCGTTCAGACAAGACAGACAGGTTCGGTCAGACTCTGACACACATCTCCCTGAGTGGTTCCTGCAATGATTTCTGGAGGCATTTTGTTCTCCTCCCCCTTCTGCACCACCTTCCTGGCTAGCTGTATATGCCTGGAGCCTCCCTGAATCTTTCTTGCTCTCACCTGCTTCCTCCAACTAACTGTGGACTCCATAATTGAGCCCAAGAGAGGGGCCTGTTCCCATAGCCTAAGGAGTTTCAGGAGAAGGAGAGAGACTTTTGTACAAGTTAAGAACAGAAAGAAAGAAGAAAAGCACTCATTCTCCTCTCTTACTTTTTTTTCTCTTTCATTCAGCAAATTGTTTTCTGTGCCTGCTATGTGCCAAGTTTTGTGTTAAGGATTGATTGGGGTCTCAAAGATAATCAAGACATAGTTCCTTCCTCAAGGATCTACAGCCTGAGAGGGGAGGGAAGACATGCAAACACAGTGATAGGGAAGTTACAAGTGCCATGTCCAATGTTTGTACAGGGACCAGGGAGGCACAAGGAAGGCATGGACAGTCATTACTAAATTCTCTCATTCGGTTTGGATTTTCATCCTGTCCTCGATACTTATGTATGATCTAGAGCACATGTGTCAAACACAAGGCCCACGGGCCAAATCCGTCCCACCAGGCCTTGCAATGTGGCCCGCACCACGCTGTCATCACTGCACTCCGCTGCGTTTCCATCACAATGACAGTTTATGACTGTTCAGTAAACCATTCGGCCCGCGATTTAGGCTGGATTTTAGATTTTGGCCCCTTCTCTGATTGAGTTCGACACCCCTAATCTAGAGTATCTTGGAATCTCAGTTTTCTCATTTTTAAGTAAGACTCAGAGTACATATTAAAAAATGACTAGAAAGATTTTTGCAAACCATAACAGTTGATAATGGGTGTTGTTATTGTCATTCCTTCTTCCTAGGAACACTAGTGATAACCAGGGAAACACCCCCCCCCCCCCCCCCAAGAAATAGTCAGCAGATCATTGTCACCTGCTCACTGAGCTAAATTAAGAAATGATGGGGACTGCAGCCATTTCCAGGGAAGATCCATAAGTAAGAGAAAACTTCTTTCTCCATGTAAGTAATACATCTTCTGCCTATTGACTTTTAAAAGTGTAGAGCCAAATGTCCCTTTTGTCCGTTAATATCAACCACCACCTTAACATTTGTTTTTTTGCACAGTTTACAAAGTACTTGTAGAGCCATAAATCATTGGTGTCTCATCATAACCCTTGACTTAGTAGAATAAATTTCATTTTGACCTTTTTTGTAGATGTGGAAAATATGGCCTAGAGGAGTTAAAAAATTTGCCTAAGGTTCACAGCTAGTCCAGGCAGAATTCTGGCCTTCCTAATCCTTGAATTCATCACTGCCTCCCCGTTTAAGTATCTATATAGCATACAGGGTGTTCCTTTGATGTCTTTAAAAGGTTTCAAAATATTTTTTTTAATGTTTAAAAAATTATTTGTATCTTGACACATCATAGATACCTGAAGCTCCCAGCCCCTCCTGCTGTCACAATAAATCAAACAAACAAATAACCATCTCCATTGTTTTGTGGATTATTTCCCCATGAGGCAGATGTTTACTTTTTACAAATGAAAGCTCATTGTTGTCAGGAACATGTAAGAGGCTTAACCTGTCTCCTCCGGCATATGGCACAGGCTTTTCATGATAAAACTGGTTGTGTGCAGCGGCACACAAAATTGCGAGCCTCTCTCTGAAACCTCATCAGTTGCGACTGCACAGCAACATTGCTTTCCTATGCAGGGCCTCGTCTGAGCCTCTTCCACCATGAAAGGGGAAAACAACAACAACATCAGGCTGTTTCCTTTGGAAGAAAATACTCATATTTTAATGGGTATGATGTCATGAATTATTAAAGTAGCTTAACTTTAAAGCTGAGCTGAAAGAACACATAGTGAAGAATGACCTTGAGACTCTTGAAAAATGGGAGCGTTGATGGTGCCTGCAGACTCGGAGATGGATTTCTGCTTTAGTTTATATTTATGCAACTGTGAAACTTGTTCCCTTGTTCCCAGAGAAATCCTTTGTGCAGCCGTGTGGAGAAAGTTATTACATTTTAGTGCAGAGGAGCTGTAAAGTTTCTTTCCTTGTGTCTCATGAAAACTAGAGTGCCGGCGAACTTTGTGCTGGGGGATCTTCCCTGAGGAATGACAGGCATTCTCTCGGAAGACAAAAGGAAACAGACAGACATTGTTCTTTAAAAAAGAGCCTCGCACGAGGTTCTTAAAAGGGATTTGGGCAGCCCTGGCCAGTTACAGTGCTCTCTTGTTTCTGATTCCAGGTGAGTCAAAGAACAATTGGGCCCACAAGGACAGAGACATCTGCTAGCCCCACTGTAGCCAGACCACATGACCTGCCCCGGCAGCAACTTCACCATAACTAGTGCCCTTGGAGAGTGCCTTAGAACAGTGATCGGCAAACCGTGGCTCTTCGGCCCCTTGAGTGTGGCTTGGCATCAGAGCTACTTCTTCAAAAATAGACTCGCCCAGGCTGAAAACCAACTTCTGCCCATGGGCCATGAAGCTTCAATTGCACTGTACGTGCACGCCTGCACATGGTATTTTGTGGAAGAGCCACACTCATGGGGCCAAAGAGTCGTGTGTGGCTCGTCAGCCGTGGTTTGCCGACCACTGCCCTAGAGCACCTGCTGTAGATGATCTTTCAAAGCTTTGGGTTTGGCCACTCCTGGCTCATTCTCTGGCTACACATCACAGACCCTAACAGTGAGATGAGGTGCCCTGTGTCCTCCAGTGAGTAGGGAAGCTGTGTCTACACTCACAGGGACTAGTGACTCCATCTCCTCTCTTGTCTTCTATGTAACACAGTTTAGTCAACAGTCTCTGAAGACAAGAAAGGAGTATGAAGTGAGGAGAGTGGAGAAACCCATTATTATTGAGAGCCATTAAATGCTTGGCTCTGTATTATGAAGCTTCACCATGTAGCTGTGCGGGTATCACCCCCATGGACACGGGAAGAAACTGAGGCTCAGCATGTGAGATTTTCAGCATCACAGTTATTGACAAAGCTGGGCTTTATTGGCAACTAGGGCTGTCTGACCTCAGAAGCTTGTACCCACTTACCATTCCTACTATGAAGTTCTGGTTTGACAGAGTTTACCCTTTCTTCTTGTTTGTTTGAACTCCAGGTCTTTATATGCTGATGTCTTCTGTTAGTCCCTTCAAGTCCCTTCTCAACTCTGCTCTTGAGCTGGCAGACTGACCTATCTTGACGGTGCCCTTGTTCTTTGGTTTACAGCTGGGTCTGCACAATGCAAGACTTAGGGCATTGGCAGCAGGTGGGAGGAAATGAGATTTATTTCCCCAGTTTTCTCACTGTTGGGTTCTCTACTGAAAGTGGTAGCTCCTGCCAGACATTTTATTTTTATTTTTTAAGAGAGGGCAGCTCCCCTCTCTGGGTTTAAATAACAGCTCTCTCCTTTTGCCCCTTGAGGCTTTGGGGGAAGGTAACATAACATTAGGGAACAGCTCTCTGCTGGTACTAGCCCCTGGCTGCTGCACTGTCCCTCATGCCTTCCTACACACTGCTCACACCTTTATAAATCAGCCCCTGCATTAAGACAGTTGGATTGTTCAATCTGAGTGTGTCATTTGCTACCTTCTGAGACCTTGACTGATTCAGGGATACATCACTTTAGTGTTGTTGAGTCAATGTTTTAGTGTTGCTCCCATGAATGACTGTTCATATGGGAGGTGGGAGGAGGTGGGTGCTGGTTATTTTTGTCTCTTTTCCCCCCTAAGAATTTCCAATTTTTAACTTTCAGAAGGGCTATTTTTTCTTTCACCTATCACCTTCCTTTTTGCCTTACTACTTGCTCTCTGAATTTCCTCTTTCCCCCTCAAATCAAGTCTGCAAGCCCAGGGAAAGCCAGTTTCCATTATTATTTTCTAAGATTGAGCTCCTCTGGGTCTCCAGAGCCGTGACTCTATTCTTGTATAAGCATTTCTTTGCAAAATAGTCTGTTGAGGAAACAGGCTTGAGAAAACAATGCATACTTCCTAACCTCCTAGGGAAAATTATTATTTCTCCAAAAAAGAAGGGAAATAAGGAAAGTATGTTTAGTAACTAACAGTCAGGATAATAAAGGGGGAAAAGGCAGGAGATTCAGAATCAAGGTCAGTTTCCTCGGTTGTTGGATTACAGCAAGCATTTAATGGTAATAAAATCTTTTTCCTGTATAATACATTTTATATGAAAACTGCAGCCATTTAAATGAGGGATTTTATGTCTGCACAACCTTTATTGAGCATGAAGGATTAAAAAAAATCCTTTTCCCCCCTTTTCTTGAAAAAAAGATGCTTCCTGGCTCATTGCCTCTCAGGCCACAGAAGTGAAGATTCAGGGTGGGGAGTGTCCAGAGTGGCTTGCACAGTTCCTTGCTGATGCCATTTAACCTCAGACCCTTGTTATTCTGGGCCTCCATCTCTCCTGAACAAACAGTAAATCTTTCCTGATAGCGTGGCAGCTTTATGATGTGGATTCCTGCCTATTTTCAGAGGAGCACGGGAGAACCTTTAATGTATTTTCTCTCCTTTGGCTGGTGATTGAGCCAGAACCTGTGTCTGTCAGCTGGGTAAGGCTGGTGGTTCAGCCTGTCTCTGGTACAGGGCAGATGGGTTTGGCTGTGGTGTTATTTTATAGGTTGTCTTGAAACAAATTAATTCTTCTGCTGAAGGTTTATTGACTCATGATTTCCCAAAGGCTTGGAATTTGTGATCTACACCAGGCCTTAAGACAGAAGATAAGCTATCGGGACATAGGTAGGTTTTCCTCCTACCTCAGGATCATGCAGGTGAAAGTTTGTTCCACTGATTTTAAGGCTGTTCATTTGGGCAGACTGGAAGTGGTCTCAGAAGGTTCAAGGATACGTGGACATCAGATATAGCAAAAGGAATAACTCAACGGAACAACCACATTTTTTCCTTGGTCATTGCTGATATTCATGGGGTAAACTGTTGGAATGAACTATTTTTGGCCATGAGTATAGTATAGAGCAGTGGTCAGCAAACTCATTAGTCAACAGAGTCAAATATCAAGAGTACAACAATTGACATTTCTTTTGAGGGCCAACTTTTTTAAACTTAAACTTCTTCTAACTCCACTTCTTCAAAATAGACTTGCTCAGACTGTGGTATTTTGTGGAAGAGCCACACTCAAGGGGCCAAAGAGCCACATGTGGCTCATGAGCTGCAGTTTGCCGACCATAGGTATAGAGGAGACAAAAAACACTCGCTTTACAACTTATGAGTACTTGAAAAATGCATTTGTATAGAAAATTATCCGCCAAGGGAAGTAGACTATTGTTGGAGGGGACCTGACCTATAGCACAAGATATCTCCTCACCTATAAATAGCTGGTCTTTGAGTTCGAATGAATTACCTGAAAACGGCAGACTCCACATTTTACATCTTAAATTGCCAGAGCTGCATTTCCCATTGGGTGGTTAACAGCACCTTTTAAAATCTGCCTTTTCTTAGTACATTGACTTGATCTGACTGTTCTTAGCCACAACTTTAACAATGCTTTAAAAATAGCCCCGAAGCCAACATAGTGGGGAGACCATTTACTTAAACAACTATTTTTCCCCCTGTAATGTCATGTAGATCTAACTAAGCCTTTTCTGTACCTTTCCACTACAACGGCAGCATATGGTCTATTGTTACAATCAGATATTCTTGTGGGAAGCAAGAGGCCATGGGTGAATGGAGAGGATATTATTGTCTAGTCTAAAGTGATTGTTTTGAGCCCCGAACTAAGTTTTCTGCAATTTCATTTTTTTAAAAACTCAACCTTTCAGGAAGGTTTGGCTGATATGCTCTGATTTTTACTTTTGATAGTGTGAGACTAATGTTTACTCCAGGCTCCTGAAAATTGGTTCAGTCAACTTTCCTGGAGGAGAAAATGTGGACAAATACTGTTAGTTTACTTTGTGCTGAAAGCATTAGCTGTTAAAAAAAAAAGGAGATGACAGTTCTGTGAGGCAAAAAGTCATGATTTTTTTGCTCTTGAAGTATATATTCCTGAAAGCCTTAGGAAAGGCCGGGGAGAAAGGCAATGAGAGCAAGAGGGCTGAACACAACTCCGAAAGCCATCTGCTACGCCTCGGAGAGAATCACCGCATTAGAAGAAAACATCTTATCCAAACAATGAATTTTTGTTACATGAGACAGGATAAAGAATATAATTTCACCAAGCAGACACTACGGCACACACATTTATTTGCACAAACACACGCACAAAGGGAAGGGGGAATGCTGAAGCAGGAGCATGCTCGTGTGCTTTATAATTCTGGACTTGTTTTTCAAGTTTTGAATTAATTAGATACCATGTTGAATTCCAAATGTGATAATTAGGCAAATTAATGCTGCAGTGAAGTTATTAATGAGGCAAAATATGCTAATATGCTTCTGATAAAGAGCTCTTCTTCTGCCTTACCAAGAAATTGGCAAACATCTTTTATTTGGGGCCAGACAGCTTATCTCAAGTGATTTACTAAAAAGGTTCTTGGCCGTATGCTGTGAACAAGTGTTGTAAATAGGGGTTAATGTCTAAATTTTTGATATGTATAAACCTTGATGTGGTGCAGCAAGTCCCGCGATACTGTTAATCTGGCTTCTGAGTGGCATCAGGGCGCAGAAGGCCAAGGCAGGCTGTTCGAGGCCCTTTAATGCCGTTTGAATGCGGCAGACCCCACCACTGGCCAGTGTTGTTATTAACACCGACATTCAACGTGAGGTGAACACTGCTGCCCACCTGCCAACCTGATGGTTTCTTCTTGGCAGACTTGGTGTCTCCTTTGGTTTTTAGATGTTTGAAACTCCTAGCCCAGAATCATTAGGGAGTCCATTTAGTGGTTTTAAAGTGACACAGCAGGATTTTCTCTTTCTGATCTCAACTCTGCTGTTGAGAGCTCATTGTGCCTCAGTAGCCCTCCAGAGACCAGGGAGAAACACCACTAACCCAGGTGGATCTGGATGTTAAAAACATTTATGGAAAAATGAAAAGAACTTTCCCCAGGAACATATCATTATTTTACTTGTTTTAATCACACAGTCCATGAGTATAATGTTGATTCGTTCAGATATCATTTTTGCTAAATGAGTTTCCTTCTGCACCCCAGGTAGGAGAGTTCTGACTATAAATTTGAGGAGGGAAGATGCAGATGCTTGTTTGAGTGGGACAGACCAGTTGCCAGTAGTTGGCTAGTGAGTGCGGTTGAGGTGTTCTGTGGCAGGAGACAGACCATTTATTAACTGAAAAGCGTGCACAGAAAGTGGGTTAGTTAGAAATGCATTTGACTACAAATTACAGAGAGCCTTGCAAATGGTGGTTTTAGCAAATAAACAGTTTCTTTTTCTCCCATAAAAAGCAGACAAAGGTAGGTGGCCCACAACTGAAACGTGTCTCCACCATGTCGTTGAGGTTCTTTCCATCTTCACACTGTATTGTCTTAGTGGGTGGCTCTGTCAGTGTGGCACAGGGTGGCTGCTGGGCCTCTGGGCGTGACTCTGGGGTTCAGGCAGGAAGAAGCGGAAAGGGTTAGCCAGTCTGTCTCTTTTGAAAAGCCTTCCTAGAACTTCCTTTTATAGCTTATTGATCAGAATTGTGTCAAATGGCTGTCCCTAACTGGAAGGTCATAGATGAGTTTGGATCTGGCTTTGTTATACTTCTTTTCTTGGGAACCATGATCCTGGGAATGAGGTTGTAACCTCAGTTACCTGCCCTCTAGGGTGCTCACCTGAAAATTTGGCTACACTAGACAAAATTTGGCTGCACAGACAAATCTGATATTTGGCTTCCCTGACAAAGGAAAGTTAAGTAATAAAACCATTTTACTGTGCCTAGACAACCGTAGGGTTGTGTGATGAATAAACCTATGGACTTTCGATTGAGCTATGTGATTTTTGGACACATAGCTTTCACCTCTCTGACCCCAAGTTCCCCTATTTGTGACTTAAAGAATGTTCTGGGGTTATTGTTAGGAAGCACTTGGTATAACACTTTTAAAGTATCTAACTCATCATATTTAGCTATTTAGCTCGTTAATAAGTAGTAGCTGTTAAGGTGGTGAATTGAATTCATAATGAGCCTTGATAACGAGCTAACGTGTGATGGGAAAGAATGGTTACACATAACCCTTTACCTTTTAAGAGAGTGGGTTCTGGTGGAATTTTGCTGAATGGATCGATCAGGAGGATGTAAGTTTGAATGCATAAAGTTGGTAGACAAAAGGTGGAGAGATTGAGAAATGTGGGAAGGAAAAGAGCCCGGATGAGGAGGTGGGGAGCCCAGAAACAACACTGGACGGAGATGGTGGTGAGAGAAAGGAGACCCGATGGCTGCAAGGTGCGGAGGGAGGCCTGAGAAGGGTGCCTAATGTGGAATTTTGCCAGAAATGTTGCACTGCATGGCGGAAACCCTTCTTCTGACTTACCCGAAGAAGCTTCTGGAAAAGATGTCCAACTAATCCTTAGGTGGGCTGTAAAGAAACCTTAGGGCTTACCTCAAGCTGGTAGGAAGCTACCATTGACACAGTTTCTGGAATATGTATTTCACACAGGTCCCATCACTACATAAGTTAGGTTTAAAGTTAACAGACACACAGAATGCAAATGGAAAGGACTCATGTGAATTCAGTGTTTGCTTGTCTGAAAAACAGAAAGTGACAATTGAAGTTGTGGGTGAGATTTATTCCCCTTCCATACCGCATAATGGCTCAGTATTGCCATTCCTAGGTCTTAATTTCTCTGTGTGATCAAATCATAACATGTGTGTGACTTTAGCATTTGAAAATAAAATACTTATTTTTTAGTTTTTTTGGCACAACACACTTCTAAACAAAAGCCAATTACTATATTTGGTGCTTGATTGGAAAATGCAAACCAGCAATCTGTTTCCAAGCTGGAGGAAAAGCTGGCCGCTTTGAATGCATTGAATAATGAGTAAATCAAGAGATTTTCAAGGGTACTTGTGAATATATAGTTGATTCTTGAACAATATGGGTTTGAACTGTCCAGGTCCACTTAAATGTGAATTAAAAATAAATCAATAAATACGTGCAATACTATAAATATATTTTCACTTCCTTATGATTTTTTTTCTCTAAATTTACCTTTATTGTTGAAAGTATCACTGATGTCTTCACTCCCATCCCCCATTGATGCCTGCCGCAGGCCTTCATAGCACCATTGTCTGTGTCCATGGATTATACATATATGCATAGTAGAGGCCTGGTGCACAAAATTCGTGCATGGGGGGCGGGGGGAGGGGAGTGTCTTCAGCCCAGCCTGCACCCTCTCTAATCTAGAACCCCCTGAAGAATGTCCAACTGCCTGTTTAGGTCTGATCCCACCAGAGGGATGTCCCATGGGCAGTCAGACATCCGTCTCACAATCCAGGACTGCTGACTCCCAACTGCTGGCCTGCCTGCCTGCCTGATTGCCCTTAACCATTTCTGCCTGCCAGCCTGATCACCCCCTAACCACTCCTCTGCCAGCCTTATTGACACCTAACTGCTCCCCTGCCAGCCTGATTGCCCTTAAATGCCCTCCCCTGCAGGCACGATCACCCCCAACTGCCCTTCCTTGCTTGCCTGGTCACCCCTAACTACCCTCTCTTGCTGGCTGGTCTCTCCCAACTGACATTCCCTGCTGTCCTGATTGCCCAAAACTGCCCTCCCCTGCCGGCCATCTTGTGGCAGCCATCTTTGACCACATGGGGTGGCCATCTTGTGTGTTGGAGTGTTGGTCAATATTATCTCTTTATTATATAGGATAAGTTCTTTAATTAACCTTATGATTTTTTAGTAAGATTTATTTCTCCAGCTTTATTGTAAGAATCTACACTAATAAAAGAGAAATATGCAAATTGATCATACCTTTGCAATGCCCACCAGCCAGTCAGGAGTAAGTATGCTAATTGACACAACAAAGATGGTGGGTTAATGTGCATACACAGGCACAGAGTGAAGGCTCTGACTCGAGCAAAAACTGAAGACTGAAGACTGAAGAAGCTTGACTTCTCCACTGTGGCCAGAGGGAAGGCCTGGGTCCCAGGTGTCAGAGGAAAACCAGTGCTGGCAGCCAGGGGAAGGAAGGTCTATTGTACGAATCTTCATGCAACGGACCTCTAGTACAGTATATAATACATATAACATACAAAATATGTGTTAATCGAGTTATTGGCAAGGGTCCAGTCAGTAGTAGTCTATAAATAGTTAAGATCTGGGGGAGTCAAAAGTTATATGTGGATTTTCAATTGTACAGGGTTGGTGTCCCTACTCCTTGATGATTGTAATGTGTCATGAAGACACCCATTTATTAAGAGCTCAAAGAGGTGAAGATAACAGAGGGAACACCTGAGACTTGGTTTTCACTTTATGGGCTAACTTTAGGACTTAACACTTGGGTAAAATACAACTCTACTTGATATTATTTAATAAGCAACAACCGTACTAATATGTAGCAAATCAGGATCACTGCAGAATTTCTCATTTGTATCTCTGTCACACCAGAGTAGAAACTTAGCCTGAATCAATTCAGAGCCTCCTCTCCCTTTCCTGGAGTCAGGGTCTAAGTTTGGGCTGTGGGTGGAGGGGCTTTGTGTCCTCAGGGGAGTGGGAGGGAGCATCTGATCTATTTGCCATCTGCCCACACACTTGCTAGGACATTCTCATTTTACGTGGTGACCAATGGTCTGTTCAGCTGGATCACTCCTTGGAACTTGGTCATAACCACATCCTTTCCCAGTCTGCTTCTCTTTTAGCTGCTTTCAGCCCTCACTGGAACCTGGCATGATTGTTGCTCCCTAGTCCCTCTGGGGCCACAGGAAACTCACAAAGCTGACCAGGATCCACCTTCACAGCAGAGCAGGCATGTGCTCCTGGTCTCTGCAGACACTTGGTGGCCTTGCCAGACCGTTGGGCTCACCTAGCACAAGGCAAGGCTGGGCTCTTGGGGTACCTGGTGTGGGTTGATTTGGGCAGGGGCAGGGGCAGAGCCCTTTTTGAGGCTCAGAATTTTCTGAACCTCAGAGCCCATTCTCCTTTCTCTAACTGGGGCCAACTTCACCAACTCTCAGGAACAGGAAACACGGACTCCGACTGATCACATTTCACTCCAAATCTTTTGTTTATGCCCCAAGTCCTAGGCTTTTGAAACTTAAAACTCTTCTTTTCTCAAACTATTGCTCTCAACACTTTTGTGTCAGGCCTTCCCTGAGGAAACAAAAGCAGAATTCTCATCTGCCTGAGTGGTAGAAAGTATGGTTGGAAATACTGGTGAACACCAGTTAATGTTTCAAATGATTACCTGGGATTGACTATTATTTAGTGGAAAGAACCGGAAGTGCTATGCCAAGACCTGGAGGCCTCCCTGCTTGCCTCCCCCACCGTCTTAGCTCCTGCTTTCCTGAGCCTCACTGAGAGAACTGGTCAGACATGGTATTCTATAAGGCAAGAAGCAGGCATTTCTTCTTCTCACAGGCTTCCTTCATGACTCACAACAGCCCCCTGCACACCTACAGGCAGGCAAACCACACTTCCTATTTATGGGCCGCTGACAGTTCATGTCGTGATTTCAAAAATACCAAGGGCCAATGACTTAGCATCTCCAAGGTGGATGCAATAATTTTGGCAAAAACATTATTGGGAGCCAGGCAAACCTAACCAGGAGAGATGCTGTGATTCCCTCTCGGAGCCCGTTGAACTCCGAGGAAGTCTTTCAGGTCTGGGAGTGATTGGAATGTGCTGTAGGAAGACACACATTCGTTAAAAATTTGAGAAAGGTGAAGAACAGTGGGTAGCAGGGGAGCACCTGAGACACGTGTAGCAGCACTATAATTTTAAGAGAAAGAAGGGGATTTGGCAGCCAGGGCATATTCCCCTGTCCCTAAAATTTGCTGTTTCAAAAGAAAATCAAAGACTCAAAAACTTTTTAACTTATTTTTTATTTTATTTTGGAAAATATACATAACAAAAATTATCACTTAAACCATTTCTAAGTGTATGTTTTAAAGGTATCAACTACATTTGCATTGTTGTACAACCATTAGCACTGTCCATCTCCAGAAATTTTTCATCAGCTTGTATTGAAACTCTGTACCCATCTATAATAATAAAAGTGTAATGTGCTCATTAGACAGAATGTCCTTCCAGACAACCTTCCAGACAAAGCTGGGGCTGTGAGGGAAGCCTGGGTCCCAGGTGCCAGAGGGAAGCTGGTGCTGGCAGCCGGGGGAAGGAAGGCCTACTCTTGCACAAATTTCGTGCATAGGGCCTCTAGTTAAATAATAACTCTCATTCTCACCTCCCAGTCCCTATTATAGATCTGTCTCTATGAAATTGACCATTTAAGGTACCCCCTGTAAGTGGAATTAATACAAAATTTATCCTTTTGTGTCTGGCTTATTTCACTTAGCAATTTTTTTTCAAGGTTCATCTATGCTGTTAAAGGTTGAATAATATTCCATTGTATGTATATATCATATTTTATTTACCCATTCATTTGTTGTTGGACATATAGCTTGTTTCCACTTGTTGGCTATTGTGAATAATGCTGCTAAGAATATGAGTGTATAATGTCTAGTCATGCCTATGCTTTCAATTCTTTTGGATATATAACCAGAAGTAAAATTTTTGGATCATAGGGTAATTCCATGTTTAAATTTTTTATTTTATTTTTGACAGTATTATAAATGTCTCCCATTTTCTCCCTTTTTGCCTCCCTCCAGCCAACCCCTGTCACACTCCAAGTCTTCCCCATGCTAATTCTATGTTCACAGGTTTTGCATATATGCATATATGTTCTTTGGTTAATCTCTTCCTATCCCCTCCCTCTGAACCTGTTTTGTTTATCAATTTATTTTGTTCATTAGATTCCACATATAAGTAAGATCATGTGATATTTGTCTTCCTCTAACTGGCTTATTTCACTTAGTATAAAGACTTCAAGTCCATCCATTCTGTCTCAAAGGGTAAGACCTCCTTCTCTTTTACAAACCATGTAGTATTCTATGGTGTAAATGTACCACAGCTTTTTTATCCACTCATCTACTGATGGGCACTTGGGCTATTTCCCGATCTTAACTATTGTAAATAATGCTGCTACGGACATAACAGTGCATATATTCTTTCTGATTGGTGGTTCAGGATTCTTAGGATATATCCCAGAAGTTATGTTTAAAATTTTAAGTATTCACCATACTATTTTCCAAAGCAGCTGTACCATTTTACATTCCCACCAGCAACTCACAAGGGTCTTCATTTCCCCACATCTTTACCAACTCTTGTTATTTTCTATGTGTTTGTATTTTAAATAATAGCCATCCTAGTGGGTATAAAGTGTCATCTCATTGTGCTTTTGCTTTGCATTTCCCAATGCTTAGTGATGATGAGCATCTTTTTATGTGTTTATTGGCTATTTGTATATCTTCTTTGGAAAAATGGCTATTCAAGTCATTTGCTCATTTAAAAAATTGTGAAGTTAGGTTTTTTTTTTTTTTTTTTTTTTTTTAAATATATTTTATTGATTTTGTACAGAGAGGAAGGGAGAGAGATAGAGAGCTAGAAACATCGATGAGAGAGAGTCATCGATCAGCTGCCTCTTGCACACCCCCTACTGGGGATATGCCCGCAGCCAAGGTACATGCCCTTGACCGGAATCGAACCCGGGTCCCTCAGTCCCCAAGCCGACGCTCTATCCATTGAGCCAAACCGGTCTCGGCAGGTTTTTTGTTGTTAAGTAAACCTTAGGAACTTTAAGTTCCATCCTTCTTTCTTCTCCTAATGAAATATAATCATATATGGCTATGTTTGTTAAAAGAAGAGAGTGATTTAAACGGGTGGCGGATTCCTGGAAGAGAGAGCACCAAGATTCTTATTGAATATGATTATATCCTACTTCCTCAGCATATGAGGCCCTTTCCAACTTGGTCCCATCTCCCTGTCCAAACTGATTTTCTGCCCTGACCAGCCCAGAGCTCCACTGCATTCATTTATCTTCCCAAATAACTTTCCCACCTCCAGACCTTTGTAGAACTCATCTTCTCTATAAAGACTTCCCTGCTCTGCCTCATTTGTTTTTATGGTATATCATTTGTTTGTTCGTTCGTTCGTTCATTCATTCATTCATTCATTCATTCATTCATTCAAGAAATATCCATTGAATTGTTGGTGGGAATGCAAGCTGCTGCAGCCACTGTAGAAAAAAATAGTATGGAGTTTCCTCAAGAAATTAAAAATAGAACTGCTTTTTGAACCAGCAATCCCACTTCTGGGGACATATCCTAAGAATCCCGAAGCACCAGTGAGAAAGAATATATGCACCCTTATGTTTATAGAAGCATTATTTACAATAACCAAGATCTGGAAACAGTCCAAGTGCCCACCAGTAGATAAGTGGATAAAAAGCTGTGATACATTTACACAATGGAATAGTATGCGGCTGTAAAAAATAAAAAAATCTTACCATTTGTGGCAGCATGGGTGGACCTGGAGATTATTATGCTCAGGAGAACAGTATAGTGTTAGCTAGAGGGAAATGGGGTAGGTAGAGGTGGGCAAAAGCTTTCATAATACACATCCTCTCCTCACAAGAAGTAGTTTGCAATTAGGAGGTGGTTTTCCTGCACACTGGGGGGAGAAGAGATTTTGCCTGAGGCAGTGGGCACATCATGAAGTGTGCAGATTATATTGTATTTTGTTGAGTTGTACAATTGCAGCCTGTATGATTTTGTGAACCAATGTCACACCAATAAATTCATTAAAAAAGGAAATGTTCATTGAACACATACTGTTGCCAATGTAAAAATTAATAAACAGAAATTTCACTTAAAATGAAGCCTGGAGGTTAGAACTCATAGAAGTGTCACTCAATGCTCACTCCTGACACCAACAGGAGGACATATTCCTTCCATCTAGAACAGGAAGTGATGCTAGTTAATTACCTCATTAGAAGAAAAGATTCCTCCTTGCCCAGTAACAGCTCAGCCAATGGGAGACGGCCATACTTAGTGAACAAAAGTCACTATACTTTTAACTTTCAGTTTCCTCTGTCAACATAAAAACATTCAAACCTATAAACAATTTTTGTGAGTTTATGTGAGCCAAACTGTCGACAAATGCCAGGAAGCAGAACCTCAACGAATTGGGATAATGCTCTGGAGAATGGCGAGTTACATCTATATTTATACACTGCAATCAAAGGAAGGGACCTAGGTGTGTTACAAGAAATCCATTGGTGATAGACTAGAGAGGTGGGAGAAAGCAAAGCGGGGATGGGATTTGGATAAACCCCCCCTAGGATTGGATAAAAATTAAATTATAGACACATACTTAGGTGGGCACAGGAACAATTAACATGATAACAATGAAGGAATTTGTGGTATCTATCCTGGTGCCCAGGCACATTAGGTTGTACCCCAAGAGGTCTAGAATCTAGAAAAAGGGAAGTTACAAGTTACCCAAAAATTTCAAGGGTTTATCATAGATGCAAAAAGACAGATAGGCTCAGTTAAGGTAAAGGTTGACTTTGTCAGTGAAGATGTAACTACCCACCATAACTGCTTTTAGTTAAAGTTTAATTTCAGACCATCCTTTATGGTTCCTTTAGGTCCCTAAGTTTGCAAGACTGCTATGCAGGTCTTCCCTGAGCTCCTCAGGTTAGCATGTTGTCCCTTCCGTCCACACCTCCAATGGACTCCTCACTCACAAGCTTCTTCCAAGTCTTTAAGAGTGTTCTTCTCTTTCTTTGGAGGTGTGTGTGGCCCATAATTAGACCATATGTTCCAAATGACAATTCTTTGTTCTTCCCAAATAAATGCCTTTTGCTGGAGAAATATCTGGCTGCCTATTTGTTTAAGGTCCACACCAGGAACAAGCACAGTGCCAGAGACTGGGGATTCAACTGTCAATTAAACAGCTGCTGCTTTCAAGGAACTCATGTCTAGTGGGGGAAATGGATAAGTTATCTGTCAATTATATTTTACTGTGAATAAGAGCAAATGCAAGTAGAGGATGAGAAAGATTACCTTCCCGAGCTGATAGCTAGAGTTAGTATTTGTATACTGTTGTGAACATTCTCATCTGCAAATTAAATGTGAGCTTGTGTTTTATTATTTTTACTAGAGGCCCAGTGCATGAAACCCATGCACTTGAGGTGGAGGTGGGGAGCTCCCTCAGCCCAGATTGCAAGAGGGCACATGCCAGGAAGAGGGACTCTATTGGTGCACGATTGGGACTGGGGAGGGATGCAGGAGGTTGGCCAGCTGAGGAGGGACTGCGTGAGGAAGCCAGGGCATGTTTGGCCCATCTTAGTTCCAATTGGCCAGACCCAGCAGCAAGCTAACCTACTGGTTGGAGCATCTGCCCCCTGGTGGTCAGTGCCCTTGTTGGTCAGAGCATGTCATAGCGAGCAGTTGAGAGGCCTTAGCATATCATTAGCATATTATGCTTTGGTTGTTTGAATGACTGACTGGATGACTGGACACTTAGCATATTAGGTTTTATTATATAGGATTTTTATGTCCCTTAACAGAGTCATTTGTAAACAGCCATCAGCTGGCTTCCATATATTAACACATCCTCTCCTCATAAGGAATAGTGTTGCAAGTAGGAAGTGGTTTTCCTGCACATTGGGGCATCTGAAGGCTGCAATTCAGACTGTGTATGTTCAGGCAAGCATGGAGGGAAGTGTTTGGAGGCTTGTAGGCCTAATCCATCCCTCACGGGGCTTACTGCAAGCGTACATGTTTATGGATGGGCATGAAGAGTTATGGAAAATCCATTGTCCATCCTGGCATCATGCACAGAGTGTGTCTGGCACAGAGCAGCAGCTCAATAAATGCTTCTGAAATTATTGGACCCAATGTATCCCGGAGGGAATTTTATCTCCTTTACCAACAATGAATCCATAGTCTAGGGCAGGAGGGAGTAGAGCAGTTTGAAAGGTGAATCATCATATTGAATTCAATTCAGAAGAAGCATATGGTGAAGTATTTGTTGCTTTTTTTGAGAAACAGGTTGCTTATCTGGGCTTTGGCAATCCTAAAGTGGGCCCTACAAAAAAGGGAAAGGGAAAGGATTGCAGGAGCAGGAAACTTGGGAGGGACAGGCCAAAGAGTCCAGACCCATTGTTGCAGGGAGAGATTTACACTTGAATGCAGGGTTTAACTAGGAGCAGGGAAAGGACACTTGTGGGGATTACTGAAAAGCAAGAATGAACAAAGTATGGATTTTGAGGGGGAAAGAAGAAAAAGGATTTAAGATATTGGTTTTAGGATTTAGAAGGGAGGATTTAATTTGGAAGATAAGGGCTTTACTGTTAGATACAGTGACAATTAAACACTGAAATCACCCAGTCTGAATTGCAACCTTCAGATGGCCCTTCAGTGTACCAGTGGAAGGGTAAACCACCTCCTAATTGGACTACTACTCTGTGAGGGGAGGATGTGCATTATGGAAGCTGATGACTATCTATAAATGAGTCTGTTTGGGGCAAAACTCCCCTTTTAGCTAAAAACTGTTACTTAAAGGATTATTTATTCAAAAGTTTGAAATAGCTCCTTCCCTCCCACTGTCAGGCTCTGCTGCCTTCCCATCATCAGTACCACCAGCAGGATGAGAGGCCTGAAATCAGAGTGCAGGAAGCCACCAGCCCATTGAGCAAGTGATAAATCACTTCTAAATGCATACTGAGCTCGGATTTGTGAGATCGCCTAAAACACAAACAAAACTCTGGTTGAGTGTGCCCTTCCTGGTGCCCGAGTCATTGGGTCTTGTGGGGACATCAGGAGGCTTGCAGGCTTAGCATGTGCATGTATCTATGTGCAGGCAGGAACGAGGCTTTCTGAGACCCAGCGCTGATCCCGAATAGTGCTGGGCCACAGGGAAGTGAACACAGTTACCTGGGTGAAGGCTGGAAGCAGCCTTGGCAGTTTGCCTCCCTGTGTGATAGGAAATTTTGGCACCTCCTTCTCCCACCCCTGCTGCTAATGGTTGTTCAAGGTTCATTATTCATGCAAAAGCCACTTGGCTGGGCCCCAATGGAGAGGAAGACCTGGGTAAAATCCTGGATCTGCCTGTTAATAGCCCTGAGGTTTTGGACAAGGTGCTTAAGTCTCTACTTTGGTTTTCTTATTTGTAAAAGTGAGAGAGTGTTATTGAGAGGAACATGAAGGACAATTTTTATAAAGTGCTGGGTACCATGTGCCACCCTCAATGGCTCGTACATAGTAGGTGATTTACGAAGGGGGAGCTGCTGTGCTCACTGTCAATGGCAGTGATGCCACACAGTCAGGTGTTTTTGTACACCTGAATTTATTTTAAGCCTCTATCCAGATTGCCAGAAAATCTATTCTCCAGCAATTCAGAATCTCAGCCCACTGGCCTCCTGAGGGAGGTCTGATCACTGGTCACTGCACTGCATGCCTGCTTCTCCTTCCATGTTCCCATCAACCTTCTGGGCTTCTGTCAGCAAAGATGGAGGCTGCATTTTGTCCTCCCATCTTCAAGGCCTCTTCAGATCTGTCTTTTGTGTGGTTATTTCTGCTCTTTTCTTGGTCAATTGGAAAACCTGCTGGTTCCCAGATCATGCTGGGAGTGTTAAAGGCTCTCTTGGACTGGTTGCCTATAGTCTGCACCCAGCCACCCCAGGCTACTACTGACTGCTGTGTTGGCTTCCAGGCAAATGCTTCAACCCTTAGAATCCCTGAAGGGGGGAGGTTCATTGGGCCCTCCACTCCACCTGCCTGAGGCTGTGGTGGAGATACACCCAGTGTCCTAGACCTTTACCACCCCTTTGCCTGCACACATTTTCTGTGAGACTATTAAGACAATAGCTTTCTCCTGAACTTTTGGAATGCAAAAATCTTTGCCTTACACTCAGCTGTGAATTTCAAATTTGAAACTCCCAAATCAAGAATTGACTTTTTCTTTCTCTCAGCATTTCTGTTGTGCCATCCATTTCCTGAGGCACTTAGTGTAGAATTCGGAAGTGTGTGCCTGGAGAGAGAGGGGTGGGTAGAGGGAACTAGGGTATTTCAGGGCATGAGAACCTTGGTTAAAATCTCAAAATATTTCTCCACTACACTGCTATTATTATATGCATCCTCCACACAGTTTTAGCCCCTTGGGGCTGAGCTGCAGATTGATTTGCTTCAGTGTCAGAGCATTCAAGGATGATTTCATTTTGACTTGTTGGTCAAAATAAATAAATAAATAAATAAATAAATAAATAAATAAATAAATAAATAAAAAAAGGACCAAACCAGAGACGGTCAGACCTGGATCACCACTGTTTGGCCACCAACCAGATCTGAAATAGCATGGCTGACATGTATACATAAGGAACTATTTACCATTGAAATTGGGACTCAAAAGAACTGTTGGCCCAGAAAGGAACTCACTACAGACTGATCCATATGCCTCTCAGCATAACCATTATGGCTTGTCTCAGTTTAGGTTCTTTCAAGGGTATTTCTTAGATCACATGATCTCACACATCTAGAGGAAATGATGAACAACATAAACTGATTAACAAAAACAGACTCAGAGAAAGAGAAGCACCGAACAGACTTTTAAACCTCAGAGAGAAAGTAGGGGAGGGTGGGGGTAAAGGGGAAGAGATCAACCAAAGGATTTGTGTGCATGCATATGGGCCTGGCCAGTGGCCATGGACAACGGGGGTGGAGGTGGGGGGTGAGGGCATATGTAGGGAAGGGTTTGGGATGGGATTGGGGGGATGAGGGCAATTATGTGATACCATAATAAAAAAAAAGGAAATAAAATAAAATAAAATAAAATAAATAAAATAAATTAAGAGGCAGATAGCGAAGCCAAGAAGAAAGTTTGACACAATTCCTGGTCCATTTAATGGGGAGCTAAATGCAGCTCTGGCCTCATTCTGTGTTTGGGTCTCCCAAAGGTCAGGCCACTTGATCTGTTTTCCTATTTCCTTGTTCCACAGTCCATCAGTGGATGCTTGGCTGCCTAGGCAACAGCATTCAGGGCAGCTCTCAGCAACCTGTGCCTGGAGAATGTTTCAAGTTCTATGCATGGAGCATATTGTATAATCTGGGGTGTGTTCTTAGTCTTCTTATTTTCAGTTTATAGCCTTGTGCTGACTCAGAGAAGCTGCTCAGACCCATTTGTGTATCTTCTGGGGTATGGGATTTGAGAGGAAAAAGTTATCTATATTTCAGAGATGTTATCACAATCATGTTCAAGGGACCATACTGATGCTGGTGGCATCTCACTGTGTCCCCTCCCTTGTAAGTGTCTGATCAATGTTCTTTTGAACTGTACTATGTTGTCAGCTGGGCACTTGGGACCTTCACTTGCATAGCAACCACAGGAAAAATGCAAGCAACAATATTTATATGTCTGCACAGATTCACCAGCTATGATAAAATGAGATTTGTAGGATTGAATTATGGAAGCAATACTAAAAAGTTTGCCACCACTGCCACTACCATCACCACCAGTAATAACAATAGTTGCATTTATGAAACAACTCTTGTGCCTGGACTGAGCTAGATTCTTGTTTGTTTTTTAAATTTTTATTGATTTCAGAGAGGAAGGGAGAGGGAGAGAGAGATAGAAACATCAATGAAGAGAGAGAATCATCCATAGGCTGCCTCTTGCACACTCTCTACTGGGGATCAAGCTTGAAACCCAGGCATATGCCCTGACCTGGAATTGAACCAGTGACTCCTTGGTTCCTGGGGTCCTTGCTCAACCACTGAGCCACACCTGGCTAGGCCTGAGCTATTATAGATTCTTTACATACATTATCTCATTTAATTTTTCCCAACAAGCCTAGAAGGCAGGCACTGCTCTCCCACTTTATAAAGAGGAAAATGAGTTTAGAGAGATTAAATGTTTTGTCCTTAGTTACATAGAAGGTGAGTGGAGCAGAATTTGAACTCAGATCAGTCTGACCTCAGCATCCTTGCCTGTTAGGCTGGGATGACACCATGCTGGTATGATTGCTGAGCATCTTATTGGCATTGCTGAATCCCTAGCATTGGTCCATGCCTAATGCATGGTAGGTGCACAAGCACACTTATAAGAAAATGACCAATTGCTCATATTAAAAATTAATGCTGTGTTCTGCAGTGTTTCATTTCTGCTCTGAGGAAAAGTTATGTAATAGGTGCAGGTCCTCCCTGTTCCAGAAACCATCAGCTCTTCCTCAGACTCACCCATGTATCTCCATGCCACCCTTACTTCCTGGTTTGGTTCACAATCATCCCATATCAGGATACTGAGGCAGTTACCCAGCTCATCTTGCTGATGCTTGTCTTTTGTTTTCCTCTAATCTAGGCTCTACTCAGTAGCCAACGCAATTATTCTAATCTAGATATCTGCTCACAGCCCTTCAGAGATTCCCCATGAGCTACAAAGTTTGACTTCTTCACATGGCCTTTACAATTTCTCACAATCTGATGTCTTCTGCTTCTAGGACCTCATTCCTCGCCATCCCTCAGGTCCACACCTTGCATTTTAGGTACACCTTCTCATGCCTCCTTCTGGGCCTTTTTACATGCTGCTCCTTTCACTTAGGACACTGCTCTCCTTTGTCATTTACCTGGTCAACTTCTACTCATCCCCTACGTCTTGGTTTGTATATCTTCCTCTGAGCAGCTTTCCCTGATGCCCTAAGCCTGGGAAAACCCCTTCCATGTGCTCCCACAGTGCCCTGCACTGCCTGCTTCAGAGCCTTGACCAACCCAGTCACACCTTCCCCATAAGGCAGTGAACTTCACAGTCAGTGACAGAGTCCAGCTCTAGGCCTGGCATTGAATCAGCACTTAATAAATATTTGGTGAATTAACGAAGAGTTGTGTTTAATCTATTTTATATAGGTCATTTTTTTGTTTTTTTTGTTAATTCTTATATATTTTTTCATTGATTTTTTTTTTTTTTAGAGAGTGAAAGAGAAGGGGGAGAAACAGAGAGAGAAACATGGATGTGAGAGAAACACATTGACTGGCTGCCTCCCACACATGCTCCATCCAGGGCAGGGATCAACCTTGCAACTGAGACATGTACCATTGATCAGAATTGAACCCGGGACCCTTCAGTCAGCAGGTCAATGCTTTATCCACTGAACCAAACTGACCAGTACTAATAAGTCATTAAAAAAAAAAAATATATATATATATATATATATATATATATATATATATATATATTAAAAATTATGTTTAAAAAAAAGGTAAGAGATGCAAAATGTCATTTTAAAGCACAGACCCACGGACTCTACAAGTGTTCTCTTTTACTAAATTGGATGGTGACTAACATGAGACAACAGAGGAAAACCACATTTTAACCTGCTTAATGAATACGCCCATTAGCATTTTACCAAATGTGAAAGAATGGAACTACATCATCGCCTTGTTGCTTTCTCACTTCCTTCCTGTCCCAGTCAGGACTTAAGCTGCTGAAAACGTCTGTTCTGGCTTTTCCTTTTCAGAGGAATTGTCAGGGCCTTGAAAAGACTCTGATTTGCAGATTCTCTCCTGCAGGGGAAGCACCAGATGGGACTATTGACGACACGGGGGGAGCTAAGAGTTCTAGTCTCTTGGCTCTTATCCTCACTCTCATACAATTCCTCGCTGGATTTTCATACCAATTCATGGTCTCCACGCGTTTCCCTCCTGCACACCCCTGGCTCTTGATCCAGAGATTATATTTGGCAGTTCAGGTTTCCCAGGCTTCAATATTTGTGTGCATTTGCAGGGCTTTCTCAGAAAAGGCACAGATCTGGGCTGCTATTGGAATAAAGGCCATGTTTATATCCATTCCCACTGGTTCCACTGCTGCTGACACAACCTCCCCCTCCCTCCCTTCCTCTCCACCTCAGACTCTGAGGTCTGGGCACTGCACTCTTGCCTGAGCAGAGGGTGAGCAAACAGCTGCATTTAGGGGGGTGTCTGTAGCACCATCTGCCACACTCACAGAGGTTACTGGGACTAACTGATTTGCTAGACAAAATGGTTAACAACTCATGAATAAAACTTAGAAAAATTCCGAAAGGGATGTGTGTCCCACTCTTCTGAGGCCAGAGCCCTTGTGTTCCTCTGAGGCCCCTCCCTTTCTCCCACCCACCACATACACCCCCTCTGAGCCTGGGCTCCAGTAGGAGGCAGCTGCCGTCAGGCTTGGAGAGAGACCCCTTTTTATTTTTAAGGTTTTGTGTGTGTGTGTGTGTGTGTGTGTGTGTATGAAGCATAACATATTAACAGAAAAATCCAAAGCATACATATAAGTAAAACCATCTGTAGCCACCTCCCTCAAGTCAAGAAATAGAATATTGCCTGTACCTCACATATGACTCCCAACCCCATCACAATTCCTTCCTTCCCTCAGACAGTCACACTGTACTGCATTTTGATAATAATTTCCTCGCTTTACATTAATGATTACCACACGCAAACGCACCCTAAAACAATAGGGTGGTGTTGGGTGTTTTTGATATCTTGCATGCTCTTTTGTCTTTCGTATTGTTTTTGCTCAAGATTAGGATGACTCATTCTCACTGCTGTGTACTAACAATGGTAAAGGTATTGATTGCCTTTACCACAACTTATTTACTCACCCTACTGCTGATGGGCATTTGGGTTGTTTCAAGTTTGTGGTCAATATGGACCACGCTACCCTTGAGCATTCTAGTCTGCGTATTCCGGCACACGTGGGCGTGCATTTCTGCAGGGCACATTGCTCAGAGTGGGATTGCAGGGCCACAGGAAATGGACATCTTCAACTTTCCTAGATGATGATGTGCAGATTTCCAAAGTGGTCGCTCTGATGAACAGGTTTCTCAGCAGAGTGTGAGTTCTAATGTGTCGCACATGAGACCGATACTTGGTCTTGTCAGACCTATTGGTCTTTGAGGCTAATGTCTTTTTTTTAGGGTTGGCCCAGTGAGTGTCAAGAGCACCCTTGTTAATGGCTTCCATATGTTCTTGGAGCGAGAAGGGCCTTCCAGTCATCTCCCTCAGGCACAGATGGCAAAATGGCATAGTGGAATGCTTGCCTGTCAGTACTAAGCACAGGCAATAGGTGGCTCCTCAGAGAGAAGTTATCTTCTCTCCTGGCTGATTTGCTCTCCTGTTTTGGAATGCACTCTCAGTGCTAACAATGGCAGTCAGACTCCCAGAGCCATCTGGATGGCTGGGGCTGCTGTGGGAAGGACATCTGCTGGCGGCTGAAAAATAGTTGTGGTAAAGGCATAGGAAGAAAGATGAGGCAGGACTAGGCACGACCCAGGGGCTGCTCACTTGTGTGGACCTGCTGCCTACAGCCAGTTCCACACAAAACAAAAAGGCTTCCTCACTCATTTTATCTGCTCAAGAGGAACTGCCAGTGGTTACCGTGGGAGTTCCTAAAGGAAGGAGGTGGTAATTATTCCTAGTTAACGGACCCAGCCTGACCAGCCCAGCTTTTCATCAGGTTCAAGTTCAGCGTTGGTTGCTGTCGCTGCTCTTGTGAAGCCTCTTGTATAAAATTGGACAGTGTAACCTAGCTTCTGTGCTGCTGTGAGAACAAAATGTGGGAGCCTTTTCAAAATGATCAAGGTATTTGAGTCTAGAGTTACAGATTCCTGGATGAGGAGGACCTTGCTATAGAGACTTTCAGGAGGAATTGTGGTTTTAGGTAAAGTTTCTCCCTCTAAGACCCGACCTTCCAAGGATGATAGCAATGGGAAGAGTTTCCATGGGGGGAGGGGTACGGGGAGAGACTGAACCTTGCTTCATATTCTGTTCTCCTTCTTGGTTAGTTCTACTTAACTATTGGGGGCAGAGGGAGGGCGGGGGGGGGGGGAAAGAAGTGGGAGGGGCACATTTAACTGGAGTTTGTGGACAATTAAAGAAAAACAGGTAGAAATGGAGGAAAAAACACCCATTGTCACCAACTGGATGATTTGGTTCTCAGGCAGGGTCACCCCGTCCTCCCTCTCAGCTCCTATCTCCTCCCTGTTTATCGCCTGTCTGTATCAGCACGGCAGAGGCCCTCTTTAAGCCTTAGTCTCATCAAAATGACCTCCAATGGGTTCTCTATGACATCTAGTTAGCTGGGGACTGTCTTGATTTACACCTATTGTCCCAGCATCGTTACTAATAAGTGCCACTTTTACTTCTGGAATGCATCCGAGTTTGGGTGATAAATTCTATGCTTTCCTATCTTGGACCGCCTGACAAGATTTGCTTTCTTCCAGGAGAATCTGCCCTTCCTGCCTTTAGGAGAGAGGCCACTCCCGATCCATAGTGGCGGCCTTCCCAGCAGGAGCCTCTGGTGCAGCTGGATCCAAACCCCAGCTCTGCTCTTTATTAGCTGCATAATTAGGGACCAAGTCACTTGAGTTGCCTTTGCTTCTGTTTTCCAAGTGAAAAATGGGGGTAATGATAACGGTGCCTGGCCAATACATGTTAGCCAATACTATTGTTACTGTAGGGCAGGGCAGCCCTCAGACAGAGCCTGGACTGTTAATACTTCCATTTGGGTCCCTCAGTGTTCTCAGTTTTGAAGATGAAAGACTGTAGGAAGGAGAGCCCCCTTCAGAAGGTGGCAAAGGAGTCATCATCTGATTCATGTATTGACCACATGCTATACTTCCGGCATCTGAGTTTGCAGCTCCTCTTCAAGCCTGGACAGGACAAGAACATCAGGCTGTTGTAGGTTTAGACTTGGCCATATGGATGGGTGTTACTATATGAGCATGTTCTCTCCCATCCACCCCCCTCTTTCCAAGTTAGGCTCCAGCTCAGGCTCACACAAGAGGCAGTTTCCCTTGGAAATCAATCTCCTTTGTGCCAGAGATGTTTCTTCCCACCCTCATGCTCCTTAGGGAAGTGCCTCTCAAACCTTAATGTGCAGAGACATTGCTAGGAAATTTATTGAAAATGCAGATTCTGGTTCAGGAGATTTGGGGTGGGGGGTCTAAGATTCTGTATTTCCAATAAATTTTTAGGTGACCCTGATGCTGCTCAGGGATTTGGGGAGCAGTGGGACCTTGGGAAAGGATTTCTGCCTGAGGCTGAGAGGGAGGCCTCTTCCCAAAGCAGTCAGGGCACTTTCTGGAAGCAGCAAGTACTTAGCTCTCTTCACCGACCGGCCCCCCTACCTCCAACCAAGTATTCATAAGTGAATGGGCACCAGGAAAACTCCCATCTCTCCAGGAAGAGGCTGAAATATAGTTAGGAGACACTGACTCCCCCTTAAGAGTAGGCACACCCTCTGAGAATTTCTGATTGCCTCCCCCTCCATTCATTATATAAATGAGAACTCTCAGCTGATCTTATTTTAGAAATTTCAGTCAACTAGAAACTTGCCTTTCTCTCTCTCTCTCTCTCTCTCTCTCTCTCTCTCTCTCTCTCTCTTTTTTTTTTTTTTTTTTTTTTTTTTTTTTTTTTTTTACCATAGTCTCCACTTATTTGAGGTTTCACTTTCTTGGGTTCAGTTAGCTATAGTCAACAATGGTCTGAAACTATTAAATGGAAAATTCCAGAAATAAACAATTCCTAAGTTATACAGCCCCTTTCCAGGCCTGGACAGGGCAAGCATATCAGGGTGCCTTAGGTCTAGATGAGTGTTAACTATCCTATCTAATAAAAGTATGATATGCAAATTAACTGTCACTCTGCCACAGAGATGGCGGTGCTTATAGCCACAAGATGGTGGCACCCAGTCCTCTCAGCCCCACTGGAGTGCCCCAGTCCCAGAGGGGTGGCTGCTGAGAGCGGGCAGTGTGAGTGTTCCGTGCCCAGCTGTGGATGGGCCTCTGGGCCATTGAAAGCCTCTGGGCAGTGGGCACAGAGAGGCCAGGCCCCACAGAGAGCTACTGGCACATGAATTGATATGAAGGCTACTAGTCTGAGTATAATGTTTTGATTAGTTTGATGAAATCTCAAGCACTCCTGCTCCATCCTGCAGTGTGTATGAGTGAGTCATCCCTTTGTCCAGCATATCCGTGCTATAGATGCTCCCTCCTTTTAGAAGGCCAGTTGGTTATCATATCTACTGTCACAGTGTCACCAGAACTCTTATTTTACACTAGAGGCCCAGTGCACAAAATGTGTGCATGGGAAGGGGGTGTCCCTCAGCCCAGCCTGCACCTTCTCCAATATGGGACCTATACTTTCATTCAGCATATTTTTATAATTGTTTCATTTCATTATTAGTTATTATTATTAATCTCTTACTGTGCCTAATTTATAAACTAAACTTTGTGTAGGAAAAACATAATACAAATAATGCTCTTTGTGGTTTCAGGCTTCCATGGGGGGTCTTGGAATATCTGCCCATGATAAGAGAGGACTTCTGTACTCTCAAATGGAGTGGTCCTCAAAGCATGGTTCTGGAACTTAGTAGCATCAACATTTCTGGGAATTTGTCAGGACTGCAAATACTGAGGCCCCACTAGCAATTGTGTCTAACACGCCCTCCAGGTAATTGCCATGCATCCTATGGCCTGAGAACCAATGTTCTAAGCTGTTAAATTCCTTAGGTGAGTTTCCAGGAGAAAAGGCCCTGGGTCCTGCCTGAGTTTCTGGGGTGTGTTGATCAGTGGATGGTTTCAGTTGTGAGTCAGGGAGATGATTCTAAGAAAGGGGCTCAAAGATGGCAGCTTTGGGTGAGGAAAAGCAGGAGCAAACGATCCACCTTCTGGGGATAATTGTTTGACTTCATGCAAATGTTCTAAGCAATAAAACCAGCCACTGATGTGCAGGAAATATATGCTCCCCATGCTGAGTGGTCTAAATAGAGTGTCATCAGTGATTGGGCTTCAGAGCCCCTATTACACAAAGCCTAATGACATGAAGTATATCACACCTGCTAAATGAAACGCACATGGGGATGTTATGCGAGTTTTCAAGAGCATTTTATTTTGCATAATATGTTTTTTTTTTCCAGACCAGAAATGAGATATTAAAAAGTCAGCAGGTATATAGCTTGTTTTAAAATTATTATTACTCTACTCTGGCTTTGCAGACTTTTATTTTCTTCCTCCAGCTGGTACTGCACAGGAACATAGCATATTCTATCCGGAAGGGACCCTGGAGCTCAGTAAGTCTACTCTCCACAATTCACAGGTGAGCAACTCAGGTCTGCAGAAATGTGAGATGACTTGTCCCAAACGGGGCCTGGGGTGGTACCCAGCACTCTTGCTTCTCAGACCTTGGGAATCTCACTGATGTCTTTCAGGAATGCCAGGCCAGGTAAGGGCCTTGGGAAAGTAGCCTCATGCATATTCTTGCTTGTTGGCAATTTTGGAGGAGTGGGCAGGGGGGGGGGTGAGGGTGGCAGTGACGTCAACACGATAGAGCAGCCAAGAGCATTTTGCTCCCTGCAAGGTCATTTCTGAGGCTGTAGTCAGATACTTCTCCCATTCATACTGAGGCTTTGAGCTTCAGTCCCTTGGAAGACAAAACTCCCGCTCCTACAGCCCAAGGATTCTTGTGTTGTGGGTTGTGGGGAACATACCTCTGGCCCTGGGACCCGCGCAGCTGCCCAGCACCCTTTGCTCACAAGAACTCTGCAGGTGCTTTAAAGCTCTGTTGTCACCGTCTGAAGAGTCTTAATACTTTTTGAAAAAGGGGGACCTGCATTTTCACATTGCTTTGGGCCCTGCAACTTATGTAGCTGGTTTTCTCCACGTCTCTTATACCCTCCCCTGTACCTCCTTTGAAGCTCATTTTCTCCAAGAAGCCTTCTTCGAGTATATTATATATCACGATATGAATGTTACTCTCTATCATTAATTGCTTTTCTTCTGTAGGCCAACCCTGTGAGATTGCCATCATGCCCACTTAAAAAATGATACTTAGAGATAGATGAACTGCTTTCGGTTTACACACTGAGGAGTTAGGTTAGAACCCAGGTCTGTTTGACTCCAGAGAACAGAGATTGACCGCCTGTGCTGTACAGCCTCACTTTGCTATCGTTTAGTGATTACCACTCTGTGAGGTTTCCTTGCTTCTTCCATTTGACTCTAGTGGGGAGATTGTGTCCTCTATTACAGAGGCTGTGCTCATTATTCAGTTTCACGCAGCCTCACGCCTAGCATGGACAGGTACCTAGTGAGTATTTTTGTAACAAAGGGCATTTGGCTACATTTAACGTGTATTTAGCCTGTCAGGACTTCCTGCAAATCAAAGAGACTTCCAGGTTTGTGTTTAAATTTCTCCTGTGAATGAAGCTGAGCAGTATGTATGGTGAGGGCTGAGAGACACCTTATATTTGACTTCATGAATTATTTATGGAATTAACACCGGAATCATCATTAATTTGTGGAAGGAGAGAAGTTGCTCTGTGGCTCAGTGCCTGTGCTTTTCCGGCAGGGAGAAATTACTTCACAACGGCAGCTGGGTGACGAGTGGCACACTGGTTTCCAGGGGAGACAGAGCACTGCAGCCCCCTCTTTCCTCCTCTTTCCCTCAGCTGAACAATCCAGACTAGGAGCAGCGAGCCCACTCAGCTTCCCTCAGCTTTTAGTTAACACACGTTTGTTAAGCACCTACTCTGTGTGCAGGGCATATGCTAGATCTGGGGATGCAAAACCAAGAAAGCATGTAAATAATTACATTATTGTGTGAAGATTGATAAGAATGCAGTGAGAGGTGATTCCTGGGTGTGTGTGTAGATTATGCCTAAACCACATCTTACTGGAAGGCGTGGGGGGGGGGGGAGAGGGAGGGAGGGGGAGATTTAGCCTACTAGAGAGGGGGTTAGAAAGGTGTAGGGGGACAGGCTTTCCCGATTAGGAGGAACCCTACAGCAGCCTGGAGAAGGATAGTAAGAAGATAGTAGAAGTAGCTGGTGTGAGAAGAAAGGCTGTGAGAGGTGACTTGTGGGGGCTCAGCCAGAAACTGGGGAATGGACACTGGTCATGCCTACAGGCTTGGGTTTGTCCCTAGAGGCTGAGGGTGTTGGTAGTGGATGGATTCTGCTTGGTCAGTGGCCAGTTGGAGTATCTGTGCCATCATTTGGATGATTCCTCAGGCCGCACATGTGTCAAACACAAGGCCCGCGGGCCAAATCCGTCCCGCCAGGCCTTGCAATGTGGCCCGCACCCCGCTGTCATCACTGCACTCCGCTGCGTTTCCATCACAATGACAGTTTATGACTGTTCAGTAAACCATTCGGCCCGCGATTTAGGCTGGATTTTAGATTTTGGCCCCTTCTCTGATTGAGTTTGACACCCCTACCTCAGGGAGTAAGGTCTTGCCTGCTCCAGACGGGCAGTGGTTTGGGGGGCCCAGGCCGCTGAGGCCTCAGGGTGAGGGGACATATGCTTACCCGAGTGGGAGAGTAGAGGGACTATGGCTGAATAACTCCCCAATTCTGCCCCGTCAGCAAGTTTGCTTTCTGAGGCCTACTGTTCTGGTATAATAGCAATCTCTTTCCCATTTCCTTCAAAGCATCAGGAGGAAATATAGCTGCAGCTGGGTTCAGCAGCCCTCGCTTTTGAGCAATAAACCTCAAATGATCACAGTTTACTTTGATGCTTTCAGAATTCCCCTACTAGTCACTGTGGTTTCTTGCCATTTACTAGCTGGAAAGGCGCCGGCTGCACACGCTCTGCCTTTGGAATGAGCCCTTGCCTCGCCGAGCTTGTCTTCACCTGTTCTTTATCCTGCAGTTCTTCTCTGGGCTCCAAAGCGCCCTGGGCTCTGGGCTGCCGAGACCACGCTTCCGTCCAACCCTGCTGCTCCTGCCTCTGGGGGAGAAAGATTGTGCCGACTCTATTTATTTACAGGTAGAAAGGAGCCAGAGAGCCCTGCAGAGTGAAGGCAAAGACGAGGCACTCCAGATAAGTGTTTTTCCTTCCTATTACTTATTTATTAAAGCCAGTGAGGCATAACTAAGAGAAGGGAAAGGAACCAGGGAAATAGAGAATACAATGGCCCTTAGAATTTAATGGGAGAAATGGCTGGAAGTGATTCCTAAATTATTAAATAAATCGATTAGATTCTTGAAGCTGGCCTCCAAGGTATATTTGTCAGTTTCATTACCATTGTCTTCAAGGGTAGGAAGAGTCACTCATGGAGAAAGTTTTATTATTTTCCCCCTCCTCTACCTTATTTCAAAGGCTGCAATTCATGACCCTTGTCCAATTAAACACTAACTTCTTTATGGAACAGGAGCAGCGTTTTTCCCACTTTTATTCTGGCTCTTGTTCTTGATCCCATTTGTCTTTCGGACCCACAGATGTGAAACAAGATTGGGTCGGTGGGAGGGCACGCTCACTCCGGAGAATCTTGGTCCCATTTCAGTTACAGGACCGTTTGGTCACAGATGCTATATGGATAATTTGTCCACATACAAGAGCCCTGTCATTTAGCTATTTGCCTAACGGAACCCACTGAGTGTTGGAAGAATAGGTTGTGCTATTCTCAAATGCCAAGAATACACCTTAATGCAAACAGGGGATTTATGAGATTTTATTTCAGGGTTTTGGTTTTGGCTGCAATAGTGTTTGCTCCTTTCTCTCACATTTCCCTCTCTCCCCCTAAACATTCCTACTGCCTCCTGCCCAATGGTAAAAAAAAAATAAAATGCCTGAATATCTATATTCTTTTTCTTAATTATCCTCCCGAGGAAAGCAGACCAAGAACCGGGGTGCAAAAAATTTAAACCATAAATAACGAGCTGAAAGGAAATAAAAGAAATGACACCAGAATAAACTAAGCTATTAACTGAAAGCTTTACATCACCATCCTTCCTGGGGCCTGAAAAAAATCTACGGGAAGGTGGGTAAGTATTCATTTTCCAAAAATGCCATCACAATCTGCAGCAATTAAAAATGGATGAAGGAAAAGTTTTCCCCGCGATTTCCGGTGGTACTCCAGGCTTTGCCACATGGAACATTTTGGGGAGCCTGGTTCCCACTCCTTCCCGGAGGACAAACGGTGGGTGCTGAAGGACATACCTGGGTCTTGGGGCATCACCCGCCTGGGCCTAGGGCGGAGGGCGAGGGCGGGGTGGGGGAAGGCGAGTGTGCAGAGCAGCGGGTGGGGGTTGAAGGCTTCCCTCCTTCACAGGAGCCCTCCTCCCCGGGTCGCTGCTTAATTGTTTCTTTCTACTCCGCACACCTGGTGTGGAGCGCTCCATTCACACCTGCAAGCCTGCCAGGTTTCCAATTATGGGCTTGAGGCTCAATTTCCTCCCTGCTCTCCCCCAGCTCCGGGGTGAGGAGAACTTGCAGAAGTGTTCACTATGCAGAACAAGGGAGGGAGGTGAGGGCCTGTGGTGCCCGTGCAGGGAGCAGGGTTGCGGGGCGCAGGGGTGCGGGGAGGAGTGCCCTCTTTCCCCTCCGCCCGTTCATGGGGGCAGCCAGGCTGATGCTGGCAGAATCCTTCCCAGCCTCGAAGGCCTGGGGACTCCTTGTGGTCTCAACTCTGCTCCACCAAGCAAGGAGCCAGGCCTGCCTTGGGGCGGGAGCTGTACCCGAAGCCCAGGCGTGCGGGAGTGTGAGTGTGCGGGAGGCTGGCGCGGGCAGGCCACCGGCTGTCTTGCCCTGTTCTCCCACCAGCCCTCCAGTAATGCGGGAGCAGAAGCGGGCTCAGGGTCACGCCCAGAGAAGCTTGGAGCCTCCAGGTGACTGAGTTAGGTGAGAAGAGCAAGGAACAAGACCTTGTGCATAAGAAGATCTCAGTTTTGTAAGACAAATCATGACAAGCCTGGGCTCTGTGGTGTGGTAAGAAGGGCTGTGCTGGATTATGTAAGTTCAGAGGGAAATCTAGGACACATGCTGAGTCTTCAAATGAGTTCTAGGGGGAGAGTGAGAATGGGCTGAGCGAGCTGATATGAGATGGGGTGAGGCGTCGGTGATAACAGCATTTCACCCCATCTACGCAAAACGCATATTTATGTATGTCCTCAAGTTTCACCCTATGCTGCTCATCGCTCCTCCAAAAGTGCGTCCTCTGAAAACCCGCCGGGCTGCACACTAGGCTGCTTTATGAGGGCTCTTAGCCAGCATTCCAGGCTTGTGCTCTGCAGCAGGTTTATGGCTGAGCCAGAGGGAGCAGGGCCACTCGGCCTCAGGAAAAAACCGCTATTAACTGCTCTTCTTGTGCCCCCTCCCCTCCGTTCCGATCCAGGGAGAGAGGTAGGAAAGAAGCTTTCTCAAAAACTCTGACTCCTCTTAAAGGGCGCCATGCCCTGTGGGCAGCAGATGCCATAGGGAGGGGCCTCAGCTGGGCCTGACTGAACTCTAAAGGCTACTGTGGGCTTTTCCTCCCTCCCCTCCCAGGCGGGGAACAGACTTTGTGGAAAACAAAACTAGGATCTGAAGATGGAAATGACAAGGCAGCAGTTTTCAGCTCAACATAAGGAAGAGCTTCCTAGTCACCTGAGTTGATACTGGCTAGGCCATTTTGCAGGAGGAATAGGGGGTCTCATTGGTGGCAGGGCCAGAGCCGGGTGATGCTTTGGTCAAGATTCTTGCACGCTGTGGCCCTGGATTATAAGACCTCAGGGTTGCACTGTACAATATGGTAGCCTAGACACATGAGGCTGTTGAGTACTAGTAGAAATGTGGCTTAGTGCAACTAATTATAATTAAGGCTATAGATACAAAGAAAACAAAATCAGTATCTTGACAGGATACCTGCACTCCCATGTTCATTGCAGAATTATTCACAACAGCTGAAATATGGAAACAACAATGAGTGAATGGATAAAGATGGTGTATTATATCACATCTTTTATCCATCACATGTATAATGGAGTATTATTCAGCCATTAAGGAAATGTTGCCATTTGCTACAACATGAATGAACCAGGAGGATATTATGCTAAGCGAATAAGCCAGACAGAAAAGCCACTATTGTATCACTTATATGTGGATTCTAAAAAACAAAAATGTTGAACTTATATATAGAGAGTAAAATTGCTCAGGGTTTAGGAGGTAGGGAAAATGGGGAGATGTTGGTTAAAGGTACAAATTTTCAATTATAAGATGAATAAGTCCTGAGGATGTATTGTACATCATGATGATATAATCTGTAATACTATATTGTATACATGAAATTTGCTAAGAGAATGGATTTCAAGCATTCCCTCTCTCTCATACATGCACACAAAGGTAACCATGTGAGTTGATGGATGAGTTAACTAACCTGATTGTGGTAATAATTTCTCAATGTGTGTGTGTGTATGTGTGTGTGTGTGTGTGTGTGTATAACAAATTATCACATTGTATACTTTAAATATACACAATATTATTTGCCAATTATGCCTTAATAAATCTGGAGGGGAAAAATTAAATTAAAAAACCAAAGCAGTGTAAAATATTCTTTCTGTTAAACACACTTCATTATTTTGTAGGACTGCATTTCGCTTCACTCACTGAAAATTTAGCACTCAAATGGAGATGTCAGTAAGTGTGAAATACTCATCAGAATTTGAAAATAATATAAAAAGGACTATAAACTATTTCATCAATACTTTTTGTATTAATTACACATTAAAGTCATGTTTTGCAAAAATTGGAACAGATTAAGTCTATTGTTAAAATTAATTTCATGATTAAAAAAATGTGGTTACTAGGATGTGTACAATTGCATATAGAGCTTTCATTGTATTTTTATCAAGTAGAAGTGCTCCAAATCCCTGCCAGCATTGGGAATTTGTGATTGTGTACAATGATTCTTGGCCCTGATGTGGATTCCTACCTCTCTTCAGGTAGAGAGATACTCCATGAAGATTGTGGCTTCCCAGACAGCCATCCAACACAGTTCTTATTGGTGGTGCAGCGTCTGTGACAAGTGTCTGGATTTCAGAGAGATGACCAGCACAATGGTGTTGGGAGCTCTGAGAACTCCTGGTACAAGTTATTACACAAGAGCTGAGCTTGCATGTTCAAAAGCTGCTGTTTAAAATAATAGGACGAGATTTCTTTTAAAAACCAGAATATATATTACCTGACTTTTACTCACTGCTATTCTCAAGCAGTTAAAATTGAATAAAAATCTTTCTTCATTCTGTATCATTAAAACACATCCCAAGAAAGGCCTAGAAACACAGTGGTAGACTCTAAATTAAGCAATAAGATATGCACTCTTAGTTTCCCTAATTACCCACCATTGGAAAAGTAGGTTGGAACTAAAATAAACATGTTGCCTTGAAATGAGAATTAATATGTGCAAGTGCTGCTGGGGAAGGCCATATTATTCAATTGAATTTTGAAATATATATATATATATATTGGTCAACAAATCCAGAGGCATTCTTTCCTTGGAATTGAATCTTCATTTAGAGTTTTTAAAAATTACTTGTTCCATGTATTTTACAAAGTGCACTTATCAAGCTATTATGACATTTTATTCATTATGTGCTGAACATCCTATGAACAAAATAACTACCTTCTCTGTTGCTTCTTGAGAAGCCAAGTGTAAACATAGCCATGATTCTATGGGTGAAGGGCTGTATTAATTATGGAACATATTGTTGGGAGTTCTGGGAAATACTTCTCTTTGTCATTCTACTAGGGATAAATGGAGAGAGGGGAGAGTGAGAAGGGACGAGCAGAGAGCAGGAGGGAGGTGGGTTGGGGTGGGGGAGACTGTGGGATTTAAACCCAGCCTTAGGGTTCTAGCCCTGCTGGTTCTCTTGATCCTGGATTATGTGATTTTCAAAACAGGTATGAATTCTAATCTCATTGTCCAAAAATATATTCTCCATTTAGAGTAGGCTAGAACAAAGACTGATCTTTTTATAAATGGGGGCTGCTAGAATCAGGTCAGGATCTGAGCATGAATGGGTTGGAAGAGAAAAGAATCTCAGTCTTGAGCAGGTCCTCATTTCTGTCACCAACCGGGAGAAGAGAAGGAGAAAGGCAATTTGAGCACATTCCCAGAGCCTATTATCAGGGCGGAACAGGGGAGGTGTTGATGTTAGTGCTGCAGGAAGACAGTTTAACTATCACCTTTTGAAATGAAAGTTTTAAAAGACAATTTAAGCATCACCTTTTAAAATGAAAATGCTAAACAGTTTAGCCTAGGCTGCTATCAGGATCACAAATGGCATCTTTTTAAAGAGATGAAAGGAAAACGCCACTGCAGAATACCTACCTGGTCTACAAAGTAGCAGGGGCCTCAACTCCCGACCTCATTGTTCGGAATAGTCTGACTCCCAGAGAGGCGATTTAAAGCCCTTTCTGGTGTGTAGCTCTTGGGGCTTTATGACATAACAGACATGAAGGATCGAAGGCCCTGTGGGGTTTCTAGGATCCGTCCTCCAACTTCAAGCTAGGATTTCTACTAAACGACTGTGTGTGACCTAACCTCAAAAGTTTCAAGAGAGAGGGATTTCCTATTATAGTTCTGTCATGATTCAGGGGAAATAACTACTATGTGTCAAGGGCCTTACATTTTCTGCCTTTGAAATGCTCACAGTAACACGTAAGGTAGGTGTTATTGTGTCCACTCTGGAAATGAGGACACCGAGGTTTTGAGAGATGAACTAATGTTCCCAGAGTTAAATAGCCATTGGGCGGAAGGTTGTTATTTATTACCAAGTCTGTTTGACTCCCAAACCATGCTTTTTCCTACTACAGTATATTGTTCTTATTGAGTTCTTATCAATATCTTTTCAGCTCTAACTTAAGCTCATTATCTCAGTGCTTGATGGAAATGGTGCCGTTATTCTCAGTTTTCCATTCAAAGCTTTTTGTATATTTTGGGTTGGTCACCTCGGCCTTCTCTTACCTTTTTCTTGCCTGTTGCACAGAGCTGAAGGAGAGTGGTGTGCGCCTGAAATGGCCTATTTCTTTTAATTGGCATTTAATATGCATCTGTGCAGATGAGTCTTGCTTGAAGGAAACTGTCTGGAAGTTTTATTTCATTCCTTTTTTATTCATCCATAGGATTTAACAATGTACAGGCTGTCTGCTATGCACTGGGTTAGATGCTGGACATTCAAAGAAGCAGCTCTGTGCTGGAGTATAGAAAAAGAGCACCTGTCACCATTTGAACTGGAGGGAGCGTACTTCCTAAGGCTGGAGGCAGGAGCGCTGGCATCGGTGGATAAAGAAGAAGACTGCCAGTAGACGTGGGGCTCCAGGGATGCAGAGCAGGCAAAGTCATAGGAGCTGTTCACACCAGACTGTGGAGGGGAAGGGGGCGTGTTTCGTATGGCTGGAATATGGAGGGTATACACAGGAAAAGGGGGGAGATGATACAGGGCAAGCATCAGATCACAGAGAGTTTCTATGTCAAGTTAGAGTTTGTATTTGTTTTTAATTTTGAGAATTAAAAAGGTATGAAGAATAATTTAGTAGACATCCATATGTGTATTTCTATTCCCCGGAATTAAAAAGCATTAGCATTGCCCTGGCCGAGGTGGCTCAGTTGGTTGGTTGTCATTGCTGGTTGGTGGTATGCAGGAGGCAGCTCATAGATGTTGCACTTTCATGTGGATGTTTCTCTATCTTTCTCTCTCCCTTTCCCGTCCTCTTTCTCTCTCTAAAAAAACCCCAAAAAACAAACAAACAAACAAAAAACCACAGCAGATAAACAAACATTAGCATTTAACCATATTTTAACCTTAAAAAAATAAATCAAACACTATACATACATTTAAATCAGTACCTCTCACCTAATATGCTTCTCTACACCCCTTCCCCGAGGCAGTGATTGTTCATTTGTATTTATTCTTTTAGATAATTTAAAGCACATTTTACACACATCAGTATTATGCTATAATACATCATTCTGCATCTTGCTTTTCTCTCCCTTCAGTGTTGTCTTTGGCTCTATCCATGTTGATAGATCAATTCATTTATTTTAACTGTTGCATTGAATCCCATGAATACAGTTATTTTATTTATCTGTTGGCTTATTGATAGTGATATTGGTTATTTCCAGCTTTATGCTATGAAAAATGATGTTGCAAACAGTATCTTTATCCTTATTTCTCTAGGGGACAGCCTCCAGTTTTCCTGATGATGAAAAAGCCACGTTGAAGAGTGGAGGATTTATTAAGAAAACAAATTTTAAAGCAATTAGTACAAACAGATCTCTAGGCCTTTTCCCTGGAAATTCTCACTCACAGAGAGAGAATTTGGTCATATTTGGGGGAGTATTTTTTTGGTAACAATTCTCTTTTCATTTAGGGAAGTTGTGAAATGGGTACAAAGTACATATACCCATGTACTCTCTTGGGAGAGGTGGGGGTCATCACAGCATTTTATGGCAAGAAGTATCATGATAAAGTTTGCACTCAGAAATATTACTTTGGTGACAGTATGAACAATATACTGAGCTCCTTTGTAAGGCAGTCTTCTTATAGGGATGCAAATTGGAATAATACATGGTCCCTAATGGCAAGTAATTTGCAATCTACCAGAATATTTTACAGATATGTGGGTAAATGGGACCCAGTGCCTAAAGGCTTGCGTTTCCTGGCCCAGGAGTCTGGAAGGGATCATCCCTTCGAGGACTGACTGGTCAGTATCAGCATCCATGCTGCCCTGTTGTCTGTCCACCGAAAGGCGATTCTTCATGTTTTCCATATCTTTGTTCTCCTAAGTTCTTTTTCTGGGAGGAAAGTTGGAAAAAATATCAGAGTTTGATGTATATATTTCATATTTCCCAATTTTCCATAAATGTGAAATATTAAGATCTGTGATAGTTTTAGCAAGTTTCCAACTCTTGCAGAAAGCAATAAAAAATAATTCAATTCTTAATAATTCACAATTCATTTCAATATTAATATCCTTTTCTAAAGCTGAAAGAAGTGATACTTCTAACCCATTACATGAGGGTAGATATTAGTATTATATACGAGGAGTCGTAGAGACCATCCTATCCCAACCCCCTCATTTAAACAAAGGGAAAACTAACACCTTAAGAACAGAACATGTTTATCCAGCACCACTCGGAAGGGTCAGTGGTAGAGATAGGTCTGAAATGATGCTCTCTTTACCATTGCTCTTTGCACACACTTATAATGATCTATGCTACTGGATGATCTGCTATTTCTACAAATAAGCCCCGCCCCTTTCCAATTCTAGGAGGCAGTGGCTGGGAAATCACTCCATCACCTTCCGGATGAGACCTACAGTAACTCTCCTATCATTTCCCCTTCAGAGTTGCCAAGCTGCCCAAGGCAGTTCAATGTCTGTCCTACCCACAGAGCTCTCCTGCTAGCCTCTGTGCTGCTTACAGGACCAAGCACCCATTTTTCATTGTGTTCCTGCTTCCTGGGCTAATGGAAGCTCAAAGTTCCTTTTGAAGTTAATGGAGGAGCCCAGCTTTCAGATAAAGCTTTGAGGGAAATGGAGCAAGAGAGTACAGAGAAACATACTCCAACCTGCCAAGGAGAGGGGCTATTTTTAAGTCAGGAAAGGAGACATTACTGTTGAGTGAAAGAATCCTTTGAGCCTTTATTACTGCCTCTTAGAAGAAAATCTTTTATGTTGAATGTATTGATACAAATTCAGTGCCCAAGAGTAGAACTTTTATTTTCAGAGAGAAAAAGCTCTTTCGGGGTTTTTACTTCCCCGTTATTAGTTATATACCACCAGCCTCTCAGAAAAGTATTATCCTGTGTGGTGACAAAGATATATTTGATTTGACATCAGAAGAACAGGGTTCAAGTCTTGGCTTTGCTACTCACTAGCTGTGTGCTCACTGGTGAGCCACTTCTCACATCCAGCTCAGTTTCCTCAGTCTGAAACGGCAGTGGCTGGGACCTGCATCTGTGGCTCATTCATCCATTCCTTTGGATACATTCGTTTGTCCACCTGTTATGTGGCAGGCACTGTGCTAAGTGCTCAGAATGCAAAGTGAGACATGGCCCCTGCTGTCATGTGGTTTACATTCCAGTGAGGGAGACAATCAAATCGTCACATTGATGAATATATGACTGCACTCCCTAAGGGCCAACAGTATGGTTCTGTTAGAGAGTACAGCGGGGAAATTGGACTATATGAAAGGGTGGAGAGAAGCTGGAGTGGAGAAATGTTTAAGGAAGAGTTTCCCAAGGAAAATAAATTTGAACTTGGGTTAGAAAGACGCCACAGGTAAGAGTAGAAAAAAATTGCATGTGCAAAGATCCTGGAGTGGTAGGGTGCACAGTACATTTCAGTAAAAGGGCTGAAAAAATGCCAACATGACTGGAGCTGAGATATTAAAGGGAGAATGGGAGGAGGGCAGGCTGGAAAAATAGGAGCCAGAGCAGGCAGGGATTTGCAGGCCATAATAAGGATTGTGTGTTTATCCTAATAGCAATGAGATGTTTAAACTCGGTGTATGCATGCATGCGTGCACATGTGTATTCATGTACATGCATGTGTATGTGTTTAGGTGTGTGCATTTATGAGTATGGGTGCTGGAATATGTATATACATGTGCATGCATGTGTATGTATTTAGGTGTGTGCATGTGTGTGTAGAGGGATGTGTGTGCGCAAGGCCTACAAATGAGTCAGAGTGGAAGGGGAGAGACCAGAGGCATTGGATTAGTCACAGCAGAATATTGGGTTAAATACTGGGAGTAAAGTTGGTAGTGGGGAGAATGAGGAATAAATACCTGTGAGATTTCTTGCTTGTCTCTTGCATGTCACTTAGGAGGTGAAACTGAGTGAAGTAGGAGGTTGATTCGATGGAGGGGTGATAGAGAGGACTGTAGCCTTTGTTTCTGATTAATGGAGAGTTTGGATGATGGTGGCATTCTCTGAGATGGAGAACCATGGCGAGAGCCTAGGATTTTTAGGGGAGAAGATCAGAAGTTCAGCTTTAGACATGTGGAATTTAAGGACTTCTGAGACATCCAAAAGGCAGTGTTGAGTAAGCAGGGGGAAACATGGACTGAAGTTTGGAAGTCCGGTCTCACCTGGAAATATAAATTTAACAGTCAGGAGATGGTTACTGAATTCATGTTTGTGGATGAGATTGTTTGGGAAGAAAGTGTGGATTGAAAGGAAGTGACCAGAGAGTTAGAAAGAAAGTCAGGACAGAGCTGTTTTATGTAAGCCAGAGAATGAGAGTGTTTCAAAAAGGAGCTTGTGATTAACAGGGCCAAATGCTGCTGAAGTGAGGCAGGATGAGCACTAAATGTATCTGGTAGATGTGATGGTGGTGACAGTAAACATTACTGAGAACTACTCTAACACCTTCATGTGTAACTCATTATCCCCATTTTTCTGGTAAGAAAACTGAGGCCCAGAGAGCTTATGTAACTTGCCCAAAGTCACACAGTAAGTAATTTGAACTGAGGAAATAAGGTGCCAGAACCCATTTCCTGAACCTCTCCCCTATGCTGCTTTCTCCTAGTTATATAGAGGTCATTACTAATGTTGAGAGCCATTTAGGACACACCAATTGGGGAAGAAGCTAGACAGGAGCTAGTACTCTCTGAGGTATTAGAATCCTCTCCTAGGCCTTTGATCTTCTGCTTTCTGCTGCAGCCTCTCTGGTCATGAGCTGGAGACAGCTTCCAAGTCTGCTAGCTTGCATAAATGACTTCAGTGTTTTTCGCCATGTGGGAAAATATTTGGTGGTTTCCTGAGCCTTGCTAAGGCACAGAGGGTCTTTTAAAAGGCAGATTTAGGCATCCCATCGATATGGTGACCGTATGTCAAATTTGCCTGAGACTATTTCAGTTGCCGCTTGTCCTGGCATAATTATGACTATCTCTCCCTTTCACTGTCAAGAAATCCCAGTTTGGGAGGTAAATTTATGGTCTCCTGCAACGGTCAGTTTTATGTGTCAACTTTGCTAGGCATTAGTCCCCAGTTATCCCATCCAACACCTCTCTAGGTGTAATCAGAAGGTTTGAAGGTGACATTGATGACAAAGTTCCTGAGTGACCATGGAGAGCAGTGATAGAGGTGAGTATAGAAGGCCACGGGGACTTAGGTCAAGGGTGACAGATGGATGGTCTACACGAGTATTTTGATAGAGAGGAAGACAAGCCCAAAGTTGTGAGGAGAAGATGAAATGATGGATTGGAAAATCATCTGTGAGCTCTCAATGGTGTTATTGTGATTACAGAGCCTTGAGCAGAAGGGGCCCTGTCTCTTGGCTCTACATGTTGTTCAGGGCTTCCACTTGCCTGGGGGAAACGGAAGCAGCTTCTGCTGTCCTTCATTCACAGTGGAGGGGAAGGGTGCTGCTGGACTGTGGCCTTTACCTTCGCTATAGCCTCTCTCGGCACCCCAAGAGCACAACAGGTATTCCCTGACCTGACAGTAACTCATAGAGTTGTGTGACATGATATAGGGATAACTTAGCTCATCCAAAGCAATAAAGGGAACTGAGAAACAGAGAACAGAAGTGGCACACCTTAGATTTTGCATCCAGGGGCAAGCTTAGATGGAAACCATTCAGCATTTATTTATAAGGCTGGGACAGGAAGGGATCTGAGGCAATCCTGGGTGCTTACCCACAGCGAGAGTAACTCTGTTGTAATTTCTATCTGTAAAACTGTGTGGTTTTGGTGCTTGCCCCAGAACTTGTCCCTCTCTGAAAGAAGGAGGGTCCAAAGGCCCATTGATCACAGGGTGACAGGTGATGGGTGATGTTATGGAGACACCATGGGCAGTTGTGTACATGATCAACCATGGCCATAAAACATACTGAGCCTCTATTGAATAAGGAGGTTGTTCTGACTCTGCTGTATCAGAAGACTCTTTTTATTTGGAAGACTAATCAACATATTGTTTATGCTTCAGATTGTATTTCTTCTCTGGCTAAAGTTTGATGGCTCTTACTATGAGCTTGTGTGACTAACTAGAGCACTGTTACAACCCAGACTGTTGGCCTTCTGTAGGGCTCCTCAGAGTGACAATTAGGTGGTGAGATTTATGAGCTCACTGTGGAGAGTCTAAAATTAATTGTAATGAAATTTTCTTTATGTCAACTCAAAGTGATAAGGATTGTCACTTCATTTCTTAGGTGGGGAACTTCTTAGGAGCAGAAAAGGCCAGTGACTAAAATGAGATCACCCAACAAGTTACTGGAAGGACTGGCTCTGAAGTTGCAGTGATCTAATGATGGTGGTATTTGAGTGCTTTACCATAAGCTAGGGGCTTTTCATAATTTATTTTAACAATTCCTTCCAACTATCTTAATCATCATTATAATCACTATTACCACCACTACTATCATCACCGTCAATATCATTATCATCATCATCATCATCATCATCATTCCAATCTGCAATTTATAGACCAAGAAACCAATTTACTTTCCCCCCCCCCCCAGAGTTAGGTAATTAACAAATGGTGGGATTTGAACTCAAGCTATCTATAGGCACAATGAACTGTCTTGCCCTGCTCCGCCTTGTCCTGCCTGCATGTACTAATTCACTGCCAATCCGTAGAAATTATTTCTGCCAGGTGCTGTGTTGGATGAGAGTTAAGACTTTTGTAAAATCCCCAAGAACGTGATGGAAATTGATGGGCCATGTACATAGGAATACTGTGAGGTTGCTTTCTAGGTTGCTGCAAAGCAGTCGCACTGTTACTGTGTGTGCATCTCTTGTGGAATGCCACGGTTGTGCTGTGTGGTATTCTGATATTGCCCACAACGTCAGGGGAACTCCTTCTGGGTAGGCCTGGTCTTCATCTATAGTGAGGTCATTCCTGATGTCTTTTAATTTTAAAAGAGGTAGATTCTTAGTCAGGAACCTAACCATGAGGATGGAGAGCCTGACCTGACTATAACTCACAGAGTTGTGTGACGTGATGCAACTCTTCCTTTTGGTCTAACATTCTGAAGAATGATGTTGCCTAGGAATGCTTAGGAGTAGGCCCTTGTGTGGTGGATGTTGGGGATGGTGGATGTAGGAGAGACAGAAAGGAGGCGCGTGCTATGGTGCCCTGCTAAGTGACAAGGAGTAAGCAGTATTTTGTAAGAGAGATGACCTAGATTTTTCGTATGCTTTGTGCTTTTCCGTTTTGTTATCCCCATTCATTAGTGAAGCCGTTTGAATTGTTCCAGCCCAGAACCAACTGTGCTGCCAGTACACAGAAAAGAGGTATCTTGTGAATGCCGGGTCAGTTGCAGCGTGGGCGCTGAGGTGCCTCCTTGGAAAACACATAAAATTTGGCAAGAAAGTCCAGGGGAGAGATGCAATTCCTTAAATAGAGTCCCAAAGTTCCAATAAGCTCTTTCTTTAGAAGAGTCACCTTTAGTGTCACACCTGGAGGTCTGTCTTTCTGATGGTAGAGTCATTTATTTCTTTTTTGTCTAGCTCAATCCTGAACCCCTGTCCCCACTACCAAGTAAGTGGTTCTTTTGGAGGAGTGAGCTGCCCTGGAGCCATGAGGGCAGACTTTCCTGCTCTGAATTCTTCCATCATTCAAAAATCCCATAGGTGCTCGCCAAACATATGGCTCTCCATCACTGTGGCCATCGGAGAGAGTTATTGCAGAGAGAGATTTTAAAAATGTAGTTGCTGTTCTTTATAATTTCATAACAATAGTAATATATTGAAGTACAATAGAAAAAATTTACCCACAATCTTGCTACCCCAACACATTAAACTATTTTCAGGTTTTTATTTATACTAAAAAAAGGGTAATACGCTAGTTAGACCAGACATTCTTCTGGACAAAGCTGCAGTGGCTGTGAGGGCCAAGAGCAGTATGGAAGCCGGCAATGGCAGCAGCAGCAGCAGCAGCCTGGTGATGGGGGCGGCTCCTTCCCCTAATTATCCCAGTTGCCTCCCACAGAGGGAGGCCAGAGGCAACAGCAGCAGCCGCAGTGATGGAGGAGCCCTTCCTCTAATCAGCCGAGTCACCTCCTGCAGAGGGAGGCCAGATTGTGGCTTAGGCCATCAGTAGGCTACGGGACTGTGAGAGGGGCAGGCTGGGTTGAGGGACCCCCTCCCCCCTTTCCCCACCCCAAGTCCTGGTTGCCTGTGGCTGGTCGGAGGAGGGAAGCCTGGGTCCTGGGAGCAGTGACCAAGGCAGAGGTGGTTAGGGGTGATCAGACAGGCAGGGGGACAGTTAGGGGTGATCAGGGATTCTGGGTGCCTGCTGCTGGCCCTGGCACAGCTGGCCTGGGTCCCGGATGCCAGAGAGGGGTAAGCCAGGGTCCTGGATGTAGGGGCCAAGGCAGAGGCAGTTAGGGGTGAGCAGTTAGGAGCCAGCGGTCCCGGATTGTGAAAGGGATGTCCAATTGCCGGTTTAGGCCTGATCCCTGTAAGATGGGATAGGGCCTAAACTGGCAGTAAGACATCTCCTAAGGGGTCCTGGATTACAGAGAGTGCAGACTGGGTTGAGGGACATTCCAACCCCTGTGTATAAATTTTGTGCACCGGGCCTTTAAGTGTCATCATAATCCCTATGATTATTGGTGTATGTGTGTGAAGATTTTGTTTTGTTTTTCTTTACTATAGCAATAAATTCATGCAGTAGGGAGAAAGTCTTTGTTATACTGTTGCAATTTTATATACATTTAAACATATTTTGACATAGCCTTCACATTTACAATGCAGTGACTCTCAGCTAGGGGTGATTTTGCCCTGCAGGAGTTATCTGGCTAGGTCTGGAGACATTTTGGTTGTCACAACTAGGGGATGGTGCTAATGGCATCCGGTGAGTAGACGTCAGGGATGCTGTTAAACACCCCACAATGCCCAGGACAGCCTCTGCCACAAAGAATTATCAGGCCCAAAACATCAATAGAGCTGAGGCCGAGAAGCCCTGTAACAATATAAAACGGTGACTTCATAGTTCTTTGAGCGGATGCCTGGCTTACTTAAGCATTCCTGCTCCCTGTACAGGACATTAATTGTCTGCTGGTTTTCAGTATTGTGGTGAGCATCTTCAGGCATTGACCTCTGCCTTGCTTTGGGCTTGCAGTGGGTTATTCAAACAGGGGTGGAAGGTGGGTGTGTGAAGAGGCGGGGAGGGGAGACTCCAGCGACAACCTGGCTTCTCTGGGTTTGGGACTCATTCTCAGGACAGGTGGTGGTGGTGGTGGTGGTGGGGGCAGGGCTTTTCTGCAAATAGTACAGGCTGTTTGTAGTTACTGAACTTCATTAGTTACTGGACTTTGGAATATGGTGGAGCCGGCATGAAACTGGGAAGAAAGGCAAAATCTTGGAACCCGTGGGACTCGAGAATCTCAAAAGTGAAACGCGTTCACATTAATTCTGAGAGCTTAGAATTAGGTTAGTCAGTGCAGTTTTACCTGTACCTGGCCACAGCCAGCTAAAATTGCAACCTCCTCCACACTTCCTACCCACCTTCTCTGCTTAATGTTTTTCTATAGTACCCATTGTGTCTTATGTGCTCTCTAGTTTACCTATTTATCTTGTTTGTTTCTGTCTCCCTTCCATGGGGACAAGGATTTACACACTACTGTTTCCCATCACCCAGTGTAGGTACTCAATGCCTAACTGCTGAAGGAATGAATGGACAATCCACAAACACACAAGGCTGTTTTGCCATGCCATTGCTCCCAGATCTGCTTTTTCTTTTCAATCTATTTCACTTGGGCTTTTTGCTGATATTGGGGAAATGTGTTGTTGGAGGGAAAGAATGAGACAAAGAGAGAGAGAGAGAGAAAGAGAGAGAGAGAGAGAGAGAGAGAGAGAGAGAGAGAGAGAGAGAGAGAGACAGAAACCCTTGGGGGTTGGATGTGTCAAGAATAGAGGCTGCCAGAGGGCAGAAGGAAGTGTGGACTAAAACTGCTGTGGGTTCAGAGCCAGGAGCCACTGCCAGCATTTCTGAGACTCTCCTGGGAGCTGTGCCCTGGGTCACATGGTCTATACTGGGCTTCCTTGTCAGGTCACCCTGGATGCTGTAGGGCTTTCCACATAGCCCCTTCCAAGGAAGGCATTCCCGTTGGCCTGATACCTCAGTGCCTGCCTTGGAGCTCCTCCCTGGGACTCATTATGCGCTGGATTCTAGGGCACCTCACGCCAGACCGCTGTGGCCTCACATGATGGTGAGGCTCCTGGTCTGAGGGCTCACAGTCACATTCAATTTAATGTTTCTGAAATTATGTATATGCTTGACTCAAAAATAAAAAGACATCAAACAACCTCTGAGCCTGCATAGTCACATCTTTATTAAAATACCACCAGCTCCAGCTAAACAGGGGTGGGAGTATGGGGGTGGAGAGTGTGAGGGTGAGTGTGAGGGTGGGAATATGGGGTGGAGAATGTGGGGTAGAGGTGTGAGGTGGGGAGTATGAGGGTGGGGAGTGTGGGGGTTGGGGGTGTGAGGGTGGGGAGTGTGGGAATGGGGAGTGTGAGGGTGGGGGGTGTGGGGTGGGGTTTGTGGGGGTAGAAAGTGTGAGGGTGAGTGTGAGGGTGGGGAAGGTGGGGTGGGGTGTGGGGTGGGGAGTATGAGGGTAGGGAGTGTGAGGGTGGGGAGTGTGAGGGTGGGGAGTGTGGGGGTGGGGAGTGTGGGGGTTGGGGGTGTAAGGGTGGGTGGTAGGGGTGGGGAGTGTGTGGTGGGGGTTGTGTGGGTGAGGAGTGTGAGAGTGGGGAGTGTGGGGGTGGCGAATGTGAAGGTGAGTGTGAGGGTGGGGAATGTGGGGTGGGGAATGTAGGGTAGGGTGTAGGGTGGGGAGTATGAGGGAGGGGAGTGTAGGGGGTGGGAGTGTGGGGTGAGGAGTATGGAGGTCGGGAGTGTAGGGGTGGGGAGAGGCCACCTGATACCACCCAGGTGATTGCCACTGCAGCTCTGCCTCAGGCTCCTGCAGCCTTGCAGTTGGCAGCTGTGGAGGCCAGCATTAAGTTTCTTGTCACTCACAGGCAGGTGAGCTGAAGCCACGTCTCGCTGGCTGCCTGTGCAGCTGCAACTCCAATCAGGGTTCTGCCCGCCTCAGCTTGGCAGCTTGGGTTCTTGAAAAGCAAGTGACAGGGGCAATAATCTACACTTGGCAAAGCAAACCCAAACACACTCTGAAAGGCACAGCTGGGCCAGGCTCAGCAACTTTATTCATTAGGCAGTTAATCTTGAGGCTGTCAGCCGAGGCCACAAGGGCAGGCCCAGGCAGGGAAGCTGTGCTTTCAGAAATTCAATCCAGTCCCACAAATGCTGTTGAGCCTGTGCTAAGCACAAGGCCCTGTGAGTGGCTGCAGAGGCAAAGACAAGCAGGAGATGGTTCCTGCCATAAGGAGCTTACCTTCTAGCTTCTCTAAGAGCCACAAGAGCTCGGCAGCAGAGAACAGCTGGGGTTCAGAGTGGGAAGAGAGAATATCCTGTTGAATAATCAGGACAAATGCAATGGAGCAGGAGTCCTGAAGCCTGGATACGATCTCTTCCTGCCCTCTCACCTCCCTTCCCTGTAGAAAGAATAATTACCTCCAACCACCAGTGCCCATGTCTTAATCCCCAGAATCCAGGACTACTAGTATATTACCTCATATAGCAAAATAAACTTCGCAGATATTATTAAGTTAAGGATCTTGAGATGGGGAGATTATCGGGTTATCCAGGTGAGCCCTAAATAGAATTCCTACCAGCTTTATAGAGAGAGGCTAGAGGTCAGGGGGAGAGAGATCTGAAGATCCAATGCCGCTGACTCTGCAGATGGCGGATGGGGCCACAGCCATGGCATAGAGGCAGCCTCCAGTAGCTGGAAAGGCAAAAAAAGGGATTCTTCCCCTCACAGCCTTCAGGATGACTTGGACTTCTGATCTCCAGAACTGTAATACATTTGTGTTATTTAAGTCACTAAATTGGTGGTAATTTGCTACAGCAGCGTGGGAAACACATATACTCCTTTTTCCTTCTCTTCCTCATCCCTTCTCTCCTTTATTCTCATCTCTCCTTCATTCCTCTCTTCTTTCTTTTTGCCTTCTTTCCTTCCTTCTCTTCCTCCTTTCTTCCCTCTCTCCCTCCTTCCAACCTTCCTCCAATTACAAAAATAACACATGCTTCCCTTCTACATTTATTTTTGGAATATAGACGTACGTAAAGTCACACAAGAAAGATCTCTCCCATGACCCAGCTGCCCTTCTTCCTCACGAGAAGCACAGTGGTTGGGAGTTCAGGGCTCACATGCTGGCTCTTCCACTTACTCCCTGCATCATGTTTGGCAAGTTAGTGACCTTTGAGTTGGTTTACTCATTTTTAAACTGGGAAAAGGTCGCTCACTTCAAAGGATTGTGAACTCAGTGCTTAAAAGAGTAAGCATTTGCTGCATGTCAGCTCTTATTATCTTTCGACATCTCACTCTATTCTATATAAACACATGGATCTATTTATACATATAAAGTAGGGGGAGCTGTTTTTATAGAAATGGCATATGATGTCATCCATATTATTCTGCAACATGAACAGGTTATTTTAGGCAGGGTTATGAGTTGAAGACAAATTCTAAGTTCACTGGTATATAAGCAGAAACACATTGAGGGGAGAGTCTGGAGAGTGTTCAGGAGAGAATAAATAGAACAAACAGTTTGATGAATGAGAGAGAGAGAGAGAGAGAGAGAGAGAGAGAGAGAGAGAGAGAGAGAGAGAGAGAAATGAATGATTAGGGCTAGATTGTAGAGGGCCTTGATTGACAAGGAGTGAAAAGGATGCACTGAAGATTTCTGATGAAGGGTTAAAGAATAAAAGGGAATGGGAGTTGCTCAGGAAGGCTACTGAGGCAAGAGAGCAGGGTTAAGATGTTGTGGAGTAAAGACACAATGGCAGCTTGAGTTAGGAGGATGGCAGTGAGAAAGGAAAATACAGATGGATTTAGAGACAACACGAGTGAGAGTATAATTTTCTGAACTAGACTACTTGTTGAAAGGGATGGGAGTAAGAAGTCAACATGGCTGTGAGATCTTTCTTTCTTTCCATTATTATTTTAAAATTTATCTTCATTATTGAAAGTATTACAGTGTCTTCTTTTATAACCACCGCCCCCCCAGTTACCCTCCCTGCCCTCCAGACCTTCATTGCACTATTATCTGTGTTCATGGGTTATACATATCAATATATGCATATAAGTTCTTGGGTTAGTCTCTTCCTGCCAATCCCTACCCATGAGACTCATCAGTTTATTGCATGCTTCCATGTCTCTAAATCTATTTTGTTGTCAGTTTATTTTGTCATTAGATTTCACATATGAGTGAGATCATGTGATACTTCTCTTTCTTTGACTGGCTTATTTCACTGAGCACTGTGTACCTGGGAGAATGGTGATGCTAAAGTCTTGGGTGTTGTGCTTGACTTTTTTCTATCACTGTCAACATCCAATCAAACAATGTGATAATATCAATAACTTCTGCTACTTTAAGTTCTCAGAGTTTCTCATACTCATCCCTTTGTACTTACTTTTCAGTACTCACTTTAGGCATCCTATCTTTCACAAAGGCTCCCAGTCTCCCTCCTCCCCAGTCTGGGATTGGTTTTCCCAGTTTAAGTGCTTCTCTTCAATGCATAATCTTCTGTACCTATCTTTCTGCTTTTTCTCATTATTTCACAATGACCTGATTCTATGTCTCTTCCACTAGATTATGAAGGCCTTGAGGAAAAGGACTGAATCTTATTACTCTTCATATTTTCAAGTGCTTATTGTGCTGCCTGCATGGATGTCTTTTTTTTTCTTTTTAGATTTTATTTCATTAAAAAATTCTTTATCATTAAAAATATTACATATGTCCCCTTTTTTCCTCATTGACTCCTTCTAGCCTGTCTCATCCCTTCCCAGGCCTTCATCTGTGTCCATGGGTCATACATATATGTATACAAGTAATTTGGTTGATCTCTTCCCACTCACGATGCATGCCACTTTAAGTATGTTTAACTAGGATATCTTTCATTCTAGATATTCTAGCCAAACAAAGGCATCTAAAAACATAAATCTGGGGCTGTGGTCAGGGTTGCATAGTCAGATTATAGGTCTTCTGTGAGGAAGTGAAGTAATGAGTGTGGGTAGAGAAGAGGATGGTGGGTAGACCTTGGGTGGGGAGCTCTCAGATTTAGGTAGTGAGGGAGAGAAACCAGAGAAATGCAACCGAAAAGGAGCAGTCAGAGAGTGAATACCCAGGATGGTGAAATAGCAGAAAAACCAAGTAAGTTTGAAGATATGGAGTGTGGTCAATGGGTCAAATGTTGCATGGAGTTCAGGAGCACGATGATGCAGGAAAGGTCTTTCCTATGGTATTTGTAATATCATTCCTGAACCTTGTGAGATGAGGAAGGTGACCAGGTAATAAGGGATGAAAGAGAACTGGGTGATGGAGCAGTGGAAATGTTGCGGCCTCTTTCAATATGCTTGGAAGGGAAGGAAAGGGAGACATAAAAGAAGAGGACCTGAGAGAGAAGCAGGGTGACCTAGCCTATTGGAGGCTGAGTGGGGGTGCTGGTAGAAACTGGGAAATTGAAAATGTAAGCAAATGGGGAGGTAAGAGGATAGCTTCTGCAAGAAAGGACACTTCCTCCCTGGGAGAGGCATGAGAAAGAAGAGGGATTTTGCAGCAGGAAGGAGTCAGATGGCTTCTGGATAACATAGGAATAGAGGCCATGTTCAGGGAGAAAGGGTGTTGGGAGTGGATTTGGGGACAAGAGAGAGGCAAGACATGTGGATCGGCCACTTCAGAGATTTTAAGAAGGAATAACAAACACAGTCTTTATCATTTAGATGTTGCTTTTCCAGTCCTGTTCAGCAACAGGGAAGCAGGAGCAGGGAAACACAGGCACTAAGACTGAGAAGACTGCAGAAGGTCAAGGCAGGGGGAAGTGGGTGTGGGAGCGGGGAAAGCACTTTGCAAAAATGGCTGAGCATGGATTCCAGTTGGAATGAGGAGGGGAGTAAGCTGATCACTACAGCTCTTGGGAAGCCATGGGAAAAGAGCTCTGTGACATTGGCCAAATCTCCTGTCTGTAGGATCCAGCTATGCCAATGCCAACTAATTCCTCCTGGTTAGTTTGGAAGGAAAAACAATGGCTTATAGAAAATATCTATGGGCCCTTTCCCCAAAAGAGCCTTACAACCCCTTACTCTCTGATGGCATCTGAGAGCTCTGTGGGGTGGCTCCACCCATCTTCACATGTTCTCATCCACGTTTGAGTCTGGAGGATTCTGAGTATGTGGGTTTTTCTCTATGGCTTATATTTCCATGTCTATGGTTCCTCGCTCCTCCTTTCCTCTCCTCCACCATTTGCCAACACCAATTGTGGTACCGGGCAACTCAGGGAGCTTGCACACCTCTGGGGTTGCCAGTTTGGTGCAACATGATGCTCAGAGAAAAGATGGCCTCTGTCCATTGGTGATAGCCGTCACGGGAAGTGGTTTTCTCTTTGGGGATTTTGTAATAGGGCATTTGGGGGTTCTACAAATGTCTACTCCCAAGATGGAAATCTGGTTGGCTGATTGATAATTAGGGGGTCAACAAAACATATAAATGTGTATTTCCCCCATATGGAGGGAGCTGGGTCATTGACTTCAGATCATGAAAGCTGTGCATAGTTACACCCTCTGAAATGACAAAGGCCATGAGTGCCAAGCTCAGGGCATCTCGCCCCTCCAGTGCTCTCAGGTCCTATGGCTTATTCCCACTCTGATTTTTTTTATGTTTGTACTTTTTCCTCTCCTGCTTTTAATTCCTTTTGTGTGGGGACTCAGCTGTAAGCATCAACGCCAGTCATATTTGTAGAAGCTTTTGATTAGTAAGCCCCTTCTGGGAGGAAGCAGGAGGGGGACGGTCTGTGTTCCAGGACTTAGGGCCCTGCTGTCCATCTGGAGCCCTCCTTTCTCTGTCCCACAGGCTGTCTCTGCCCCAATCCTGCTGCTCACTTGACTCCTTACCTGAAATGCAGACATGGAGGGAATGCAAGCAGAGCTCCAGTGTAAAAGTGTTCTGCATTCCCAGATACAGATGATTCAGATACAGCCTCTATCATTAATTTTACCTATTATCTCCTTCCTATTGATTCCTTGCATTTCACCAAGTGAACTATTTGATTTTGAGGTAGATTCTGCAATTACCTTACAGTTTATCTGAGCAACACAATGCAGGCAAAAGTGGGTTTTTATTTACAAAGTCTGAATTGTCCAGGTGATGCCACCCTGTAGATCTGACCTTGGAGAAGTCAGGGCTGGGAAGGCATGCAGAGACCCTAGTCCCAGAGCACTGTGCACGGAGCACCCTGTCCTGGCAGAACAGAGCATGTGTTGCAGAACAAGAGCTTGTCTTTCCTCCCGCCTCAGCCTGATCCATTTGTCACTTTGGATTATTTCCCTCATACCTGCACGGGGAGGCAGCATCGTCAATTGCAGGGATTCCCAGCGTGCTCTGTTGTGGCATGAAACAAAAATACCATTTCCTTTCAATTCTGGCTTTCGCAGAGTCTGCCCGAATGCATTTGCGTTGTCTCCAAACCTGGCACTTTAAAACAAATGAAATAGCCCCTGAATGACAAACACGGCATACATAGTGGGAGGGCCATTTGCGGGGAAATGGTTGCAAGGAGAATCGGTACTTTATGAATATTCACTGAAGTGTGAACCTGCACATTGCTTATACGCTTTTCTGCATTCTAATTTTCCCATGAATGCAAATGAGCCCCGTTTAAAATAGGGAGAAGGAGAGCGGGCTCCTTGCAGAACACCTAATTGAATGATGTTTGTACATCATGTCTGATATTTAGTAAACAGAGAGACAAATCCAATTGTTTTCCGAATGAGACCTCCGAAACAATAAAAAATAACGATCACCCAAACCCTGAGAAAAGGAATGTGCAGAACTAAGTACTTTCCTAAAAAGGGGGACATAATTACCGTGTCTCAGGGTGCAATTAGTGTCCTAATTGCATGAAGGTGCATTTTGCTTATCTCTCCTGCAAATGTCTGTCAAGATTAGCTGTCTTGAGGAGCTGTACAGCAGGAAGGGCTGGGTCCCGCCCTCGGCTGGCGATGGATGGCCCTGTGGGGAGAGGAGCCCAGAGAGATGCTACTTTGGGAAGTACCTTCATCTTTCTTTTGGACTGACAGATGGTTTCAGCTCGGGCTGGACTGCCTGCTGCTGCTTTCAATGCAAGAGTGTTACCTTTTTGGATTCATGAAAGCCACTCAATCAAAGATAAAAAGACAGGCCAGTGTGAGGAATCAATAAAATCTCTACTTTCAGCTGGAGTGTCTAATAGTAATTCTTCTCGTGTCACTGCCTGGTTAAACAGTCATAGTCCTGCTAAAAGCCCTATAAGACATAATAGATTCATGTGGCTTTGCTCTATTGTGTTGCACTTGGTCTGCAAAAAGGGAAAGGGGGCTCCTGCTTTTCTGAAACAAACCAGACAGTGAAGCATTGTGCACCAAAATGTATTCACCCTCTGCGACCAGGCTTCCTCCGCCATCACTTGTATGTGCAGACACCGGACACACTCATTGCCAGCCCTCCTCCGGAGATGTGTTAGCACCAAGTCCCCCTGCTGACATGTAGATGTGCTCTTTGGTGGTGGTGGTTCTTGGAAAAAATCATAAGAACAAGTGCCTTTTAATTTCGAACCCAGCCATTTGTATACATTGAGACCTGCTGGCAGCAGATTTCACACGTCCCAGAGCTGAACTGGGGAGCACTAAACGGTCATGGTAGAGAGTCTCCGGCAGGGCCTTTGGTGATGGCTTCTCGGGAAACTAGTTTATATGGTTTGGGGAGTAGAGTGTTCTTTAGCAGAGCTCTTGAGAGGCAGTATGGTTAAGATTTATCTGCAATGTTGTTACCTTCTCTCCCTCCACCCCCCACTCCCACTGCCCCCCAACACCCTCACAGGCCCTGGAATGGCCCCAAACCCACAACCTGAATGGCAGTGAGTCGGAGAGGTGTCTGGGCTTTTGCTTTCCAGTATTTCCTCCTCCCGAGGAAATGAGAAAAAAAAATGAAGTATTTGTGTCTGAGTTGAGCAGCATTAAATGGAATTGGCTGGGTTACCACCCACACATTGATGTCCAGGGATTTTGAGTGAAAGAGAATCACAGAGCATGTTATTTTGCCATCTGGGGCGAGAAAGAAATGAGGAGACAAGCGGCATTTTGTTGGCCGGTCCAAGCAAACTCTTTGATCAGGAGCAGCCTTTGTGAGGGCTTCTGCTGACCCCTCCTCTCACACATGCCTCCAAACCCAGGCCGCTTTCCGCCCTTTGCTTCCCTCGGAAGGTCTGTCTGCCTTGCCCGAGCCTTCTTTGGCATGTCATAATGGATTGCAGAATATAGAAAAATTTGAGTACGGTCCCCCTTGTTGCCCCCTCAGATCCCTCCCCGGAAAAACTTCAGCAGATGTAGACAGGGCTTTAATAGCTACATAAAGAGAAATGCATGACAATCTCATTAGGGGTGCCCTCATGGCCTGTCGGAGGATCTCAGAAAATGACGTATCAATGTCTGGTTTGTCACGGCCTCCCTATGGGTGGCGGTTTGCCCCCACTCACAATCGCTCATTTGACCTGGCTCCCGATTATTCTTGGCTCTCTCCCGCATCAGTCTCCCTTTGAGGCCCTCTACAATTGCGGACACGACTCTTTAATGTGGGTAAATCAGAGCCGGTAAGTGACAATCATAAAAAAGCAGTTAGTGGGCCACTCCATGACTTGCCCTGCTATGGCGCATTAAGGCTCTTTTATTTTCCCAGCGGTCCTCTGGGGGTCGCGCTCCATCCCGAGCCGAGCATCTGCAGGAGGTCAAGGCACCCGGAGTCCTGAGATTTCCAACCATCTGCTAAGGAAAAGGGAAAGCAGTGCCGGAAGAGGGAGGAGAAGGACCTAAATGATATTCTGAAGACCTTCTTAAAGTTATTTATCGCGGGCGAGGACAGGAGGATCATTATTAATGCTATCAGCCCATTGTCTTCCTTCTGCGCCTCAGAAGGCGGGGGACATCATTAAAGCCGAAGCTGAGTTCATTTCTCCCCTTGGAGGCTTAAATAGCCCAGAATCATTTCCCATTCCTCCCTTCCCACCAGCGCCGGTCCTCCCTAGCTGCTGAAAAATTCAGCATTCCTATAAACCACAGTACTTTGTAAAGGTCACGCGCCAGTTACTGTGAAGCCAGGTCTGGCGCCCCGCTCCCTGCAGCCACAGCCTTGGCTGTCCTGCCCGGTGACAGGGGCCTGCCTGCCTGCGGGCGGGAGGGGCACCAGGCAGGCGCACACAGCTCTTTAAATATTGCCGAGCGTTTCCTGGATCAGCATGATATTTAAAGATTTTTGTTCCACCTGCCTGCGAAATATAGAGTCCAGCCGAGAGGCAAGAAAATGAATATGGATTTCTTGCCCTTTCAGTGTATTCACTCCAGAAAATAGCCATTTCTTTTTTTTCTTCTTCTTTTTTCATTTTTCTTTTTCTTTTTTTCTTTTTTTTTGCCAAGCCAGGGACTGCAGGCTTCAGGCAGCGACGATTACAATCATGCATCATGAATGAAATGTGCCATTTGGAGAAAATCAGCCACTCATTCCATTTCAAAACCCCCTACAAATCAATAGTGCTAGCGGAGTTTTCAGGCTGAGCTGGATGTTGTGCTTGAACTAAAGCACTTTCTCAACATACTTCTGACACTCGGAGTTGCCAGGGGCAGGCTGTGTGCCTGGGGCTCCAACAAGAGAATTATCAGCCTCCGAAAGCTGGGTCTGGTTCAGCGGGAGGTGGAGAAGCGAGACTTGTGCTGATGGGTAGGACAGAGAAGGGTCAGAAGACGTGCTTCCTAGCTTGAGTGCTGCCTGAACTAGCTTTTTATTAATCCTTTGTTCGAAGAACGTGTTTGGAGTACTTTCTGTGTGCTGGGGACTGTGCAGAGCTCTGGGACAGAAGAGCAAATGTGCAGACCAGGCCCTGCCTTCGTGGGGCTTCATAGAAGATGGAACAATTATAGGGCGAGCACACAGTGGGATTCACCTTAGCACGTTGGGAAATTTTTCATATCTCTGGTTTCCTGCTTTTTGTTTGTTCATTTGTTTTGTTCTTAGGCAAAATGCAGAAGTTTAAGAAGATCAACTCTCAAGTCTCAAAACATTCTCCCATTTCAGGAGAGCAATTAGACAAACATTCGACCTTACCTTCTTTCCAGGGCTACACAAGGCTCTTGCTCCTTTTGTTTTCAAGGTCACCACAACCTGGTGCAGACACAAGGCTCTTGCAGATGAAATGTTACCTCACAGTAGAGGTGCCAGAAAAATGTTACGGGCTTCAAGAAGTTTGAGGCAGTTCAGAGTTCCTTGGGTTTCTGAAGAGGGAGAGATCGCTAAGTGCTTTATCGGCACCAGATACACTTTTCTCTGCACCTTCTCAATCACTCCCCTGGCTCCTATTACTTATACATGCAGAAGACTCCTTCATTCATGTCTCCAGCCCAGATATTTCCCATGAGCTTTCCCCCTCCCTCGCCCTTCCCTTGGCTAATTCCTACTCACTTACCATCTCCTAGCTTAAGCTGTGTTGGCTCTAAGAGGCTTATTTATTCAGTTGAGCCAAGTTAGGCCTCCTATCACGTGTTCCTGTGGCGCCCTGGTCTTTACCATAGCACTTACCCAGATTTTGGTAATTTCTTAGTCACTCTCTCCTCCACATGTCTGTGTGGCCTCAGGAGCAGGGCCCTGTCTACCCAACTTACTGCCATTTCCCCAGGGCCACTACAGAGCTTTGCATTTTATTGGTGTTTGGTAATTTGTTTTTTAAATGAATGGCTAGCCAATTCTTTTTTTCTTTTTTTTAAAATATATTTTATTGATTTCTTACAGAGAGGAAGGGAGAGAGATAGAGAGTTAGAAACATTGAAGAGAGAGAAGCATTGATCAGCTGCCTCTTGCACACCCCCTACTGGGGATGTGCCCACAACCAAGGTACATGCCCTTGACCTGAATGGAACCTGGGACCTTTCAGTCCGCAGGCTGACGCTCTACCCACTGAGCCATACCGGTTTTGGCTAGCCAATTCTTCTAGAGCAGCGATTTTCAACCTTTTCCATCTCATGACATACATAAACTAATTACCAAAATTCTGTGGCACACCAAAATATATTCTGTTTTTTAATGACCTGACAAAAATTTTGATTCATTCACACTGGACAGCTATTGTTGTGTTGGCTACTATCATTTTTTAAAATTTGACAATCTAAGGGAAAAGAGGTCAGTGCCCCTGACTAAATAGTCAGGTGTTGCATGTTTTAAAAATTCTTGTCTCACACCAGTTGAAATATCTCTGTTCTAGAGAATAAACATACTTCTCTTTAAGGCATGATTCCAGACCATTTCTCCCTATTTAGGTGGCCCATCCAAAATAATATAAAACTAAACTGGCTTTGTGCCAATATACTTCCTTCCAACAGAGTGTGGTGTCCTGGACAGAGTTTCTGAAAATATCAGAGCCTGAGACAAGGCTTCCGTGCTAATGTGTTACTTGGGAGGTGCAATTCCAGGGTGATGAAAGTGCAGGAAAAGAGGAAGGAGACAGGGAAGGATAGGCAGCCACTCAGGGTGATGTGTTCCTGTGTCTGCCATGCTTCATGATGGCATATGTGTGCATGTGTGTACACACACACACACAACAACAACAAACAAACAAATGAAATAATTGTAGCCACTTGCTCAGCAGATGCAACTGCTCAGTCATGCAGGATGTCTTTAAAGAGACCAGACAGAAAAGCCCATGCCTCAGGACAGTCCTTGGGAGGAGAAAGAGTATGGGTTTATCCTCTTACTCCTACTACCATTGGTCAAGGTTAAGCCCCATGGGAACTTCCCCATATTTATGGTTTGTTTTATTTGACCCTCTTGAAAACCACTGAGGAAGTCAGAACTCATGGTATGATAATCCTTCTAAGTCATGTATATGCAATAAATATAGCAGGCTTAACGCTACTATTTTTTAAAAGGCCTGTTCACAATGTTGGCCCTTGGTTGGCATCTAGAAATTTAGATTTTTAGGAGAGTTCCCCATTGCCTAAACATTTTTGTGCGAGTGATGTAGTTTACACTGATCAGCTGTTTTCCTTCTGGGAATCTGACGTTTTGGTATGTGCTGGCAGAGGATACCTATATGGCATGTCCCTGTTAAAACTCTGGGCGCCAAGTCTCTCATGAGCTTTATAATTGTGACCTGACCCGTCCTCCATGACCTGAGGTGGGGCAGGCACCTGGGTAGTTCTGGTGCCTCAGCAGTTGAGCCGATGCTCTGGAGTGCGATTGTTGGCGGCAGTGATTACTTCTTGGCTCTCCTTCTTGTCAAAGATTCAGGTTCCCAGAGAAGGGCCGTGATTGGCCTCCCTGGAACATTTGGCCACACTAATAGTCATGGCGAGGATTTCTGTGACTGACAGCTCAATCAAAAGAGAGCAGGGGAGAAAGAATTCCCCACACAAAGGAGGATGCCATTACCAGGAGCAGATAAGACATTGACATGGACCTATTTTTATAAAGAACATGGCCTCTCCACTATGGAACTTAAGTCACCAGGCCTCATGACTCTGCCTCTAGGATATTGAAGCCTGGTGCTACCACGGAAACCTGGGGCTTTATCAGATTTGGTCACTCATGAGGGTTTTTCATGCCTCTTTGGTTTCTCCATGCCTTCCAAACATATTCAAAAAACATTTTAAAAGATACTCTATTTATGTTAGTGATCTCTTGTTGCCACCTAAAGGTATACCTTTGTAGAGCCTCCATGATTTGGTCATTCTGAGCTCTTTCACCTTTCATGCCTCTGAAAATTACCTATGGTCTCCTTAGGCTGTGTTTTCCTCGGCTGCAAATGCCTACTCACTTCCAGGCTCCAATGTCATCCTTTCTGTGACTCCCATGCTCCCTGAAGTCACGCAGTTAGTGGTGGAGGCTTATGTAGACTCCAGTTAAAGTCATTACTATAAAGTGGCTACTAATTAAGGCTTTGAGTCAAACAACCCTGAATTTGAGTCCCAGTTCTGCATTTACTGAATTAGATAACCTTGAGAATGTTACTTTATCATACTGGAGACTTGTTTTCCCTTTCTTTAAAGGGGATATTAGCAGTACTCTCCTCATAGATTTTTGTGAAAATGAAATAAGATAAGGCATGTAGAGTGGTTTTCACAATGCCTGGCAAAATGTAAGTGCTCAATAAATGTTAGCTATTATTTTATTGTGTTCCTGTCCCAGGAAGATTATGTCAATGAATTAAAGTATAGAGAGCTCTAAAATCCTCAGGGCCAAGGACAGTAACCATAATGTGCAAAGACTTGGAAAGCCCCCGGGAGGAGTCAGTATTGAAAAGTCTGTGAAAATGTAAACAAATCTTAAAATACTAATTAGGCAAGAGCATAATCTACTCTTCTAAATAATGAATTATATATGCGGTTGTTTGTTGTTCCATGGCTCAAAGTAATAAACTCTAAATTAGTCATTCAGAGCATTGTTAATAAAGACAGTCTGCAATGTAGCTAAAGCTGTATTTTTTGACCCTCATGAATTTGGTAATAAGAGAAAATGTCAAAATCAGACTCATTTGAGATTAACATGGATCACTAAGATGGATTGTTTGTGTGGGAAGATGATTGGATTTGGAATTGGAACACCTGAGTTTAAGTTCTGGCTTTGTTGATTGCATGGTCTGTAATCTTGGGGAAGACATAGCCTGTCTGGATATTTCCTCACTGTGTTGTGGCTTTAGATGATAGATAATTTACATTAAAAGTCCTTAAATGCATTCTAGACTATCAAGTGCAGTTTTACTCAAGATCGTACTTATAAAAACAAAGCACTCATTAATTCATTCCTTTGTTCTTTCTCTAATTGATCAGCACCTGTTGTAAACCTAGCATGGCACACATTTCAACTGGGGATAAAAATGCAGTAGAAAAAGTGGTGTCCACTCTGAAGTAAACGGTAGGCTAGTTGAAAAGACAATATACATAGCACATAAGCAAAGGCACCTTTGAAGCTGATTCTGCATTTAAATTCAGGGAAATACAAATTAAGAGAAAGATCAAGAAAAGCCATCTTGAGGGAGGTCTTAGATTATGTCCTGTGCTACAAGTTGTTGTGGGGAGGACAATTTACATGACTGGAACAAAATGAGTGAACCAGATGAGGAAACTAAAGGCATGCTAAGTAATGGCCAGTTTAAAATCAGTTTTAACATTGTGTAGGGGATGATTCCAGTATTGTCCTAGGTGCTGTGGGGGGTCAGAAGAATAAAAAGGCTTGACTTCCATCCCCTATAAATTACTAGGAGAGGTGAGAAAAAGTACTGGAAAAGCACCTGAAGAAGAGACAGGGCATGAGTTAAGTGCTGCATGGTTTTGAACTGAATTGTAGGATTTAGCCATCTCAAAAACAAAAATAAAAATCTGGCTAATATTTTTTTTCTATAGAGGAAGACTGTGCCTTTAAATCTACAGCTCAAAAAAACATTTCAGTTTGCCAAGTTTTTGCTAAGCCCAACTGAAAAAATTCAACAGCTTTCACCAGCCAGAGGCCCCAATATCCAATCTCTGTCTCAAATGATAAATGACACTTGTCAGTTGACAAAGCAAATGGCCTCGACCAGTTGAGGACATGGTCCTGCTGTGCATAGCACTCCTGTTGAACCAGCCAAGAGCACCTTGAGGTGAGAACAAGCCTCTTTGTGCACAAGCCCTCCGGAGAGAGAGCTGGGAAACAACTAGCCTTTGCTCTGAGGGCAGTTCCTCATTAGGAGCTGCAGCCCTGGTAGAAAATATCTGCCTGGTCAGGAGGGCGTTTCTCAGGTCTGGAGGCTGGAGTAACTGGGGATGGCCTGAGACCTTGCTGATGGCCATGCACTTTGTCTATGTTTCTGCAGGGGTCTTTACTCTTTCCCCCCCCCCCCTGATATTCTCTGGATCCTATTATCTAAGAGCAGGAGACAAAAATCAAGGGCTACAGCTCACATTGACATTAGAGGATGGCATGCATGGGTGTGTGTGGGGGGAGGAGAGTCAAATCATTTTGGTACTTTGGGCTATGGAACACTTTTTCTTTGTGTGGTTCTCTCTCAAATTGCAGGGTGTTTAACATCCCTGGCCTCATTTTCTGAATAATAGTATTGTCCTCAGTCATGGGACTGTTAAGATTCTCCAACACATGTCCAAACTCCACTTCCAGGGTTTGTGGAGAACCAAAGGCACATAAGATGATGGTTGCCTCCTGGGGGCCTTGCCCTCCATTGGGTGTCAGTCCACTCTGCTGTTCTCAAGGCATCTGGGACAGGGCAGGGCCCTGACTTTCTCAAAACAGGCCCTGGGGTGGGGGTGGGGGAATGCAGATCTGATTTGGTGTACTCTTCACTCTGCTTTAAGGGCTAGGTGTTTACTCCATGCTGAGCCCTCTGGAAGGATCAATTAACTTTCCAGAATGAGGTGATGACATAGCACTGGGTGCGGGGGACCTGGGAAAGTCAGGCAAAGAGAGTTAGCAAGTTAGATAAAGGGGCATTGTGATAGTCTCTACACTGCAGACTGTTCCTTAGGAGAAGGGCTTTCCAATTTGATCCATCCAAGTTGAGGGCCCCAAGGTCAAGTGGCCTAATCATCTATTCCTGTATTTTCTTTCTTTCTTTCTTTTTTCTTTTCTTTTTTTTTTTTTTTAAAAAAATAGTTTATTGATTTTTTACAGAGAGGAAAGAAGAGGAATAGAGAGTTAGAAACATTGATGAGAGAGAATCATCGATCAGCTGCCTCTTGCACACCTCCTACTGGGGATGTGCCTGCAACCCAGGTACATGGCCTTGACCGGAATCGAACCCGGGACCTTTCAGTCCGTAGGCTGAGGCTCTATCCACTGAGCCAAACCGGTTTCGGCCTGTTCCTGTATTTTCTAATGTGTGGCCCATTGGCCATTTGTGTTAGAGTGACCTGGGTGCTTGTAGAAAATGCATATTCATAGCCCCACAACCTACTTTGTCAGATTATCTGGATTTGGGACTAGGAATCTGAATTTTAAGAAAATATCCTCTGTGTGTCTTATTCAAGCTAATGTTTGAAAGAATTAAGACTCTAGTGAAAGCTTGAGTTCTCTCTATAAGAACCCCCCACCTCCCATAACTCTGAGGCCCACAAACCTTCCCCAATGAGTAAAGTATAGTCTCAGTGATAATGGAAGAACCCAAACTCAAACTGGTGTGTGTGTGTGTGTGTGTGTGTGTGTGTCTGTGCATTTCCAAAGAGCTTGACAGGATACATACTAAACTTAACTATGGCATCTCATGGAAGGAGCAGTAAAATACAGATCTGAAATATATCTGTATTGCTTGGATTTTTCTTTGAGAATGTGCATGTGTTAGTCATGAAATTTAAATAAGAAAAGACAAAACAGCGCCAACACTGACATGTTGAGCCAAATCTGCTTCACTCTATATTTCCCCTCTGGGTCTAGGGGAATCACTTGGGGCTACACAGAATGTCTAATTTCTTCCCCACAAGCCAAAAGTGTTTGAATGCTGCTAGCTTGTCCCTTTTTGGCACTAGCTCTTTAGGACAAATGGCCCTGTTTTCTTGACCCCTGCACTGTGATCTGTTGTGTGAATCTTCCTGGAAATTGCTGCTCCTTACCCACCCGGCAATGCTGTTCAGCTTGACCATATTCTGTAAAACTTGTGTTCTGTGCTCTGTACTGAGAGCAGCATTTGGGTGTGCTGTGACCAGAACAGAGAGAGTCCGACAGTCATTTCTGTCTAACTAGGTCCTATCTTTCCATTAATGCTGCTAAGCTCCTGGGCAGCACATCCCACTGATGACTCCTATTGAGCAGAGAGTCAACTAAAACCTCCAGTCTTGGTCACACTGGCTGTTGCCGGCTCATTCCCATCACCTTGCATTGCTATCAACCGGCTTTCTGGACCCAAGTGGAGAACCTTAAAGTAATTCCTATTGCACTTCATCTTGTTAGGTTTGGCTTGTTGAGCCAGGAGGCTGAAGCCTCTTTTCTTTCTGGACCTTGATTTTGTTCCCAGCAGAAACCTTTTCTGCAAAGTTTGATTTTATTTGACTGCAGAAGAAAAAAAACCTACAAAACCCTCTTTATTTTGAACAGGAGACTCTCCTTGAAAATCAACTCAAGCCTGGCATTTTCTAATACCCTGAACAAATGCAGAACTTGCTGTCAGCTTGATTGGACAAGGCTTCACTTCAGGGTCTGCTACCTGCAGGCTCCGAAGGCAGGTCCCACGACATATGCCACTGCGCTGGGAGGGAGCTCTACAGACAGCAGGCCCCTTTCCAGACAGATGGGTGTCTCTCCTCTTCTGAAAGATCCCCTGGGAAGGCTCAACTGGGAGCATTTTCCTGAAATAGGATGACTGTGTATTGTGAATGGCTTTATTGCTCAGAGCATCTGGATGTGTTGTGATAAACAGCATGATAGATGGTTTTAATGCCTCTAGAATGGGTTGCCCAGAGAGACAGAACAGAACGGAGAACATTTACTTCCCTGTTGCTTGGAACAGAGCAGAGTTGATCACTCCACCTGAGTGGTTCTTTCTACTTATTTTGGTGGTAATTTCAGCACCATGGACCTAAGGGGGGGGATTTAAGGGATTTGCTAGAGGTTGTTAACTGGATGGACAGAGTGTTCACTTATATGTGCAGCAAGGATTCTTTGAGGGTTGATGCGGGTTACTGTGGTAGGCATTGGGGATAAAAAAAACCTAGACATGAGGCTTAGTCATCAGGGCATATGTTAATAAAGTAATCACTCAAAGACAAGTATAAATCACGAGAATGGTAAATGTAACAAAGAGAACATGTTGCGATGATGGGAAGTCTAATTCTGGTCTGGAAGGCTTCTCTGAAGAGGTGACACTTCAGCTGAAATCTGAAAGTTGAGTGGGAGGTACCCTGGTAATGAGGTAGAAGTTCTGACAGGTACATGCTAAATATGTGCTAAGGCCAGGTGTAGGTCAAGGATAGTAAAGAAGGCCAACGTGTCTGGGTGAGGAGAGTAAACATGGAGGGAGTGTAAGGTAGAAATATTGATAATAATAATAATAATAATAATATTGATAATATAAAATGACTTTTTTTCTTGAGGTTTACTATGTTCCAGGCACGACACTAAGGACTACATATGTATGAATTCATTGACTGTTTCATCAAATATGTCTCATAAGGTGTGCTCTTTCATTTTACAGAAGAGGAAACTGAGAAAGAAAGTCACTTTCCCAAATTGATAAGGGGCAGTGCTCTTCAGAGTCTTAGAGTTCCTTTTAGAGATTTTGTTCTTTATATGAGACCCTAGGAGACAATATTGAAGATGTGAAGCAGGGCAGAGGTATGATAAGATTTGTGTTTTGAGACTGCTATGGCTGCTGAATGGTGAATGGCTACAGAGGAGCAAAAAGAGACAGGTGAGAGCTAAGAGAGGCAGCCATCACGGTGGTTCAGGTACAAGATGTCAAGACTCAAACTAGCATGGTGGCTGTGGTGATGTAAGAAATGGCTTGATTACAAAGGGAGGATATTTTTTAAATAAATCAGGACCAGGTAAGAGATTGGACAGAGGGTGAGAAAGAAGATGTTAAGGACAACTCCTGGGTTTCTGTCATCTTTCCTCCCAGTTGGATGAATGGGGAGCTAAGAAGTTCCACTTTTGGTGTATTAAGTTTGATGAGCTTTGAGAGAACAAGATGGACAGTTGGAAGAGAACTTGTGGTGCTCAAAGGGGAGGGCTGGACGTTACTTGTTGGTGTCATTGGTAAATAGATAGTGAATTAAGTGGTAGCCTGGATGCAATTGCCTAGTAAGAGAGTAGAGAATAAGAAACTAACAGGACCTAGGACTGACCCATCCATAATTAATGCCAGTGTGTAATAGCCAGATAGAGAAAGGAGTCCTATAAAAGTGACTGAGAAGGAGTGGCCAGAGAATGGAAACCAGGAGCCTGTGAGGGCACAGTATCCAGAGGAGAATCTGCTTTTAGGAGGGGCAGAGTTACTAACACTGGGTTCTTCTGGGATGTCTTGGATGTCTAATAATATGAGGAATGGAAACTGTCCATGGTATTCACCAATGTGGATATTGTTTTAATTTTATAGGCCTACCATAATAAATTGCCACAAATGGGGAGTGACTTAAATCAAAAGAAGTTCATTGTTTTGCAGTTCTGGAGTCCAGGAGTCTGAAATCAAGGTGTCAGCTGGACTATGCTCTCCCAGAAAGTTCTGGGAGAGCGACCTTCCTTTTCTATCCTTAGTTTCTCATAGTTGACAGCAATCCTTAGTGTTCTGTGGCTTGTAAATACATTACTCCAGTCTCTGCCTTAATCTCCACCATCTCCAACTGGCCTTCACCCCTATGTGCCTTCACACTAGTCATATTAGGTAGGCCTACCCTAATTTAGAATGGCCTCATATTAACTTGATTGCATCTGCAATTACTCTATTTCCAAATAAGTTCACATTCACAAGAACTGGAGATTAGAACTTGAATTTATCTTTAGGAGGAACACAGTTCAGCCTACAACAGAGGTCATTGGTAACAGAACTGTTTTCGTGGCAAGATAAAGGAAGGCAACTGGAATGTGTTGAGAAGGGAGTGAGAGGTGAGAAATTTAGAGATAGTATAAGAAAAGATAATTCTTTCAAGAAATAGATCTGACTGGGGCACTAAAGCACCAGACCAGGGTCAGGAGCCTTCAACTGAGCACCAGCTCCACCATGATCCATGTGACCTTGGGTAAACCACTTCCTTCCTGAGACTTGTTTTCTATTTGGAGAATGATCATGCCATGCAACTCACCTTTAGAGTGACTTGGGGCTCTTGTGAGTTTCCAAGAAAAGAAGACCCAGGAAAACTTTGCTGAGCCAAAAAGCCATCACACTGGTTGACAATTACGATTTTGTGTTTTCAGGGAAGACTCCTCTCTGTGTTTGGATGTATATGTCTCTGGGCCAGCTGGGACATCAGGACTGTGGAGCTTCCTTCCCTAAGCCTGTTGACCCAATCAGACAACATGGAGACCCACCCATTGAACATTCTGAACACTTTGCCTGGAGGAACTATGTGGGCATGATTTTGTGGCATGGTGTTCCTCTGTCTTTGCCCGGAGGAGTGTTCACGTCAGTCAGAGGCCCTACACATTCCCTCCGGGAACCTCTGATGCTGGCAGAGAAGTGGGAGTCTAGAGTCCTTGATTTTTGGGTGCCAGTTAGGGGCTTGAGGATTTTACCTGCTGAAGTCTCTGGTCCTGTATCTGTCACTGGGTCAGGCCTCTGGCAGCCAAGCTTCTGTGGGTCGACAAGGATGGGGACACTTTGCCAGAGAGGCTGGGGAAAAAAGCTAGTTCTAGAGGTGGCAGGTGAGCAAGCCAAGGGCAGCTGAGATCCATAGCCCGAGTTGTAACGGGAGATTCCCCTGCAGTGCGGAGCTCGGTGATGGGACGCAGGCAGCACAGGGAGTCAGACCAGCAGACAGCTGTGGCAGGCTCTGTGAGGAAGGGCAGATTGTCTTCCCAAGAGAAGCAGCTGGTTGGCTGCAAGGGCTCAGTTGCTAGCAATGATTAATTTACTTGTTGCTGGATTTGTCAGGTGTCAGGGCCCAGGCGCTGGGCTACATGGCTGATGTGATGCCAGGGCTGCGAGGCTGTAGCAGGAAAGCCGGAGCAGGGACTCTGGGTGAGGCCCCTGGCCTGGTTAGGATATGGGCAACAAGCAGGGTATCTAAACAGGAAGAATACCTCATCTACACAGGAATCACCAATGATCTTTTTATTTATTTATTTAAAAAATATATTTTATTGATTTTTCACAGAGAGGAAGAGAGAGGGATAGATAGCTAGAAACATCGATGAGAGAGAATCATTTATCAGCTGCCTCCTGCACACCTGGGGATGTGCCTGCAACCAATGTACATGCCCTTGATCAGAATTGAACCTGAACCCTTGAGTCTGCAGACTGATGCTCTATCCACTGAGCCAAACCGGTTTGGCACCAATGATCTTTTTAATGCAGATTAAATGCAGTAGATCTGGGGGAGGGCAAGAGATTCTACATTTCTAACACATTCCCAGGCGATGCTGGGCTGCTGTCCACAGGCCACACTTTGGGTAGCAAATTAGGGACAGGGGATTAGCTGTCAGCCTTCATGGGAATCTCAGGGCATTTGAGAGCAGAACTGCAGCTGAATCTCCAAGTCTTTGAAACTGGGATCCTGCAAGCTGTCAACAGTGACAGCCTCTCTCTCTGGAGCCACATGGTCTCTTGTCTGCACATCTGCTCTCTCCTCACTAGCCTGGCTTCCTCTAGGAGCCTCTGTAACCTGGCTCACCCTGCGCTGCCATCACACTGCAAGGATTCTGACCCCAGCCTTATGGTTCCAGCTCCTAACTGTGTCATCCCCTAGTTTTTTACTTTTCTCTCTCAAGATTCTGATTGGCTCAGCTGGTCAGGTGTCCACACTTATTCAAGCTGCTGTGCTAAGGGGCCCACAAGCTGAACTGCTCAGACATGCTTTCAAATGAGCCTATGGGACACCACCCAACCGGCAGGGTCAGTGAGCTGGACGAGCCATGCAGCCCTTTTTTATTTTTATTATTATTATTTTTATTTGGCATAGTGGTGGTGGGTGGTGGTGAGAGATGCAGTCTTGATGGACTGCTTAAAGTGGCACCAGAAGCTCTTTTTAAAAAATATTAGAATTCTAGCATATATTTCTATCACTTTCCAAAATGCAAACTTTTGAATTATTTATAGAACTAAATAGGTAGGCACCAAAATCTTTTTCTTGCGTAAGGCACTGGAAAAAGAGCAAGGGCTTAGCACGAGTCCCAAACATGTCTCAAAGAGAAAGGACCAGGTGGAGGGCAGAGATAAAGGGCCTGCCGTTTGGGACAAACAAGGCGGTGAGGATGGAGAGGGCTGAGGTGAGGCTATTCATTGGTCTCTCTGTCCCCAGGTTAGCCCAGGAACAATGACCTAGCCGCCACGGGAGCCCAGATGCAGGAGGATGGCTAGTTTCAGGACAGGAATGGGGAAGGGTCACGGCTCATAATATCTCGGCTTGGTCAATCTAGAAATGGTCAGATAAGGAAGCCAGACACAGAGGAAACCTGACCTGCTCGGGTTAACCTCCCAGCTGGTGGCCCAGCTAGCCAAGAAGGCCCGTGTCCTGCCACCCAGCTCTGAGCTCTTCAGAAAGTGAGAGGACTCTTAAGAATACACAATACCTGGAAGCTTTTTGTTCCCTCAGAAGCAAGTTTGCAAAGCAGTGGTGGAGGACTCCCTGAAAAAGGGCGAACAGTCAGTCCCCCCGAGGGGAGGAGCTGGTTGCTGCAGGAGGAGCTCTGTTGCCAGCAATTATTAATTCACTTCTGCTCCAGCTGTCTCGGGGGCCTCAGCGCACAATAACATAAGGAGTGTTGGCAGCCGCGGAGGGAGAAGCCCTGCTCCCTCTAGGCGGGAGGAAGGCGTGACTCCTCACAAGGTTGTTCTCCTTCCAGCTCTGGCTCTGGGGAGAAAGCATCAGGGCTCAAGGGCCGGGGAGCAGACTGCTGAGGACACAGTGTTCCCGAGATGGTGGCAGATCTTGGAGAAGGGACAGAAGCTGGGCCAAGAGACAGGAACTTATGCAAAGCAGGCCCCAGGATGGTTCCAGGATGTCTATGCCTCCCACCTCAGAGGGAGATAAGAGATCATACTCCCGCAGAGTACTTCTCTGTCTTACTGAGCTGGCTGGGCTTGGGTATACTAGGAATATGATCTCTTATCTTCCACACTGAGCTTGTTCAGGAGTGTGTGTGTGTGTGTGTGTGTGTGTGTGTGTGTATGTGTGTAAGGAAGTGAGCCCTCCTTTTTTTCTCTTGAACTTTTACTTGCTAGAGTGGCCCACCTGTCAAAATGCCTGAGGGGCAGAGAGGTTGAGCAAAAAGAAAATGTGGTGATTCGGGAAGCAGGAAAACTGGGTTAATGGTTGCATTCATTCCGGGAGCAGCTGAGCATTTTTTCTGGGGTTTGGAGGGTTGGGCACTTTTTGTGAAGGGCCAGGTCCCTGGGGGCTGCTGTGCAGGCTGTGCACAGCGCAGTTCCAGGGGCTTCGTTCTCTTTGTGGAGGTGACGTTCCTTCAGGGATCCTAGTTTGTATGGGTTACCTGGTTAGTGATGACCTGGGCTACGCCGGGACATTTAGCGATGATGTCTTTGCTGCTCCTCCGGTGCCCTCCTCTTGTTCTGCTGTCCATGTTCCTACCACTGCCCAGCCAACACTCCTTCCTCGGTCTAACACTTTCCTTCTTTCTCCCTGTCATGTCTCCCCGTCCACTTAATTCCATGAGCATAACTGCCTGTCATAGAGGAAAGCAATCTGACAAAAAAAAAAAAAAAAAAGTGTGCTCAGGAAAACACAGAATAACAGAATCAGAGAGCTGGGCGGGACCTGAGGGGAAACTGAGGTTGGATTGTAAACCTTTATCAAAAGATTTGGGTTTATTTCTTAAGTTCAAAAGTGAAGACCTTGAACAGAAATGTGTGTTTTTCATTTATCCCCAGCCCCACCCCTGTGTGTTATTTCACAACTGCCTCTTAACTCAGTCATGTTACCTGTCTACTATGAGGCAGGCACACCCGAGTTTAGGAGCCCCCCAGTGGGTTCCCTCACTTTAATGGCCAGGAAACCGGGGATCGAAGAGGCACCTGATTTTCTGTATTTTTAAAATTTGTCCACCCGCTGTGAAATATTGTCTTTCTCAAGGGTGGGAGCTGGAGAAGAAACTCTGAGGAACGCATTTCAAATGCAGAAGAACTGCCCAGCATCACAGGTTGTTTGCTGGCTGGACTCCTAAAGCTATTTGTCCTTGTTTTCCCCAGCTGTAAAAGGAGAGTGTTGGACTACTTATCTTCACGTATTCCTTTCAATTCTCCTTTCCTCTGATTTCTACCCTTGAGAAGTTGGGAAGAGTCCATAAGCAAAGATTGATGGTAAGAATCTCTCAGGTTTACAAAGCAGCAGTGTGTACACCACAGGTAACTGAATTAAATCACATGAGAATCTGAGAAACTGATTGGATTGCTGTATGTTCCTTCTAATATAGTTAAGATGGCCTAAACAATTGGATTGACCCTTTGGTAGCTATCAAATTGAGTCAATGTGGATTCTCATTTTGGCTCTATGATCAGCATGTGATCACATGATTTATGGAGAGGTATCTTTTGCTCACCAATCTGCATTATTGGTGTGTAATAAAGAATTTGGCTGGTCCCTATCCCTGGTTTTTTGGAGGTGGTCTCTAAACCACTGGAATTTTCCAAGTGACAGGAGTGTTTTCATTGCTTATGGTAGGCCCCTTGGACCACACCTGATAGTTTTTAGTAATGAGATAATGCAGGTTTTGGGTTGCTATGCTAGAGAGACCAACCATATGATGAGAAGGTTGGAGCTTTGAGCCAATGATAACATCCCAACCTCTGTGAAAAAGAGGGGAGCTTGAGATTGAGTTCAATCATGTGGCCAATAATTCAATTAATCAGTGCCTCAATAACAAAGCCGCAGTAAAACCTCTGAATACTGAAGATTGGATTGCTTGGTTCTGACTTGTATCTTTTTGGTAATAAAACTATAACAAGAACAACACTTATCTGAGTTCGAATCAGTGAACCTGAGGGAGTAGTGGGAATCCTGAAATTTGTAGCCAGCTGATGAGAAGTGAGGATCCTGGAGCTGGTATCTGATGGAAGGATGGAAGACTGATCCTTTGACCTGTGAAATTTGGCCCAACTCCAAGGAGTAGGAAAAAGAAAAGGTAAGAAGCAAGAGGTTATGTAGAGAAGAGCTGGTAGGTAGAAAGATGAAATTCCAAGAAGGTTCCAAGACCATTCCTTTATGTCTAGAAGTGCTTTCCCACATCTGTGTATACCTCTCTCTCCTCTCTCCATCTCTCTCCTGGGTCCTAATTCTCAATTGTGGATGAAGCTACTGGATTCTTCTGATTAGTAGCCTTCAGGGCAAGCAAAAGATTGTCCTGGAGTGTGGGCCCTGGAGCAGACTGTGTGGGTTCAAATTCTGGCATCATCATTGACCAACTGTGGGACTCTGGGCAAGGGAAATCACATGAGCTTTCTGCTTTTATTCTCATCTGTAGGATGGAGATATAACTACCTCATTAATTAAATGGGTAATTGCACATAAAACACTTAAAATTGCATAAATGTGGGGAGGCCTCCATTAATTATTATTATTCACCATTGAGTTCTGATAGAGAAAGCATAATGTGCTGTAAAGCACAGGGGCTTTGGAGACAGATAGACCTGGGCTCCAAGTCCTGCCTCTGCCACCACCCTGCTGCATAACTTTGAACAAGTTGCTTAGCTTTTTAATGCCCAGTCTTCTCATCAACACAATGGAGCCACTGATATTCACAACATCATCCCAAGGCATGGCAATGGCGTATCTTAAGCCCTGACCCATGGCAAGTGCTCCGTGATTGGTTGCCGTGATCACTAGCTTGGCTGGTAGGTGTTGGCAACTGAGAAGTGGTCTGCCAATAATGCATGGGGTCCAAGGGGTGAGGATGTCTTAAATTCAGTGGTGAGTGTGTTCTTGGAGCCCCTGAACCTGAAAGAAGTCAGGCTGGAGGGATAAATAAAGTCAGTGAAAGTGAAGACCATGACCTAAAAATGAGGTTAGGTTGTAAAAGATTGGAGGGCGGAGGGGAGAGGCCTGGTATCTCTCAGGAGATGCCTCCACAGAGCAGCACGGGGGACGAGCACTGAGCACCAGCAGCACGGGCTGTCACTAGGACGGTGAAATACACTTCTATTCTCCACAATGGGCTTAGTTATTTATGTGTCACATTGTTTGTTTATTGAATAGGTATTTGACAGAAGTATACTCAGCAGAGCACATCAGCAGGGATGGTGTTTACCAGCAAATAAATTAGAGTCATGGCGTTAGCAAAGGCATAACTAAGTACATGGCATAAATATGTCGTTTGGCCATTATGAATTCATTCATGTATAGGGATCCTTAATGCATATCTATCAAAACTTTAAATGCAGTGTTCTTTTTATAGCAGGCCTGGATTTTAATTGCAGGCTGCAATAACGTTAGTGCATCCTCCTGGAGTTGTGGCCAGCCAGCTGGTGCCAGGTCACGGCTCTCTGTGAAGGTCCCTGCAGGCCATCAGAGCACCTCCAGGCCTGCCTGGCCCCCTGCGAAGTGTCTGACCTCTTCTGGTCCTTCCTCCTTTGTGGCCTGCCTATTTCTCCTTCTGTTGGAGTGGAGGGTTGGGGAAGGAGCAGGTAGCCAGTGCAAGGCAGGGGAGGAGAGCCAGATAGACCTTGGGACTTGGCCAAGGCAAAAGAGGGGACTAAAGTGCTGGGATTAGTGGACACCCCCCTTACCCCCCCCCCCCCCCCAGGGCCAAGGCAAACATTTCCAAAGTGCTCTTGACTGACACTTCAATCCCCCACTTCCTGCTGAGAAAGCTTTCTTTCTGAGGCTTGAAATTGAAAGAACAGTCACCCCCTCCCATTGCCCTTTGCCTATTTTTTCTCCCTTGTGGGGAAGAAAGGAAGAAAAAGAGCCTAAAAAGCAAAGAAAGAGATTGTCACAGCACTCACTCCTCAGATATCAATCATTTGGGGGGGACGAGGAGGTGGGTCAGGGAGACACCCAGAAGGTAGAGAAAGGTCCCAAGCTGCGTGTTGAAGAGCTGAAAAGCTTCCATTTCTATTCAAATATCATTAATGCAATGAGCAAGTCATTTCACAAGCTTTCTTATAAGTAATTTGCACCCCAAATGCAGCTTTGTGAACTGCGTTCCTCTGCTCTTTCTCTGTAACCCCCACTTGTACCACACACATCTCTGATTGTGTATCTTGTCACTGGCAACCTCAGGAGCCTAGGATTATTATGTTTTTCTTTACCAGCTTCATGTGACCTGTGGGAGGTTCACAAGATAAGCCAGGGACTCCAGAAATTCCTGAAATAAATGCACCATCTCTGATGTAGATCTTCAAATAATTCATCTTAAAGGTTCCAGGGTGGAAGAGTCAACTTTGCTATTTTCAGTAGATGTTCATGGGATTTGTCCCTCCCCCCCCCCCTTTTCACTTCCAGATAATGTAAAAGAATTTGAAGTTTCCCAAGGAAAGAAATCAATCAATTTCAATTGCCCCAATTTGTGTGTGTGTGTGTGTGTGTGTGTGTGTGTGTTTAACAGAAAGAAAGCCAAGTGTCTTTTAGTAATTGTCATGGTTTGCCTGGAAACCAGGGCTTGCTGAGTGAGGGAAAGCAGAGGACTGGGGCAAAGGAACCTTGATCTTGATGTCATCAAATCTATTCATTATCACATCTTTCCCCATCACACGAAAGAGTGAATTATTTTCTCAGTGGAATGATTGCACTTATTTTACTTTTGATGTTGGATGTTGGCAATATATTCTTTTTCATACCTTATATTTACAGGAACATATGCTATTTGTATATGATATTTAAGAGTACTTTTGGATCATCGAGGAGGAAAGTTTTAGAATGAAATTTGACCTTAAAAATCCTGTTCACTTCTTCAATTTTTAGAAGAGGAAACTGAATGTGGAAGAAGTACCTTATATAAGAACATGAACTGAGTTAGTGGGAGAAAAAGGATTAAGCTCAACAAAGAATGACACATGCCAGTAGACTGCAGTAAACACAGGGCAAGTGGTACGTACTGATTATCTCTCCATCTTCCATTATTTTAATTCATTAGTAAATGCACTGTTACGTAGCAGGCCCTTGGGATAGAGAGAACTGTCACTGGTGGGTGACAGGATGTGAGTGCTCAGATGAAAAATGACAGGTGTGAGCATGTCATTTATAGACGAGAAAAATGAAAAAAATATGGTGATTTTTATCATTCACACATTTGTGTAGAAAAATCAAAGGTTGAATTCCCTTGTTCAGACATTCTATGAAATGTTATATGGACTGTGGGCTTCCTATTAGGAACCAGTGACTCCAGGTCAGCCTGATGCCTGAATGAAGTCTTAGCAATGCACTGTGGTCTCCATCAGCCCCATACATCCAGGAGAGTTAGAAGCTAGGGCTCATCTGAGTGTCACAGTCTGATGGAGGTGGGGAATAGGCAGTCTATCACAAGGAAATATTTTATTGAGAAGAGAAGGAAGTGGCAGAAAAGGGAGGAGTGTATTGCACAGGGTACCTGTGGTCATGGAGTCCTGTAGTGGATTCAGGCCAAGGGGTGGGTAGGGATTGAAACCCCGTTTGTGCAGTTTGTCAAGCTATGTATCTTGGTATGCAGTGAGATTGGGCAGGCAGGGCTTGGGGAAAGATACTCTTTGTAATTTGCAGTAAGTCCAATGTAAGCTAGAGATGGCCCTGCTACTTACTATACCTCTTGACTAAGTGGTGAAAGATGGGGCTGAGAGGGAGGGCAATGGTGGAGGAAGAGATTTCTGAGTAAACTTCAGAGTGATCACAGCACTTCAATTGCCCAAGCCTGCATCTCCCCTAGGACTCTCTCAGAACTCTACAGTTTCACACTCTGGACCTCTAAGGAGAGGGCAGAGGCATTCAGAACATTACAACATGCTCTATTGAGTGTGTGTGCATGTGTAGTGTGTAGTGTGTGCATGGTGCATGTGCGTGCACGTGTGTGTGTGTGTGTGTGTGTGTGTGTGTGTGTGTGTGAATGTTGAGAGATGGCTGCAGGCTTGAAGAGTTAAAGTTGGTTTTCAATTTGAAGTCCTGCCTGGGGTTATGGGGAGTTTCATTTTGCATGGCGGGTATGGCCATGCCACCAACTATGTTGCCATGAGTCCAATTATAGTATAAAGCATTGAGCCCTGGGTGTGTATGGGGTAGAGCTCTCTTGCCACCAGATTGACCCAGTGGCCTCAGAGAGCATTGTGAGCCATGAGCGAGAGTAGGACAAAAGTGGCGGATGGAGGTCCTGCTGATGGGGGACAGTGTATGTGTATGCATCTCGATGGAGGGTGGAGGGAGACCAGAGTGGAGCTGAAATCATTTACAACTCGCAGGCACAAAACCTCTTAAATCATCATTGCAAAGTCATTAGAAATCTGGCAGAAGAGCAGGGTGCAGATTGCCAAGAGAGGACACAAAACCCCATTTTCTCTCCACAATGCCTGTAATGAACTGGAAGGGCCGGGGTGGAGCTGAAAAACAGATTTCCTGCTGTAACTCAAGTCTCTTTGCAGCCTGGTTTGCCACAGTTTTACAATGTGTTAGAATTTACATTCACGCGTTTGTTAACCATTCTCTGGCTCAATGAAATGTTTTTATCCGTCTGACCTTGACCTTTGCCATATGGTACCACAAACTGTTGAGCTGAAGTCAGATGCTGGGAGAGGGGCGGGGGTCAGCAGGGGCGGGCAGCTCATTCAGACCAGGCCTCAATGGGACTCAGTGATGGGAGTCCAGTCCTGACTCTAGGGAGGCCTTTCCCACAAACTCATTTAAAAGGGAAAATGCCCTTGTGTGAACCTGTGTCCTTTGCAATTGCTAAGTCCCATGTGATGATTGGTGCTAATTTTCAAATTTCCATTGGAAAAGTTAAAGGAATTTGTGGGTCACTTGCAGCAGATGTTAGGCCTATAACATGACCCTTTTATGGGGCCAGAGGGCTTGGTGTGTGAGTTCCCTGAGGAGCAGGACTGCTGCTAACTTAGAGTTTTGGAGGGCCCCTTCTACTCTCTGGGGTTTAGTACATATTAACTTTCTAAAACAATAAAAACAAGTGTTTCAAAGCAGGAGCCAGCTCTGCCTTTTTGAGAAAGAGGAGAGAAACTGGAGGTCAGGCTCTTAAAAATTAACCAGGTTTTATCATTCTTGATACAGGAGAAATTCAGATATCAAATATATCTATAATAATAAAAGTATAATATGCTAATTAGACTGGATATCCTTCCAGGCATCCTTCTGTCCTTTCAGACAAAGCTGGGGCTCTTGGGAAGCCTGGGTTCCAGGTGCCAGAGGGAAGCCAGTGCCGACAGCCAGAGGAAGCAAGGCCTATTCTTGCACATATTTCATGCATGGGGCCTCTAGTCCTATCTAATAAAAGAGAAACATGCAAATTGACTATATCTCTGCTACGCCCACCAGCCATGCCCATCAGCCAATCAGGAGTGAGTATGCAAATTATCCCAACAAATATGGTGGCAGCCTCAGAGCTGGAGAGAGCAGGAGGCTTGGGCTGCCCTTGGCAATGGAGGAAGTCAAACTTTCTGCCCTGGCCTCTGCTCAAGGATACAAAGTTTCAATTATAGAAGATAGATAAATCCCAGATACCAGGGCCTCAGCTTGGGTTGTCCGGGACATGGCTGGTCTGCAAACCACCACAGGCCCCTCACCCCAAGGGAAGCCCACCCTGATCTGGAACACCCTTCAGGACAAACCAGCCACCCCCACCTGTGCACCAGGCCTCTATCCTATCTAATAAAAGAGTAATATGCAAATTTACCATCACTCCAACACACAAGATGGCTGACCCATATGGACACAAGATTGCTGCCACAAGATGGCCAGCAGGGGAGGGCAGTAGGGAGGGACAAGGCCTTCAAGGGAGGCCAGTTGGGGGCAATCAAACCTGCAGGGGAGGGCAGTTAGGGGTTACCAAGCTGGCAGGGAAGGGCAGTTAGGGGTTATCAGGCTGGCAGTGGAGGGCAGTTAGAGGTAATCAGGAAGGCAGGCAGGTGAGCAGTTAGTATTGGGCCTAATCAGGTAGTCGGACATCCCTCAAGGGGTCCCAGATTGGAGAGAGTGCAGTCTGGGCTGAGGGACACCTCCTCCCCCACCCGAATTTCATGCACAGGGCCTCTAATATTAAATATTTCCTTGAGTGTGAACCACCCATGAGGAAAGAGATAATTAATGATTTGACTATTTGAGGTCAGGGCTGGAGTGGTTTTCAATGAGCTCTAAGTCTTATTGATTCATTATTACAAGGCCAAAGGAACAACTTGGAGAGGAATTTTGTGGACTGTCGTGTCAACGTGTGCATCTTTCCCTGTTCTTAAGGAACTGTTCATTAGTCTGCATGTTGTAACTAACGGGCACATGGCCTAGTGATTTCTGAAGCATCCAGCTCTGTGATGTGCTCTGCTGGGCCCATCCAGACCAGATAACACAGCCATCATCTCTTGCCCTCTGAGGACTGACATTTTTACGTGGACAGCAGGGCTCAGGGCCCACTGTGAGCTCACTCATCAGTTCCATTAACTAGTTAAAAACCGTACTTGTTCAATTTTCCCCCAACACGGTCTCTCACTCTGGCTTGACTGAGGTGAGCTCAGCCCTCCTGGCTTCCGGTTTGGAATCTAGCTTCTTCTGAGGAACTTCCATTAGCTCCCAGCAGGAGCATCGCCGGCAGCTTTTTCCTTTTTCTTTTCGGTACTTGGCTCTGCAAACCTCCTTTTCTCTTAATTGATCAATTTTCCTGTTCAGAAATAGACATAATCAGATATATTGCTTAGTAGCTGCTCTGAGAAAGCATTAGCTCCGTCTACTTAAGAGCGGCATTAGCTTCGACACCCCCAGGGTTGCTTTTCTTTTTCCAAGAAAAATTAAATGACTAAGTAAGAGGGTGTTAAAACAAAGTTATATTACCGCTTGGCATTTAATTGAGAAACTTACTAATGTGTCCTTTGAACTCTTGGTTTCCTGCTCCCCGAGGAATTGCTGATACTTTGCTTTAATGGAAGCATAAAAATCTCAGTTTGACTTCTGGCGGCATTATTGGGGCTTTAAGACTGCAAGTTGCTGTTTTTACAGCATTCTTTGGTCTAGTGATTCTGACAGCCACCATGTCCAAGTAACTGATTGTTGAGAGAATGTTTGTGATTTGGGAGGGTTCTGAGCCCTTGATCTCTAGCACCCTCCTGATGGTGAACATTGACAACACCCAGCATTTCCCGAGTCTAATCTGTAATGAAGTAAATACTTTAAAGAGAGAGAGAAAGAGAGAGAGAGAGAAAGAGAGAGAGAGAGAGAGATGACAGAAGGCAAAAACTGTTCTCCCTGAGTAATGAATCGTGGTGGTGGGAAGCAGGTAGGCTTGGGAGCAAGATGGACCTGGGTGATTTTGGAAGCAACCACTCCTCTCCTTACTCAACTTTGTGGAACTGCTCAGTGACGCCTCAGCCTGAGTTTTTACATTTACAAAATGGGAGCAGTGTCTTTAAACCTCAGTCCACAACTCAGTTGTGCAAAAAGATAACTTTCAAAATATTTCAAAAACAATTTATATCTATTATACGACCCCATTCTGTTGTGATGACAGTAAGTTCATCACAGCCAAATTGGGGACCCTCTTCACTTTTCCCTTTTTCTTGAAGACGAGGAGAGTCCATTTGCCCTTGTTATCATCTGTCCACAAAAGTCGAACACAGTGCCCTTTGGCCCATTTGGCTCTTGGTCATCCATCAACCTCTGCTTGCCCCTGAGGTGGTCTTTGTTTCTCCCTGGACACCTAGCAGGTCCCGGGGTTCTCTTGCTTTTATGGTATGCATGGACCCTTGCAATAATCTTGCTGCTTCCAGGCAACAATGGGTTATAAAAACCTCTGTTGTGCTGCTAAGGCACCCTTGTCTCAACTCACTATACACTCTGTCTGGAGGCCTCACCATTTCTTGGGGGCTCTGCTGGTCAATAGGTGCGAGACTCCCTACCTGGGTCCCAGCAAAATCCACAGACATCCTCTCTTTGTCTTCCCTTTCCCTGGCCAGAAAGAAGTTTTTCTAGTCTACAGGGAAAGCTCTGCTCTTAAACTTCACTCCACTCCACTCACGCTTTTAACCTATGCCTAAGGTCCTTTTGAGTCTTGTGAGGGCATTGAGTTTTTAGAAAGGAATGCCAAAATAATATTTTTTGTTTTTGTTTTCTACACTGTATTATCTGCCCCCTAACATGAAGAGTATTGACTGGTCTAGCTGTTTGAATTGGGAGCAGTGAAAATGTGAAAAAATCGAACTACTCAGTAAAAAACAGAAAACCAATTAATAATTTCAAATATTATACTGCCGCACAAGGATAATAACATCCTATAGCACTGTGATAGAGTTCAATGTGAATGTAAAAGGCTCGGTATTGAGAATCTCAAAGAATAGGTAGATACCACAAGCCACACCATCTCTGCTTCTCACGGTTCTAGTGGAGGGCAGGGAGGAAGGCTGGTGTAAAGTCCCTTTTACTAAACCTGTTACTCCATTTGTTTTCTTTAGCTCAGTGTTCCTCCTTTACTCATTTGTATCAGAAATTAGGCAATTATCTTAAACATCTATCATTTGTTTCTCTTTTCCTAATCACTCCCCAAAATCCGATTAGTAGGAATTCTGATTATTTTACCTTAAGTTCTCCCCTCTCCCTCCCTCCCATCACTTTCTGGCCCCTCCCCTCCCCTCCCCTCCCCTCCCCTCCCCTCTCCTTCCCTCCCCTCCCCTTTCCTCCTCTCCTGTCCCCTCCCCTCTTCTCCTCTCCCCTTCCCTTCTCTCTCTAGGTTCCTCCCATCTCTTTCCTGAACTATTATTCTCCTAAGTGATATCTCACCATCCATTCTTGTTCAACTTTAATTTCCCCCCACAAGCAGACAGAGGGTGCCTAAATAACTACAAAACCTCTCCCTGCTTTGGCTTTCCATGACTGAAATGTAAACTCAGTGAGATGGCCTTTAATGTCGTGCATGATCTGGTTTTGGGTCCCCCTTGAGCCCCATATTATTTTACTCTGGCTGGCACAGGCCCATGATTTCCAAAACCACTGTGCCCTTAGTGCTTCTTGGAGACTCTCTCTGGCTGGCTCTTCCTTCTATTCTGTGCAGTTGGTGACCCCAGCTTTTACGCGCCACCATCAGGTCCCCGTATTATCCTCTGACTTCCCACTTTCTTACAGATGATCTAACCTCCATTTTTGAGGAAACTGTGGGCATGATTTCTTGAGCTCCTTAAATTTACTTCCTGTCCTCCTCTGAAATAACTTTCTCTTCGCTGGTTCTTCTCTTCTCCCATGTCAAAGCAGACATGGCCTGCATCCTTTCCCAGCCTGTCCTTCTCCCGAGGGGCCTGATCCTTTCCTCAGCATAGTTACCTAAGAACCAGGGCACCTGGTTAGTTAGAATTTTAGATAAACAGTGAACCAATTTTTTTAGTACAAGTATGTCCATAATGTTACAATGGGGTATACCTATGCTAAAAAATATTCACGGTTTGAGTTGGAGAATCCAAGATGGCTGCTCGGGTAGGCACCTAGCCTCAGCTGCACGCAACAATTTCAATAAAATACAACTAAAATATAAAATGGACATTGCCCAGAACTACAGGAAAGTAGACTGACTGGAAATTCTACAACGAGAAGCAAGGAGAAAACTAGAAGGAAGCGCGGAGGAGCTGTAAAAGCCCAAGGTACGGAGACACGTGGCAAGAGAGGATGGAGCCGGAGAGGAGGGAGGCCGAGTGCCTGGCTGGTGTTCCCTAGCGGGAAGGAGATAAACACTCCGGCTGTGCTGAGCCCCCAACTGCTCTGAACCCCTGTTCTAGGCCAGACCCCGGGGACCCAGGCTCATCCAGAGGGAGCTGGGCTATAAGGCGGAACCCGGGAAAGCGGCGAAAGGAGGTCCAAGAGGCGCGCACAGTGCGCGCAGAGAAGGGACGGTTGGCTGTGCCGTAGGACTGCCCTGGTGGGAAGGAGACAGGGGCTCCAGACTGCTCTGAACGCCATCTCCAACTCCACTTCCAACTGAACTGAACCCCAGTTTCGGGCCCATTGCGGGAGAGCCTACACTGTTTGGTAGCAGGCGAAAATCGAGTGCACCTTTCTCTCAGAGGTGCTTGCAACAAGTACTGAAGGACCCTGAGTCTCAGGAGTCGCATAGGGCAGGGCTGACGGAAGCCAAGGCTGTAGGCTCCACCCTGAAACTCCACCCCATCAGAAAAGCTGCCTGCGAAAATGCCTAAACCAAATAGATCACAAACGAAAGAAATGGAGGACAAAAAGCGACTGGATATAGAGTTCAAAACCACACTTATAAGGTTTTTCAAGAGTTTCCTAGAAAAGGCCGATAAAATAAATGAGACCTATGAGGATATGACAAGGGAGCAACAAGAAATAAAGAATACATTGTCTGAAATAAAAAATATTATACAGAGTCCTAAAAACAGAATAGAAGATCGCAAGAATCAAGTCAAAGATTTGGAACATAAAGAGCCAGAAGACACTCCTCTGCAGAAGCTAGAAGGCAAGAGAATCCAGAAAATTGAAGATAATGTAAGAAACCTCTGGGACAACTTCAAACGATCCAACATCAGAATCATGGGGGTCCCAGAAGATGAGAGCAAGATATCAAAAACATACTGAAAGAAATAGTGACAGAAAACTTCCCCCACCTGGGGAAAGAATTGGACTTACAAGTCCAGGAAGCACACAGAACTCCAAATAAGAGGAATCCAAAGAGGACCACACCAAGACAAATCATAATTAAGATTCCAAGAGCAAAGGACAAAGAGAGAATATTAAAAGCAGCAAGAGCTAAGCAGGTGGTTACCTATAAAGGAGCACCTATACGATTGTCAGCTGATTTCTCAACAGAAACCATGCAGGCCAGACGGGAATGGCAAGAAATATTCAAGGTGATGAATAGCAAGAACCTACAGCCAAAAATACTCTACCCAGCAAAGCTATCACTCAGAATGGAAGGTCAGATAAAGAGCTTCACTAATAAAAAAAAGCTAAAGGAGTTCATCACCACCAAACCAGAATTATATGAATTGCTGAAGGGGGTTCTTTCAGAAGAGAAAGTAAATAAAGATAAAAATTATGAACAACAAATACGTAACTATCAACAAGTGAATCTAAAAACCATGGAAATTAAAAAAAAATCTGATGAACTATATTAACTGTTGAACATAATAGAATCAGAGGTATGGAAGGGGAGTGAACTGACGATTCTTGGGGAAAAGGGGAGAGGGGAATGTGGGAAGAGACTGAACATAAACTGTGCACCTATGGATGAGGACAATGGCGGGTGGGGAAAGGGCAGATGGTGGGGTGGGAAGGGGGGGAAAGGAACACTTGTAATAATATGAACAATAAAAATTTATTTAAAAAAATTATTCACGGTTTATCTGAAATTTAAGTTTAACTGGGTATTTGCAATTTTATTAGCTAAATCTGGCAACTCTACCCCTGCCTCCTTAAAACTGTTCCCCTTTTCAATGTTCTCTCCACTAGTTGCTCCCACTCAGCTTTAAAACCTTCTTAAGGTACTTCCATCAGAAAACTCTTGATAATAAACAAATAATTCCCTTGATTTTATTCTCCTTCAGGCTAGTACCCCAATCCTATGTACTATTTTCTATTTCAACTTCCTTACTTGCCTTTCATTCTGTAGTCTTTGCAATATTATTTTCAGTTTTACCGCTCAATACTCTTCTTAAATATCACGAATGCTTTCCAAATTCCCTCTCCTGCAGTCTTTATCTTCAATTAGGCTTTTATCTGGGTGTCCCACAGACATTTCCCCTTACACACTCTGTGCTCCCAAATGTTCAACAGTTAACTTTTAATTGCCTCTTGAAACGTGTCCCTCTTTCTGTCCTAATTGTTGTAATTTGAAGTGTCTATGTAGATCTACTTGCCTAAGCAGGAACCCATGGAGTCATACTTCTCCTTACATTCCCAGTATAATTGGTTACTAAGTTTTATGGCTTCTGACTCTGGAATAAACTCTTCTCAGTTTCTATTCTTTCCTTCACTACCTCCCCATCCCTACTTTGGATTGTAAGGCTTCTTTAATTTCTCATGTAGATTAGTAGCATGCTCAGGTCAAAAGGGGATGCATTTTGTGTGTTTTATATATATGGGAAATTAACCTCAAGGATTGTGCCAAATTTAACTCCCGCCCAAACTGTTGGAGAAAAAAAAAAAGCCCACAAAAACACAAAAAACCAACAATCCAAAAGAGAAAGAACTAATTGACAAGACAACAGTGGGGTGCTTGTGGGATGGGTGGTGGGTAGAGGTGGAAGAAGGTATAGGGGGGATAAATGGTGATGGAAAAAAATCAAACAACAATAATCCAATAGGTTAAAATGCCATGTCAGTGTTTTAATTGCATTACTAAAAAAATTTAACATATTTTTAGCCTCCACATCTTTTGAAAACTCAATGCTAGATCCAAGTCTCCTGCTTAAAATCCTTCATTGTTGTTCATTGTCAGTGGGATGAAATATAAGATTCTTGGCATGAGATTTAATACTTTTCACTATCTGGTCTCCAAATATTTTCCCAAATTATACTTAACATTATGTCCCTCCTACAAACTGAATGAAAGGGGGTATAAGAGGAGGGTTAGATGATGATTTCCTTGAGGTCAGGAACTGTTTTTTTTTCTTTCTCCCACCTCTGTAATCTAAGCACATAACAAGTGCTTAACAAGTGAATGGGTGATGGTGAGACTGAGGTAAACGGGAATGAGGGCTTTGTTGGAGAGAAGGGCAAGGAAGAATCAGAGCCAAGAAGAAATAGCAATTGGTTGGTAGATGGTGTGGTGGAGATATCCTAGGATTTATGGCCCCAAAATGCCTGCTTTCCATAATAGATAATCTAGGGTAATTCACAAAAATGCACACATAGTTGTACATGCTGATATTTTTACCAACATACCAGGAGAAGTAAGAAAATCATTGTTTTGAGGCAACAATAGCAATCTCTTCACCAGCAACCTTAGGCCTGTTGTTGTTATTGTTGTTGTTATTATTATTATTATTATTATTATTTTAAACTGGCTACAGCCTCCATCTCTACTTTCTGAGCTTCCATGCTGACTTTCCTCCACCTTCCTCCAAGATCTCAGTACTCAGACACCACAGCTCTGCAGAGTCCCAGTTGCTGAGTCTCTCCTTGAGCCTCTCCCCTTCAAGCTGGTTTCTGGAGAGCTCTCTTCCTATCTCAGACCACCAGGAGAGGGCAACTCCCAGATAGTCTTTGCTGCTCCCTCTAGTGGCCATTAGGATGTTGCACAACTGTCAGGGAGCAGCTTTCCAGAGTTGAAATAGGGCAACAACTTGGGTGATCCTATTTCACAAAACATTAACTTTGTTTCATCTAGGCATACCTGATGTAAGGATTTTATGCCCTGTGTGGCTCAGGCCGGGTTTGAATCCATTGTGGATGGCATTTGGCAACAACTTGGGCATCAGACTAGCGGTTTGAGCACCGAGTGTGCTACATGCACTGAGGCTGGGGGTTTAGGGAAATATTCTCTCAGTATCTAAGGTCTGTTTCCCCCTCTTGTCTTAGGGTGCAGAGCCCCTTACATATCCTATGTGGATTCAATTCTAATATTATATAATGACCCTGAGTGCTATGGGTGATTCATAATCTATGTGAGAAGTCTACCAATTGTTTTTAATGTGTTATGTATCGGCATTAATTACAACATGAGGGAACACATAGTTCCAAGTGGTGGATTGCAGCGGATAGTCCTGATTTATAAAAATAAAGATCGGCATGGAGATATTAATTCGCCAATGACCTTTCTATTCTGAGGCTGCTCCCATTTTTAGGCTGACTGACTCACACAGTTCACGCTCATTTTTACTCATTTATAATGCAGCCTGTAGATATTGAGATACTGAGATACTGAGAGAATCATTCCCGAAACTCCCAGCCTCTCTGCAGCACAGCCCATGCTCGAACTGTCAGTCTGATGCCCAGGTTGTCATTTTCCTCCTGCCGCCTCTCTCCCCAGAGCCGGTGGAGTCTCCTTGAGGCAGCTGAAGGAGTGACAGATAGACATATTGTATATTGGGGCCATTTGAGGCAGCCACGTGAGGTGTGGAAAATGTGATTTATAGGTATTTTTTTTTCCCCAGGGGAAAATGGATTTCATTATTTTCCACCTCAGGTAAGGGGTAAACCTCTGGGCTTGACCTTGGAAGGTTGTGCAGCTATAATAGTGCTGGCTGAAATGCTGATATGGAGTAAAACCTCATTAAATCAATATTGGTTATTCAAAATCATGCTTGATTGGAAGCAACTGTTTTTCCTCAGCTGCCCGACGCCCCACTGTTCCTTGAACAAAAATATTAGCTGCTCTAAAGTGGGTTAAGCTGGTGACGTTTTTTCCTGGTCCTTGGCATTTCAAATTAATAAGGATTTTATTATTTTTCAAATAGAAGACAGTTCTGAAACACCAAGTCCAATATTGATTATAATCTACTACTGTCACATATAAGTTTATTAACAGGAAAATTCTGTCTGCTTCAGTAATAACATCATGCATTTTTCTCTTTCCATTTACACAGGTGTACAGTGTCTGCTTATTGGAATAAATAAGCTTATGGGTCCCTAGGCAAATGGGAGTTATGTAAATAAACAGCCATGGCTCATTATCCATGGCAACTGGCAACAAGAACGCAGACAGATGAACTCAGTCTGAAGGCTCTTTTAGCCAGAGTGAGCCTCTGCTGAAGGGACCCGGGGAAGATGTGAGATTGCAGGTGACCTTGGACAACTTTACCTTCCATTCACACCCCACCAGACTAAACTAGTGCAGGGTTTTTAATAAAGGGTATCTAGCCAGTGCCTCAGAAGACAATAGGCAGGAAGTCAGAGGTCTGGCTAATTTACAGATTTATAAGCAGTAGCTGTATGTTTAGCTTCATGATCACCCTGGAAAGTTCCAGATTTACAATGCAGCCTGGATCATCAGAAAGCTGGGCCCTCCCAGGCCTTTGGAAGCAGTGCCATATATTTGTATATTTTCCATTTATTGGCTAAAGAGTTTGGGGGGTTGGAATGAGGCAGGCCATTGGGTTAAATGTCTGCTTCCTTGTTTCTTTAGGTCCTTCCCCAGGTTGAAGCCAGGGTAGTGCCTCTTATTTATGACTTTACTATGACTCTCTCCTCTCAAATCTCTCCAAATTCCCAGATCTCCACTGTGGGAATGGGAATAGGTCCAAGTAGTAACAGCGTGGGGCTTCTGAGAGGCTAGAAATTAGAACTGGAGTTAGAGAAGGCTGAGGAATGGGCGTTTAGCTGGGCTGAGGTCCACTTGGGGAAGGTTGCTGACTTGCTCATATGGATGTGGCTTTAGAGGGGACTGGTTTAAGCTTATTTTGAGAAAACCTGGTGCATGTGAAGTAGAATTTATAAAGCTCAGGAATGAGGATATGGCCACTCGCCTAAAAAGGGATTCCTTCCAGAGTCTTCTAAATCATGAACTTTCCTAGAGTATTTCAGGATTTCTCCATTTGCTCACAACATTGTTTAGGTGTCTCTCAATAGAGTGAGTAGGGAAACTCTCCAGGTAGCAGAGGGGACACTTAGGCAGGAAAAGTCTGGGGTTATTAACATGGCCAGGAAGCCTGCAGTCCAGGACATCCAGCAAATTGAAGACATTTCTCTTTTGTCTATTCCTTTCCCTCATTAATTTTCCCCAATGCATTGTTTTCTCAGGACTGCAGTGAAATGAATCTTGCTTGTGATTTGTCTAGTCATAATTAGAGTCTTCCTTTCTCTTGTTAGACAGTGATGCCAATAATGACTGCAAACATTTTGTCTCCTTTTAGAAAGGCAAAGAGCCAAAATCATTATATCTGTGAGCTGATGTCAGATTTGTAATGCAGAGATGCAAGCTTCACATGCCATAGGAGTGCCAAATTTTCATTAAGCCTTTAGAAGATTTAAACCGTGCATTAAGCAGAGATCCTGTTTTTTTCCTGATGAATTTTTCTTCCTATTTATTTGTACTGAAAGGCAGAGCTCTCTGTTTACCATGCCTCAATTTCTGGAAGGGTGAATGGGAGGGAAAAGAGAAAATGAGGGAGAATTGGTCATATGAGAACTGACTGGGGAAAGAGTGTTAGAGACCAGTCTGAGGGGGATTGGAAGAGGAAGGGAGGGAGAGACTAAGGAGAAAGGAATAGAGACTGAGGAACAAGGACAAGAGGTGGTGAGTGTGTGAATGTGAGTATGTGTGTGTGTGTGTGTGTGTGTGTGTGTGTGTGTGTAAATATAGTGCCTAGAAAGAAGCCTACAAAAAAGAGGAAATAATTTGATTGACTTAGTTTGGCTAGTTCTCTTCACCTGGGCTCGCACCCAGACACACCAGAGAGGACAGTTTAAAAATAGAAGGAATTTATCACATGTGGTTGATCGGATTGCTCCCGGGGGGTGTTTTCTAGGCCCAAACTGTAGAATCCCAACCAGGTTGCACTGCAGAAGAGGCAATTTACTTCCCACAGATGAACACTTGGCTCCTGGGGAGAGGATTTCTTCCTTTCTGCTCACAACAGAATGAGGCCCAGCACTCCCAGTCTTGTTAGTGGGAATTACATACCCATAAACCCAGGAAATGAGATGGTTAATGGATTTTGATATTATTTGGAGAAAAGAGAGGCAGCAAATCTCTCCAAGCCTCTTGCCTTTGGCTCTCTATCCCTTATGGCAGCCCAAGGATGTTTTAAAAATTTGTGCTAACAGCTAAACAACGGGCACACGTTTCTCTCTTTCTTTTCCTCCCCCTCACCCCCCACCTCCCCTGTGTTGGCGATGATAATTATTTAAGTGTTTAATCTCCCAATGTTCACCCAGAAGTGCAAATTTCTCAATTCACTCCCGAGGCATTGGGAAAATAGGTTTGGAGTTTGATGAGCAGCCTGCTGCTGGCTCCTCTGTTTTCTGGTGTCAAGGTTTCTCAACAGTGGACTCAACAGTTGCATTTTTCACCTACGAAAGAATTGCTATCAGAAAACCAGACAGCGGATAATTGTATTTTGTGAATTGACGGTGAAGTGACTCAGTTTCAGCCAAGGTCCAGAGGCTGATAATGTTCAACTAGGAGAAATGGTTTGTGTGAGCGAATTCATTTTGGGCGTGCTCATTTTTACTGCAGGAAAGTCTTGCTTGGATTAAAAAAAAAAAAAAAAAAAAAAAATTCTCCTCCAGCATGCAGTCGGAAGGTTCAGAATCCTTACTAGCTCTGGTGACCCCTGCTGTATTATTGTGAATGCAGGACTCCCAGCAAGGCTGGGGGCTCCAGCTTCAACCCAGAGTCTTTATCCATCTCCTCAAACCTACATGAAAGAAAATAAAAATACGTGTCGATAAATATTTCCTTTGGTGGGCAGCAAATGTGTTGGCCCCTTCCCATCTGGCTGGAGGGGACAGCTTGAAGCTGCTGAGTGTTTCCCTCCAGGCACACTGAGAGCTGCCCTGCCCCTGTTGGGAGCAGAATCAAGATGCTTATGGGATAAGGACAGTGGGGGGGTGGTGGTGGTGGTGGTGGTGGTAGTGGGGTAAGGACAGAGGGTGAGGTAGGAACCTGGTAGAGGGGAGTTATGGGGGGGCGGGGAGAAGAGGAACAATTTAATAATCTGAACAATAAAGATTTATTAAATAGTAAAAAAAAAAGATGCTTCCCCAGAGGTGTCCGCTGTCCATTGCCCGTGTGGCCAGGCTGTCCACCCAAGGCTGCTTGTCCTTCTTTCCCTTCTCTATCTGGGCCCACCTGATGACTCTGCAGTTTTCTGGGACTTTCTGTGATGAACTGTTTTTCCCCCACCATTGAAACTTGAGCAAGATAGGAAGAGACAGGTCTTATCTCCTCCTGGCCTAGAAGAAATGCACCAAGGAGAGTGAGAACGAAGGCAAAGCCTGTGAATCGGTTCCTTGCACACATTGGACACATTCCTATCTCTGTGCGTGCTGTTCAACCCACTTGGAATACCCTTCTCTCTCCCTTCAGCGCCCATTTACCCACATTTTATTCATTCTTCAAGGCTCATTAAATCCCATCTGCTTCATAAAGATTTTTCCATCCCTGTTTTCACTCCCTCTCCTGATCTCCTACTGCACCTACAATCTGCCCTGGAATTTAATGTGAACACAGACCATATCTGTTTCTGCTCTCTTTCCTCTTGTGCCCACATAGTGCCTGTCCATAATGAGCTTTGAGAAATGTTTGTTGGTAGACACGCTGAGGAGATGAGTGGAGCTTCATCGTCCATTCTGCAGTAGGAAACGGGCCGACGAAGCCATAGTAAGTGTCTCAGATGTAAGACAACCCCAATCAATTTCTAGGTCTGGGCCCTCCCTATAGGGTAATGTTAAAGATAAGAGACTTCTCCCCTGCTTCTATACCTCCTCATTCTCTCCGCTACAGCCAGACATCACTTAATGATGGGGGTACATTCTGAGAAATGCATTGTTAGGTGATTCTGTTGTTGTGCGGACATCATAGAGTGCAGTTACACAAACCAAATGGCATAGCCTACCTGATACATATCTAGGCTATATGGTATACCTTATTGCTCTTAGGCTGCAAGCCTGTATATAATTTTTTTTAATGAATACTATAGGCAACTATAGCACAATAGTAATTATTTTTGTATCTGAACATAAAAAAGGCACAGCAAAAATGTTGTATATACTGCCAGTGGAATAGGTTTGTTTACACCAGCATCCCCACAAACACATTGCATTACTGTGTTACAACAGCTGGGACATCACTGGGTAATTGGAATTTTTCAGCTCTATTATAATCATATATGTGGCCCATCCTTGACTGAAACATTGTTAAATTGCTGCCTGACTGTATTACTTGCATGTAGACCAGGCCAGGATATGACAGGGGAGGGCAGACTTCCAGCTGGGGAAAGGCATCAAACGTGAAGCTTTGCAAAGCATGTAGGGTCCCACCTGTGTGCTTCCTGATAGTGGAGAGTGCGGCTGCTTCTTGGGATCAGGCTTTTCAGAGGTCAGTCTCCAGCCCCTCACAGTGTGATTACAGCAGGAAGCTAGCCTGACTGCCAGGAGGGCACAAAACAAGGAATAACCAATTCTGCTGCTACAGGGGTGATCGGGGTGGGCGGGTAGGCGGTCATGGAAGATTTCATAGGGTGGATACCTTTGAATTGAATCAGAGTCATGGTGTTTTGGCCTGGCCACAGCAAGGAAGGGATCCCAGAAGTCATTTGGACAAATGCCCTGGTTATTGCTTCCTGGATAATGGCACCCATGGCTGGCCTCATTGGCACTGGCAGTGCAAGTGCTTTGTCCTGGGCTGTCACAGACCCAGCAGCCCAGGGCGAGGTCAGGGAGTATTTCGGTGATTCTGCCATCCCGTTTCCAGATGCACAGAGCTGCTTAGATCAGGGTGTTCCAGCTGCTGGGCGGCTGGGAGCCCAGGGACAAGGATGATGAAGCAGCTTTCCAAGGCTGGCTGGTGGTGAGGTGGAGAGCCTCGCAGTGCTCTCTGATGGAGGGGAAGAGGAAATCTGCTCTAAAAATCGAATCCAATGTACACGTGATAGGGACAGAAGGCTCAACCCCAAAATTCTGTTGTCAGGGACATCTGTCGAGAGATGCTCCAAGTGGGCCCCTCATCTCTGGGAGCCATCAGCTCACTGCACATCAGGTTTCTGAGTGCGGACAACCTGGTGGCCAGTAGCCACGGCAGCTTGATAAGCCCTGTGTGCATCGCCATTTGCTAAAAAACAAAAGCAAAAGCAATGACTCCTCCTGCCCCAAACCTGAACGTGGCTCTTCCTTCTGAGGCATGCCAGTCCGGGTGATTTTGAATGGCACCTTCAGGATTTTCTGAGAACCTTTTGGGTTTGGCTGCACTGGGTAGCAGTTAAAATGAAATGATCTGAAGTGAAACCGAAGAAGTGGTGATTTGCTGCAATGCGGTCACAGGCTGCTTGCAGTCCTGGCACATTGTTTTGTGAAAGGCTGGAAAAGAAAAAGTCTCCCAGCCTGTGCTCTGTAAAGTATGAGCTGCGGCACGATGGAGAGACAAAAAGGGGGTGAGCGCAGCGTTGGGTGCTAAGGAGGATCACTGCAGGGCAGATCTCTGTGGCAAGCGGTTCTGACCCGTGTAGAGGCGGACTATTCTTTACTCATCCATCCAGTTATTCGAAAATATTTACTAAGCATTTCTGATGTGTAAGGCACGTGCCAAGTGTGGGCGTGAGATACACAACGTCACTGTAGTCGGTGCACTCCTTGGGCTGACAGCCCAGTCATAACAACTGATGGCTGCACAATGAATTGCATGACTAGAGTGGATCTCATTTGGTCCAAGAGAATGGCCAAAATAATTAGTCTACCAATTGGGTCATTTATTCAGTCATTCTTTCAGTTGTTTAATTCAATTCAACATTCATTAATCCCTAGGTGCCAGGAACTGTGCTAGCTTTTGTTGAGGAGCTCAGAATTTGTGGAGGAGGCAATGACAATGAAAAGACACACAGAGTGTGAGAGTACACAGAGCAACCAACCCGGATGTCAGGGGTGGGGGTGCGGCTGGGTGGAGGGGGTTCCATAGGGCAGGAGACATTTACATTGGAGGACTGTGAGGAAAAGAAGAGGAAGGGGGGTGACGCTAGAGGGAAGGTGGCGTGGGCAGAGGCGCCTGCATGGACAAAGGCTTGGAGATAGATGTGAGGAAGGGGGCATGTTGGATGGCCCGAGTAGATGTGGGCAGGTGGAAGGCAAGAAGCTGGCCTTTTTTCTTTTTTCCCTTTCCCTTTCCCTTCCTTTCCTTTCTGTTCCTTTCCCTTCCCTTCACGTCCCTTGTTTTTGCTTGGGGCTCTGTCTGTAAATGTTGAGTTCATATGCTGCTGAGATGAAATCTTAGAAGACTGAAAAATTTTGCAATCTGACTTTGAATAGGAGCAGAAAGATATGGGCATGACTCAGCCAAGTCTTCAAAATGAAAACTTGCCTTCACACTTCAAACTAGAGGCCTTATGGAGTTTGTTAATGCTGTTTGTTTTGCTAAATTTTCTACTTGCTATTGAGAAAAGTCTTCAAATTTCCTGGAGAGGGGATCACAGTAAGAATGCCATGGATATGCTTACTTTAAAACATCTGCTTCACTCTTCAGTTAGTTCTGATGACTAAAGCAGTTTGCCTATAGGCCAGATTCAAGGACAAAGGCAGTGTTTGTACAGGCTGGGTCCCTGAGGCTCTGAATTCCCCCACCCTGGGAAGAGTTTTAGCTACTCTACTCCAGATTTCCACAAAGTAACATTTAGAGGGAAATCTGTATGCTTTAACAAATTATGCTATTATGGACATCGCTGAAATTAATTCTAATCATTTCACAAGGGAGATTTTAAAACTTGCAGACAATTTTGCTATTTTATCAGTCTGGGAAGGACCCATTTAAACTTCACAGCTATATTAATTTTTAACTTAAATTTAATGAAATTAATCCAAATTAAGAAGGTGACCATTATCAATTTCCTTTCCTATTAGTTCCTTAATGCTTTGGCAAATTGCATTCTAAACTTCTCCTTCAACAAGCTGGATACATATTCATGGGTTTCCTAAGAAAAGACGAATTTGATCTTGATATGCTAATCCATAGCCATGGCAGCAATCAAGGAGCAGCTAGGGAGAGAAGTGCATCTGGAATTAATTATGAATCAGGCATTAAGAACTGGTAAATAATTAAAGCTTCATGTGTCACAACACAAGTTAAGGATCAGTGTGTTTTTCCATTTCCAAATGCATTTGGGGGGCTATTTCTGGTCCTATTTTGAAACTGCCTGGGGTGCAGATGAATAACTGCCATCCATAGTAAACTCATAGCACGTAATTTTTATCTTATTGACCTGCTGATGTAGGAATATATTCAATTTCAGAAGCTAAGACCCTGCTTGTCTAGGAGCTTTTGGGTCATCATCCCTCTTCCTCCAGAGATTCTTCACTGTGTGGAGGTCTGTGCCGAGGAATCACACACTGGGCAGGAAGCTGGAGGCGATGTCCTCATGGGTCTGGATCCTCAAAGTGTATGTGGTCCAAAGGTCAACAGCAACTGCATCACCCAAAAGCTGGCTAAAAATGCAGTGTCTCAGGCCCACCCCAGACCTACCAAATCACGTCCATCTTTTAACAAGATTCCTAGATGATTTGTTTGTACAGTGAAGTGCTCCTGAAGTATACTTCCAGCTTGAGGAATCTGCAATTTCCCAATTTCCATGGCTTACTCCTCTGCAATGGAAGGAAGACCAGACTCCACTTTGTCCATCCTAGTGTTCTACATCACCTTCTCCTTTTCTATCCCATCACACTCTGAGCAGGTGCCTACTGCGGAGGTCCATCTGGAGGCCTTTAGGGTGCCAGAAGCAGTGGTCTTGGGTTTGAAGCCTGACTCTGCTCCTTCTTAGCTGTGATCTTAAACAAGTTTCTAACTTTACAGAGCTCTTGTGAGGACTGAATGTGGCAATGTCTGTAGGAAATAATGCCTCCTGGCCCAGCACTCTACAAATGGTAGTTGCTATAATGATGATGATGGCATTGAGCAAAAAAGCAACTTTTAGATAGGGGAAGGAGATAATTAACTCCTGGACAATGAAAGAAAGAATGCTTAGAGATTCTTTAAAGAATAATCATGCATTATGATGGTCTCTGCCTGCCTGTCTAAAGTTTAGAGGAGAGGTTTCCTTGGCAAGGTTTTTGGAGAACAGGAATAGAATTCTCAGAGGGTGTAACTTGCCCTGAGAAAGACAGGAGAGGAGACTGTTTAAGGTGAAGTCCCAGTGCTGTTTCCCTGTATCAAAAGCTGCTATAATTTCACCAAGTACATGCTTGTGAGGATATCACCTTTTCTCTGGAGGAGAAAATAAGTACCCTCTTATCTTTTTCTGAAGTTCAAATTAATGAGGAAAGAAAAAAACAAAAAAAACAAAAACGTTTGAAATCCCAAAGTTTAAAACCTCAATTTAAAAATTTCTATTTTGTAAAGGTGCTTAAAGTAATTGTTTTCAGAGACCCCTGTTATGCACCTCAAACACAGTGACTGCTCCTAATGGAATTCAGCCTCTCTCCTTTTCTACGCTATACAATTCCCTTTCATCAAATCCTTTAGACACTCCTGCTCCAAGGTATGAATATGATCTCTATTATAATAATAAATCTTGACCTCTTCAAAGATAGAGTGAGCTGTTGGTAGGATGGGGTTCAGGACATCAGATGCCCAGGAATGTTTTCATTGTCCTTTTAAAATGCTGGGGGAGCCCACTGCACTAGAGGAGAATGGTTTGACATTTCCCATTTGCAGTTGCAGGTCACAGAGGTCATGAGCTCTGGCCCCACAGGAACATATGAATACGGAATACTAAGGGCTCCCTCTTCCTTATTCTCTAGAAGGCATAGTGTGGAATTACCCATTACAGCCATGAATTGCCACTTTATTTTCAAAGTGATGAAAGACAAGAAAAGCCAAACATTACAAAACCCTCATCTTAAAGCTTTTTAAATTTTAAACCCATAAATATAGGGGTCAGGACAAGAGGCCTTCCTTTAAAAATATTTTATGTCTAGTTATGCCATATATAATATTTAGCAAGCTAATTTTCTTTCATTTGGGAGGTATAAGATTTTTTTCCAGCTTCACTCACAAAGCAATTTATAGCCAAGTGATGAAATATATTAGAATTAGAACCTCAAGTTCCCATTTCAATTTTGGGCACTGTGTTTGATTGGGTGTTGATTGGGTCTGAAACTTTGAACTTGGTTCCAAAATTGGGGTGGTGGTGATGGAGATAGGGCAGTGAGGGGGAGGAATACTGACATCTGATCTCAGAAACTTCCTTAACTGGATGGTTTTCTCCCTCTGGTTTCCCTGATCACTATGTACCTTTTTTAGGCCCATGATGGGTATACTGTCCTCATTTGGGTACCTGAAAGGCAGCATAGTATAGTGTTTCAGGAATTGGACTCAGGAGACAACTGCTTAGGCTTTTATCTTGTATCTGTCATCTACCAGCTATAGGAGCTTAAGCTAGATACTCTGTGCCTCAGTTCCCTTATCTGCAAAATGCAGATAATGCTAGTATCTCCCTTGTTGGGGCATATGAGATTTTAATGAGTTAATATTTGGAATGTACTTAAAACAGTGCCTACCATAAAGTGAACTGTACATATTTGCTTGCTATGTCTCATTCTAGCTGCCTGATCCCAAGCTCAGAGAATCTGTCTTTATATATTTTTAACAGAGGCCTAGTGCATGAATTTGGGCACAGGTGGGACCTGGCTGGCCCGGTCCCATCTGGTTAGATCGGGTCCAGCCTGTCAAGGAGGAGGAAACAGCGGGAGGTTGGCTGGCCAGTTTGCCCAGATCGGCCCGATCAGGGCCAGGCTGGCTGGGGAAAGAGACTGTGGGTGAGTAGCCAGTGGGCCCTGCCCCTGATTGGGTTCAGTGGGCCGATTGGGGGCAGGGCCAGCCATGGGGAGGGGCTGTGGGTGGTGGGCCACTGGCCCTGCTTTTGAATGGGGTGGGGGAGGCAGTCAGGGGTCAGCAGCTGAGGGAGAAGCTGGGGGAGGTTGGCTGGCCAGCCCCACCCCTGATTGGTATGTTAGAGGGTGATGGGGATAGAGCTGGCTGTAGGGAGGGGCTGCAGGCTGATGGGGTAGTGGGGGCTGATTGGGGGTGAGGCCAGCAGCCTGGAAGAGGGGCCATGGATGGTTGGCCAGCTGGCCCTGCCCCTGATTGGGGTTGTGGGACCATCTGGGGTGGGGCATGGGGGGAGGGACTGCGATTTGACCAGGGTGGTGGGGTCCCATTGAGAGCAGGGCTGGCTAGGGGAAGGGGCTGCAGGAGGTTGGCCGCCTGACCCCACTCCCTGATGGGGCTGGTGCACTGGCCACAGTGGGCGTGATAGCGACCGGTCGTTCTGGTCATTACGGCATTCCAGTTGCTGGCTTTTTATATATACTGTACTAATGACCTGGTGCACGAAATTTGTGCATGGGGGATTTCCCTCAGCTCAGCCTGCACCCCTCCAATTGGGGACCCCTTGGAGGATGTCTGACTGCCGGACATCCCTCTTGCAATCCAGGACCACTGACTCCTAACAACTCACCTGCCTGCCTAATGTTCCTGTCTTCCCCTACTGGCCTGGTTACCACCAACAGTCCTCCTCTGCTGGTCTGATCTTGCCCCAAACTGCTCTCCCTTGCTGGTCTGATCTTGCTCCTAACTGCTCTCCCCTGCTGGTTTGATCTCATCCCCAACTGTCCTCCCCAGCTGACCTGATTGTTCCTAACTGCCTCTGCCTCAGCCTCCACCACCATGACTTTGTCCAGAAGGAAGTTGGATGTCCAGAAGATGGCTGGTCAACCTGGTCTAATTAGCATATTACCCCTTTATTAGTATAGATAGATAGTGCCAGGTATAGCACCATTCAGCAGTACACAAGCATTTATTCCACTAGTGTTTATTTTGTGCCTACAGTGGACCAGGACCTAATTGAGAAGCTTGATCCCTGCCCTTCTGGTACATATGGTCTTTCTGGAGAGATCATCAAGTATTGCAATACTTCTAGTTGGGGAAGTTTTGGATACTACAGTGCACAAATCAGAGGTGCTTACCTCTAACCTGTGGCTAGGTCTTCCAGAGGGAAGTGATGCTTCATTTGTGTGTGTGTGTTGTTGTTGTTTATTTGTTTGTTTATTTTTTTGTTAATCCTCACTTGAGGATGTTTTTCCACATGTTTTTAGAGAAATTAGAAGGAAGAGGGAGAGACAGAGAGAGAGAAGCACTGATGTGAGAGAGACACATTGATTGGTTGTGTCTGCACATACCCCAACCAGGGCCAGGGATTGAACCTTCAATCAAGGTTTGTGCCCTTGATCAGAATCAAACCTGGGACGCTTAAGTCCATAGGCTGACCTCTATCCACTGAGCCAAACCGGCCAGGGTGGAAGTAATGCTTTAAGAGAGTCTGCAGGACAAGCAGGAGAAGATCAATAAGCAGGGAAGCATCTGTGAGAGGCATTCTATGAATAACTGTTGAGTGAAAATATATTTTAGCCAGCTTTTGAGAAGGTGAGGAAACACTACCATCCTCTGACTTAAATAGTATTAGTTGAAACAAGAATACCTAGACACTTTTGCTGGTCATACCTCAACTCCCTAAGAGTGACCCATATAAACAAGAAGGCGTCCTGAGAAGAGTCCCCTTCCCGACAGAAGGCCTCCCAGCACTAAGGGCTCTGTGTGAAGCTATGGCTTGGGTGCATCCATGTACTTTATGTAGCATTTTGCTCCCTTCATTTCTTTTCTTTTTAATCCTCACCTGAGGACATGCATTGGTGTGTGTGTGTGTGTGTGTGTGTGTGTGTGTGTGTGTGTATAAGAGAGAGAGAAAGATAGAAAGATTAATGTGAGAAAGAATCATAGATCAGCTGCCTCCTGTACATGCCCCACCTTTCGGTGTACAGAATGTTGCTCCAACCAACTGAGCAACAGTGGCCAGAACTTCGTTTCTTTTTTATACACATATTTTATTGCCCTCTTCCTCTAAATCTTGTGATGTCTCTAGCAACTTGCTTTAATGATATGGATTGGCATTTTGACAAGAGATGAACAAAGAAAACACAGGTCAAGCATCCTTCCCTGCCCTTTCCAACCTGGTATGTTAAAACTCTGTCATCTTTGAAGGAGTTTTATCCCCATCTGGATGGCTTGTGGCCACCTCCCTTCCCCTCTCCTTCCCAAATGATTTACACTTTCCACCTCTTCTGTTTTCCTCACTAGATATCCATTAGATAAAGTAAACTTTTGAACTGGAAGACAGTGGGGTTAAATGTAAAAAATAGATAGGCTAACCTTAAGCTACAGAGAGCAAGAGGTAAATGTTTTCAAACGCTCATTAGGTCCCCTAGTAGGGGAGTTTCAGCACTGGACAGAGGTGAGCCAGTCACCACCCCTCTTTCCCTGGAGAGCAGTGGAAGAGGCTCTTTCTCTGATGATAAGCCCTTGATTGAATTGGAAGGCTGGCTACTTTTTTTGTCCCTTGATATCAGGGTCCCTTTGACTCTCAGTAACCTTTTCAGCCTTTCACTCAACATGATCAATAGTTTTCCATGAACGCTTCCGGGCCTGGAGGAAATAGAATAGACTAGAGAAGGTGAATGGGGTGATAGAAACTTTAGAGTCACCCAAAGGTAAATGGTTACTTCTTATATAGAATCCGGGAGAGAGATTCACGCTAACTGTACTCGTTTCCCCTAGACAAGTGAGTGACTGCATTGCTCTCTGGAGGGGCCTGAGGTGGCCATCAGCATTTTGAGAATTAGCTTATTTTTGCCTTTCTTTCCATGAAGAAGAAAATGCCCTTTGAACAAATCTCTCCCAAGAGAACTTTGGAGCAACTGAACATGTGCAGTGACTTTCCCAAAAAAGCATACATTCTTCTTTTTATGGCGCATTTATCATTCTACAAAATGTGGGAGAACTGCAATATATAGTGATTTCTCGTGAGGAAACAGGCAGCAAGATTAGAAGTGGCAGGTTTCACACGACAGCCCCTCTGCCCTGGCTGCTCATGTGTTTCACATTTGGAAAATGCCCTCAGAGTTGTTTAGGAAATGTGCAGAGTGGGCACACAATTATGACAATGCAGCAGAGCAGCCATGCCAAGAGCCTTGGGCCTGTAATCCCCAAGAGACAGGAAAGAAGTGGGACAATGGAATAACATGGCCCTCACTAAAAGTGGAAATGATCAAAGCATATTTCTCTCATTAGGGACCCACTGGGCTGGGTTTGTAATGGTGTTATGGGCCCATGCTTCCTTCCTTCTAGTCCCCATTGTTTGTCCCTCATGAAGCTATACCCACCTTTTATTGTTTATTTATTGATGTATATGTTGCACCATATAGGATTATATAGAATTTGTTTTGTAATAGTCTCTTTTAAAAATAGAATTTATTTAAAAATGATCAAAGTAATATATGGACATGATGAATCAAAGTGTGCAAAGGGGCGTATAATGAGAGGCAGTAGTAGTTGTCCCACTCACAACCATCTGTCAAGCCCTCCTCACAGAGGCATCCATTTTGAACTTTTTTTTTTTAGCTTTCTTTGCATAATTATTGTTATTTATTGGTTTATCAACTTTTTATATATATATATATATATATATATATATATATATATATATATATATATTTTTTATTATGATCATTTACTTCTCACACTTTACTTCTATTCCTTCCTTCCATCTTTCAAATAGAGTTTTATTAGGGAAATAGTATTTACATTGTTATGATTATTTTAATATATTACTTTGCAGAGTCAGAGTATCATGATTACAGTAAAATAATTTTTTTTGAGTTAATAGCTGTTGGTTTTTCCCATGTTTCCAACTGGCTTTCTTTATCTTTTGTAATGTTTACTCTTACATCCTTCACTATCCAAATCTATAAGAATATATCCAACCCTAACAATGCCTGAGTAACTTCCCTTGTCCTCAGTTTTCCATGTGACTCTCCCTTTAGTGTCTAATTCATCATGAAAAGGCAAGCTCCTCAAGGGGGCGCCATATCTTTACATCTGTATATACCTTGGACCTTGTCTGGTACATATTGGGCAGTCATTAAATATCTGATGAATGAATAAGTGACTATATTTCCACAAAGTATTGAACAAGTGATGTTAGGTATTATATACTTGAGTGAAATTACTTCAGATGTTTAAGTGTGATATTATAATATTTTTGAATGCACCAGTTTTCTTTTGTCTTTACATTTTACTTTTGTGTTCACCTTGTAAACAGTCACATGTTCCAAAGCATAACCTGAATTGAAACTAGAAAATGGGTAGTGCAGGTATTGTCAATCATACAAAAAGATTAATTATGATTACTGAAGTTTAGATAAGGAACAAATGCCATTTATTCAAAATTTAATGTATTTTTTACTCATCTGAGCAAACTACAGTTTACTTACTTATTATTACAGGAGCCTCATTTTATTGAGCTTTGCTTTATTGCATTTTGCACATATTTTGTCTTCTACAAATTGACGTTTTGTGACAATTATGCATTGAGGAAGACAGTTGACGCCATTTTATTAATGGCATTTGCTCATTTTGTGTCTGTCACATACTGGTAATCCCTCCAGCCTGGATCACAGAAGACACCTTTCTCTAGGCGATATTTCACTTTTCCGTGAAAAGGTGCAGGGCTTGTCCTTGTCCACGTATTCGTGCTGCTTGAGACCCGGTGTTCATGGGTTTGCAGATGGTCCCTGGGTGTTGTGGTTGTAGGGTCACGGAAGGTATCCGAATTCTTCCCAGTTGAAGGTAAGGCTAGCTTTCTGATTTTAACTACTCTCTCCTTCAAGATGATGTGTGGTCTCGGCAGCAGAGCCAGTGTCTCCGGGAGGGGTTTTAGCAGCAGTATGGGCTGCTGGGTCAGGGGAGCCCAGTCCGGCAGTCCCCAACAGTCCCTTGGACTGTAGCTGTCCCTCACTCACAAATAGACACTTGCTGCATGTCCACACACTCTCCTTTCGTTCTCTCACTCACACACTGTCTTGCATCCTGCCTTCCCTTCGGCTGCCATCTTCCCATACTCCTCCCAGTATTTGTCTTTATCTGCTGACTTATTTAACTTAGCATAATGCCCTGAAGGTCCATTGTCTAGGAACCCTATAGAAATCCAAGGCAGGATTCCTTAATATATCCATTGAGTTCTTTTAAAATAGATGTTGTAATGCTGCTTCAGATCATATATATATAGTCCAGTTTGTTGGATTTCTTTTGAGGTAGTTGTATTCTTTGAGGGTCCAGAAGTGCATATTGGAAGGGGGCCAAGCTGCAATCTGTCAGTTCTGTTTGAATTTAAAAAGATGAGGGGCCAGCCAGTGAGGAAAATTGGAGCTCCACAGGCTTCTCTGGTTTGCTGACATTTTACCAGGCAACACCTTGAGTCACAGTTTCACCTTTAAATCCTTAGGGAAAAGCTACATAGGGAAGAGGGTTAACCTCCCAAGTTGTTATCCCTCAGCTCAAGGGCTTTGGAAGGAAGTTTTGGAAGAGTTAAAACTTGGGGGTAGATGGCCAGTTAGCCCCTTTATTCCTCAAATACTGACACTAGCAGGGTTCATGCACCTCCATGATTTTACTTAACCCTTGGAGAAATTAATCTGTGTGAGCTGTTTCCAATGATTTCTAGTGAAGAGTCAAGCAAAGTGTATCTCAAGAAGTTGTGGGGAGAAGTCAAGAGTAAAACTTAAATCTTTCCACAAATCTATACTTACTTCTATCTCTGGCTGATCCCAGCCCCAGGCTATAACCATTTACCTTCCTATCTAATGTCTGAGACCAATTTAGGTCATATTTCCACCCCCCCCCCCCCCCCCCCCCCGGAATTTTCTCTCTTTTCTTTTTGTTGTTAGTTTTTGAAATCCACTCTCCACACTTGCTTCTATAGTTTCTCTGTGGTTGTTTTTTTGTGGTGGGAGCCAGCAGCACATTTTAGTTTGCCATCTGCCCACCCATTTATACAATATTAATTATAATGCTATTATTTTGATTTATTCCTACAATATTCTTTTAGTCTCTCAATGATCATTATTTTTCTCTATAGTTTTCCTTCTTTCTTTCCTTCATTTTTTTTCTCTATTTGGATTAAATATATATATTTCATTTTCCTCCTTTATAATCAGGAAATTAGACACTCTACCTATATTCCCTTATTAATGTAGCAGTTAGAGTTAGTTTTAACTTGAAAAACCTTAAATGAATATAAGTAGATTTTTAAAAGTCCAGGTAGAATGTTAATGGATTAGATAACTAGTATTAAGATATCCATTCTCCCCCTATTGATCTATCTATAGAATAAAAGCCTAAGCAACCATTAAGGCAAAATGACCGGAACAACTGGTTGCTATGATGCACACTAACCACCAGGGGCAGATGCTCAACGCAGGAGCCGTCCTCTTGTGGTCAGTGCGCTCCCAAAGGGGGAGAAGCCACTCAGCCATATAAGCCTTACAACTGGCGAGTGCAACTGTGATGGCAGAAGCCTCTCCTGGGAGCAATGAGCCAGGTGGTAAGGAGCAAGCAGGTGAGCAGTAAAGAGCGAGGGATCCCGGATTGCAAGACAGACATCTCCCGAGAGGTCCCGGACTGTGAGAGGGCACAGGCCGGGCTGAGGGACCCTTTCATCCCCCCCCCCCCCCCCCCCCCCCCCCCCCCCCCCCCATCGGGCCTCTGGTTAATTTTATAAAATCTCAATCCAAATCCCAGCAGTTGTTTTTGAAGAGGTTGCCAAGATGAATCAATAATTTTTATGGAAATGCAAAAGATCTAAAAGGACCAAAATAATCTTGAAAAAGAAAAACAAGTTGGAGGATTTACACATATGGTTTTAAGACATTATAAAACTACAATAATCAAGACAGTTTAATATTAATGTAAGGATAGTATCATATTGGTATTAGAATATACAAATAGATCATGAGATAGGACAATATTCAGAAATAAACCCATGTGTATATGTGTAATTGAATTTTAGAAATGCATTGATGCATTGATGATGTGGAGGAAATGAAAGTGTTTTTGAGTAATGGCATTTGAATGACTGAATATTAATATGGGGGGGGGAAAAGTTACATCCTTTCTTTTTGTGATAGCCCAGATACTTAAAATATAGAAAAGAACCATAAAATGCCCTGGCCGGTGTGGCTCAATTGACTAGACATCTTTCTGAGCACTGAAAAGTTGCTTGTTCAATTCCTGATCAGAGCATATGCCTGGGTTGCAGGCTTGATCCCCAGTAGAGGATATGTAGGAGTCAGCCAATTGATGTCTCTCCCTCATATCAATGTTCTCTCTCTCTCTCTCTCTCTCTCTCTCTCTCTCTCTCTCTCTCTCTCTCTCTCTCTCTCTCTCTCTCTCTCTCTCTCTCTCTCTCTCTCTCTCTCTCTCTCTCTCCCTTTATCTCTCCCAAATTACTCTCTCTCCCTTTATCTCTCCCAAATTAGTAAAAACATATTTTTAAAAAAGAATCATACAGCTTCTAGAAGAAAACAGAAAATTGTTTTTGTGACCTTGGTGCAGACAATGATTTCTTGATAGGACCCAAAAATGCATTGATTTTTTACTTCATCACAATTAAAAAATTATATTAATCAGACTGCCTATATAAGACAAATACTACTATTTTAGAACATAGAGAGAATTATTTCCAATCAACAATAAAAAGAGAAACATCCCAATAAAGTGAACAAAATACTTGAATATGCATATACTCTCTCTCTCTTTCTCTCTCTCTCTCTCTCTCTCTCTCTCTCTCTCTCTCTCTCTCTTTAATACAGAATGCTTCACAAATTTGCCCGTCATCCTTGGGCAAGGGCCATGCTAATCTTCTCTGTATTGTACCAATTTTAGTATATGTGCTGCCAAAGTGAGCACTGAACATGCATTCTTAAAGAAGATATATTAATTGCTCATAGGCACATGAAAGTGTTCTTTATAACATTAGTCAGCAGAGAAATGAAAATGAAAACCACCTGCTAGAATTGCTATTATAATAATAATAAGAAAAAGCTAACAGTATCAAGTGTTGGAGCATCTGAAATTCTCATTCATTGCTGATAGGAGTGTACTAGCATAATTACTTTGGAAAATTGTTTGGTTATATTCACAAACTTACAATACGACTCAAGGAGTTCCATTTCTATGTATTTACCCAAGAGAAAATGTATGTCTTCAAAAATCCTACATAATCCTATATAATAAAGAGGTAATATGCAAATTGACCCTCATGCTCTCACAAGATGGCTGCCCATGACCAGGCTGGCAGGGGGGTTACCAAATGGCTGAACAGAAGATTGCATGAAGCGACCAGGCCAGCAGGATGGTTAGTGAGGGATGATCAAACAACTGAACAAGCAGGATGTGTGGGGTAACCAGGCTATTGGGGGGGGGGGGGGTTTGAGGGTGATCAGGCTGGCAGAGGGGAGCAATTAAGGGTGATCAGGTCGGCATACAGAGGCAGTGAGGAGCAATCAGTTCAGCAGGAGCGAGTGGGAGCAATAAGGGGTAACCAGGCTGGCAGGAGGGGCAGTTAGGGGCAATCAGGGAAGCATGCTGAGGCAGTGAGGGGTGTTCAGGCTGGCAGTTAGGTGTGACCAGCACGCAGATAGGTAAGCAATTAGGAGCCAGCAGTTCAAGATTGTGAGAGGGCTGTCCAACTGCTGGGATCGGGCCTAAACTGGAAGAAGGACATCCTCTGAGGGGTCCCAGATTGGAGAGCGTGCAGGCTGGGGTGCATGAATTTCGTGCACCAGGTCTTATATAAGAATGTTTATAGCAGCCTTACTTATAATATTAATCCCAAACTGGAAATAGATGTTCACTATTAGGAAAATAGATAAACAAGTTGTTTTTATATTCAAGTATGTGATACTACTCAGCAATACACAACATTGATGAATTTCAAAATATTATGTTGAGCAAAAGAAACTAAACATAAAATAATAATTCATATACCTCCATTTATTTGAAATTTAGGAATAAGCAATACTTTAGGATCATAGAAATCAGAATGGGGTTACTTCTGAAAGGAGGGGAATTGACTGAGAAGGCACATGAAGGAACTTTTTGAGTTGAGGGAGATATTTTATATCTTGTTTGGGTATATACATCTGCTTATATACAATTGTCAAAGTCCATTACACTGGACATTAAAAATATGTGAATTTTATTGTGCATAAATTATACGTTAATTCCCCCTTTCTTCATCATTTTTCATTCACAATACTTTTGAAAAAAACAAAAACAATCCAAGTAGGTGATCAAAGATTAAATTGTTTCAAAATGTCCAAAACCTAGGCACTATCTGTTTTACCATGCACCAAGATAGTTTAATATTTTTTTTTCTGATTGAAGTACTTTCAGGGTTTATTTTAATGAGAGTGTGTTGTGGAATTCTTTTTTTTTTTCTTCTGATTTCACCTTTATCTTGATAAATATTTTTTCTGGATATACAATTCTAGGTTTCTTTTTATTTCCGTTTAGTGTATTGTAATATCTTCTCATCTTCTGTTGAAAAGCCAGCTTATATGTCTAATACTTGTTCCTTTGTAGGCAACATATTTATCCTCTCATCTCTATTTTTTTTGGTATTTCACAAGTTCATTATAACGTGTCTCAGTGTGATTAAAAAAATTATCCTGATGCTTGAGATTCCTTAAATATCCTGAATTTCAGGCTGATTTTTTATTTTTTAACAAATCTGGGACATCCCAATATATAAAAAGCCAGGGGCTGTCACAAATGAAACAATTGAATGAATGACTGAACAGCAGGCTATGTGGGTTGACCAAGCCAGCAGGGGGTTAGTGAGGGACAACCAAACGACTGAACAGCAGGTTGAGTGGGGTGACCAGGCCAGTGGGGTGGGGGCAGTTAAGAGTGACCAGGCTGGCAGGGAGTCAGTAGGGGACAACCAGACTGGTAGAGGCGGCAGTTGGGGGTGACCAGGCCAGCAGGGGGGGCAGTAAGGGGTGATCAGGCCAGCAGGGGGGCAATTGGGGGGCAATTAGGTTGCAGGCAGATGAGTAGTTAGGAGCTAGTGATCCTGGATTGTGAGAGGGATGTCCAACTGCCGGTTTAGGCCTGATCCCCAAGATTGGGCCTAAACAGGCAGTTGGACATCCCCCAAGGGGTCCCAGATTGGAGAGAGTGCAGGGTGGCCTGAGGGGACCCCCCTTGCACAAATTTTGTGCATTGGGCCTCTAGCCATAATAATAAAAGGCCAAGAGGCATCACAACCAAAATGACCAAATGACTGGTCACCAGGAGATGCATGGAGCACCTCTTGGCCCAGTGTCTCAAGGGGTTCCTCCTTGTGCTATTTCATGCACTGGGCCCCTAGTTTTTAGCTATTTTGTCTTTATTATTTTCTCCTCCTCAGTCACTTTCTCTTTCTTCTGAAACTCTGATTGAACATATGGAAGACCTCTACATTCTATCTTCTCTGGCTTTTAATGTCTCATGCATTTTCCAACTTTTTGTCTTTCTGGGCTGAAATTCAGATAATTTTTAAAGATTTCCGAATTATCATTTTACTAGAGGCCTGGACATCCCTTTCACAATCTGGGACTGCTGGCTTTTTATCATTAACTTGCCTGCCAGCCTGATCACCTCCTAACCACTCCCCTGCCAGCCTAATTGACACCTAACTGCTCCACTGCCAGCCCAATTGCCACCTACTGCCCTCCCCTGCTGGTCTGATCACCCCCAATTGCCCTCCCCTGTTGGCCTGGTCACCCCTAATGCCCTCCCTTGGTGGCCCAGTCACCCCTCACTGCCCTCCCCTGCCTGCTTGATCACCCTTAAATTACCCGCCCCTGCTGACCTGGTTACCCCTAACTGCCATCACTTTTGGCCATCTTGTGGTGGTCATCTTGTGCGAGGGCATGAGGGTCAATTTGAATATTACTTCTTTATTTTATAGGATTATCTATGTCTAATCTGCTGTTGAAGCTGTCCACTGAGTTTTAATATCAAATAAAATTTTCACTTCTACATATAAACTTATTTTATTTATTGTTATATTATTGTTATATATATCCCAGTACACAAAAATTTGTGCAGATGTCTACTTGCCAGGTTAAGCCTGCTTCCTGGGGGAAGGGGCCAAAGCCGGCAGTCAGACATCCCTCTGGCAGCCCAAGAGCCCTCGGGGGATGTCTGACTGATGGCTGCAGTTGGACATCCTTAGCACTGCAGTGGATGCAGGAGAGGCTCCTGCCACCCCTGCTGCACTTTCAGCCCTCAACCTGGCTTGTGCTGAGTGGAGCTCCTCTTGTGGAGCACTCTGACCACCAGAGGACAGCTCCGTGCTGAGCATCTGCCCCCTGTGGTCAGTGTACATCATAGCAACCAGTGGTTCTGCTGTTAGGGGCAATTTGCATATTACCCTTTTATTATATAGGAGAGTGTGTGTTTAATTATTCAAATTTTCAAAAATCTTCCTTTTATTGCTTTAATATATTTATTGCTTTTATATATATGTACACACACACATACATACACACATATATACTTAGTGGCCAGATTATTATGATCTCTGAACGCATAATAATCTGGCCACTCAGTGTATATCCTATATATCATAATAAAAGGCTAATATGTAAATTGTCTCCTTGACCAAGAGTTTGACTAGTATGCAGCCCACCAACTGCCCATGTCCCCTCCCCCTGGCCAGGCTGACTGGACCCCACCCATGCACAAATTCATGCACACCAGGCCTCTAATATATAAATATTATTCAAATATTTCAAGGTTTTTCAAAAACTGTTTCTATAGGCATTTGTTCAGAGTTCATTTTGTGATTTTTTTTCTCTATGATATTCTTTTTTTTAAAAAAATATTTTATTGATTTTTTACAGAGAGGAAGGGAGAGAGATAGAGAGTTAGAAACATCAATGACAGAGAGAGTCATCGATCAGCTGCCTCTGGCATGCCCCCTACTGGGGATGTGCCCGCAACCAAGGTACATGCCCTTATCCGGAATCGAACCCGGGACCCTTCAGTCTGCAGGCTGACACTTTATCCACTGAGCCAAACTGGTTTTGGCTGATATTCTTTTTCTTAGAATTTTGCCAATTGAAATTCTTTAAGGTCTGAGTTAAGGATGAGTTATTCCAGAGAATCCTTGGTTTGTTTTTACCAGATACCTGAGACATTACCTACCTAGGACCACTTTAAACTAAAGTCTTGGCTTGAGGTTTAATGAACTTGGATTAAAAAGCAATGTGAGGGTCAACTGCTGGTTAGAAATTCTCAAGGGACTTTTCTTTTCTACCTTACATCAAGGTTTAAGAGCAGGCAAAATCCTCTGTTGTCTCCAAGTAGAGAGGTGAGACCTTTTTCTAGGTTATTCCTGCGTGGAGTGTGAAGCTCTTTGGGGTACCATCTTTACTAATGGGGTCTTACATCAGACTCTTCACTTTCAGAGAGGCCTCACTCCTTATCTTCTGTGTCTTTCAATTCACAAGGTCATGAAAGCTGAAGCTTAAATTCACCAGATTAAGCAAATGCCCTCAGGTGGACACTGCCTCTATGCTCTATTTACTTTCTTGCATTCCATCTTTCAGTTAGTTTTTGGCCTCTGAAATTTTATCATTTTTTTTGCCAGTTCATCATCACATTCACACAGATTTAAGAAAATATGTATCTAGCAACTTTAGTTAATTTCATCAGAAACGATTGATCCAGATGGCTATTCTGTCTGTCATCAGAAACAAGAATCCCATACTTATGTTTTATCTCATTTTAATAAAATCTTTATATTATGTATCAGTTTTAAAATGCACAACATATTTTTTCATATAACTAGTTGCTTACTTCACATTAAAGGGAATTAATTAGAGGAAATATCTTAATATTGCTATTTGCCCTTTCTCTATAATAGAAGTGTCAGAGATGAAAAAAAAAATAGTAAAATGTATATGAAAATCTCCCTCCTGTCAGACTCTGGGGTGAACTGTGGGACCCAGAGTCAAGTCCCTGCCCACCTGCGCACACCTCAAAATTGGATAAGATCCAGACCTGGCCAGCCCACACCCGTCAAGCCCCACCAGGCAGGGCGGGAGGAGGGGGGGAGAGAAGGGGGACATAGCCTCAAGTCCCCTGTCAAGCTCTGCTGGGCAGGGGGCACAGCCTCAGGTCCCCCCACCTGGCCTCAGGTCCCCTGTCAAGGTAGGGTAGGTGCAGCCTCAGGTCCCCCAGCCTGGTGCTGGGGCCGAGGGAGTGGCCCAAGGTCCTCTAGCCCCAGTGCCAGAGCAGGGGGCACGGCCTGATGCTGTGGCAGGAAGGCACAGGTCTCAGGTCCCCCAGCCCTGGCACGAGGGCTCGAGGGCACCAGGGCCTGATGGCAATTTGCATATTAGCTCTTTATTAGATAGGATTGTATTTGCGTTTAATTCATAAATGAATGAATAAACATAAACTTATCAGAAGTGTGCACTCAGAAATGCTTATGGCTTGAGAGTGTAATAAAAAAAGTCTGGGGAGCCCATCTTAGAGTCACAGCATGGGCCATGGTTTCCTCTCAACCTGTGGGGAGGTGGACACAGCAGAAAGGAGGCTTGCAAGGCCTCCAATGTTTTGGAGATAGCCAGGCTTTTCTCTTGCTTTCTTATAATGAAGCAGAGTCTGGGAAAATTATGCAAATGTGACTGTTTATTTTTAATTTTCTGAACTAATCTTGAAAGCTTCCTGGAGAGGTATGCCTACCTCTTCACTGATGATGGCTGGTTAGTTTACATCGTCCTATGTACTCAGAGCACACGGGGCCAGCAATACTGTCCTGGGACGACCTGGCTGATTGGTACCAGTGCTCTTTAGACCAAGCTCTCTAGACTCAGTCAGCTGTGCCCCCACGCCTCCTCTGCCTGGTTTCATTGAGATAAACTTCTTTTACTTTAAAGAAGGTTTTTATATTGAAGATGAGACTTTTGACAAGAAAATACTTGCTTTTATTTGACTGATAGAACCTTGGCAAAGAAAGTCCATTTTACAAGTTGCTGGCTAGTGTCCCGGCTTGGAAGACCAATAACCTCATGAATGGATTACTATCTCCTACTTATAGACAAACTCAACTCATTTGTTTCCTTAAAAAGATGGTGTCATTGATTAAAGATGGCCATTAGTGGCCATGAATCAGTATATCTGTTCACCCTTCAAAGATGGTTGGTCATTTGCATTTTATGCTAGGAAGAAAAACAGATGGTTCTTCGGCTAACTTACATGTCTTAAAGGTGGTCTCAGAGTTCTACATAATAATAATCAAGAAAGAAATCATTTAAGTACATGTGAGTTTAATAAGCAGATCTAGAGATATCTATTTGCAGCCTTTATATGGAAGGCAATGCTAAGCTAACTTTTGGCTAAATTACATGCAGAGTCTACTGGCAGTGCACATGTTATTGAGGACACAATTCACAAGCATGTTGGCATTCCAGATAATGTGTGACTATAACAAAACTCTCCGAGAAAGATTCAAAGCCAAAGCAGAATACAGTTGTCCCTCGGTATCCATTTGTGGATGGGTTCCAGGACCCAAGCAGATATGGAAATCTTTGCATGTTTCCTGAAAGGACCATATATGCAAAGTGGTCCCCAAAACCTGAAGAAGCCCAGAGGCCAAAGCATGAAGCAGACAAGCCCAGCTTGTCAGTTTAAAGAGTTTCAGTAGCTGAAACCGGTTTGGCTCAGTGGATAGAGCGTCGGCTTGGGGACTGAAAGGACCCGGGTTCGATTCTGGTCAAGGGCATGTACCTTGGTTGCGGGCATATCCCCGGTAGGGGGTGTGCAAGAGGCAGCTGATCGATGACTCTCTCTCATCAATGTTTCTAACTCTGTATCTCTCTCCCTTCCTCTCTGTACAAAATCAATAAAATATATTTAAAAAAAATAAAAAAAATAAAGAGTTTCAGTAGGGAACTTAGTTACAGAAACACAGTCCTGAGCGGCCGCAGGATAAGGTGATCCTGCGCTGTTTGCCCCCAGGCCACCTGTCCTACATCCCCCTAAGAAGTTCACCTATAATACTTTCTCAGAAGAGAGTGATGGAGGGGAGCAAAGGGACCAGATAGTGCAGGCTCTGGTGCCAGGGAGAGTTAGAAGATAGATAACAATGAGGGTGCCTTGCCCCAGAGGAAGGACTGATGGAGGAGAAAGGATTAATGGCAGTTCATCATTAACCTGGGGTCTCGGTATATATTAGGGATAGATGGCAAGGAGGGTTTAGGTGGATGAGTTTTAAAAAGGAGTTAGCCCTATCTACACAGGGAATGCACACATCCCTGATATACCATATAAAGTGGCATTGCGTTTGCATATAACCTATGCATATACTCCTGCATATTCAGACATCTCTAGATCACTCATAATACCTAATACAATGTAAATTCTATGTTAATAGTTGTTATACTGTAATTTTTAGGGAATAATGACAAGAAAATTCTACATATTTAGTTCAGATGCATCATAGGCCTACATCATAGGATGCATTATACAACAATGTAAGATATAAAATAATATTTTTGATCTATGTTTGGTTAAACCTGCAGATGCAGAATCCACAGATACAGAGGGCCCATTACATATCACACCAATCTGGGAACTTAAAACCAAAGTCAAATGCTAATTTTTACAAAAAGGCATCAAGGTTTTATATTTTAAAATAGAATAAATTAGGTTGGATTGAAACCGAAGCCTATGTATTATTAAAGTAATTGAATTGGGATATCACAATATCAGACTGAACTGAATCAGCAGTTTAGTTCTTGACTGGAGATAACAGGTTCCTCCTTTATGAAGTTAGACTTTTTGAAAGAATGGCAGTTATGGGATTCAAAGGATTAGCCATCAGCTGGAAGGTACAGATATGCGGACGGTGACAAGTTCCTTGACCCTCCTGAGTGACATGACCTGCCATCTCCCCATTAGCACAGCTTATGTGTCTCTTGTGGGTCTTTCTACAGGTGTCTTTGGCTGAATTGAGGGTTCGTCATTGCAGCCTGGTTGGGACTCACCTTATGAGGGGACCTTATCAGCTGGACTGACTGTCACAGGGCACTTATTATTATTTTTTTTTTGGGGGGGGGGAATTGAGCCACATCCTGTTAGTTGTGCTTTTCATGAATGGATGAGGAAACATTTGCAAGTGACATGGCTTCAAAATCCCACCAGCTGTGCTGTCTTTTCTGGGCAAGCTTGATTGCTTTTGGCTCTACCCAGTGCAGTGTTTTCCATAAAATCAGTCTTTTCCTCCACAGGGGTATTTATTATGTGCCATTTTGAAAATAAAAGGGATGCAGAGCAATCATCCAGCAAAACCATAAAACATTTTATTATCCGAGACGGTGAGGGAACAGGTTTGACATACAACGCTGGGATCTGCAATGGCCGAACAATGTGGCACTAAAGTGTGATTTAATGAGGCTTGGAGGATTTAGTTCAGTCAGAAAAGTTCCACTCTGTCTTGGGCATAGACGAAGTGAGCTGGCGTCGGCACCTGACTGAGCAGCATCTCACCAGATAGGCTTCGGCCAGAAGCCCCCATTTGTCCTGCGGCCCCAGACACCACTGCCAGGGAGACGGTCAGCACGGGAAACTTCGTAATGATTTAGTGGACCCCAGACTTGGCACAGCTTCCTGGTGGCTTCCATTTTATAAGGCCAGCAGTTAATCCAAAAAAGCCCGAATTCATTTCCCTCTAAATTTGTTGATTGCCAGCTGAGAGCTGAATGCTGTCAGCTTGCTTTAAAAAAAAAAAAAAAAAATTCCGTTTCACTGGAATGGAGATCCATGGCCCTCTGATAAATGGCAGCGTGCCCTCTTGGGCAACATTTTTGTTTTCCACTTTTCCAGAAGAAAAACTCATTAGCAGATGGTGGCTTGTCATCAAGTCAATCATGGTCTTTGGATTTAATCATATAGTACATCTTTCTGATCTAGCTGAACTAAACCTACATGTTAAACTTCATTATTGTGTTGGCACAGCCTCAGCCTTGAGTTATGAACGTAAGACATTCATGGACAACTTCAAGCATCATTTTATCTCCTTAATTGAAGTGGATGTGTTTGTTGCATATTTATCAAGTTACTCTGGTACACTTGGTCCCATGAGGATTGAATGAAGGTGTGGAAGAGTTAAAAGCCCCAGCGCTTACCTTGAAGGGGCTAATGATTTAGAAGGTGGGATGAGGCACACACGTCGAGAGATAGGCAACATTACATTATGAAGTAAGCTACAGGCTTGGATGGAGGTGGCCATAGCCTAGTCTAACATGGTGGTCCTCCAATGATTCTACACCACAGAATGACCCGAGAAACTTTCAAAAAAGATAAATGTTCAGGTTCTGTTTTAGTCATTTTGAGCTGCTATAGCAAGAATGTCATGACCAGGTGGCTTAAACAACAATCATTTATTACTCCAGGAGGCTTGGAAGTCCATAACCAAGGTGCCAGAAGATCTGGTGTCTGGTGAGAACCCATTTCCTGTTTTACAGATGACTTTCTGTTGTATCCTCATATGGAGACAAAGAGAGGGAAACTCTCCATTATGTTCTTATAAGGGCACTAATCCCATTCATGAGGTTTCCACATTCATGACCTAATTACCTCCCCAAACCTCCACCTCCTCATACCATCACATTGGAGATTAGGATTTTAAGATATGGAATTTCAGGAGGACACAAACATTCAGTCCATTCAGGTCCTTATACCAGAGATCCTGAGTTAATGACTCAGTGGAGGAACTGGGCACTGGTTGGGAAACTTCCCATATGCGTCGTCTATGATTCTAATGTGCTGCTAGAGCTGAGAACTGCTTTGTTTTTTGTTTTGTTTAACATTTAGGTCCTACTTTAGATTTTATCCCTCTCCAGATAAATAATTTTCTCTTCTCTCCTCCAATAGCTCCTTGTTCATATCTCAATGATCGCCTCCCTGTAAGGATCTCTGTACAAATATGTTCCCCTCCTGGTTGCCCCTCTAGGGTCAGGGACGAAGTCCTAGTTATCCTTATATTTCTGGAGCATGGCACAAAAGATGTTCCACAAATGTTTGTTGAAGGAGTGAAAGAATGGGCTTGTTGACCTTGAGCAAGATACATGAAAACTCTGCTGAGGAGGTTTTATATTTAGATTCATAAAGATGGGAGAAAGGAGGAATTATGCTATTATCTGTGGGGCTATATTAGAGACCTTCTAAGGACTCTGAAGCCCTTTTAGAATAAGGGTACAATGCAAATTCTAGGCATTCTCATGGATATTGACCCTGGAGTAATACCTTTGTTCTCCCATTTTGTATCAAGACACAGGTAAATTTTGATGAGATTATAGCAGAGTTGATGCTAATGCTGTAAATCTAATGTCATCTAAATGAGATGGCTGACTTTTAAAATATTTGGGAACACAGCTTGGACCCAGAGTATGAGAATGAAACAGCAGCCTCAAAACCTTGGTAATGACCCAGGCAGGGACTTGGGGTTAGGGTTTTACCCATAGCTCTTCCCTCCCAGCGGCATTATTTATCTCAAAGTTACTCCTCTTTCATCAAAATTCTCTTTTCCAACCTTCTTTACAAATGCATTTATCTATTTGGGGAAAGAGTTCAGGTGTGAGGAGGTTTGTATTCCCAAGGGAATGTTTTAGACACTGGTATTTCCAAGAGACCAGTGGTTAGAACTCATTTACAGTGACAAACTGACTATTGCTGTCTTTTTCTTTTTTATAAACTAGCTTGACTTTGTTTACCTCCCTCATGTTCTTCTTTGTGATAAAGATGAGCACTCAAAGCTCTAAACCGCATAGTCTAGATTACGGGAAGGCTTTTGCTTCTCAGAAAAACAATTTGGCCATTTAATTGTCGTAAATTTTGTGCTGTGAGTTTCTGAAGTCCAAGCTCAGTGTTTTATTTGTGGCTGAGAGGCCAAGGAGCCTTGTGCAGTCTTCATCTGACTTCTGTTCTCTGAAGCTGAGGCCAAGGGTTGACCTCCCTCAACTGTCGCTGAGAAGCAGCTGGCCTCTGCTTTATATTTAATTAGCAGATTTTCTCCTCTGGGATGGAAAATGACTTAACATTTTTCAGGTGGGAAAACTTAGACCCAAGGACATTCAAGGTCACACTGTGTTGTTTCTCAGGAGTGGGTCTTTCCCCAGGTGCCTCTCCACTATTTATTTTGGAAAAAACATGAATTTAGACTATATTAGGGAAATTGGTATCATTTAAAGTTGAAATAAATATCCTCCTCTTCTAAGCGGCTCTGGGGAGAGAACAAAGGAAGTGTCACATGATGGTGGTTAACACAAAGGTGCTATTTTTCCTGATGTAAATGGTAACCGGTAATAAGAAAGGCATTTTGTCCAGACAGCGGGGCATAAGCAGTGACGGTAATGTCAAGGTAGGACCTTGAGTGAGCTGTGTGGTTAGACATGAGTCAGTCCTCAAAGCTTCAGGCTGCAGTCCATTCCTAACATCACTGCACTGCAACTTCTACCTTTAGAGCAAGGTGATCCTGCATGGCCAATCCGGGATGTAAATGAATGTGAAGCTCTGTTGGAGAAACCTCACTCCTCTTTGCAGCCACAGCTGGGCAGCCACCAGAGAGTTTTCAAGCTAGACATGTTTTCCCCCAACATCTGTCAGCTTAGCTAAATCAGAGCTCCAAATGAACAGTGTAATACCCGAAATCATTACCTGGGTTTGTGACACGCCCTCCCTCTTCTCCCTGGAGGATTGAGGATTCAAAATGAAAAACAACATTTGTAAGGGATCAGGGAGAGGGAGGATTTTCATCTTTATTATTATTGCTACCAGTAATATATTTTCATTAACATGGTTTTAGTAGTATGAAACAAGAGAAATGAAACACAACCCCCTCGAAGTCAACACGTTCCCCAGTGCCTTTTGCATAAGGTACTGTATCTTTGACTCACTCAATCCAAGATAAGCCTATTAATTAAGATTTAGTCTACAGGTGCAGTTTACACAGATGTAATTTTCTGCTCGGAGCTAACTGAAAACTTGCAGATGGGCTCTGCATTTAGCACTTTTTAACAATGCGGGAAAGATATGGTCTGTGCTCCAGGTAGCAGGAGAGAGTTAATCCACTAATCAAGTCAACAATTAATTTATTGAGTGCCTGCTTGACGCTCAGCTAGGTGCCAATGTTGTAGGGGATGCATGATGAGGAGGACCTTTAATGAGGAAACATGACTTGCATTGTAAGCAGTGTGGCATTATGGAGAGAACACAGTATTTGGAATCCAGTCAGATAAGATTTAGAAATCCAGTTCCACGGCTTCAAAGTTGTATGACCTTGAAATTTTTATTTCACATTGTAGCCACCTATTTTCTCTTTATTAAAATAGGATATTAGTACCGTTAAGATTGTTGTAAGCATTAGCAATAACTTTGTAGAGCACCTGCCATATTAGAGACACTCCAAAATATTATGATATGGAACATGTGTAATAATTTAGCCATTAATAATACTTATGCAAATTCTCAGAGATGTGAGAGAGAGAGAATATTGGACCAGAATAGATGGATAAACATTGAAAACAACTGAAGCAGCACTTAGAAATGACAGATTCAAATTGCTAGAGGGATCTTAGAAGTTAACTGGTCCCATCAACTCATCTTTATTGTTCACTGGTCCAACCAATTCAATGCAGAAACAAGGCTCAGATAAATTGACTTGTACAGACTACTAAATCCAATGGGAGCAGGGATCAGATTGACCATACATGTGGCTCTGCTTGGGTAGCTGGTGTCAAGTGATGTGGTGGTTCCCAAACCTGGCAGAGTATTAGGACATCTTGTGAGCTTTAAAGAAAGCAGGCTTTCAAGAGAGTCTGATTCAGGAGGCTTGGGGTGAGGCCCAAAAATATGTTTTTCAGTGAGCTCCTGGCCTGTAGATCCACCCACTGATGTATCATTAGGAGCATGGAGCTGGGAACTTTGGTCACAGTCCTTCTAGCCTGCTGTGTGGCTTGATAAAGCCAACCTTTTCATTTTTAGTAATCTCATCTGTCTTGGTATTGGTTGAGATTCTAGTCACCGCCCTCTCTCATCACTCCATTACATCACTTCAGCTCAAGCTGAACTGAAGTTTGGATAGGATCTGGCTTGGAGGTAAGGGGAAGGCTAACAAGAGTGGTAGAAGGAAGGTAAAGCTGTGGGAGGAGCCTGTCTACCAGGACGTTTCCTGTTGGGCACAAGAGGGATTCCTGGTCATGTGGCTAAAAGAGGACTTCAGTATGTGTTCAGTATGGGGTTGGAATGGGCATTAGGCATCATTTTATAGAGGAACCACTTCCCAAACTCTGTTAGGTGGAACATGAAGCCTTTGAGATGCTCTGTTAATAAGTTTGGGAGATGCTATTTACTGTATCACAGTTCAGGAGATTTATAATGCATATTGAGAACTCTGAGGAACCTGATTAATGTTCCTTGTCTGAAATATTTAAAATGTATTTGATCACAGAACACTTAAAAAAACACCTATTAACTAACATTGCACGGAACACATTTGGGGAAACCCTGTTTAGACAAAACAAGGAGTCATTGTAAGTTCTGGACTCAGCTTTAGAGAACTGGGGATGTGATCATTAGAAAGAACACTTACAAGGAGCAGGGAATGAACTGGGATTTCTCGGCTTAGAGAAGAGAAGCCTTATGCAATACATTTTAGTTATGTGAACTGGTATAATGAGGGATGTGATTGATTGTTCTTCATTTTCACTGAGCATCAAGCCAGAAGAAATGAGCTTAATAGTTAGGCCTAGAGATTTAGGAGGGAGAAAACGGAAATCTTTCTGATAAGGGATATAAACTAGAATAGTTAATCTAGGGAAAAATGTAATTTCCAGATTCTCATCTATTTCATGTAATAAAATCAGGAGTATCATCTAGATAAAAACTCAAGCACCCAGTATTCTCTTTTTTGTCTTTTCTATTCAGGGGTCTGTGCACTTACACCGAAGCCACAGAGCACCCCAGCAGTCTAATAAAAAATCCAGCAGCTTACAGGACTGTAGATTGGAAAAGAATCCAATATCTGTCCCAAGTTTCCACCAAAGTAGGAGTATTTTCTGCAACACCCTTACCCCGTGGCCTCAGGGTATGCTGGGGACAACTCTAGTGCGTAGGAAATCATTACTTTTCTGGGCAGCTCATTTCATTATGGATGGCTTAAACTATTAGGAAGCTCTGTCTTACCATAAACCAAAATGTGTTTCATTGCTTCTTATACATTTTAGATCTTGTTATTTGTGTTATTGTTTCACAGACATACTTGTGATAGCTTTTCCTCTTGGATGACTGAAAACAAATATCTTACCTGCCCTAATCCTTCTCTAAGACAAATCATTTAAGTCCTTTAGCCATCTCTAGAACCTTCACCACTCATCCAGGGAATATGGGTTGACCATCATGAAGCATAGCTGGGTTACCACCTTTTTGAGTCTGGGCAGAGTCTTACTGCAGAGAAGCCATGTGTGCCGTGCCAGGCAACTTCCTGAGATGAGCATTCGGACCAGTCCAGCATGTCTGGAGGGCATTCTATTCTAACAAAGAATTGCATTTGGTCAATTTGCCTTTGGTCAATTTACAAATTGCATTTGGTCAATTTACAAGAGGTCCTAAAACAAACCCTACTCAAATGTAAACAAAACCTTGGTGAGCACCAGTTTGGCAGGACAGTGGGCTCTTAGGAAAGGACACCATCCTAAGGGAGCTATGAGTTAGCAAGTTATTGAAGTTTCTCTAAGTTATTGAATGCAACAACCAAAGCTGCTTTGTCAACCATATTAATGGTGTGAAATGTGGAGCTACAAGAGATGGTGTAACAGCTTTCCATAGCGCAGCTTTATTGTGGCAGTTACACCATCATTTCTGGGAGCAGGAGAGGTTTCAAGGGGCAGTCTATCTGGGACAGCATGTGAGGCATTCCTGAGGGAGTGGGCAGGGGTGACTCAGTGACTTGAAAAAATGCTGCTCATGACTACTCCTGGCGTCATTGTTCCTCAGACCTCCCCAGCCTGGAAATTTGAGCCAGATTTTGCTCATCTGTTCAATTATTTCTATTCCAACAAAGAATTGCATTAGTTAGATTTTGCTATTCAGCAATCATGGCATGAGTTAACAAAAATACTTTTTTCACATTAACTCTTACCAAGATCTTCCTCATATTGCAGGCAACTCTGCATTAAATGCAGGTTTTTACATTTGTCCCTGCTACATTTTTTTACTGATATGAATTTAATGATATTTTAAAAATAGTTTTTAATAAAGTACTAGGTTTTCCTCCTATCCTGAAGTCATCTTCATTTTTGATAAACATGTCTTCCCATTCTTCTTTATAGCTTTGAAATGTGCCCATCAGAAAAGGATCAGGGAGAGAGAGTTTGTGGTATGCTATTAGAGGCTTTTCTTGACTAATATGCCAGCCCTTTAATCTATTCTTTTAATTAAAATCTCCATCCAGCTATTTATTCACAGAGTACTTCTATTTTCAAGCATTTGTTGTGTTTCTCCTTCTTGTTCACAGGGAAATCAGGGACTATTGGAATGATTTACCAAAATCAAGATACATTATGTGATACTTTGATTTTTTTTTTCTTTCTGTTTGATATTCATAGGAATTTGGACTTGATGGGAAACCAAATGTATATTTTACCAGACAAAGCCATTGCTGTCTCTTGGTAATATAGGTCTTGCCCTCCCAGGCCCAGGCATGCCAAACAGATCATTGTGTAGCAAACAACAGTTGCCTTTCAGAGCACCCAGTTCAAACTCGATAAATAATTTACAAGTCCTTATTTAGCTTACTTACCTTTTCAGCCTTGTCTTTGAGTTCATCTGGTGTTCAGCTTCCCTTAATAGGCCGTGCTTTCTAAACTTCTGGCTATTGACACCTTGCTTCTGCTTCCTGGACACTTTTCATTTTGTTTGATTAGCTCTTACTCATACTTCAGCTTAGATGTAACTTCCTCAAGGAAGCCAACCGTGACCCCCCAAGGCTGGATTAGGTGTCCTTCCCACATTCTCCTTCCATCCAGGGCTTACCTCTGTGGTAGCGCCTGTCACTCAGGTGTCCTTGCTTATGAGCTCCTTCTCCCAGTTGCCTTTTAACTCCCTGAGAGCAGGGACTGTGTCTGGTGCATTGCAGGTTCTCAATAATTCAGTTAAAAACCACAAGCCACAGTCTCAGGCACTAAGACATATTACAGTATTCTGAAAGTCAAGGTTCTTTGTCAATATTTAGAGTATGGCTTTGAGTCAGTCATTATCTTCTTAGGCTTCAGTTTATCTGTGAAATGAAGATGATTTCTAAGGCTTTAGGGCTCATCAATGGTCGGCAAACTCATTAGTCAACAGAGCCAAATAGCAACAGTACAATGATTGAAATTTCTTTTGAGAGCCAAACTTTTTAAAACTTGAACTTCTTCTAACACCACTTCTTTAAAATAGACTCGCTCAGGCAATGGTATTTTGTGGAAGAGCCACACTCACGGGGCCAAAGAGCCTCATGAGCTGCAGTTTGCCAACCACAGCTCAAGGCTAATGCCAAGAACATTCTATTGGAAACAGTAGCCCTAATTTAGATCCGCAGAGAATCTTGGGAAAGACATTTAACCCATTCACTTCTCTTAGTCTCAGTTTCCTTACTAGATAGACGCTACATTCTGAGCAGTGGATACATGTGAAGTCGGAGATAGGCAGAGAGCTGTTGAGCAAGCCACTTGGTGCCTCAGTTTCCTTTTTTACAAATTCCTCATTACTCGGTTGTATCCTGGTGAGGACTAAATGAACTAACTCCAGTAACAAGGGGAGAGGATACAAATATATTGGGTATCAATTCTATGTTAAGTCCATTCATAATGTCATAGCACTTTATCCTCCCAAGAATTTAAATGATTGTCTTTAGACATTTCCATTTTTATAGAAGGAGGAAACAGTTCAAGGTCATACTGTTTGCAAATGGCAGAACTGGCTTCCCAAGGTGACTCCAGAGCCCATGCCTGCCTCCTTTCTGTCTCTGTTGGCTTCTCCTTTGTTCAGCACCTGGCACTGGACCTGGCATGAAGGCTTGCTCCACCTTTCCAGGTCTAAGTTTGGCTTTAGGACCTGCTCCAGCCCTGGGAAGGTCTGCAGATGGAACAAAGTCTGGCGGAAGCCTGTGGGAGGGGCCGGCTTGGCTGGCTGAGGCCTTCTCATGATGTCTCCCCGGAGTGGAGCAGGGGAGCAGGCACAGAGGCATCCAGGCAGCATGCAAGGTTTATAAAAAGCCATCAGGAGCACCGTCTTGGGACTGCAGTCATTTATTCGCACTTTTCCCTTATAAAATGTTACTGACTGTTTTACACGAAGGGCAGTTTATCCTGAATGGGATGTACAGGCATTCAATTCACCTCTATTTTTTGCCAACTCTGCTTTTCCTCCCTTGCTTCTGAAGTTATATATGGTTCTGAGAGAGGAAGCCATTTTCTATCTGGGGGGTGGGGGAGTGTGGAAGGGCTGATGGCTTTTAAGAGAAAGCTTCCATCATAGAAAAGAACATTTGGTTGGTGAGATAATGCCTTTGTTTTTAAAAATGGAATCCTGCTTCAGCGGTGTGACAGTCTTCTAGCACTGACCCCATTTCCGGTCAGAGGCTGAGAACTGTTCAGAGGTGATCCATATCAGTACCCCGTGAAGGCAAAATGGAGGGTAGATAGGATCAGCTCCATTTTTCAAGTGGGAAAATTGAAGCTTAAAGAGGTTAAATCACTTGTTTAAGATCAGAATGGAAGGCTGCTGGGGCAAACTGGGGTTAATGGAGAGACAGAGAGAGTGAGCACCTCTGAACTAGATGCTCCGCTTCTCACAGCCCTCCCTCCCCGAGGTGTCTTGAGCTTCTCCCCAGTTTGTGACACCAGCATTGTTGTGCTTGACATGCACACGAGGAGACTGAGGCTCTGTGACATTAGCTATTGGTTGAAAGTCACACGCTTGGATATTGCAAAGCAGGTCTGGAGCCTGCACCTTGAGTTCAGCCCCTCCAGCAGCCTTCATTAGTACCCGCCACTCGCCTGCCCACTTTCAAAGAGAATCTAAATATAATGGATGGCTGCTGCACAATGCCAGGGTATTTTAATTTATAGAAAAGAATAATGGGGTTCAGGTGAATGCCCTCTTCTGTATATTCTCTTCGGAATGAGGCTTAGCTTTATTGTCCTTTCACTTCCCGTTAGTTCTAGCTAAAGTGATTCCATAATGACATATAAACCCAAACATGAGTAATTGATGGCAGCCTCAGGAGCTGGAGCAGGATAAAACCAGACTGACTAGAATCTCCAGGGTGAAGAATTAACATTTATTGGTTTAGTGAAATAAATTTATGTCCCAATAAAGCTAGTTACGGACTAGACAGTGATTTAATGATGTGCTTTCTGTAAAAAGAGCAAATATGAACTCTGGGCCTGGGTTAGATAGTAATTGATATGCCACCTTACTAAGCTGCTTTTTCAGATATGTTCAGAAAAAGTCTATGAAACTTTCTTAATCCATGGAATTTGTGTTTAACCCATTCTGTCAATAGGGTTGAAAGTTGAAAGGATACTAGATCAGCATCTCTAAATCATGAACAGTACATTTGTTAATTACTCCCACAAGATCAGAACTCTAAGCTCTCCTGGAAGCTTGAAGAATGAAGATCAGGACAAATGCCACCATGAAAAGAAAGATAAGAAATACTGAATATAGATCTGCATGGCACTCTTTAACCCTCGGCTTCTTGCTCTGAGTCTATAGGAGGATGAGGAGGAGGGCAGAAAGAAAAAGGTCCTTCTTTGCCGTGGAGTGGAGGGCAGAGAAGGACATCCTGACTATTATCCTTCAGCCGTTAGCTCACATCTGCCATTATAAGCCAGGTGTAACCCTGCCTCCCACTGCTGTCTTTGCTTCTCATTAAGACAACTGAGAAATTGATTTTCTTTGATAATGAAATTCTCAGGGCAAAAACCTCAGCCATCTTAAGTCTTTGCTTGTGTATCTGATATCTCACCTATCAAGAAATGCATAGGCTCTACTTTCAAAATATCTCTGCATCTGCCCACAACTCACCATCATCACTGCTGCTTTCTTAGTTCAGCCACTATCTTCTCTTTGCCTGGGTAACTACCAACGCATCCTAACTGGTCTTCCTGCTTCTATTCTGGATTCTCTCTCCCAACACTCACATATATATTTACAAACTGTTCCTTCTCTCTTTCCCTCTCTGTAAGATTAATGTTATTGTAAATGAAGAGTTAAATTTTGGTAGACATTTTCATAAATGAAGAATCCTTGTCATATGAAAAATCTTTGCCATATGAGTAATCATTCTTTTATGACATGTTGCATGCATATTTTATTAAATATACATATTAAAGAACAAGCTCTAAATTTAAAAAGTCTAATAAGTGAGATGAAAAACTCATGAGAAGAATTCATCAGTATATTTGAACTGGCAGAAGAAAGAATTAAGCAATTTAAAGAGATTGATCGAGTTTATGCAATCTGAGGAAAAGAGAGAATAGAAATGAAGAAAAATAAACAGAGATGCAGAAAAATGTGGGAAACCATTAAGCACACAGACATACACATAATGGAAATACTAGGAAAAGAAAAGAGAGAAAGAGGAAGGAGCAGAAACAATATTCAAGTAAATAATGCCTGGAAACTTTCTAAATTTATTATTCTTAAAAACATTAATCTATGCATACAGAAAGCTCAATAAACTCTAAGTAGGATACATTCAAAGAGATTCATAAACAGACACATAGCAGTAAAAAAAAAAGCCCTAAAACAATTACTAATGTAAAATATAAAAAATATATATTTTTAATTTTGTATTTTTCATTTTTATTGAATTTACTAGGGTGTCATTGGTTAGTAAAATTATATAGGTTTCAGGTGTACAATTTTATAATACATTATCTGTATATTGTACTGTGTGTTTACCATTCCAAGTCAAGTCTCCTTTCATCACTATTTATCCCCCATACCCTTTTCCTCAGGTAGTCATCATACTGTTATCTGTGTCTACAAGTTTTTTGTTGCTTAATCTCTTCACTTTTTTTACCCAGCTCTCCACCCGCCTCTAACAGCTGTTAGTCTGTTCTTTATGAGTCTGTTTCTATTTTGTTAGTATATTTTGTCCATTATATTCCACATATGAGTGAAATAATATGGTACTTAGCTTTCTCTGATTGGATTATTTTATTTAGCATAATGCTCTCCAGGTCTATCCATCATAGACCTAGAAAGCATTATGCCATCACAAAAGGTAATATTTCCTTCTTTTTTATGGCCAAGTAATATTCCATTGTGTGAATGTACCACAGCTTTTTTATTCACTCATCCATGGAGTGAATAAAATCTTGGCTATTGTAAATAACACTGCAATGAGCATAGGGGTGCATATATTCTTTTGAGTTAGTGTTTCGGGGTTCTTTGGATAATTTCCAGAAGTGAAATTGCTGGGTCATGTGTTTCTGATATATTGCCTTGAGCAAGGGAAATAAACAAATAAAAAAACAAACAAACAAAAAAGGAACTACATTAAACTAAACTGCACATCAAAGGAAGCCATCAACAAAATAAAAAGACAACCCACTGAATGTGAGAACATATTTGCCAATAATACATCAGACAAAAGGTTACTATCCAAAATTAAAAACAAAAAACAAAAAACAAAACTTATGCAACTCAACACCACCAAAAAAAAAATCCCACAAAAAATCAACAACAAAAAAACAAAAAAACAAACAAACAAAAACAAAACAAAACAATCCAATTAAAAAATGGGCAAAGGACCTGAATAGACACTTCTCCTTAAAGGACATACAGATGGCCAATAGACATATATAAAGATGCTCAACATCACTAACCATCAGAGAAATACAAATTAAAACCACAATGAGATGTCACCTCACACCTGTCAGAATGGCTATCCTAATGTATATAAAGAGCTAGGTGGCGTCAGGACTGAATGGGCGACTGGTCACCATGAAGTGCATGGAGCACCTCTTGGTCCCTCTCTCCCCCAGCCCCCCAGCTGCTCCCCATGAGGGGAGGGCTGGTGGTGGGGCGGGACTGGGGACTATTGAGTGGCTGTGGTAGCCTGCTTAGCTGGGTGGCCATGAGCTTAGTGGAGCAGTCACCCAAGCAACAGTGAGTTTCTCAGAGCAGTTGAGGGGTGGGGGGAGCCTCAAGGAGCAATCGAGGGACTTCGAGCGTCATGGAACATCCTGGAGCTCGGAGCTTCATGTAGAGTCGCAGGGCAGCAGAGGCCATAGGACGGAGGCCTCTAGTCACCAATAAATCAACAAACACGTCCTGATAAGGATGTGGAGAAAAGAAACCCTCCTGAAATCTGTTCTTAATGTAGTAAAAGGCAGACTTGCCTCCTCTCTGCTCCAAACTGTAAGTGGCTGCCCATATTACACCGAGTAAAGCAAAAGTCATTTCCATGGCTCCCAAAGGCCTACACAGCCTGCCTCTTTCCCACCCACCCACTCTTTGACCTCATCCCCTACCACCAACCACATCCCTGGCTCTTACTGCAACAGCCTCTCTGGCTTTGCTGTTTCTGGAAGGCAGCGGGCACGTTTCCGCTTTGGTTCTTCTGCTTGCATCACTCTCTTCCCGGGTATCCCTTACCAACTTCATGTTTTTGCTCACTCTCCCTTCTCAGTTGAAGTCCTCTATGACTACGCTATTTAACATTGTAATCCTTCAAAGCCCCTCAAATACTTCTGCCCAAATAATTCTATTTCTGCTTTTTATAGAGCACTTACTACCTTTTGATATGCTAATTATGTTTTTGTTTATTTTCTGGCTCTTCATTTGAATGTAAACTCTGCAAAGGGCTGGATTCTGCTTGTTTCTTTACTGGTGTAGCCCAAAAGCCCAGGACAGTACCTGGGGTGTTTTGTAATTATTCTGGGAAGTAAGATATATTGAATTGGATTGGAGCTATATTCTCTATGTCTATGAAGTTTAGAGATTTTGTGCAAAAGAGTTTCAATTAAATGCAGAGAATTTTTATTTGAGTAATTATTGTTCAGTTTTGCATTATTGAATCATATTAGAAATTTTGAAATTTGAAACTAAATGGAACAGCGTTAGGAAAACCACGCTTTCTTGTAATGCCACCATTGACACTGACAAAGTATTTGAGTGCCCACTGTGTGCAGAGCAGTGGAAAAAAGCCTCGTTAAATATGTGGCACACACACATCTGTGCCAGATGTCCCAGTTATTTCTCATAACATAATTTTATGTTTCCAGCACTTCTACAAAAGGGTGTCAGATTCATGCATTTAAATGAACTTCGTGAGGAGTGGCTAGTGAGTGTAAAATGCGGTCAACAGCAAAGAAAGCAAACTGGTTCAGGCGGAAACATTCTGCAGCACTTGGGGTGCGTTTTTTTTTTTTTTTTTTTTTTTAATTATACTTTATCAGGCAAAAGTAGACCGTAGTTGTCATCCTAATTCACATTTGTATGGCACTGTGCAGCCTACAAAGCACTTGCTTATAATAGATCATCTCAAGTGTATAGTCTCTGGGAAAAGCTTGCCAAAGCCATTGTCTCTCCCAGCAGAGTCAGGATGTGGATTCCTGTTCTGCAGCCCCGGAGGCAAATGCTCCGCGCGGCTTGGATGAGGAGCCCCCAGAAGGAAGGAGCCCACAGTGCAAGGCAGGCAGCCAGGCAGCCACACACCTGGTGCTGCAGTGAGAGCACAGACTTCACCACCATGCCGCCTGCTTTGAAATGCAGGTTTGCTTCTAGCTTACTGTGACTCTTGGTGCCTCGGTTTGACCATCTGTAGAATGGGGCCAGTAATAGTAGCTCCTATAGGGCTCCTATGAGAATTAAGTAAGTTTATAAATGGAGGGTGCTTAACAGCAATTCCTGGCACGTGGGGAGCCTCCCATGCATGTCCGCTGTTAGTATTAAGAAACGGTAAAAAGACCTGCTTGTCTCTCATTTCTTCTTCAGTGTTTTTGGTCAGAGTGCTGGAGAATTTCTCCTCAGAGCTACTCTATTAGGTATATGATTTTTTTAAAAAATATATATTTTATTGATTTTTTTACAGAGAAGAAGAAAGAGGGATAGAGAGTTAGAAACATCAATGAGAGAGAATCATCGATCAGCTGTCTCTTGCACACACCCTACTGGGGATGTGCCCGCAGCCAATGTACAAGCCCTTGACCGGAATCGAACCTGGGACTTTTCAGTCCGCAGGCAATGCACTATCCTTTGAGCCAAACCTGTTTCGGCAGGCATATGATTTTAACATTGTTAAGGAACAGAACCTTCTGGGAATCAGGTGAAAAGTGTGGACCCTTTCTCCAGAACAATGGGCATATTCACATGTACACGAAATTCTACCCGCGATTTCATGGAATTTATAAATTCCTGAAGTCCAGATTCAGAATCTCCAGGTTAGGGTAGTGGTGTTTCCAGAGGCTCAGATTAAATTGTCTCTGGTTCGACCAGCACATTCAGTTCCTTATGCCTGTGACCACGCTAGTGTGAGTTGCTTGACCTGTCCCATCTAGAACATGCAGCATTGAAAGGGCAGACTGGCGTATCTCTCCCCACAGAGATATGTGAGGACCAACTTGAAGCAGATAGAGGAGACACAGACAATGGAACAGAGATGAGATTTCCTAGTGTAATCACTCTCCTGGGGCACCTCTCCTCCCTGCCTTCAATCCAGGGTAAGCCTGACACTCTCTCCCCTTCTGCCTCCTCCCAAGCTCAGTCATTTCTCTCTCGGGGCAGCCAGATACTGAGAAACCCCCAGAGAGAGAGAGAGACATCCTAGTGAGAACGAAGAAGGTCTGAGCAGATCTGAGGAGGCACTAGAGAGTGATCTGACAAAGGCAGTTACACCATGGAGGCAGAGCTGTATAATTGGATGCCAATATATGTATTTCAAAACACAATCTCCAGGTATCCCAACTTCCCAGGGAGATGAAAAAGAATCTTTCAGTATGAAAGCTTGTTACATCTCAAAGAAACCACCTGGTGCTTCCCAAGGCCAGAGCAAGGTTGTAGAATGACAAGAACTGCATGACACGGGATGACTTGGGCACCTTCTTCCATACCGCTGGAGGGGTCTTCAGAATTCTGTTGTGTGTCCCTCCCTCTCCCACCGCTTCCAAGGGTGGGCAGGGTGCTCTAATGGTCAGAATTTGGCTTGTGGAGGTAGCAGCCCTGTGGTTTGGCTCCAGATCTGCTCCGTGGAGGAAAATGCTGATTCTCCATATTTTATCTGCTGCTAGAAGAGGATAATACAAGGTTTCTTTTTTTTCTTCTCTTGGGGACTCGGGGTGAAGATTAATTAGATGCCACCTATGAAGTGTTTTAAACTCTGGAAGAATAAGGTGCTAAGCATTATTTCTAACGTTAGCTTCTTTAACCCATTTCATGAAATAGGGATCGCCACCCATTAATTGGAGTCCCAGTAGAAGCCACCTATTCTCCATAGCAAAATGGCTCATAGGGTGGTAGTGGTAATGGGGGCTTGATGATAGAAACAGTCATCAATTCAATCTACTCATTTCTGAAGGAAAACCTTTTTTATGAACTTTGGTGTTGGCTGAGCAAATCCGAAGTAGTGAGAGCAGATGTGGCCTGGGCCAGAGCAGCAGGGCCCCACTGAGACTTCCTGTCCTAGTGGGGAGGTGAAAGGGAAGGGGCATCATGACTGGACCTGGCAGCCAGAGACCCGGAGATAGGAGATTCCACCTCTCTTTCTTCTACAAAGAAGAGCAGCAGACAGAACACCTTGACCAGGAAAAGTCAACTCTCTCCTTCTTGTCCAGGCAACTGTAACTCATAGTATTGCAGTGTGTGGTGAGGCCATGTGAGAATGGTCTTAGCATGAGATCCTCCTCAAAGGATCTCCCACACTTCCAGAGTGAGGCATAATCACATATGCTGTGAACAGAGGACCAAGTCTTGAATCAAGAATATTTCTTTCATTTATTCACTTACATATTTACTGGGCATCTACTATTAGTCATAGTTCTAAGTACCAGGGATATAGCTATGATCAACATAGTCAAGGTCCCTGTTCCCAAGGAACTTGCATTCTAGCAGCAGAGATAGTCAGTCAGCCAGTGAAACAAATCCTCATAATATTTGTGTCCACCAGAATGTAAGCTCTACAAGGTCAGGGTTTCCTTTTAAAATCTGTTTTGTTTATTGCTATATTCATAGCAACTAGGTTTGGCCCTGATAGGTAGATTTTAGGTGCTCAATAAAAATCTGCTGAATAAAATGAAAAAGATAGTTTCAGGTAGTGGTAAGTACAATGAAGGACATGAATTGGTATACCGGTGGGAGGTAAAGATGGAGAAGTAAGTAAGAGTTGGAAGATGTAAGGTCTTTCAGGCTTCGGTAAGAATTTGGATCTGAACAATGGATTTTTAAGCACAGGGAATATGCAATTTTCTTTACATTTTCAGAAGACCACTGGATCGCTGGAGGAGAAAGATAGTAAGGGGGAGAAACTGGAGTCCGGAAAAATAATTAGGAGCTGATTTGGTGATCCAGATCAGAGGTAGGGATGCCTTGCTTGGGCAGATAGTCATGCATGTGGTGGGAAGTGGTCAGGTTCCAGAGGCATTTTGGAGGTAGAACCAGTGGCATTTGTTGATGTACCCTTTGAAAGGATTCCTCTCATCTGATTCACTGACATGTCTATCACTTTGTTTGTTTGCTTGTTTATTTATTTATTTATTTATTTTAAATATTTTTATTGATTTTTTACAGAGAGGAAGGGAGAGAGAGAGAGCTACAAACGTCGATGAGAGAGAAACATCGACCAGCTGCCTCCTGCACACCCCCTACTGGGGATGTGCCCGCAACCAACGTACATGCCCCTGACCGGAATCGAACCTGGGACCTTTCAGTCCGCAGACCGACTCTCTACCACTGAGCCAAACCGGTTTCGGCTATTTATTTTTTTGTAAGAAAAGTAAGTTCTACTCTCTTAGAAAATTTCAATTATACAATACAGTGTTATCAACTATAGTCACCATGTTTTACATTAGATCCTCAGACCTTATTCATCTTATAGCTGAAAGTTTGTACTGTCTACCAATCTCTTCCTATTTCCCCCACCATCAGTACCTGGCAACCACTTTTCTACTGTTTCTCTGAGTTTGACTTTTTTTTCCTTCTTCTTCTTATTAGACTCCATATATAAGTGATACCATATGATATTTGTCTTCCTGTGTCTGGTTTATTTCACTTAGCATAATACTTTCCTGGTTTATTCATGTTGTTGCAAATGACAGGATTTCCTTCTGTCTTATGGCTGAATTGTATACACACACACACACACACACACACACACACACACACACACACATACACACACACACACACATATTTATATCTCATTTTTTAAATCTATTTGCCTATTGATAGACATTAAGGTTGTTTCCATATCTTGCCTATTATGAATAATCCTGTTTTGAACTAGGGAGTATGGATGCTACTTCCAGATTCTGTTTTCATTTCCTTTGGATATATATTCAAAAGTGGGATTGTTATATCATAAGGTAGATAGTTTTTATTTTTTGAAAAACCACCATACCATTATTTTTTCTCACTCAAGTGTATATTTTATTGATCTTAAAGAGAGAAGAAGTGGGAAGGTGGGAAGAGAGCGAGAGCGAGAGCGAGAGAGGCGGGGAGAGAGAGAGAGAAAAAGAGAGAGAGAGAGAGAGAGAGAGAGAGAGAGAGAGAGAGAGAGAGAGAGAGAGAGACATCAATGTGAGAGAGAAACATTTACTGGTTGCCTCCCTGCATGCACCCTGCATGTGATTAAACCCACAACCTAGGTATGTGCCCTGACTGAGAATCTAACCTGCAACCTTTTGGTGTACGGGACAATGCTCCAATCAACTAAGCCAGTCAGCCTTAGCAACCATACTGCTTTATATAGTGGCTGTACCAATTTACTTTCCACCAACAGTATACAAGGGTTACCTTTTCTCCACTTATCTCTTGTTGTATTGATAATCGCCATTCTAACAGGTGTGAGGTGATATCTGCTATCTCATTGTGGTTTTGATTTTTACATTTCTAAATGATTAGTGATGTTGAGCATTTTTTATCATGTACCATTGGCCATTTGTATGTCATCTTGGGGAAAATGTCTGTTCAGTTCCTCTGTCCATTTTTAAAAAAAATCTTTATTGTTGAAAATATTACATTTGTCCACTTTCCTCCCCCATTGACCCCTTCTAGCCTGTCTTTCTTCCCCACCCTGTCCCCCACCCCAGGCCTTCACCACGCTATTGTCTGTGTCCCTGGGTTATGCATATATACATACAAATAGTTTGATATCTTCTCACTCACTCCAGCCTTCCCTCTGAGATTTGTCAGTCTGTTCCAGGCTGCTATGTCTCTGGATCTATTTTGTTCATCAGTTTATTTTATTCATTAGATTCCACATATGAATGAGATCATGTGATACTTGACTTTCTCTTACTGGCTCATTTCACTTGGTATAATAATCTCCAGGGCCCTCCATGCTGTCTCAAAGGTTAAGAGATACTTTGGTTTTACTACTGCTTAGTATTCCATGGTGTAAATGAACCACAGCTTTTTTTTTACCCACTCATCTACTGATGGGCTCTTGGGCTGTTTCCAGATCTTAGCTATTGTAAATTGTGCTGCTATGAACATAGGGATGCATATATTCTTTCTGATTGGTGTTTCAGGTTTCTTAGGATATATTCCTAGAAGCGAGATCACTGGGCCAAATGGCATTTTTCATAGTTAATTTTTTGAGGAAATTCCATACTGTTTTCCATAATGGCTGTTCCAGTTTTTAATTGGCTTTGGTTTGTTTTTGTTATTGAGTAGTATGAGTTCTTTATATATTTTGGATACTAACCCTTACTAGATATGTGACTTAAAAATATTTTATTTTATTCTGTAGGTTGAGTTTTCATTTTGTTGATGGTTTCCTTTGCTGTGCAGAAGATTTTTAGTTTGATGTAGTTTCACTTGTTGGTTATTATTTCTGTTGCCTTTGTTTTTGTCAAATCCAAAAAAATCAATGTCAAGACTGATGTCAAGGAGACTACATCCTATAGTTTCATTCAACTCTTTAATCTATTTTGAGTTGACTTTTGTGTATGTTGTAAGGGGTCCAATTTCATTCTTTGACTGCTCAGTTTTTCAAAACTGTATATTAAAGAAACTATACTTTCTTCATTGTATATTCTTGGCTCATTTGCCATCAATTTATTGACTATACATATATGAGTTTCTTTCTGGGCTTTCTATTTGGCATATATGCCTACTTATATGCCAATATATACTCTGCTGATTACTATAGGTTTGTAATATAGTTTGAAATCAGGAGGTGTGATGCCTCTTGCTTTGTTCTTCTTTCTCAAAATTGCTTTGGTTATTTGGGGTCTTCTGTGGTTCTATACAAATTTTAAATGTGTGTGTGTGTGTGTTTTTAATTTCTGTTAAAAATGCCATTAAAATTTTGATAGGGATTGTCTCAAATCTGTAGATTGCTTTGGATAATAATGGATATTTTAGCAATATTAATTATTTCAATCAATAAGCATGACATATATTTTCATTTATTTGTAAATTCTTCAATTTATTTTATCAATGTCTTATAGTTTATTGTCAAAATCTTTCACTTCCTTGGTTAAATTTATTATTAGGTATTTTATTATATTTGCTATAATTATTAGTGGAATTGATTTCTAATTTCTTTTTCTGATAGTTTATTATTATTGTAAAGAAATGCAACTAATTTTTATATGTTAATTTTGTATTTTGCAACTTTAATAAATTTGTTCATTAGTTCTAATAGTTATTTTGCTAGAATCTTTAGAGTCTTCTATATATAATACCATGTCATTAGCAAATAGAGACAATTTTACTTATTTTTCAGATTGAATGCCTTTTATTTATTTTTATTTTTTTATTTTATTTTTTATTTTATTTATTTATTTTTTTATATTTAATATATTTTATTGATTTTTTTTGCCCCCCTTCCTCCCTCCCTCCCACACATCACCTCCCTCCCCAGAGTTTTGTGTCCATTGGTTGTACTTATATGCATGTATAAAAGTCCTTCTGTTGATCTGTTATCTCCCCCAGATCTTCCTCCCCTCCCCGCTGTAATTTGACAGTCTACTTGTTGATATACTGTCTCTATATCTTTTGGTTCATCAGTTTATAATGCTCTTTGTTATCCACAAATGATTGAGGTCATGTGGTGTTTCTCTTTCATTGATTGGCTTATTTCACTCAGCATGATGTTCTCCAATTCCATCCAGGTTGCTGCAAATGATGAGAATTCCTTCTTTTTTATGGCAGCATAGTATTCCATTGTGTAGATGTACCATAGTTTTTGGATCCAATCATCTGCTGACGGGCACCTAGGCTGTTTCCAAATTCTGGCTATTGTAGATTGTGCTGCTATGAACATAGGGGTGCATATATCCTTTCTGATTGGTGTTTCTAGTTTCTTGGGATATATTCCTAGAAGTGGGATTACTGGGTCAAATGGGAGTTCCATTTTCAGTTTTTTGAGGAAACTCCACACTCTTCTCCACAGTGGCTGCACCAGTCTGCATTCCCACCAGCAGTGCACGAGGGTTCCTTTTTCTCCACAACCTCGCCAACACTTGTCGTTTGTTGATTTGTTGATGTTGGCCATTCTGACAGGTGTGAGATGGTACCGCATTGTTGTTTTGATTTGCATCTCTCGGACAATTAGTGACTTTGAGCATGTTTTCATGTGCCTTTTGGCCTTCCTTCTGTTTTCTTTTGAAAATGTTCTATTTAGGTCCATTGCCCATTTTTTAATTGGATTATTTATCTTCCTATTATTTAGTTGTATAAGCTGTTTGTAGATGTTGGAGATTAAACCTTTATCAGTGGTATCATTTGCAAATATGTTCTCCCACACTGTGGGCTTTCTAGTTGTTTTGTTGATGGTTTCTTTTCCTGTAAAAAAGCTTTTTATTTTGATGTAGTCCCATTTGTTTATTTTCTCTTTAGCTTCCATTGCCCTAGGGGTAGTATCAGTGAAGAAGTTCTTTTGGCATAGGTCTGAGATTTTGCTGCCTGTGGATGCTTCTAGTATTTTTATGGTTTCCTGTCTGATGTTTAAGTCCTGTATCCATTTTGAGTTTATTTTTGTGAATGGTGTAAGTTGGTGATCTAGTTTCATTCTTTTGCATGTGTCTGTCCAATTTTCCCAACACCATTTATTGAAGAAACTGTCTTGACTCCATTGTATATTCGTGCCTCCTTTGTCAAATATTAATTGAGCATAGTGATTTGGGTTGATATCTGGGTTCTCAATTCGATTCCATTGATCTATATGTCTGTTCTTGTGCCAGTACCAGGCTGTTTTGAGAACAGTGGCTTTGTAATAAGTTGGAAGTCTGGTATTGAGATCCCTCCTACTTTACTCTTCTTTCTCAGGATTGCTGTGGCTATTCGGGGTCTTTTATTGTTCCAAATGAACTTTTGGAGAGTTCTTTCTAGGTTGGTGAAATATGTCCTTGGTATTTTAATGGGGAGTGCATTGAACCTATAGATTGCTTTAGGAAGTATGGACATTTTGATGATGTTGATCCTACCAATCCATAAACATGGTATGTTCTTCCATCTCCTTCCATCTTCCTCTATCTCTTTTTTCAGTGTCATGTAGTTTTCCGCATATAGGTCCTTTACTTCCTTAGTTAAATTTATTCCTAGGTATCTTAATTTTTTTGGTGCGATGGCAAATGGAATTGCTTTTTTAGTCTCTGTTTCTGCAGTTTCTCTGTTGGTGTATAGAAAAACCATGGATTTCTAGGCATTAATTTTGTATCCTGCTACATTGCCAAATTCATTTATTAAGTTAATTAGTTTTTTAATGGAGTCTTTTGGGTTTTTTTATGTATAATATCATGTCATCTGCAAATAAGGATAACTTTACTTCTTCTTTTCCAATTTGGATGCCTTTTATTTCCTCCTCTTGTCTAATTGCGATGGCTAGTACTTCCAGTACTATGTCAAACAGGAGTGGCGAGAGTGGGCATCCCTGTCTTGTTCCTGTTCTTAGAGGGAATGGTTTTAGTTTTTGCCCACTGAGTATAATGTTGGCTGTGGGTTTATCATATATAGCTTTTATTATGTTGAGGTATGATCCTTGTACTCCCACCTTGTTAAGAGTTTTTATCAGAAAAGGGTGTTGGATTTTATCGAATGCTTTTTCTGCATCAATTGATATGACTATATGATTTTTATCTTTCAATTTGTTTATGTGATGTATCACGTTTATTGATTTGTGGATATTGTACCATCCTTGCATTCCTGGAATAAATCCTACTTGGTCGTGGTGTATGATCTTTGTGATGTTCTTCTGGAGTCGATTTGCTAGAATTTTGTTGAGGATTTTGGCATCTATGTTCATGAGGGATATTGGCCTGTAATTCTCTTTCATTGATTATCTTTATCTGGTTTTGGTATTAGGGTGATGCTGGCTTCATAGAAGGAATTTGGAAGTGTTCCTTCCTCTTGGATTTTTTGGAATAGTCTGAGGAGTATAGTTTTTAGTTCTTCCTTGAATGTTTGGTAAAACTCTCCTGTGAAGCCATCTGGCCCTGGGCTTTTGTTTGCTGGAAGCTTTTTGATGACTGTTTCAATTTCTTCCCAAGTCACTGGTTTATTGAGATTTTTCGATTCTTCCTGATTGAGTTTTGGAAGATTATATTTTTCTAGGAATATGTCCATTTCCTCCAGGTTGTTCAGTTTGTTGGAGTAGAGTTGTTCATAGTATTTTGTAACAATCCGTTGTATTTCGGTGGGGTCTGTTGTTATTTCACCTCTTTCATTTCTGATTTTGTTTATTTGGGTCCTCTTTCTTTGTTTCTTGGTTAGTCTGGCTAGAGATCCATCTATCTTGTTTATCCTTTCAAAGAACCAGCTCTTGGTTTTATTGATCTTATGTATTGTTTCTTTGGTCTCTATTTCGTTTATCTGTGCTCTGATTTTTGTTATTTCCTTCCTTCTACTTACACTGGGCTTTTCTTGTTGCTCTTTTTCTAACTCTTTGAGTTGTAGAGTTAGATCATTTGTTACACTTTTTTCTAGTTTTTTGCAATAGGCTTGTAAGGATATGAACTTCCCTCTCAAAACTGCTTTTGCTGTGTCCCATAGATTTTGGATTGTTGTGTTTTCATTGTCATTTGTTTCCAGGATGTTTTTAATTTCTTCCTTGATTTCTCTGGGAACCCAGTCCTTGTTTAATAGCATGCTGTTTAGTCTCCATGTGTTTGATTTCTTTGGATTATTTTTATTGTAGTTAATTTCCAGTTTTATGCCATTATGGTCTGAGAAGATGCTTGATATGATTTCTATCTTCTTGAATTTGAAGAGACTTTGCCTATGTCCCAATATGTGGTCTATCTTTGAGAATGTCCCATGTGCATTTGAGAAGAATGTATATTCTGTGGCTTTGGGGTGGAATGTTCTGAAGATGTCAATTAATTCCATCTGGTCTAGTGAATCATTTAGGATTGATATTTCTTTGGTGATTTTTTGTTTAGATGATTTGTCGAAGGGTGACAGTGGGGTATTAAAATCTCCTACTATGATTGTATTGCTCTTAATCTCTCCCTTAATGTCCTCCAGCAGTTTTTTTTTAATGTATTTGGGTGCTCCCATATTGGGTGCATATATATTTACCAGGGTTATTTCTTCTTGTTTGATTGCTCCCTTTAGTATTATGAAGTGGCCTTCATTGTCTCTTGTTATGTCCTTCACTATGAGATCTAATTTGTCAGATATAAGTATTGCTACCCCAGCTTTCTTTTCATTTCCATTTGCCTGGTAAACCTTTTTCCATCCCTTCACCCTCAGTCTGTGTGCATCTCTTTTTCTGAGGTGGGTTTCTTGTAGACAACAGATGTATGGGTCTTGTTTTCTTATCCAATCTGTTACCCTATGTCTTTTGATTGGAGCATTTAAACCATTTACATTTAATGTTATTAATGATAGGTACTCATTTGATGCCATTTTTATTCTAAACCCCTGTGTTCCTTCTTCGCTTCCTATTTCTTTATTTTTACAGTAGACCCTTTAGCATTTCTTGCATTGCTGGTTTGGTGGAGATAAATTCCTTTAGTCTTTTTTTGTCTGTGAAGCTCCTGATTTCCCCTTCAATTTTGATTGATAGTCTTGCTGGGTACAGTATTCTTGGATTCAGACCCTTTCTTTGCATGACTTTGTATATTTCATCCCATTCCCTTCTGGCCTGATAAGTTTCTGTTGAGAAATCAGTTGTTAGTCTGATGGGGGTTCCTTTATATGTAACTTTCTGTCTCTCTCTGTCTGCTTTTAGGATTCTAACTTTGTCATTGGTGTTTGCCAATTTAATTATAATATGTCTTGGCGTCGGTCTTCTGGGATCCATTTTGCTTGGGACTCTGCGAGCATCTTGGATTTGTGTGGGTTTTTTCTTCTCTATCTCAGGAAAATTTTCTGTCATTATTTCTTGAAATACGTTTTCCATATCTACCTTGGTTTTCTTTCCTTCCGGAACCCCTATTATTCGAATATTGTTTTGTTTTGCATTGTCCCAAAGCTCCCGTAGGCTCTCCTCCTGCTTTTTAATTTTTTTTTCTAGAAGCTGCTCTAATTGGGTATTTTTTTCCATCTTGTCTTCTAGCTCACTGATGCGATCCTCTGCTTCTTCTAGTCTGCTCTTGATGCTTTCTATTGAGTTCTTCATAGTAGCAATGTCATTTTTCATTTCATCTTGAGTCATCTTCTTTTCCTCTTGGGTTTTTTTCATTTCCTCTTGGGTCTTACTCATATTGTCAAATTTGTCTTCCATTCTTTTTAGCCATCTTAAGGTCGTTACTCTGAATTCTTGCTCTGGTAGGTTGCTTACCTCTATATCGTTTACTTCCTTTTCTGGTGAAGCCTGCTTTTCTTTCATATGCGGGCTGTTTTTTGGTCTCCCCATGATCTAGGATGTCTGGTTGTGTAGTTCTCTCTCTCCTGCTTTGATTTAAAGGCACAAAATACAACACAACCAGGTACAACACACAAGGCACTGAATAGAAATGTGTTTGCGATATTAATAACCACCAATAAGGGTGACTAGAACCCAGCTAACAAAAACATACAATCAAACAAAAAGCATAGGCAAATCAATCTTATAAAAGAAAAGCATACAACTTCACTAAAGTTAACATTCAACATACAACTTCAAAGAGTTAGAGAGAAAGACTGTTTTGTTTTTTTTGTTTTGTTTTGTTTTTAGGACAACTGCGAGAGAGGTGTGAATGGGTTTGGAGCAGGTAGTTGGAAATTAGGTATATACAAGTAGGGTGAAATTTTAGGAGGGGGTAGACAGAAGGAATGGGGGAAATCTAGAGCAGGAAAGGGTTAAGATAAACAGGGTATCAAAGGAAAAGATTGGAAAGAGGGTGAAGGCATAAAGGTAGGGTTGAGATAGAATAAAGCGTTGGAGAAAGAAGGATAGATAAAGACTGTAGAACAGTAATCCTGAAATTAAAAAAAAAATATATATATATATAAAATCAAATGAAATAAAAATAATAAAAATAAACAAAAGAAAATAAGATGAAAAAGGTAAATTAGTAGTAGTAATAATGTTGATTACATATACAATGTAATATTGAATAATTATCAAGATAAAATCAAGTGAGGAAAAAGAAAAAAAATAGTTTCTTGAGTAAACGTTGCAAATAATGAAAACAAAAATTTAAAAATTTAAAAAAATAATAATAAAATTTAAAAAATTTAATTAAAATTTGCAGTAATGAAGGTCATTCGCTTCCTCTATTGTTATGATCCAGTCCTGATTTTTAGGCAGGTTTTGCTTTGTTTTTATTACACTAGAGTCAATTTGTGAATTAGCCTCTGGGGGCAGTGTTTCTAGGTTGACTTCCAGACTCTAGAGCACACATGTCAAACACAAGGCCCGTGGGCCAAATCCGGCCCGCCAGGCCTTGCAATGTGGCCCGCACTGCGCTGTCATCACTGCACTCCGCTGCGTTCCATCACAATGACACGCGGTGACATAGGAGGCTTGTGATCTCGCCGGCCGTACTTGCTATCTATTATGCATGCGCATAGATAACAAGTCACGCGAGATTCAGGAGGCGTGACCTATAGTCCGGCATCCGATGTGGTTGTGCGGGTGGCAGAGCAGAGGAGAGAGTGAGTGTGCGGGCATAAAAAATACACAGCAGAAGCTGCCAGTTCCTGGCATAAAGTGCAGGCATAAAAATCGCAACAGAATCTGCTATCTGTACCCAGCCAGGCATTTATTGACTGACTTTTTTTTTCTCCACTCCATCTGCCAAATCAAGCTATCCCTGTGCAGTTTTCAACTTTTTCCTTCTAACGCAGATTTCCAATAAACTACATCTTTTACTGCCAATACTGATCCCAAAATGTCCAGGAAAAGAAAAGTTGACGGCGAAGGCAGACAATTAAATGGGAAAATGAATACATGTTTGTGCTTAGAGAGGGCAAACCAGTGTGTATATTGTGTTATGAGACAGTGTCGGTGATGAAAGAGTACAATATACATCGTCATTTTGACACCAAACATAATGTTAAGTATGGCAAATATACTTTGGAAGAAAAGCATAAAATTGTTAAAGAACTAAAAGGCAAACTACAATCACAGCAGCAAATGTTTACAAAGGCTACAGCAAAAAATGATGCTGCAGTGAAAGCAAGCTTTATAGTGGCTGAAGAAATTGCCCGTACTTCAAGGTGTTTTTCAGAGGGTGCCTTTTTGAAGCAATGCATGCTAAAAGTGTGTGAGCAAGTATGCCCAGACCAGATACAGAGTTTTCAAAATGTCAGTTTGTCAAGAAACACCATTGCAGATAGAGTTCAAGAACTCTCAGGAAATCTATCATCACAGCTGGCCGAACAGGCATGCAGTTATCTTGCTTTTTCACTTGCTATCTATGAAAGCACAGACAACACTGATACAGCGCAGCTGTCCATCTTTATACGTGCTACGAAGACAGACCTCTCTGTCACTGAGGAACTTTTGGATGTAGCTGCCATGCATGGGACGATGACTGGTAGAGATATATTTGAGGCTGTGGAGAAATCTATAAATAATTTTAAATTACCCTGGGAAAAGTTGGTGGGGCTAACTACCGATGGTGCACCTTCAATGTGCGGAGAAAAGAAAGGCTTGGTTGGACTAATGAAGGAAAGAATGCAAAAAAGTCACTGCCACACACCCTTGATTACTTATCATTGCATTATCCACCAAGAGGCTATGTGTGGAAAAGTTCTGGACATGAATGACATAATGACCACAGTCATTAAAACTATTAACTTTATACGGGCACGTGGCCTGAATCATCGCCAGTTCCAGCAGTTTTTACAGGAGGTGGGTGCAGAGCATGGAGACGTGCCATACCACACAGAAGTAGGATGGTTGAGCAAGAGCGCAGTCCTCAAAAGATTTTTTGAGCTCAGAGAACAAATTGCTCTTTTCATGGAAAGTAAAGGAAAGCCCTTGCCTGAACTGTCGGATCCCGCCTGGCTATGTGATTTTGCTATGATGTGTGACATATGTGAGCATCTCGCCCAACTGAATCTGAAGCTGCAGGGACGCAAACAAGTCATCACGAAGATGTCTGACATGATCACAGCATTCCAGCGTAAACTTCAACTATGGAAGTCCCCAACTGGAACAGGACAATCTTGCCCACTTTCCCGTTTGTTTGAGTATCTCAACCACTATTTCTGGTACTTTTCCTTGCAGTCGGCTGGCTACCAAAGTTAGCTGTTTACTAAGTGAATTTGAGCGGTGCTTCTCTGACTTTAGAACACAGCACTCAGGCTTTGACATCTTTGCCAATCCTTTTACAGTTGATGTCAACAATGTGTCCCATCACCTTCAGATGGAGATAATCGAGCTTCAGTCTGACAGTGGTCTGAAATCAAGGTTTCAGGATGTTGAAATTGAGGACTTCTACCCTCTACTGCCCCCTGACTCAATGCCAGAGCTCCGACTTCATGCTGCCTGTATTCTATCCATGTTCGGGAGCACCTATCTTTGTGAACAGATGTTTTCAATAATGAATCTGAACAAAAACAAGCACAGATCACGCATTACCGATGACAACCTCCATGCTGTTTTGCGGGTTGCTACAGCCCAAGAAATAAAACCGAACATTGACTCATTGATCCGGGGAAAACGGTGTCAGACATCTAGCCAGAAAACAAAACAATGAGCATTTTAGGTCCATTCCAATATTACTGTTTTGCTTGATACCAATATTACTGTTTTGCTTGATAGCATGTGAGTTGGTTAACAGCACTGTTAAGGAAAAGATTGTTCCACTCATTTTAAATTCACATTTCTGGTTAACATTGTCAGTTTATGACTGTTCAGTAAACCATTCGGCCCGCGATTTAGGCTGGATTTTAGATTTTGGCCCCTTCTCTGATTGAGTTCGACACCCCTGCTCTAGAGCCTCTCCAGCTTTTTTTTTTTTTTTTTTTTTTTTTTGTCCTCTCTGAAGCTGGAACTACAGAGGGGGGGAGGGGGCAGGTCCAAGTAACTGGAATCTCCCGCAACTCTCCGATATCCCTCTGAGCCGGATCCAAATGTGTTGCTCTTTAGATATCTCCCCTGTTAGGAGCCCCGTCCACTTTCAAGGGTGACAACAGCCCAACAGTGGGGGCTTCTACTTGTAATCACCGCCCTTGTCCTCCAGCTTCCGCAAGCGCGCTCTGTTCACGCAGGCTTTTTGCTTTCGCCGCGAGCACTCTCCACCCTCTCCCTGCGAAATCTGACCTTTTAGCTGAGCAGTGGGGCAATCCTGTGAGGGCAGGTGTTCGCGCCACCTGGGATCCGCGTTCTGGGGGTCACAGATGCTTGGTGGTCACTGCGGCTGTGGATATTCAGGCCTCTGACAGGATCCTATCTTCCTCTCAAAATGGCGAGGATTCCCTGTCCAAGCCGGTAGTTAGCTCCGGGCAGGGACACAGCCCTCGTGGGTGCTTCCCTGTGAGGGGCACCTCTGTCAGCAGCCCCCCAGCAGTTTCTTCTGGTGTTCACTGTCTCCCAGCTTGCCGATAAACACTCACAGCACAAGACCTTCAGTTGCTCTCTCTTTCTACTTCGGGAGAGGGCTCAGAATCCGCCCATCTATTCTTCCGCCATCTTACCTCCTGAATGCCTTTTATATATATTTTTTGCCAACTTGCTTTGGATAGGACTTCTAGTACAATGTTGAATAAAAGTAGTGAAAATGGACATTCTTGTCTTATTCTTGATCTTAGAGAAAAGCTTTCAGCTTTTCAAGGTTGAGTATAATGTTAGTTGAAGGTTTCTCATATATGGCCTTTATTATATTGAGGTACCTTTCCTTTATACTTAGTTTGTTAAGTTATTACCACTGAATTTCTAATTTTGTTAAATAATTTTTCTTCATCCTTTCACAATGTATACATATATTAAATCATCACATTATACATATTATTTGTATCCTTCATTTTATTAATGTAGTGTATTATATTAATTGACTCACAGATGTTGAAACATTCTTGCACTCTGGAATAAATTCCACTTAATCATGGTCTATAATTCTTTTAAGCTCTGTTGAATTCATTTTGCTAGTATATTGTTGTCCTGCTTTGGTTTTCTTATCTGGGTAATGGAGGTTTTGTAAAATGATTTTGGAAATGTTCCTTCCTTTTCTATTTTTTTTGGAATAGTTTAGGAAAGATAGGAATTAATTCTTGAAATGTTTGTTAGAATTTACCATTTGGATCTGGACTTTTCTTTGTTGGGAGGTTTTCAGTTACTGATTCAATCTCCTTACAAGTAATTGGTCTATTCAGATTTTCTATTTCTTCATGATTCTGTTTTGGCAACTTGTATGTTTTGAGGAATTTATCTATTCTTTGAGGTTGTCCAGTTTATTTGATTCATGGTAGTTTCTTTTGAGATTCCTTATGACTGTACTAGAGGCCTGGTGCATGAAAATCATGCAGTGTGTGTGGGGGGATCCTCAACATGACCTGTGCCCTCTTGCAGTCCCAGACCCCTTGCTCCTTACTGCCTGCTCGCAGCGGAGGCAGGAGAGCTCCAGCCACTGCCACTGCATTCGCCAGCTGTGAGCCCGGCTTCTGGCTGAGTGGCGCTCCCCCTGTGGGAGTGCACTGACCACCAGGGGGCAGCTCCTGTTTTGAGTGTCTAGCCCCTGGTGGTCAGTGCGCATCATAGGGAGCAGTCATTCTGCCATTTGGTCGATTTGCATATTAGGGTGCATGAAATTCATGCAAGGGACTTGGCCCTCGAAGCCCTGGCTTTGTCTGGAAGACCGTCCGGAAACTCATTCGGTTGTCTGGTCTAATTAGCATGTATGCTTTCATTATTATAGATTTGTGTGGTATCAGTTGTACTGTCTCCTCTTTCAATTTAATTTTATTCATTAAATCCACTTTCTTTTTTCTTGGTAATTAAAGAAAATGTTTATCTATTTTGCTTATATTTCCAAAAACCAGCTCTTAGTTTCATTCATTTTTTTTCCTTAGAAATTTTTATATTTAAAGGATCTTAGAGATATATAAATCAAAAGGTTTAACTTTCTCTGCTTTTTAAAAGACAAGGAATATTTTCTTTAAGTGGAAACTTATAAAAAGCCCAATATGTAAGAAATTTAATTGTTCTCTTAATCCCAGGCCCAGGTCTTCTATATTGGCCTGCCCTTTGTCATGCCTTCCTGATGTGTGCACACAGGCAACAACTACGTTTCATTCCAACCCACTGAGGGATTGGTATCAGAAATTGCTCAGGTATAGATTCACTCATTTGACTTAATATTTCATTACCTATAAAATAGGAGCTAAGCATAGTAGGACATTATTAAGCCCCACACTTGGATGGGTGGAGGAAAAGAGGCTAGATCCTGAGGGTGGGAAATGGAACAAGTTCTAGGGAAAAGCCTTAGCTGGAGGCGAGGGCCTTGGATGGCAATCTTGCTGATGCCTGTTGGATTTGAATTGCATCGTCATTTTTGCTTGGTAGCTTTGCCTCCCTCATCATATTCAGGACACTTTTTACCTAACTTCCTGTTGGTTTTGGTAAATTTTGCTGAGACATTACATCTTCCTTCCTCTGTTCCTGGGCAATATTTTATGTTGCTGTTAGTGGCAGATCCCCCCAGAAAGGCCTGGACTCTTTCCAGGTGAGACATTCATAGGGCCAGCTAGACCCCTCCACTCTGCTACCCTCTTACCCTTCAGCTATTGAGATAATCCAGGGTACCAATGGCAAGAACAAATAATCATTCTTTTCCATGGTTCACTGTAAACCTCCAGGGACATCTCAGGCCCTGCCAGATAACTTTATGAGTAGGAGACAGTTCTCCGGGAAACGATTGCCAACCAGGTGGTCGCCTCATACTCCTGTGACACATTCCGTGAGAGCTGATGAAAGCTACAGGTATTTCCCTCAATGTCTGCATGTCCACCCAAATTATGTACTATTTTAAAGATGTGATTGAACCCTTATATCCCATCTCTAGAACCTCCAGGGATACATGGAAGCCAGGTTAAAAATCCCTGAAGGAAGTTGGTCCTTAGAGGTCATCACTGTCTTAGAGGCAGCCACTGGTGATTGCTGTTGACAGCCTATCAAAATCTCACAAACCAAACTGACATTGACCACAAAATAAATAAACAAATAAATAAATAAATAAATAAATAAATACATAAATAAATAAAATATTATAAAATAAAGAAAGAAACAATTAAAAATGGAAAAGTCATTTACTTCTTCCTCAAACTTCAGATTCCTTAACCAGAAAATGGGAATAATAATAACACCCCCTAGTTAGCTAAAGGGTTATTGTGAGCATCAAATTATTTTTAAAGTGTTGTAAATTACTGAAGAATCAAGCATCCAAATGCTTCTGGGCTTGGCTGGGGACTAGGCAAATTACATAAATCTGTTGATTAAGGCCAGAAGTAAACTAATAGAGGGTAGTGAGGCCTGTGGCACATTGAGACATCCATTCTATAAAATTCAAATTTTATGCAACCATCTAGAGCCTGACAAAATATCTGTGGGCTAGATTTGACTTTAGCCACAAGTTTTAGATTTCTGAAAAATGTAAGGTAGGGCAATTTACCAGCTGTTGTGTAGGAAGTCCAGATGGGATAACCAAGGCCTACTAGTATTTTTATGTTTCCAGTATAGTGATGATTTAGTGTAGTTTGAATGGGCTTCTTCTTCAAATATCTCCCTACTGGACTTCCAGAAACTAAAATCCTAATAACTGGGGTATGGGAAGTTGGGGAGGGGAGGAACAGTGATGATTAAGGGATTAATGGTTCTTATTAAGATGTAAATATGTTATCTGTTATGGAAAACCTATTGATTCTGTTTTGGCTATTAACATTTAAGCATTTTAAGTGTTAATAGTAGCAAAAAACTTGGTAAACTATAATTATACCTTTTAGCATTAATATTGCTATTTGACTACCTACTATGTATAGCTAAATACATAGATAAATACAAGTTGACCTTGTCTTCAGGGGTGTTTGACTATAAGGGCCAAGGTGATGCCTTTTTGTTCACCATTGGATATCCTGCACCTCACAGTACCAGTGGCATAGAGGGAACTTAATAAACAGATGGGAGACAGGCATCACCACAACCCCTGGCATGCATGACAAATGCTTAAAGTAAGGTGTAGCCAAACTATGAATGAGTTTATTAATTTAGCTCTGGAAGGGAGAAGAGATTGGGGAGATGGACACGGATGAAGGGAGAGTGAGGAGTTAGGGGTTGATGAAGAAAGAGAAGATCTGTTGGGTTTGGGAAGCTTGGGTGGTAGAATCCCCAGGGGAGGAGGATGTCAGTGAGCAGGGGGAGCTGGGAGAGAGCTGGAACAGAGAAAACCAACTAGGTCAAAGAGAGTGTTAGGATAGCTTTGGGGCCTGGTGGGGCTGATGGCAGCCAGCTGAGAAGTGTCTGCCAGGTGGGCACAGAGGTGGGCTGCTAGCAGGCTCCTAGCCTAGGAGAGCTTCCCAAGGGTTCCTTCTAGACAAGCAAAGAGCCAGAGAGGCCAGGAGACCCAGGCGGTACTGGACTCTGATGCCTATAGTGGGCCTCATGAAAACATTCCTGCGCATGAGTTACAGGCCTTTTCCTAATTCCACAGTTCTTTCATTCTTTCCCAGAACCAGATGAAAGGGGCTTTCTCACAATCTTTTCAAAGGCTAAGTGATAATTTTGATAATTGCAAGGTTTTATGTTGGTAGTTCACTTCTGATAACAGAGCTGCTAATTGCAGTTCTTATCAATGGCAGTTTAGGGCAAGATAGTTTGAAGTGAAAACAATGCTTTCATGTGTAACTTGGATTCTTTCCCTTGTTTGGCAACTTGACTTAGTTCAAGGTCAGAACATCCTGTTGGAGCCTGGATGCTAGGATTTAACTTGACTCATATTCATTGGCACCTTTAGTGGTTTTTCCTGGTTTCCACAATCTGACCTGCAACTTTTCAGCGTTGCCTTCTGCCATTCCAACATGCAGTACAACACTCAGAGTATTTGAAGTTACTGAACATGCCTGATGTTTTTATACCTGGAACTACTGAAGGATTCCACTTCTTCTTTAGTCTCCAAAAGCTTTGATTTGCTCATTTTAAAGATGGGGGAAATAATATCTAACTCATGAATTGCTGTAAAGAAATGTGTAGTTGAAAGAGTGTAGATTTTGGAGTCAGATGGAGGAAGGTTTTAATTTCTTCTCCCCCACTTACCACATTACTGTGTGGTCTTGGGTTATTTGTCTGTTTCCTCAACTGGTAAAATGCATATACTAGTAATCATACTGACCTTCATTAAGCACACAGAAGGCAAGCTTACATGGTAGAACCCGCCTTCCCTTCCTGCCTCATCCATAAGGCTCATCCTTAAAGTTTTAGCTTCTTTGCAGGCATATAATGAAGACTCATTGTGGAGTCTTATTCTTTCACCTTCCCTGGGCTTCCAGAACACACCTCCACTGGACAGTTCTACCTTTGTCTGCCTGCTCTTATATTATTACCCTTTGGTGCAAAATACCACTTCTCCCTCATCCCACTTTCCCAAAAGGTTGGCCTCAATTAGGTATTGGGAGAAAGCAATCTGATTAAATTGTTTCATATAAATGTGCTAATGAATGATTCATCATTAAGCTTTACAGGAATCATTTGCATTTTCTAACAGAATTCCTAATCAATGGCAGAATCACCCAGGTAGAATTTCTGGCTAAAGGGCACAGGAAAGTATAGAATTTCAAGCATTATAAAGGAGGCAATGGTGTTAAGGTTGGAAAAGTAGGATGGTGCTGAGATTGGTCAATTATGCTCCTTGCCTGAAGTGCCTTCACCTAAAGCTATCACTTGGCAGTGCATGAACCAAGATCACAGCTATTTGAGAGCTAAATCTAGAGGGAGATGCTATCTAATAGTATGTGCACCCAAATGCTGTTCCTTCAAAGATCTGAAGGATTAAGATCTGGCTCGCTGTTAAAATTATTGTTTAGAATTTACATGACCTATTTTATTTTCAGAGTTCTTTTTATTCATTAATTAGTTATTCATTTATTTAATGCAATTTTTAATTGTGTGCTTATTCCATCTTGCAAAGGTAGAATTATTCAGAAGAACATTTAAAAGAAATTAACAGCATGACAGGACTTATAATTGTGCTTTAATCTTAAATTAATATCCCTCCTGTTTTTCATGTTACCAGGACAATTATCCTGAAAGAAACCAGAAGCAGGAAATTATGTATTGCCCTATATATGGCATTCCCTCCCGGAGAGCACACCATTTATCATGGCTTTTTAATCTCCTCCATGTGCAATAGAAGATAAAACATTTCAACAATATTTCAGTGTTTGGAGAAGATTAAATCCCTGCAAAGATTTTGTGTTTGTTTCGCCCAGCTTCTGCATTGTATCTAATTGGGTCAGAGTTTGGGTGGATTTGGAAACACCTTCCGGAAGGTGGCTGTTTATTTGGAGTTTCTGGCCACCCTCTGAAAAAGTCACATAAGTAACCCTCGCAGGAAAAGCTGAAAGCATGCAGGTTTCACTCAATATTTTCTTCTCACAGCATTTCCTCTTTTTTCAGTGCTAGCAGAATGAATGTGCCTGGTGACATTCGCCGATTTAAGAGTAAAGAGGACAAAGCCAGCATTCAGATCCTCGTTCTGACCATGGATTTCCTTTTTTTTTCTTTTTCTTTTTCTATTTATTTATTTATTTATTTATTTATTTATTTATTTATTTTATCATTAGAAGTGCTGCCCTTGCCTTATCTGCCCTTAGGGGAGGCCTGAGAAAGATGCTTTTGGATCCTAGAGAACAGCCTATGGGAAACTGTATTAGTCAGGATTTTCCAGAGAAACTGAACCAATACAATAAGCCGATATGACCTACTTCTACATATTGGCTTACATGATTATTGGGCTGTTGAATCCAAAATCTGTAGGGCAGCCAGGAAATTCCGGTACGAGTTGATGTTGTAGTCTTGAGTCTGAAGATTGAAAACTCAGGCAGAATTTCTATGTTGTAGTCTAGAGGCAGAATTCCTTCTTTTTTGGGAAGCCTTAAGTCTTTGCTCTTAAGCCCTTCAATATATTGAACAAGGCCCACCCACATTGGAGAGTAATCTGCTTTACCTGAGTCAACTGATTGTAAATGTTACCTCTAAAAAATACCTTCCCAGTAACAGTTAGACTAGTGTTTGAGCCGATGACTAGGTACCATAGCCTAGTTAAGTTGACATGTAAAGTTGACCATCACAGAAACCAAGGGTCATGTTGACAGTGGAGTCTATAGTGTCTTCTTCACATGACAAACAGTGAACTCTAGAGCTGCCTCTCACCCTGACCATGCCTGGTGGGTTTGCCCAGTTGGCAGCTTCCTCTGTCCACCAGAGTCCCTGTTTTAGAGAAAAGCTAAGTGTGGTCCTTGAAGAATGGCCATGGTTTCTTTCTGTGCTCCTCCTTCTCCTCCTCTCCTGGGCATTACTTCCCCTCTTTCCTGTCCCAGGTCTCCTAATTCCCTCTCAGGAGCACAGGGACCTCTTCCACAATGGAATTTTTAAAAAGCAAACTATTTCATAAACATGTAATGTACATACAGAAAAATGCACATATCAAAAGACAACAGCTTGAAGGATATTCACCAAGTGAACCTTATTGTGTAATGGGCCTGAGAGCAAGAAGCAAAAGCCTCCCTCAAGTTGCCACCCCTGTCACTACTCCCCAGCTCCCAGGTTGCCTCTATCCTGACCTCCAGCACCACACGTTAGTTTTTCCTTTATGTACTGGGACAATCCAGTGTCTTCTTTCATCATAGCATAGATTTGTGTGGAAAAAGATCATGATGGGAAATACTTAGAGTGGCTCTGTCCTCTCCCTTCCACTATCCTTGCAATCACAAGCATGGCTGGTTCATTACACATGGGATATTGTGCCAGAGACCGTGGGCACACACGGCTGCCCAAGAGATGTTACAGAACAGCAACCTGGGGCCTCTGTGGGGAAACCAGGAAGGAGCCCAGCAATCTCAGAACTGACTTGAGCCCCTAAGTGGTCCTCTCCCTGGGACCTGTGAGGGCAGCACTTCTGATTTGTTCCTTGGAGAAATGGTACTTTTTTGAAATTTTCCTTCCTGGCAGAGCCCAGGGTGGAACATTCTGTCATTCAGGATCCACCTGTTCTCTGTGATTTTCTGATGGACTAATTGCTGATAAGCCCTGTGATTGATAAGAATTTATTGCACTACTCCTCTGATAAGGTGTTCATATCTTAATAATGCCATAAAGCACCAACCAGTTGTGCCTCAGTGTGAAAACCCATGGAGTTTATTTGCTCCCATCTTCTTCAGTGGCTTCTTTCCTCCTAGAGACCCTTAAATAGGATGTTACCCAAGGTTGTACCCTCACGCCCCTCTCTTTATATTACCTTGGCTCTCGATCATAGTTACCAGTTCCTGCCACTCCTCTAAGCACTCTTGGCATCTTCCCAGACCCCAGCCTGCGTTTCCACTGCCCACCGAACCATTTCCTCCTGGGACCCTGCCCATGCCTCAGACTCCTGCTCCTAAAAGGCCCCTTTCTCTCTCCTAACATTACCGTGCTAGTCTCCTTGCCCAGTTCTCCACTGCTCACTGATCCTCCTCATGTGCCTGTGACGCTTTTTCAGTTCCCTTGCCACCACCCTCATTCTTTCCCTTTTTACTTCTGTGTGGCTTATTTAAAATGCTGCCCTTCCTGCCTCATCACTCTCTATCCCTCTATTCCCTGGATCATCATCAGGTGTGTTTTGCAGTCAGACTTTGATAGCTGCTCAGTGCCTCTGGGACAAAGCCCCGCTCGTTGGTTGGGCATCCCAGTCTTCTGTGACCTGTGCTCAGAAACTCATCTCAGCAGAGACTCTGTGATTTCCCCAGGTGCCTTCAGCCACAGCTCAGCCCTTCCCACTCCTGTTGCTCTTGCTGCTGATGCTGATGTGGGACATACTACATTAGCACTGGATGGCTGGGCAGGATCATAGAGATCAAGCCCCCGATCTCCCAAGTTACCCAGGCACCTCCTGCACGCTGCACAGTCCCTTTCTAAGCCTTTCCCGAAGATCCCAGCAGAAAGTGATCTTTCCCTTCCTGAACTTCGCTGCACTTAGGATCTGTCTTGTGTCAGAATTAATTTAATATCTGAGTGTTTAACCTCAATGTGGTTGATAGAATAATGCCCCTCTCCCCTCCAATGATGTCCGTGTCCTAATCCCCTGGAACCTATGAATCTTTTATGTTCCAAGCTTGCTAATTAGATGACCTTAGATGAGGAAATGATCTGGGATTACCCACATGGATCCATGTCATCACAAGGCTGGCTAAAACTGGAAGGAGGAGGTAAGAAAAGAGTCAGTGTCTGAATGCGGTGAAGTGGGAAAGACTTGACGAGACATTGTTGGCTTTGAAGCTGGAGCAAGTGGCCACAAGCCAAGGAATGCAGGTGGCCTTTAGAAGTCAGAAAAGAATGTGTTTTTGTTTTATGTAAAAATAATATTTAAAATAAACACCACTGGAATATGTGCTACATTAACCCTGTGGCTTGCCAAACTCCTGCCACATTGAGGGTAAGGATTCCCCAATCGAGGTGCTACTCAGTGCCCCTTTAAAATGTTGTATATATATATCTAGAATGTGCTCATTTATATACATATACTCATTGTCTCACTTGCTGAATTTCTGGGCCAGGTCAGCTCTCATCCCTGTTACTTGGACGGCCTGGGAGTTACTGACAGCAGGTTCCAAGGCTGCTGGCCTTCCTCTCACTTGCCCTTTCCCTTCTCATTTAGATGGGAATGCTTCCTTTACCTAGTCACCAGGCTCAGGCAGGCGAGCAGAACTGGAACTGGTCATCACTTTCCTTCCTGGAAATCACCCTTCTCCCTTTTCTTCCCCTGGGGTTAGCTCCTGGCCTTCTTGCCCCACCTCTTGTGTGTTCCGCAGTGCTCCCTGCCTGTTGTGTGGAACAATGACATGTATCCTTCTGCTCAGACACATCTGAGCAGTGAGTGGGATTGGGGTCACAGACAGGGTTCTGCTACCAACCATCTGGGAGCTCTAAGCAGCTTCCCTCACCTCTATGGACTATTCATCCCTTAATTAAAAAGAGGGGCTTAAAGGAGATGGACCTAGAAATTGGGGCCACCAAGAATCCCCACTTAGAAGTTTTTAAGGACTCCTGTCACCTCCAGGAGGAAACCCACCCTCCTCACTATGACCCACAAAGCCTTTCAAGATCTGGTTCTTTACTTCGAGGGCTTTGTTCTCACTCTCCTCCTCAAACTTGGCAATAATGAATGACTGGAGGCTCCCAGAACATGCCACATTCTCTCTTATTCTCAGGACTTTGCTGATGATGCTCCTCAGTCTTCACCACATTTCCTATGTTCTTTTCTGCCCCCCTCTCTCCTTAATTCTTATTTTGGGGGCACAGCTAAAACTTCCCTCCCTGAAGTAATTTTTCTGACCCTGCCCCCTCAGATCTGATTAGGTGCTCCTTTCTTACAGGCCACTATCACACTGCTTTTATCCCTATTTTGGCATGAATCTAAGAGCCTTCTACTTGTCTGAGTCCAGTCTATCCCTAATAGTCCATAGGCATTTTAAAGGCAACACATGATTTGTTTGCTGTGAAATCCTCAATGTCCAGAGCTGTACTGACCACTTAGTCACTAGCCATAAACGGCAACTGAGTACTTGAAATGTGGCTGCTCTGAATTGAGATGTGCTGGAAGTGTCAAATACACACTGCATTTCAAGGACTTAAAACAAAAAATGCAAACTAATTTTATATTTTCATTAATAATTTTTATATTGATTGCTTGTTGGAATAAGTGTTGGAATGATAAGTTTTAGTCTTATACTTGGATAAGCAAAATATATTAATGATATTAATTGCACCTATTTCTTTTTACTCTTTTTAATGTGGTAACAAAAAAATTAAAGCACTTGTGGCTCACATCATATCTTTATTGGAGTGTGTTGGCCGAGAGTGCATTTGCCTGGCACATCTTCTGAACAAATGAACTGGTAGGTAGATGTGTAGTATATGGTATGTGGACCAGTTTCCCACCTCAGCCTCAGCTAATGTTGCTTTAGGTGACAGTCTTGCTCAAGGTATGACCACATGGCCCTTTCATGCTGAGAACCCTGTGCCGGGTAGCCTTGCTCTCAGTGATCTGTGGGCCTGGATCCTTAAGGGACAGAGTAATTTGGGATGGAGAACCCTGCCTTAAGCTCCTGGAGCCAGTCCTGCAAGGCACATTGTACATACTCTAGGAAGAAGTTATTAACTTGACATCCTGAATTGGGGACAGGACAGATACTCATTTTGAACAACTATAACAGTCTTTGATACCACTGGGGCATTCATTCTCGGTAACAGTTGCTGAAAACACTTTTACTGGAAATTTCTCATTTTGCTGTATCTTGATACTATAAACAAGCAAGAAATATTGATTGACTTGGGAATTTCCCAAGGCTCTATAACCCTGAAGAACAAAGAACCCATTTTTTAAAGAGTAACGAGCTTTCCTTTGTGTGTATAACTTGGACTTTTCTCCTCATCCTATACTTTGTGGACTGATTGTAAAACCAAGTTAGGAAGGGTGGTTCAATAGAACATGCTTATCACTGATTAGTCTTTGATCTTTAATTTTTTGAAGATTTACTCTTTGCTTGGAACAGACATCAGTGTAGTGAGAACACAGTTTCCTAAGATGCAAAAGCTTTAGTTGGGCACAGAAATTCTTGAGTCTGGCTGACATTTTGAAAGCCATTTTCTTAGACCACAACAGATAAAGGTTCTCATTTACATAGTGCTTTCATAATTTTCAAAGTCAGTCAGACACAGTATCTCATTTGATCTTTATGTTTATTTGGTATATTAAAAAATATTTTGTTGATAGTATTTCAGATGTCTCCCATCCTCCTCCTTTACCCCGCTCCACTCAGCCCCTACCAACCACCATAGGTCTTCACTACTCTGTTATTTGTGTCCATGGGCTATGCATATAACTTCTTTGGTTTATCTCTTCTTGTTCCCCCCACCCCCACATGAAGGTATGAGTCTGTTCCATGCCTCTATGCTTTGAGTTTTGTTGGTCAATTTGTTTTCTGCATTAGAGTCCACAAATAAGTGAGTTGATATGCTATTTGTCTTTCTCAGATTGGCTTATTTGACTTAGCATAATAGTCTCCAGGTTCATACAGGCTGTCCCAAAGGGTAAGAAATCTTTCTTTTTTATAGCTGCAATGTATTCCAGTGTGTTAATGTCTCACAGTTTTTTTTTTATCTACTCATCTACCAATGGGCACTTGTGCTCTTTTCAGATCTTGGCTATTGTAAATAGCACTTCTATGATCATAGAGGTGCATATATTCTTTCTGATTCTTATTTTTTTATTTTTTTTATTTTTAGGATATATTCCCAGAAGTGGGATTACTAGGTAAAATGGCAGCTACATTTTTAATTTTTTGAGGAAACTATACTCTTTTCCATAGTGGCTGCACCGATCTGCATTCCCACCATCAGTGAATTAGTGTTTCTTTTTCTCCACATCCTCAACACCTCAACAGCACTTGTCATTTGTTGATGGTAGCCATTGTGACAGATAGGAGGTGATACCTCATTGTTGTTTTCATTTGCATCTCTTTGATGATCAGTGACTTTGAGCATTTTTTAATATGTCTCATGGACATTGGTATGTCCTCTTTGGAGAAGTGTCTATTTAGGTCCTCTGCCCATTTTTTAATTGGATTGGTGGTCTTTCTTTTGTTTAGTTGTATGATTACTTTATATATATTTTGGAGATTAACCCTTTATCAGGTGTATCATTTGCAGATATGTTCTTCTATATAGTGGGTCCCTTTTCATTTTGATTGTGATTTCTTTTGCTGTAAAGAAGTTTTTTATTTTAATATAGTCTAATTTGTTGATTTTTTTTCTTTGTTTCTCTTGCCATAGGAGATAGATCTGCAAAAATTCTACTATGTGAGATGTCTGAGATTTTACTGCGTATGTTTTCTTCTAGGATTCTTATGGTTTCATAACTTTACATTTAAGTCTTTTACCCATTTTGAGTTTTTTCTTGTTTATGGTGTAAATTGGTGATCTAGTTTTATCTTTTTATGTGTCTGTCCAGTTTTCCCAACAACATTTGTTGAAGAGACTGTTTATACTCCATTGTATGTTCTTGCCTCCTTTGTAAAATATTGAGTGTGATGTTTTAGGTTGATCTCTGGGATCTCTGTTCTGTTCCACTGATCTATATGTCTATTCTTGTGCCAGGCTGTTTTGATTATATTGGCTTTTAGTATATTTTGAAATCTGGTATTCTGATCCCTCTAACTTTGTTCTTCTTTCTCAGGATTGCTGCAGCTCTTTGGGGTCTTTTATGGTCCCATATAAATTTTTGAAATATATGTTCAAGTTCTGTAAAGTATGCTGTTTGTATTTTAATGAGGATTGCATTCAATCTGTAGATTGCTTTGGGTAGTATAGACATTTTAATGAGGTTAATTCTTCCAATCCATGAACATGGTATATTCTTCCATTTGTTTGTATCTTCGATTTTTTTTCCAAATGTCCTATAGTTTTCTAAGTACATATCTTTTACCTCCTTAATTACATTTACTCCTAGGTATCTTATTTTTTGTTGTTACAATGGAAAATGGAATTATTAATTTTCTCTTTCTGAGAGTTCATTATTGGTGTATAAAAATTGCAGCAAATCCTGGATGTTAATGTTGTATCCTGCTATTTTGCCAAATTCATTTATTAAGTCTAGTAGTTTTCTGGTAGAGTCTTTAGAATTTTCTGTGTACAAAATCATGTCATCTGCAAATAACTACAGTTTTACTTCCTCCTTTCCAATTTAGATGCCTTTGATCTCTTCTTCTTGTGTGATTTCTATGGCTAGGACTTCCAGTATTATGTTGAATAAGAGTGGTGAAAGCAGACATCCTTGTATATTTCTATTCTTAAGGGAAATTGTGTTAGTTTTTGCCTACTGAGTAAGATGTTGGCTAAAGGTTTGTCATATATGATTTTTATTATGTTGAAGCATGATCCCTCTATTCCCACTTTGCTGAGAGTTTTTATCAAAAAAAGATGCTGGATTTTGTCAAATGTTTCCCCCTGCCCTGCATTTATTGATATGATCATGTGGTTTTAATCTTCAGTTTGTTTATGTGATGTATCACATTTATTGATTTACAAATATTGTACCAGTCTTGCATCCCTGGAATAAAACCCCCTTGATCAAGGTGTATGCTTTTTTAAAATATATTGCTGGATCTTATTTGCTAATATTTTGTTGAGGATTTTAGCTGTTCATCAGAGATATTGACTTGTAGTTTTCTTTCTTTGTAGTATTTTTATCTGGTTTTGGAATTATGAATGCTGGCTTTGTAAAAGGAGTTTGGAAGTGTTCCTTCCTCTTGGATTTTTTAAAATACTTTGAGGAGGATAAGTGTTAGTTCTTCTTTGAATGTTTGGTAAAATTTTCCCATAAATGCATTTGGTCCAGGACTTTTGTTTGCTGGGAGTTTTTAAATTACTTCTTCAATTTTATCAATTGTCATTGAACTGTTTGGGTTTTCTGGTTCTTACTGATTGACTTTTGGAAGAATGTATGTTTCTAGGAATTTGTCTATTTCACCCAGGTTGTCCAGTTATTCACCCAGGTATTCTTTTGTACCTTGTTTTCCACATTGCTGATTTGTTACTCTATTTTATCTAACATATTGTGTTATTCCTTTCAGTGTATTCTTCATTTCTGATCAGTCCTCTTTATGGTTTCTATGTCCTTTTACATGCTGGTGAACTTGTTGTAACCATTCATTTGAACTGTGTATCTGATTAATTAATTGCTTGTCTCAATTTCATTTAACTCTTAGATTTTCTATGACTCTCAGTCTTCATGAAGTGGTCTGTGGGATCCAGTGGTGCAATTTCTTTGATCACCTGAGCTGGGTACTCCAGTAATGTACCTTGTGTGGATTATGTGGGCACTCCTGTATAGTTGATTCTTGATTGCTATTGGCTCACTTGTGTGTGGAATCGACCCTTAGGCTGGTTGACCGTGAGGCTAAACCCTGACTATGGCATGCAAGCTGCTGTGCAGGTGCTGACCACATGAAGTGGAATTTTCCTCAGCAGAATCTCATGTCTCCAAGAATTCCCTTTGGATATGCTGCCTGTGTAGCTTATTGGATCTTACTGTGATGTTTCCTGAAACACACTGTCTGTGTTGGTTCTGGGAGGGACTCTGGTGCTGGGCAATGTAAGACGTTGCCTATGACTAGTACTTAGCAACCTGTTTGGAGGTATAAGCGGTTCACAATGTGTGGCTGTCTCTCTTGGGCCTCTGTTGGGAAGGACCAAGCTACACACAAAGGCTGGCTTTTACTAGCACCAAGCTTGGTGTCAGGTTAGCAAAAGTTCCAAGGTACCCTGATATCCATGTCTTCTTGCATCCGCTTGCTGGCTGCCTGTTAGTTTCAGTTGCTCAAAGAGCCTCTGGCAGTACTTGAGTTGCATGAGGTAGGCTCTCAGTGAGTCACCAGGTGGGGATGAGTGGTGTTCCACAGATTGATGTAGTTTCAAACTTGGTACCAATGCTGCATCTGAGGGTATACCAAGTATAGCTGCTACTCGTGGGTGCTTGTAATGGTATAGAATCTCAGGGATTTGCCAGCAGAGGTTATTAGGCTTAACTAGATCAAGATTTGGCTTTATGAAGGAAGGTGTTCTGCACTGGTCAGGTGTGTGAGGAAAATATGTCCTAAAAATACACTTTCAATCTGTCCCAGATTTTGTCGGGAGCCTGATCTCAGCAGAGCAGAGCTGCTGGGAGTCAGGATGATGGGGCTAGTGGATCTTTCATGAGGGGGAGCTTCCAGTCAGGCTTGGGAGAAGGTGGGGGAAATGGCTTCTGCCCCAGGGCCATGCAACTGTCTGTTCCAGAATCTGCCCAGTTCTTGGCAGAGTGTATCCACCAGGAGTCAGGATGTGAAGCAACTGGGAGGGCTACCAGATCTCCCATGAGAGAAAACGAAGGAAATGGCCCTTACCCAAAGCCACACAATTCAGTCACTGATACCCCCTGGGCCTGCCCAGATCTCTATACCCATGTAGAGGCAGAGGAGAAAGTTCTGCAGGGTGGTGTGAAAAGCAATGTAGAGGGTGGGGCTATTGCTTTCCCCCAGCCTGATGCCATATGTAGAGGAGTGCTCTACCTAGGAAAGATGACATCTGAGTGAGGGAATGGGACTCAGCACAGGGATACTCAAGGCTATCCTTTCATCTCTCTATCCCTAGAACCATAGACTCCAGTCTTTCCTTATGTGACAATAGTCCACTCTGCCCTCCCTCTGCCAGAGCCCAGGTAAGTGTCTGTGAATGAGAGTTTGTGAGTTACACCTGTAAGAGGATGCCTGTGAATCTAGGAGATTTGTGTCTATCTGGCAGACAGAATTCCTGTTGATATTCATAGCCAGATGTTATTTGTTCTCCTCTTTCTAGCTCTGGTGCTCTAGCTGGGGGCTCTGGTGCTCTAGGCTCCGGAGCCTGATGTAAATTGAGACCCCACCTGTCTTGGAAGAGGCCAATCCCTTTTTCTGTCTTTGTCCTTCCTACCAGATTCAATGTGGCTGCTTCTAAAACTCCTTGGTAATAAGACTCCTGATTAGTTAGACTTCTGTGGGTTATTCAGGTTGCTTACTCTATATTTTAGTTGTAATTTCACAAAAATGAGGAGGTGAGTGTAACACCCACTTACTCTGCTGCTATCTTGAATACCAATCCAACTTCAATTATATTTAAATGATCATAGATAAAGTTGAGTTATTTGCTACTTTTGTGATCATATTTGCATAAGTTTCCTGCACATATTTGGCTATTGTTTCATTTTATGATACACCAAAGAACTTGTATACATCTACGCATAACCCATGGTCACAGGATAGTGAAGGCCTAGGGAGGTGGGCAGGGGCAGGCTAGAAGGGGTCAATGGGGTGGGGGGGAAGGAAATGGGACATATGTAATACTTTCAACAATAAAGATTTTAAATCTTAAAAATAAGTAAATTCTGTTCTATTTAAATAGCAGTTTTAAATTTGTTTTATTGTGTTCTGATTGTTTTCTAAAACTCATAAGTTTAGTGATATGGCATGTAATTCTTGGAAATAGGTGTTACCACTATATTATTCTTCTGATGAAATAGGGGACACACAATAAGGGAAATGCAATATCAAATTGCGATATATATATATATATATATATATATATATATATATGTATATTGCAACTTTTCTTGCCTCTGAAAAGCTGGCTTTTTGAATTTTAAATCTTTAGAACAGTAATTGTACACCCAAAAGGTCTATAAAGACAAGACAGGTCATAAACATAAAGAAAAGAGACTAGGTGTGAATGATAGAGATGAGGCTGACTGGGGAGTAGGTAGGTGGTTTAAAAGGGCAGCTGCTTCCCAGGTCTAGCTCATTGATATGGGAATGTAGGTCTGTTGTTATCAGATTTTTTTTTTTTTTTTTTTTGTCTCCAAAGGAATTCCAAACAGAATTTTTTTGTGAAATCTCTTGATTTTTAAAAATGTAGGCTCAAATAAAACATTGTGTGATCGCTCTTGAAGGGGTAATTTTTACCATGATCCCTTAACTTGGTTCCATATAGCTCTGAAATAGTTTTTTTTTTCTTTTATATGATAAGCTTTGTAAGATAAAGGAAAAAGTTATCTATAATTTCACAGAGAATTTCTGTAACATTTAACAATAACATGTATGAAGAAATGTTAAATTTGAAATCCATTGACAGCAACCCACCTGGTTAGCTAATCTCCTGTCAGTGGGAAGAACAATATTATACAATTTCCCGTGCCAGTAATCTCAAGAATCTTCTGCTTCATAGCTAATAATGCTGCATGCTTCACCATAGCATTGTGAAATAAAAATATAATGTAAGCCACATATGTAATTAAATTTTTCTAGAAGCTACATTAAAAAAAAAAAAAAGACAGCTCTGGATCAATTGTTTGAGTGTCATCCCATGCACTTAGAGGTCACTGGTTAGATTCCTGGTAGGGGTATATACCTGAATTGTGGGCTCAATCCCCAGTAGGGGGCATGGGGGCAGCTGATCAACATTTCACTTCTACATTGATGTTTCTCTCTAAATAAATAAAGAAAGAAAGAAAGAAAGAAAAAGATAGGTGAAATTAATTCTAATAAAATATTTTATTTCAGTAAGTCTAAAATATTATAATTCTAACAAATTATCAACCTAAAAATTATTAATACATTTTTTTCTTTCATACTAACTTTTTGAAATCTGCTATGTATCTTATAACACATTTTGGTGTGAACAAGTCAAAGTCACACTTCAACTACTCAATAGACACACATGGCTAGTAGCTACCGTATTGGAAAGCTCAGGTTTGATATGCTCTGCTATACTTATATTCCTAATGTCACACAGGAATTTGGTAGATCCAATAGTTTTTCTCAGTATTTTGGCCTCTTTGCCCTTCTCACTCCAGAATTTTGACACCTAGCTTGAACTTGGCATTTGCAAGGTTTGAGAAGATTCATGCTGAGAAGTAATGGAAACAGAAAGATAAAAGATGTAACTAAATCTGAAAATGCTACAATAGTTACAGTGATCATATTTAGAATTTTCAGGTGACAACTTCTCACAGATGCAGAAAAGGTTTGCCTCTTTTTCACAATGAGAGATGTATGAGGCTAGCCATGTACAAGTAACTAAGGGAAAACAGGCCCAGCTGAGAACACTGATAGCTGGCAGAGCTTCTGCAATGGGGCAGGTAAGAATGAGGAAGAAGCCTCTTCACCTCTGGTTGAAGAAAACAACTCAACTGGATTTTGAGGGGGGACTGTTTGATTTACAACATCCAGTAGATGTGGAAAACTCAAGTATTGTGGTGGGGATGCAGTGAGGGTGTGGCTCAATGTAGTGGTCAGGAGAGAGCAAGAGAAATTTAGGGGCAACCTGTGTTGTTAGGTCTCTGGGAAGACTCTCTCTGGTGGGGTCAAGATAAGCCTGCAGTTTGGTAACTCCTGAGTCCCCCTGTTTCTGGTAGTGGCAGTCTCTCCAGCCACAGTGAAATCCATAAAGGAAATACTTCTGAGCCCTCTGTGTTTCATTAGTCCAAATTTTATCCTAAAAAAAACAGTATGTTACCATTCAACACTTTTTTGTCTTTGTTTTTTCAGCATTTGTTCAGAACTTTTCACTGTTTTTGTGCTCTTCACTAGCTTGGTTCTGCATCTTGACAGTGTTGATGATTTTGCTGAAGGTTTAAGAACAAAAGTATTTGGTAGAAAATTCTGTGTTTTGGGGTTTAAATCTGCTAAACCATAATGCGATGGCCAAGTCTAGGTAACTCTGGATATAGAATATGCCTAGAGAATTGGAATGTTGATTTGAAGTTGGGTCAGGCTGAGGGACAACCTTAGGAACTCTGATCCAAGGATGAGTTGCTAGTGTTGGCTACATGACATTTCAGGAGCATGGACATCATCATGACCCTGGAGAAAATTCAGGTTGCTTGAGGGCTTTTACTCATGTAATTTCTCTTGCTTGGAACTTACTCTTTTTTATGCAATGCTAAGTTAAAATGTTAGTATTTTCTCCAAAACTAGTTTAAGAATTTTCTTAACAATTCTTATTTAATCAACTCATTCATTCATTTATACATTTATTAAATACTAGAGGCCTGGTGTATGAAATTCGTGCATGGGGGTGTGTGTCCCTCAGCCCAGCTTGCACCCTCTCCAATCTGGGACATCCCTCTTACAATCTAGGACTGCTGGCTCCCAACTGCTCGCCTGCCTGCCTTCCTGATTACCTCTAACAGCTTCTGCTTGACAACCTGATCACCCCTAACCACTCCCCTGCTAGCCTGAGTGATGCCTAACTGTCAACCTGATTGCTCATAACTGCCCTCTTCCACAGGCCTGGTCACCTGAACTGCCTCTCCCCTGAAGGCCTGGTCACCCCTAACTACCCTTCCCTGCAGGCCCGATTGCCCCCAACTTCCCTCCTCTGCCAGCCTAGTCACCCCTTACTTCCCCCCTGCAGGCTTGACCTCCCCCAACTGCCCTCCTTTGCAGGCCTGGTCCCTCCCAAATTTCCTCCCCTGCTGGCCACCTTGTGATGACCTTGTGCCCACATGGGGGCAGCTATCTTGTGTGTTGGAGTGATGGTCAATTTGCATATTACTCTTTTATTAGATAGGATATTTCTTCAGCATGCAAATATTTATTGGGTACCAAGTGCCAAGCACTGAGCTAAGTGCTGGAGATTCAAAACCAGTAAGGCCTTCATCTCCATCCCCAAGAAGCTCATTACTTAGAGAATTCTCACATCAACCTACCCAGATTGGGCCAGCTCAGTCTGTCCAATCATTCTTTAATATTCATGTAATTGGTTTGTATTCAATTCATTGTTTTTATTCCTAGTATATTCTCTGAAGTGGTTTGCTTTCCCTGAGTGACTAGATATTTTTATTAGTAAAAATTATGCTTTCTTCTTCCTCTTTCCTAGTATAACTCTAGATTCTGATATTTTGCAGAGAATGGAGTCCAATAACACTTTGCTAATGTTTTTTCCTTCCAGGGCACGTGAATGTTGTTAATTGATAATTATTTTTACACATGGTTATTGGTATTGTTAATAGTCATTGGAAAGGTTTGGGGGACAGGCTCAAGAGACATGAAAAGGGTCACCCAACACAGCTTCTTTAAGTCATCTATAGACTAAACACAGCCTCTATTGTCCATTTACTTAACAGATACCTCAAGACACTCCCTTCTCAAAGTACCATAGAATGTTTGGCATTGGTTTCTAATAACAGCAGAGTTAAATGAAGGCTCCATCTATCTGGGTATCTCTTCTCTGTGTTGCAACTTTTCAAGAAGTACAGCATTAGGGGATTCCCCTAATGAAGTGCATAAACAGTAACTTTCCTTCAAGCTGTCAGTGAAATACTGTTACTCAAGTGAATTTCAGTGACCTCCTTACTCTAGAGGGAGCCCAGTGTGGGAATAAATTTTTGTGGAGAATACACTGTTTGTTTTGCTATACTGATAATTTCCTCCTGTCTTTGAGGCTGTCAAATAACCAGGAAGCTTATTGTTTCTTAGGACAAAGGTATTTGCAGAGAAACTGATCAAACTATTATTATTAATCATCTCATTACTGAGGCATCACCAATGCTTTTGTGTATTTGAGGTTACCAAATAGATTAAAGTTTTATTCTGAAAATAATGGAGGCACACAGGAACAAAGAAGCTTATGAGCAAGGGGTGGGAGACTAGTTCTTTCTTCGCTAGGGCACACTGTGTTTGGAAGAACTGCTGCCTCATTCCTGCAGGAATGCAGCCCCTTTAGGGTTCTCTTAAAGGTAACTGTGGGCTATCATTGTTAATGAGATTTTTTTTTTTTTTCTGATAAGGCCACTGCCATGCTCCTTGAAAAATGGACAAGGAAAATTCGTTATAGCACAGACAGAGGCTACTAACAGATGAGGTGAGATTTTGTCCTTTGCTTTGCTGAGAATCAAGAGGAAGGGAGGGAGAGAAGCGCTTTCCTCTCTGTATCCATATTCAGAGCATTCAATTGCAGGATGACAGATGCAGTCTACCCATATTTCATTCTCACACAAGCTTTTCTTGTCTTGGACTGGCTGTCTAAGTGGCTAGAACGTTTAACCAAAGAGCCCAAGGCTGAATCTGTTCCCATAGGGAACAGTGCATTTCATGGCTCACATTCTGTCCCAGGAGGCCTGCCCAAGTATAGCAAATATATTACAAATATTGCATGGAACATATACTAAAAAGATGATTTGTAATTTATCTGAAATTCAAATTGGACTGGTTGTCCTGTATTTTTATTTGCTAAATCTGATACCCTACTTAGGGTAGAATATGAGAGATGGGCTTCAAAATACTCCTCCTACCTTATAAGAGCTGGCCATGGATTACCTGTCCTTGATTGACCTCAGTCTTCACCACAGATTAACTTTGGAGCAGACATGTAGGCAGACCCTATTGTTTCCAGAAAGCTTCTGGGAGAGTGCTCCTGTCTTTCTTGGGTTTACTCTTACCACCTCTAATGACCACACCCAGCTGAAAATGGGTGTAAGATTGGTATGAGAAGATATTTTGTGGGGTTTGGAGGTATGTTTTAATGTGGAGGCAACAATAACAGCTTCGATGGTTGGGAAATTGTGGACCTTAAAGTTGGGGAGAATTGTCCTAATCGGTTTGGCTCAGTGGACAGAGCGTCAGCCTGCGGACTGAAGGGTTCTGGTCGAGAGCATGTACCTTGGTTGTAGGCACATCCCCAGTAGGAGATGTGCAGGATGCAGCTGATCTATGTTTCTCTCTTATTGATGTTTCTAACTCTCTCCCCCTCTCCCTTCCTTTCTGTAAAAAAATCAATAAAATATATATAAAAAAAAGAAAAAGAAAAAAGAAAAAAGGTTAAGGAAATGATTTAGGTGGGTGGGTGGGGCACATAAAGAGGAATGCAGCCCAAATGCACGTGGAATACACTCAAAAGAGATTCTTGTCTATCTTCCCACCCCTTTCCTCTCTATCTCTTTTCTCACGGTTTCATTCATTCTTATTTTCCTGCTTGTTCCCTTCCCTCTGTATCTGAATAGCTTACCAAGGATTTAAGACTGTTTTTCACATTAGCAGTGTTTATTGTGAGAGCTTGTAGAGCCCATGAGTGGAAAGAATCCTTCAAACCAGGTCTTCCAAATACTCCTGGGGGGCGAAGATGAAGTGGGCAGCGACCTTCTTTCTCTTTTTTGAACCCAATAACCTCACATACCAAACCAGGCTTTAGAGAATTAAAAACAAAACAACAACAAAGGGGCACAAAAATCTGACATTTGCATCACACTTCAAAGCTTCTGAGCAACTCCCCATTATACCATTTTATTTAATTCTAACCATTTAAAATTGTTGCAACACTAAAGGGGCTAAAGGACTCGCAAAGGCCACTGAGTGACGGAGCTAGTTTTTAATATTCCAGCCAACACCCTTCTCTGCAGGGAGGAAGGCAGAGGACACAGAGATGTGTGGAATGTTGGAGAGGTACAAATGGAGCCTAAAGACCATTCCTGTCCCTCTGTTTCATGATGAATAAGCACTGAGCACTTGACCACCAGGCCAGCTCACAGGAGGGCCTGGGACAACGGAGCTCAGGCAGAGTGCTCTGGAGAGAGTAACTGCTGGCTTTGGGGCGGCCTCCTTTTGGGGTTCATTCTCCTGTATGGAGCCACACTGGTGAGGGCTTCATGTGCAGAGCCTCAACTGAACCTCCCAGGAGCAGAACATTGCTGGTCCCTCCCTCAGTGTGGGTTGCTGAGAGAACTTGGTCTAGAAGCGAACACTGCAAAGGAGAGGTCAGAGAACCCAGGCAGTAGCAGCTGAAGAGGGAATCACACCCCCGGGGAGAGTCACAGTTTCTCACCCGAGTTCCCCGCCTGTCTCTGGAGAGCAGCATTCAGGAAACGGGGCCCCTAACGTGGCTTCTGGGTCGAGGACTGAGGGTTGCCTTTCCTTCCTGGAACCTTCCAGCTTTGTCTTATCCACAAAGATTACTTTGATACTGCCTCTTTCAAGGAAGTAGCATGTTGGAAATGAGATACGAGGCTTGAAAAAGCACATTTGAATTAATATTTGGAAGGAGATACCCAGATCAAGGGGCACAGCTGACAGAGCTGGGCTCAGAGACAAGGTATGGAGGCGACTCAGGTTCCAGGGTGTCCTGACCCTCCCAGGGCTGTCACGTGCTGCCTGGTGGCTTCCTCTTTCCCCACAGGCTGGCCCTGGGGAAGTCCCCACGGGGCACTATAAGAAGGCCCTGGACTCCGTGCAGAAGCCAGCTGCTCCAGCCAACAGCACAAGATGAAGCCCTGCCTACCCTTCCTAGGAGCACTTCTGTTCCTCCTCGGCCCAGCTGCAGAGGCTTTGGTGACCACTAGTCCCACCCCCACCCCCTTGCCGGTCACTGACACTGGCTCCACCATCAGCTTCGGTGCCGGTGCCTCCAGCTCCAGGCAGAGCGGAGGCTTCAGCTCAGGCGGAGGCAGAGGCGGAGGCGGAGGCTCTCGCTCTGGCTCTGGGTCCCAGGTGAGCAGGCTCCAGAGTCTGAAAGCTGCATTCATTCCCTTCCTCTCGCTTTTTGGGGACCTGTGTATAATTTCATGCATGGCTAGACCTGAGCACTCTCAAAGATTTACGACTTCCTTTGTTAACTGTTGGGCGCCATGGAAATGAATTAAAACCCGGGTGAAATAATTAAATTGTTAGTGAGAGAGATGACACCTGGCTTCTCCAGCAGGCGACACCTGCTAAACAATCTAAGCTTTAAAGAGGGTCTCTGACCTGGCTGCACTTTAGAGCGCGAGGAGGGATGGGAGGGGCGCTCCAAACGCAAAAGAGATGCCCAGGTTCTCTCCTCTGTGAGAACTGCCAGGGAAAGGGCCCCGCCTGTGCTGGCTCCAGAGAAGCTTGTCCGATTAATGTCCTGCCCAGCCGGGCCCCTGCGGACGGTGAAGGAGACCCCTGGAGGGAGAGCGAGCCACGGTGCTCTCTCATGGAGCCCCGATGGTCTCTCTGAGCCTGGTTTGTAAAGGAGATGGGCAACAGAAGTCGGGGGAGGAGACGCTGGCCTCTAGGAAAGTCTTATTACGCATCGATATTTTCCCAGAGGAGTAACAGTTCTCTTTTAATCTTCCTTACAGGGAATTTCTAGAGCCATTTTTAGTTGAAAATAACAGAAGTAGCAACAAAGCAAACCATGCACTAGAAACCGGTCCAGCTGGAGGCTACATCACAGAACGCATAGTGAGCCCAGTTCTTTGGGGAACGAGGCCTATGGACCTTCTTTAAAGAAGTAGAAAGAGGCCAGGTGGGGTGAGAGATGAGAGGGCAAGAAGCAGTTCCTCACTTTTCTGCCCACATCAGCCCTGAGCCTCTTGGTAGGAGCTTTGCCTTGCCAAACCTAGGCTTTCCATGCTCCGGTGTGAATTGGGGTGCCGTTTCTGCATTTCTGCGGTCTTTACTCACAGGTCAGGTCCTATGCGATCATGTCTGAATGGAAGGGCCAATGGGAAAAGGGGAGGAAAAGACTTTTGCTTGTTGTTTTTGTTTTACTGCCAGGGCTAATATAGGCAATACAGATTTATTGAATAAAAAAATTGTTAGAATAGGACCCAGATAGAAATGGCAACAATGGTGTTCATTGGGTGCCTAAAAAATCCCAAGACTATGTTAAGTGCATATTATATATTATCTTATTTAACCCTAAGAGGTATATAAAATCAATGTTCCCATTGTAGGGATGTGAAAACAAGCCTTACAGAGGTGAAGTCATTGGCTAAGGTCACTAAGCAATCAAGTTCTGTAGCTCAAACTGTCTGCCCATGCTCCTCACCATCTCTCTCTATGCAGCTTTCTATATTTTCAAGGCAGATAGATGAAAACTGCTTATTTTTAAGAGGTGAGTGTCCTAGTAATCCAGATTATGCACAAATACTCTTTGTAGCCAGAAACCAGATGCATCATTTTATTTCATTTAATTAAATGATTTTCATGGAGATAATTATAACTTAACATTTTTTAAACGAGACAACAATAACAATTTATTTGAAAACTTCACCACCAATCAGAAATCAACATGTGAGTAAGGTAATTAGCCAAAATAAGAGAAAATAGATAAAATGTGGGTCAAGAAACAGAGAAATCTGAAATGCCTATTATCTGATAAGGAGATGGATGTTTAAAAATACAGGTAGATAAGAAATGGTAGTTAAATTGTGGTTAGAGGTTTTAATTTCTTTCCTGGTTTGCTTTTCTTCCTCTGGTAAGTCAGTATTACAGAGCCAACTTCTTTTTTACAGCGGACAGCAAGGTGTTACTCCCACGGTAAACCCAGTGTTCTAGGGCCGGCTGTCAGCTTGATGAGCTCTTTGGAAAATGGTGGAAAACCCCTTCACAACTGTCATTGAGCAAATTCCAAATGTATCATTTTCTGTACTTTGAAAATGTGGAGTGCCATTATTTTATGCCTTGAATCTTCACAGGCACTTAGACTTGGCTGCTAATTAGAGCCAATTGCATCCTCAAATCACAAATGTGAGGCGCACCTTCCGCTGTAGTGCTCAGAGCACTCCACATGCCTCCGGTGCCGCCCTGCAATGAAGGGGCCGCCATCAGGGTCCTCATTCCACAGATGAGAAAAAGCTCCGTGCTTTGCTCCACACAGTAACTGGCAGCGTCGGAACGGGAATGAGTCGTGTACTTTTGTCATCAGGATAAGAGGTTGTTGAAAAAAAGGAGGCTTTCACCATGAAAATGAGCCTGATTCCCTTGTCTCTCCCTCTAACACAGAGCCTGGCACCATGTAGACACCAGTAAATGGGAATCGAACACATGCTGAGTTAGGGCCACCAGTATAAGGTGTCAGGGTCCTATTTGCCCTCCACAAGGGGAATCACAGACCTTCCCAATAACTAAAGGGACAAGCACTTGCCTTTGTCTCCCATTCTCCATATTACACACACACAGAGAGTTTAAGCATTCACCACAGAGAGACCCATCACCATTAGCTTCATTGTCTCTGAATGCGAGGAGCAAAAATATCTCTAATGGGAGTCACTGATCAAACTTATGGGCCATTTTGATGTCAGCTGAGCACGCCGGGCTGATGATAAGCAGGATGGCAGCGGGGGAGTCCGCAGCGCTGGGACAGAGATGTTCCATAGAAGCTGGTGGAATGACTGTCAGCAGGGCTCATAATTATTTGCCTGCCTTTCAGGTGAACTTCAGGATGAAAAGTTGTTAGCTCGTGGTTTCTGGTTGATTGTTTGAGACTGCTTGATGACCTGCAGTGTTTTTTGGGTTGACAGAGCTTTTCACAGAACTCGAAAAATGGTCCAACCCAGCCTTGTGCCGCTAATTAACCTTCCCTTGTCAAAATGCAAAGTAAGACTTTTTTTTTTTATTGGCACGGTTATTATAATAAGCTATTTCTTCAAAAACCCATGATATATTGGTCCTTCTGTAAAAGGCTTGGCATGCTTGAGCTGGAGTCTTTCTATTTCAGAGGGAATTACAAAGCTGGTTCCCAGGGAAGCTGGCCTCTGTGACAGGCTCCCAGAGGCCTGTCCAGTCCTTATTCATCCTGGCAAAGACCCTTCAATTCCCTGCCTCAGAGCGCTGGTGTTCAGCATAAACTTGCTCATCCTTCCTCCTTATTCTTCAGTTTTTATAAGTGTGGGTGTGATTGGGAAAAATAAATTGAGGAATTATCAGGAATTTACTTGGCATAAGGAGTTTGGGATATATATATATATATATATATATATATATATATATATATATATATTTGCAAAAGACAGAGATCACTGATGGAATAACTTTTGATTACAGAAGCATCTAGGTCCAGCTTGCTTAGGAATCATGGGGGTTGGTGGGCATTAAATGCACAGAACTCACAACCTTAGCTGCAGCCAGCTGACCTCCTAAACTTTGTGAGGAGTAGCCTGGGTATATTTCACACTCTGCAACCATTGCTCTCCTCTTGATAGTTTTAGAAGCAGATACTTTGGGTTGAGGTCCACAGGTGAGCTGTGGGCGGCCGGCAGATGAGATCACTGGAAGGCACAGCCAGGTGGCTGCCAAGAGTTACTTGGTGAAGCAGTAGCAGCTATAAAAAAAATGATAATTGTGGCAGGATCCCATTGGGGAAGTTCAAAGGGGACAAAAGGAAAACCACATCTTTCAAACCTGTCATTTTAAAATATGCAGTGGCAACGGAGTGTGAGCCTGAATATTTTAAAGAAACATCAAATATTTTAAAATGGCTTTTCTGAAAGTGGTAAGCTGGAAAACTTAAAAAAATTTGCACAAGACCCTCAAACTCATACATTGTTCAGTTTTTAACAAATGGCTGGTTTCTTTTCACTTTAAAGGATGTTAATTATACCATTTCCCAGGTGAAGAGAGGATATGAATTTGCATTGTATATTTTCACTGTAACCCATATCCTTGATGTTTTTCTCATTCCTATGGGGGGCAGGGGGAAGGGTTGGGTTGGGGTTTGGGTGAAGGTGAGGAAAAGAAAATGAGTTAGTAGAAGGAAAAGGAAAGTAACATGTACTGGTCACCTATTGTGTGCCCGGGACTTGGTTTACACACGCAGTTAATTTGCAGGACAACCTGGGAAGTAGGTTATCTCTATTTGACAGAAGAGGAAACTGAGACTTAAAAAGGAAAGTGACAGGTGCGGTAGGCTAAATAGCCATCTCAGATGGCGACTAAAGAAAAACTGACTTTATTTAGGGAAAGGGGTTAGGGAATGGGATACTCAAGGGAAGGGCTGCCCAGCACCGAGCCAGGGGGACACTGGGTACTGGTGGCAGCGCCCAGGAGCTGGAGTTTCATCCTTATATGCAGTCATTGGGGGAAACTTTTGCACTCAGTGGTTTTGGGGGCTGAATGCGGGGTGGTGGTTTGGAATGCGGATGGAGTGCAGATGTGTGATCAGGTGCCTTCAGGACGGTGTCCATTCCTTGTCTTGTCTGACTCCTGGTGTCCAGCAAGCTTTTTTTCTGGTCCTTTGCTCTCGTGTGTAGGGCGGCTTACAATGACCATTAAGGAATCTATTGCCCCACACAGTCCTGTCAGATAAGTGGTGGAATTTGAATTTAAGTTTAGGACTCTCATTCATTATTTCCCTTTCCTTACATAAGGGCAGTAATAATTTTCTGTAAGGCTCTTCCAGAAAGGAGAATCTTCTTTTAGATAAAGGTGGCTAACACAGTGCTTTAGCCCAACAGGTGGGAATGTGGCGAAAATGCTAAGAGTAGTTACTGCCCATGACTCATGGCAGTTTTAGCTTGTTTCTATGATCCTATTCATTTATGTACTGGACTTCACTTGCTTGCCTCTAAGCAGTCTTTTGACAAGCCAATTTCTGTCACTCCAGTTGCCAAAAAGCTCATTTCTCAGCTTATTACTGATGTCGAACTTATTTTTGTTTATAGTTTTCCAATTTCACCGGCTCCAAGGATGATCGCGGGACCTGCGTGTGCTCGGTCGCCCTGCCAGACACCACATTTCCCGTGGACAGAATGGAACACCTGGAAGTCACAGCACGCATCCTCTCCCAGAGGTTCGAGAGAGAACTTTCTAAAGTAAGCACTTCCCCCTCTCCCAACAATATCTTAATAAGAACAAACAACCAAAACAGAATACTTTAAAAATTAAATGTATTGGGATAACATTGGTTTACACCCTTAGGTAATTTTCAGGTGTACATTATAATTCAACATGTGTGCACTCTATGGCATGCTCACTACCTGAAGTCTAGTTTCCTTCCATTGCCATATATTTGACCCCCTTTACCAACTTTACCCCCCCCCCCCACCCCCCACCCCCTTTCTCTTCTGGAACCACCATTCTGTTGTCTGTATCTTTGCGTTTGCTTTTGTTGTTAGTCCACAGAACACTTTTATTTAGGACTTTCTAAGCAGTTGTTCTTCACAGCATCACAGAGAGCATGTTTGCCTCCTCTGGAGGCTTTAGCGTTTATTTGCAACTCACCTGTGGAGTTCTTTACAGGAGGAGGAAAGGGGCACGGGGAGACATGGGCTGGAGCTTCTTCACTCCATGGGTACACTCACAGCGGTATTGCAGTCCTCATGCAGCTGGAAAGAGGCCTGGCTCTCCCTGCAAACCCCAAGTCCACAATTGTTTTTGTTCCATTGCTTTTAATTCCTTTTGGTCTTCTTCTTGGTCTTCCCTCCAGCTTTGCTTTCTTTTCTTTCCTCTCTTCTATCCTTTTCATGTTTTGTTTTTATCTTCCTTTTCTTTCACTTTTTATTCCTATTCCTTTACCCCCCCCCTTTATTTTTATAAATTTTTCTCTCTGCCTCAGCCCTTTCCCTTTGTCCATTCCTCATCATTGTTCTTTCCCTTTCCTCTTTTTTTTTTTTTTAATTTAAACTCTTTTTGGTTTTCTCTTACTTTTTGGAAGGCCCCCTCTCTTTCTCTTCCTCTTCCTCTCCTCCTCCACTCCCCCAAATCTTCTGTCTCTTATACTCCTTCCTTTCTTAAGCTTTTTATTTATTTTCTTATTTCCTCTTTTCAATTTACTTTTTTTTTTTTTCTCTCTCCCCCTTTTGGTGGTTATCGTCTGTTGTCGCAGTGGGAACAGACATGAGATGTGTCCAGCATTAGACCAAAACTTAAGGCTTCCTGGGAATCTGAATCAAGACTGAAAGGTCACTCAGTGGGTAGAGACCTTGACTCCACCCCTGATTAGCCCTTTCCTCGAGTGGAGGAGGGTGTCCTGCGGGGCCTGCCTTCCTCCGAACTGGCTGGAGCAATGGGACTCCAGTTTTGACCCTTTCTACTTTTTGGCATTCCAGTTTTGACCCTTTCTGCCTTTTTAGCCAATTTAAAAATCAATTAGAAAGGCTCCCATTTTCTGCACAGGTGAAGTTCATGCTAGGCTATTATCACATTATACATTATTAATTACAAATCCATTAATTTACAAGGAGCTCTGGCCTACCTGCAAGATTCAAAATAAGTTTCCCTGAGACATTTCAGTTTAGCTACCACAATATCCAGCATAGTTATCCTTTAAGACAGAAATTATGGTGAGGCTGGCATCCTGCTTTCAGCCTGAATTGGTAGATAAATATTCTAAATTTAAATGAATGTCCAGGAAAATGTCTTTGACAACTCCAGAAACCTAGCTTTTTAAGAAATAAAATGTCCTTGAATTAATCAGCAGAAAAGGCATAGCACTAAATTATAAATTCCAACCATTAATATTCATAGCCTTATTCCAGCATAATCAAGTACAGATAAGAAGTTATGCATAAAAACATAACAAGTGGAGGAAAATCCTAGGTAAAGATCTCTTCAGTAAGAGTCATTTGCTTTGAAATAGTGCAAGCTCCTGATTTGCATGTTTTCTGCTGGCAGGAGTGTGAAGGGCAGTGTGAAGCCCATGCTGCTCCGAGAGCATGGAGCCTGCCAGTTTGTGAATACCGGGCATTTAATTCCAATTCTGCGAGAGGGTCAGGTGGCATCTGCCTTGCTAATAATTGGCAGGGAGGGGGTTCAGAGTAGATGGGGAAACTTTTAGCTCTGAAAATGTCAGTAAGTTGTCCTAAAGATATTTGTGATTAAGGCCTAAGAAAGAAATAGTCCTGCCTGTTGAGATTTGCATATTAGATAGGTGTGATAGTTGATAATAAAAATAATGTTAATGTTATGTTTGTGCTTTTCTAAATGCTCCCATTTCTATTTTACTCTCAAGGCAAAGAGGCCCATGTTTTCATTCCCATTTTAGGGAGGGAGAAACAGGTTCATAAAGGTAAAGAGACATAAAAATAAAGGTCATTGCTCTCTGGCTGGTTAATCCCAGTTCTATTTCCTCTCTGCCTTCCTGCTAGCATCCTCCAGTGCAGACCCAAGAAGAGAGGCAGTAGGTCACTAAAGCCTTCAAACCCAAAGTTATCTCTTCAGCTGAGAGCTTTTGAGTTTCCAGGTGAATTATTATAGCTGTCCCTAGGTTGCCTTGGAAATCACCGTTTATCTAGAGGCCTGGGGGAATGCCCATTTGGGCAGACCAGTAGAAAAGGGTTTTCACTGCCTTACATTGATTCATTATCTGCCAGTACACAGAGAAGACTTATGTCTCTGTCTAAGATGCTGAAAGCATTTTATACTTTTCTGCTGTTTATAATTCGTCCTCTTGTGACTATACTTAGGAAGGGGACGACACAAAAGGCAGCTTAGGATTTTATTTCTCTAGAACGTTATGTTCTTTGGGGGCAAGTTATTTAATATCAAGCATTTGCTAATAGCTCTTCATTCATGATAAGGTTGAGGCAGCCTATAAGACATTTAGGCAACTCATAAACAAGCAACATTGATTAAGCAATGTTTGATGCAGTGAAATATAATAAATTAAAAGGTCAGATTGAAAAAGAACACAAAAGCACCATTTCTCTAATAATTGCTGTAATTTATTGGGTATCCATTATTCTAGCCACTTAAGACATATTATCTGTAGTCTTCACAATAATCTTGCTTCTTGATACCTTTATCCCCAATTTATAGGAAGAAACTAAAACTTAAAGAAATTAAGTAATTTGGTCAGATTAGAGTTCATGTGGGTGTAACTCTGAGGTGCTTCATATGTTGTGATGGTCAATTCAAGCTCATTTAATCTCATTGCTTTATTTTGAAAGATATCATCATCATCCTACCTAATAAAAGAGTAATATTAAAATTAACCATCACTCAGCTCCACAAGCCACACCCACCAGCCAATCAGAGGGAGTATGCAAATAAACCCAACCAAGATGGCTATAGCCACAGAGAGCAGGAGGGAGGCGTTTCCCTGGCAACACAGGAAGCCAAGCTTTCCTCCTGCCCTTGCCAGCCTAAGCCAATTATAAAAGGTAAACAAATCCAAACAGAAAAGGCTGCCACCACTGAGTGAGCAGGAAGCTTGGCTCAGCTCTAGGCTACAAAATTTCAATTGTAGAAAGAAAATATATCCCAGATAACAGGGTCTCTGCTTGGGTCGTCCAGGTGTGTGGCTGGCCTGCAAACCACCACAGGCCCCTTGCTCAGGCCTCCCCATGCCCCAAGGGAACCCCCACCCTGACCTGGGATACCCTTCAGGGCAAACCAGCTGGCCCCCACTCATGCACCAGGCCTCTATCTTATCTAATAAAAGAGTAATATGCAGATTGACTACCAGTCCAACACACAATATAGCTGCCCCCATGTGGTCAAAGACCCTGCCCCTATGTGGATACAATATGGCCACCACAAGATGGCCAGCAGGGGAGGGCAGTTGGAAGGCACCAGGCCTGCAAGGGAGGATAGCTGAAAGGGACTAGGCCTGCAAGGGAGGGAAGTTGAAGGTAATCAACTCTGCAGGGGAGAAAGTTAGGGTTGATCAGGTCGGCAGAGGAGAGAAGTTGGGGGCAAATGGGCTGGCATGGGAGTGCTTAGGGGGTGATCAGGCTGGCAGGCAGAAGCAGTCAGGGGCAATCAGGAAGGCAGGTAGGTGAGCAGTTGGGAGCCAGCAATCCTGGATTGTGAGAGGGATGTCCCAGATTGGAGAGAGTGCAGGCTGGACTGAGGGACAACCCCCCTGTGCCCTCATGCACTAATTTCATGCACCGGGCCTCTAGTATCTAATAAAACCCTAATATGCAAATCAACCAAACCACAGAACTGGTTGCTGATATGCACTGATCACCGGGGGCAGACACTCAATGCAGGAGCTGCCCCCTAGTGGTCAGTGCATTCCCACAGAGAGGCGTGCCACTCAGCCAGAAGCTGGGCTCATAGCTGGTGAGCACAGCTGAGGTAGCAGGAGCCTCTACTGCCTCCATGACAGTGCAAGAAAAATCAACTTTGATTCTTAGAACCCATCAATGACATAATATGTGTACAATAAATATAAGAATGGACGCTCTGAATTGAAGGCCAGCATAGATGAATCTTCAAACTTGCAGTGATGAGGAGGAGCCTTGGGTAGAGCTATTGACACAGGGATATATCTCCTGAAGGCTAGACCCATATTTTTCTGCACATCCTAGGGCAAGTTGGGCTGCCTCAGCTAAGACTGTAGCTTCCAGAGAGCTGGGATATTCTCAGAATTTTCCATGCCATCTCAGTAGTAAGGAATTTTATGTGTGAGAGGTTTATACTAACAACCCACTTGGACTAGTAAAGTTCAGATTGTGAAGTTTTTCTGGCTCATCTTCAAATTCTGCCCTGTCTTCCAGAGCTCCATGGGTGATTCCAGTTTTCCTGAACACAGTCTCTGCTGAAAGAACTTAAACTTTCCCCAAACAGATCTCCAGAGACCTTTCATTTAGCGGCCGAACAAGTGCCGACACACCACACATTCTCATAGCAAACAAACTCCAAGTTATGCCTTGATTTTCAGAGAGAGCTGCATTTTATTCAGCACAGATGACAGTTGAGTCATTCATTTTTTGTGGAACAACAGCTGCGACGTGCCACCAAAATGTTCCAGGAAAGCAGAGGGTGTTTCATTTGTTCTAAGAGCTGGCAAGGCCAAATGCCAGCAGGAATACTCATTTCACAAACTTTCATTTCTGCAATGGATTGGCACTTTATTATTTTATTATTATTATTATTTTATTATAGGCAAGGTTTTATGTAGAATTTATTTTATTTTATTTTAGAAATTGAAACCTGGTTACCTTATATCTGTGTTTGCACTTTGGAGGCTCACTTATTAGGTTTCATACATATATATGTGTATATATTTAACCTCCTTATCTGCCAAAATATCACCAGCCTGATCATCCTCTGGGTGATGGCACATCTGATGGCCGTGAGCATCAGTTGCCCGAGGAGATACATGAGCAGTGCCAACGGCTGCATTTTCAACTTTCATTAAAATCCTCTCCGCCTGAAGCCCTGGCTCTTTGGGTCTGCGGCCTGTGAGTCTATACTAATTTGCACAGTGGGGTTAAGTGGAAGGGCTAAAATGACAGAAATTAGGGCTGCCTTTAGCATTACAAGGATTAGAGGCCAACAGCTGGCCCTGAATTTATCCAGGCACTGTGGATCAGCTACTTGACATTAGCATGGTTTGGGGAAAAGTATCACTTACGTTCAAATTTTTAAAAAGAATGTAAAACCAGAAACTTATAATGAGCAGATTCTTAAAAAAAAACAAAACAAAAAAAAACCCCAAACCATGGCATTTCTTTTAGAGATCAAACAGAAAAAAAACAACTGTGTTTATTGAAATATCCATTTGGCGATTCCAATTATACATTAAAATACCAAGGGAATTTTTGAAAGTATTTTAATGATTAGACATTTAAACATATGCAACAAATGTGTAATTTTAAGGTCTGATTGCAATTATAAGTTCTTGGAATAAATATGGATACACTTAATGAAATGTGCATGTACATTCATATTCTATGTAGTAAGTTAAGTCTTTATGCCATTTTATAAAAGGCAGAGTGGCTCAAAACTCATTGCATATGGTGACCAAGGAAAGAATTGTACTTAGTGCATTTCTTCTTCTAGAGCAGTGGTTCTAAATGGAGAAAGATGGTGGTAGTGGTGGTGAAGGTGAATTTGCCCCCAGGGAATACTTAGCAATCTCTGGAACATTTTTGATTTTCACACCTGGGTGATGGGTGGGTGCCTTTGGCATTTAGAGACTAGGGGTGCTGCTAAACATCCTGTAACACACAAGAAAGATGTAGTCCCAAAAGTCAATAGTGCTGAGGTTAGGAAACCCTGATTTAGAGCATATGCTTTGAAGGGAGAGTTGATTCAAACAGTTTAGTTTGGAGAGCTGATATCTTCAAATATTAATTCAAAGATGAAAATATACTTGCAAATGATGATTCTGAAACAAAATTATTGTTAGTCTATAAAAGTGCAAAATCCACCTCCCCAATTGTAGTAATATTTTTTTTTTATAGTTTTGATTTGGCTAGATGAAAAAATATATTGTGAGATATATTTTTGATCCATTTCTTTAATGATTAACAGCAGCAACCAAATTGCCCCCAAGGGTGTGGTAGTAGAGGAAGACTGTATGATCCCACTCTGATAACTGACTTGAGATTTTTTTTTTTATTCCATTTTAGGTCAAGGAGTATGTCCAGTTAATCAGTATTTATGAAAGGAAACTCTCAAACCTCACTGTCCGAGTAGAGATCATGGAAAAGGATTCTATTTCTTACACTGAATTGGACTTTGAACTGATCAAGATAGAAGTGAAGGAGATGGAGAAGCTGATCATCCGGCTGAAGGACACTTTTGGTGGAAGCTCAGTAATTGTTGACCAGCTAGCAATAGAGGTAAGGGGTGAACTCACTTCTCAGTGTATTAGTAATAAATGTCCTCAGTTATCAGTGGTAGATGTACAGATTTCTTTCTCCCGACTTCTAATTCTGCACTCTCTCAGAATCAGGTGATATATCCCGGTGTTCTGCTTAGATGGTAAGTTAAACACAAGGGGGACATATTAACTGAGGAGCAGGTGTCAACTAATGATCAGGGTCCTGCCCCAGAGCCAATGGCATTTACATGTCTCTAGAAAGGAGATGACATGAAACAACTTTATGGACAACATAGACCAAGTGTCTTCTCTGTTCTGGTTTTATCCTCATGGGACTAGAAGCCACAATTTACCTGATTTTGGATCACTAGATCTGTTTCTCCTTTTAGGTGATCATGTAGTCCTTGATCCCTCTTGGAATTTCTACATACTGGCAACCCTTTTGAAGGGAGGCTCTTCTGAATATGTTTTAGTGAAGCCTTTTAAACTCTCTGGATAAAGACCATGGTTGAGTAATTTATATCAATGAGAATTTACTAGCACAGTCATGACATAGGCTATAACTGAGAATTCTAGTTACATATTTTAGAATTTAAGTGTTTTTTTTTTTGTGGCTCTCACCACTCATTAAAAACTTGATTATTATACAACAGAAGTAAACACAAATTTATAGGAGGAGGTTATTAGAAATGAACAATAATGGACATTTGTGGGTGCTTAGACTGAGCCTGTGCTCTATTATTGAAGCTGTTAAAATCGTTGCCATTTTCTCCTTGTCACACACATCTGCCTGAGATCTGACAGGCATTCACACAAAACCATAAAGTGTATTCTTCCAAATGAAACCATTCAGGAGAATCTCGGGTGTATTCTCTAGCGATGCTTCACTAAATGACAAATTCAGCCTCGGAATGTTTATGAAAGAAATTGCACAATAATATAAAGTCGCTCTGAATTTTTATTTTCTTAGATAAGGAATATGACTCTCCTGGTAGAGAAGCTGGAGACACTGGACAAAAACAATGTCCTTAGCATTCGCCGGGAAATCGCGGTGCTGAAGAACAAGCTGAAGGAATGTGAAGACTCTAAAGATGTACACATCCCTGTCGCCCCCCCTCCTCCTGCTCCAGGTAAGCATGTCACATTTCTACCCCTTGAGCCAGGCCCCCAGGAGCCTAGAATGAGGTGGGGAAAGGATTCAAATTGTAACCCTAAGCAAGGATGGGCATTTGCCGTCCTGAGTTTACCCTTCCATGTCTTAGATCTCCTTCCCTAGTAGCTTTACAAACTATCACACTCTGGAGCTCACAGAGGAAAAACACAAACAACGAGTTGATTTAAAGCAAAGTCCACATGTTACATATATCCCCTCTGCATTTACTAATAGGACAAACATCCCTAGGTGACAGAGTTGCTATCAGGGGGCCTGGAATCTGCATGGCCTCCTTGCTCTTTGGGTTGTAAGGGCTGATTAGCTCCTTTAGCTGATGAGCTGGGGTTATGAGTTGAATCTAGAGTGAGAGGAAGGGAGAGGGAGAGGGAACAACATTCATCAGTTGCTGGATCAAACCTGCAACCTGGGTATGTGTCCTGATGGGGAATCAAACTCAGACCTCTCAGTGCACAGAATGACTCTCCAACCACCCGAGCCATCTGGCGAGGGCTCTCTGTGCTCTTAAGTGCATGTTGAGCACCTGCTGTATAGTGTCTCTTGTGATTCAGTGAGGATTTAACCAGTGGCCCCACAAGTCCTATACTTGTGGGTGTCTCCTGTTGTTCATCCTGGACTGAGTTCCTGGAGGGCAGAGGTGGCATCTCTCTAATGAATCACACTTGGGATCAAGTATAGCATAGAGATGGGTGCTCCGAAAGTACCCCGTGAGTGTGAATGGAAGCAGTGGAGTGTAGGGGGCAGGAGCATGGTTTTGGGTCTCCAAAGACCTAAACTTCCCAGCTATGTGACCACAGTGAAAAGATCCTTAATCTCCTCACTATAAGATGGGAGAATAGTAGTGCCTGCTTTGCAGGGTTGCTGTGAGGGTTAATGAAACAACGCTTGAGGGGCTCAGAGCTCTGTGATCGGCACTTAAACACTGGCGGGTGTTATTATTACTAATGAGGATCATCGAAATGAAAACCTTGCTGCGAACAAAGGCAGTGCCATCCTTGTGAGCGTCAGCACATCCCTCCGGGTGAACCAAAGCCAGCCTGTGCTGCGGCAGTCAGCCCTGTCCTGTAGAGGCACCTTGTCACAGGGAAACAATGGCTACAGCCTCGAGCATCTCCGTCTGAATGAGGACTGGATCTTTGCATCAAACGGTCAGCTTTTGCTATTTTCATTAATTCCTATTGTCAAGCCTGTTTCCTCTTAGGCCCAGAGTTTCCAGGTCCTTGACAGTGTGGCTGGCTTCTTTAAGGCTTTAATTAGATGCTGCCATGGTTTTAAGCCTCTTGGTCCTGCTCCTTCTGCTGTTGGGAATCTGTGGCAGTCTGACATACAGAGGAGGTTTAGGACAAAGGCCATGTTCTGGCCTCTGTAACAAAGTGAGGCTCAGTTGGGTCTGGGAGCAGTGATGTCAACGTGCATTGTAAATGAGAGCTCGTTGTGCTAGGCCACCAAGGGCTCCTTGAGAGCAAGAGTTGAAGCACTGATACTCCCTGATAATACCTGAGCAAGTCTTTCTTCCTTTTTCTTCTCTTTCTTTTTTTAACCTCAGCAAATTTTCCCAAAGGGATAGATTTTTCTGGCACAGTCTCCTATGCACCCCTTAGATTGAGGACATTTAGGAGTAGCAATGAGCATTCAAGGCCACTTAGCCCAGGCCCATCCTTTCTCAGAGGAGGGGGCTTAGATGGTGAGGACGCTGCTTTTCCTGAGGCCACATAGGTAGTGACAGAGCTGAGGCTGAACTGCAAGGCCCTTCCCTTCCTGGTCCTCTCAGGACCGACAGTGTCAGGCATCAATAACTCAAGGGCAGTGATTGCGGGGGAAAGAACACTGCCTAGTATCTAAGGAGGAAACAAGTGAGTCTGTTGGATTATTTTTGTTAGAATATTTTCTCCCAGAACTTTCCCCTAGGTCCTCACACTTAGACTTTTTGTCAGCCATCCCAGCCCAGCTGTGTTGTTCAAGCAAATTGGACCCAGATTTCCTCTCACTTTCCTACAACTTTGGCTGAACCTGGATCCAAGCCAAGCCACTTGGCCCTCCTTCAGCTTTGTTCATATTATATTTATGATGTTTATATTAAACCGACTTTTTGTCATGCTTTTAAATCAATTTCTTTCACTTGCTCTCTTTCTGTTTGGATTGGTTGATAATGCAGAATTGAAAAATCCCCAGGCTCCACCAAGTTGTGAGCCTGTGGAGACTTTAATTAAAGTTCCTCGCTATTATGGGACTCTAAAATCTGGCCTCTCCGCTGTTAGGACTGCAGAGCTGCACTGAACAAAAGAGCATGCATGCAAGTCTCAGCTCTGAAGTCATTCTGTGCCCTCTTGGCCCCTCCCTTGCAGCTGTGGGTTAGCTATCCCCATGGTCAGCTTGGTCTTAGAACCAGGACATGCAGTGAGGGTTCAATAAAGTGCACTTTACATTTGCTTTATGCTGCAAATGGCATCTTTTTTCTGCTTCATTTCATAGAACTTCCTAATCTAAAATAATTGGCCTTCTGCTCATTAACTTTTTCTTCCTGAAAAGAACTGACTCTGTCTCTCTGTTTCCCCCTGAATCTAAATGACTGCGTAGGCAAAATGTGATGGAAATGTTCAGGGGTTGAGCACCATTGTGCTCAGAAATGCTAGGCTCTGTGCTGACACAAGAAGGTGCTCAGTCAATGGTTGGTGACTGATTAGGCTGTGAAAGATTTGGGGTGACCTGCCAAAATCACAAGCTTAGGGGAAGAGCAGAGTGTTGGGTAGCATATACTCAATAATTCAGAATCAATTTAGTTTTAATTATGTTATAATTATTACCATTTTAATTGCCTTATTTTCACAAGTCAGTTGTATTTTCCTTTTGGCTCAGAGTTCAGTTGTCCAGGTGAGAGCACATTGAAACTAAGATTAAGTTTCCTCTGCAGGTATATAATCTTTGGCTTTAAATAAAAGTGCTAACCATGGTACTTTAAAAAAGCCAAGTTACAGAATTTAAAGTTTCATCATGTGGCTTCCCAGGATATTTTCAGAATGTCATGGCAATAGCTAATGAATTACATGGTGAAGAGATTACCAGTCAAGGCTACCATTGTGTAGAGGTTTCTTGTATGATGTGATAGGAAGTGAACACCAGGGTCTTTAAAAAATTCAGATATATAGCAAGAAAGAGAGCTGATATTTTATGAATAAGAGTAGATAAACTGGTTTTGAGAGATTTGATTGGTGTTTTATTCCCTTATTCCACAAACACTGTAGGGCTGGTCCTATTCTGAGTACTGAGTACTGGGGTTACCAGGATGGGTATAAAACCACTGTCCAAGAAGGGAGATACAAAGGGAGATAGTCATGTAGATCTTCACTGGTAACATGATAGTTACCATTCACTGAGTTACACATACCTACCTTTTCTCTATTTCTCCAAACAGTCCTGCAGAGTTGGTATTAGTATTTTTCTTAGAGGTTAAGTAACTTGCTCAAGGACACCTAGCTAGTAAGTACTGGGGTCAGGACTGAATTGAAATCTGCCTGGTAATATTTTCATTGTGCCAGGCTGCCTTCCACAGATGCTCTAGGAGAGAGGTACACCTGTGACTCCTGGAATGACAAGAAAGTTCCAGCAACTCACCAACCAGATTAATACCAAATTACCTTCTCTTCCTACTTGTGGAGGAGCTAACGGGGCACTTTTGCTCTCAGTTCTATGCTGTGTTCTTTTCTATTCCAATAGCAGAAAATGAAAAATGATCCATTGTTTTTTCATAGTTCTTGTGACATGGCTGGGCTATGGGTTGTTATGCCAGTAGCAGGGTAAAATTGGGATGGAGGGGTAAGGAAGGGAATGGAGTATCTCTAACATACTCCTGAAATGAAGGAAGAGACCGGGAGGGGGGTCAATATAGGTGGGATGGAGAGAAGCTTAGGGTAGGTGAGTAGGTAGGGAAAGGGTTGGGACTCTGGCTTGGCTGGGTGAGCAGTGGGTACTGGCTGTCAGTTTCAGCATTGTTTCCAAGAGTGTTTGCTGCCAGGAACCAGGGAAGTCCACCATAACTTTGCATGGCTATAGTCACATCTGTAGTATTGGCAACAATGCCTAGTTTTCCCTCTGCATTCACTTATCACCAGAGCTAGCATCCTAAAAATGGCCCAAAGGAGAAGAGGATAAAGTAAAGATAGCAAACAAAACAAAACAAAAACAACAAACAGGCGATTATTTAGGAATGGTTAGGAGGTGAGAAAAAGAGATTTAAGTTCATACAGTTTTAATATTTATACCAGGTATAATTTTAATTTCCTGGCCAATATATGAAGTGATAAGACATTACTATTATTATTGCTAGTTGTGGTAGTGATTTTAAAGAAAATATTATTTTGGTTCCTTCATATATAAGGATTTCCACATCTAGGACAGAGTAGTTTATTATCTTTAACCCCATGGTGATGATTGAATTAGTTATATGCATCATAAATTTTCTTTAAATATTTTGCGGCTATTGGTTTGGGATATTTCCTTTCCAGGAAGGCATGATTCAATTAAGCAAACAATTCCCAAGTCTTCTAACCTGCAAGAAAAAAGCAGCTTTCTTTCATTTCCTTAGAGTGAAAGGTAGTTAAATAAATACGTTCTCAGGAAGGTATTTTAACTAGAAAATCTAGTTTGTAGCATATGGAAACTCGAATACTTTTGTTATCATTAAACTGAACACACCGCTAACTTTATTTTAATAATTATGCATTGTTTCACAAACAAAAGCAAACAAGCATTCATCTGAGAGATCACTTTTAGGAGAAGAAATAATAATTCATAATTTTATTTATTGTTTCTTTAGTGGGAGCAGTCTCTTGGCTGAACACATGTTGCTTTTTTATTTATGAAATGGCGCATGCATTATTAAAATAAACCAACGACTGTGTTCTGCTTAATGATATGCAAAATTATTTGAGGTTGGGTACAGAGTGGTTTTATTTCTCTACCTGTTGTATGGTTGGCTGGCTTTCCCACCAACTGCAGATTTATGAGAGCATTTAAGGAGCACATATTTAATTCTGGGACCAAAAAGCATCAGCACATTGGAAAAACAAAAGCAGGATTTCTAGTAATGGTTTCACCTCTGATCTGTCCTTGAGTGAGGTGAGGAGACGGAGACACATTTCACAAGGAGGAGAATGGGTCAGAAGCAGAGACTCAGAAGCAAAGTTTTGCTAATCCCCCTTCCCCCAATGCTAACCACAGGCAATTCTTTGGAGCTCAGATCACTTCATATGTTCTCCAAAGCTCCCCCATTCCTCCAAGCATTTAAAGCCAGAGCCAGCAATTCAGGTTCTACTCCCTCCTCCCCCACCTGCTCTGTTCCAGGCAGCAGGATGAGGCAAAATGTCCTAAAATGTACTTGAAGTTGTGTTTTTTGTGTTATCCAAGAAACAATCTCACCCATTTTTAAGGGTATTTATTAAGAGCCCAGAAAATGTGTGTTCAACTCTTGAATAATTATTTTAAAAATACAGTCGGATTTGTGAACAGGTGGGGTCCCTAAGCCTGGCCTGCGCCTTCTCTCAATCCAAACTCCATCAGGGGATGTCAGACTGCCAGGTTTTGGCCCAATAGGGCCGGAACCTGGCAGTCTGACATCCCCCTGAGGGATGTGGCAGTGCCAAAGCAGTCACACCACTCCGCTAGCTCAGATGAGCAGCACTCCCTCTGAGGGAGCACACTGACCACCAGGGGGCAGCTCCTGCATTGAGCATCATAGGACCCGTAGACAGGTCATTCTGGTTAAGTCATAGGGTTGCATATAGATTTTATAGCTCAAAAACAGTTTGGGCTCACAGGCATTTTAAAGAAAATACAAGGTAAAGGGCCATTTATCCAGCCTGACTCGAGTCATTCACCCAAGTGTTACAGGGGATAGCAATTCAGTGGACCAGAGAGAGTTTGGTCCCACTTGATTGTACACTTTTTGACAACGACAGAATAGAATGGGAATGATGAGGCACTTGCTTGTCATTCCATGGTGTAGTACAACGGTTACCAACCTTTCGGACCTTACAGACCCCCAGTGGTCTGCAGACCACTGTTGGCGACCGATGGTGTAGTAGAACACAGGTGATAACTCTGCAGCAAGATAATCACCAAGTGCTCTATGTGATGGGCTATGCTTTGGGCACAGAGCAGGCAATGTTCCCTACAATAACACCCATGGCTTCTAAAGGCTGAAATCCTACCGTTATGGAACCATCTTTCTGTATCTTTAAAATATCACATTTAAAACTTCTTCCATTAAGATTAGCTTGGGGCAGTCTTGGTACTGGGTATGGATATGCATTTGGAGTCCCAGGTAAAGGGAGAAAGGGGAAGGGAAAGGACACTTGCCTGGGACAATCTTCTCCTTAATCATATTCTTCCTGACCCTAGCACCTTCTGACTTTATAAGAACAGGGTAAGATTCTGGGATGATCCTGCTTTCTTGATTTCTCTGTAAGAAAAAGGAAATAAGATATTATTTACAAAATACTCTCTGATAGAAGAAAATATATTAAATTCCCCAAATCCCTAGTTTCTGTCTTTGGGCCGCCCCTCTAATCTTGGGCAGTTTCATTATTTCTATTTTCCAGATTGAGAGCCAATCCATGGAAACAAAGGTAAGTTCTCTGTGGAGCTGATAGCAGGTTTGCACTGAGCCTGAAACCAAGAGAACGATTTGGCTCTTCTCCATTAGAACCACTGTTCTCATTGAATTCCAACAAGACAACTATTTATGCTTTCCTTTAGTTCTTAGGATAATGAACTGTTTGTATCTTGTCATTCATTTTCTCTAAGAATGCCCTTTTGTTTTCTTGTTTGTTTAGGGACGTGTGATCACGGTGGTGTGGTGAACATCAGCAAACCTGTTATAGTTCAGCTCAACTGGAGAGGGTTTGCTTACAAGTATGGTGCCTGGGGTCGGGATTATTCTCCTGAGAATCCAGACAAAGGGCTGTATTGGGTGGCACCTTTGAATACAGATGGGAGAATCTTAGAATATTACAGACTCCACAACACACTGGATGATCTGCTATTGTATACAAACCCCCGAGAGTACCGGATTCTGTATGGTCAAGGTAGTGGGACAGCAGTTTACAAAAACAACATGTATATCAACTGGTACAACACCCGCAATATTGCCAAAGTTAACCTGACCACCAACACGGTTGCTGTGACTCAAGCTCTCCCTAATGCTGCTTTTAATAACCGCTTTTCATATGCTAACGTTGGTTGGCAAGATATTGATCTGGCTGTAGATGAGAATGGGTTGTGGGTGATCTATTCAACGGAAGCCAGCACTGGTAACATCGTGATTAGTAAGCTCAATGACACCACACTTACAGTGCTAGAAACTTGGCAGACCAAGCAGTATAAGCCATCTGTTTCTAACGCCTTCATGGTTTGTGGGGTTCTGTATGCCACCCGTACTCTGAACACAAGAACAGAGGAGATTTTCTACTACTTTGACACAAACACAGGCAGGGAGGGCAACCTGAACATTGCCATGCCCAAGATGCAGGAAAAAGTGCAGAGCATTAATTATCACCCTTTCGAACGGAAACTTTTTGTCTATAATGATGGTTACCTTCTGAATTATGATCTTATCTTTGACCAGGTATTAACTATTTAGGTATTAGGGCAAGAGAGAAGTAAAATATTAGTTGAAAAAATACTATTTTCTACTTGTTTAGATACCTGCAAGGGGATCAAAAGTATATTTTCTTAGTAGTAGTATTCTCATAGTTCTACCACACTAGAGACTTAAAATATTTGCCCTGATTTGTCTGCCTCATAGGATGCATTTCCCTCCTGAAATAAGGTTCTTCCAGGGTGGGTTGTCAGGGGTCTAGGGACAGTATGGACCCCCAATAAAGCCTTCAGTGAGGTGACATCTGGAAATGATAGAACTTAAAGAGGACTCTGCATGGTTTTGGGGGGTTCTTGGAATAGCAGAGAGACTCAGTGACCAGTCTCCTCTATGTAGCCCAAATAATTCTTCCATACCTGACAAAAACCTAACTATGCAGAATAATACCTGAAGCTCCTTGCAGAACCAAATCTCTAACTTTGTTTTCCTGCTTAAACCTGAAAGAGTGTTTTGTATGTAGAGGATAAGTAAATTTAGCGTGCTTATATTTTATCCACAAAACCCTCTGAGTTTTCTGGAGAAAAGCCTTTTTGCATATTGAAGCATACACTGAAAACCAACCCCGTGTGGATCTGCAGAAAGGCTCTGGGTTATTTCCCCCCATTGTCTACTTATATGAAGTAGAACCCAAAGACTGGAAAAATATTTGCCAACCAATTATTGTTCCCCACCCCATCTTTCTACATCTTATTTTTAAAATAAAAATTAATTAGTTTTTTTTTATATATCAGATATGAGATAAAATTACCCTTTTCCCCCTCATCATGAATGTTTACTTACATGACTCTAAGGCTGTAAGAAAACCAGGTGGCAGAGATAAAATGGCAGCATGTCTGGTAATATAACAAAGCCCATGGAGCATATGTGATTTGTGTATGAAGTCATATCAATTGTTTCATGCAATTTTTGTCTTTGTTTAAGACTGAAACTTGTAAGAAAGTAATTTTTTTTTTTGGGGGGGGAGAAGAAATATAGAAAACCAGCTTCAAGTACATCTTCAATCAATGTAGTTTGAAATCTTTGTGGGTATATGTGCTTCTGCGCTTTTGGAGGCTTTATCATCTGGTCTTGGTATATTTGCCCCTAATGTTCATGAGTTCTGCACTATAGAACTGGCTCCTTCAATGCTGTACTCTTCTTTTTTAAATAAATGATTAGCATGTGCTTTGAAAAAAAATTGTTGTCTTTTGTTTTATTTACTCTTCTAATTTAATTAGAAGAAAACTCAATAGGAAAAGCTCATACTTTGCTGTGAGGTACAGAGAATGGCTACCTCCCAAACAACAAAGCCCGGGAGATCCTATACATGATGGCAAATCACATTAATAGCTTTTAAAGGAGTGCATAGTCAGGCTGGTCTTTTCATTTCCCTTTAAAATCCATTCTTTCTGGCAGCTTTTGTTGTCTGAGACTGCACTCTTTTCTGTTGGGATATGACCTTATGTTCTTATTAATTTGCATGACTGATCTGATTATTTCCAATGTTAGACTATATTTGTGTGGCTTATGTTCCTTTTCCAAATGAGTATTAACATGGGTCAGGAACCTCCAGATCTTTCCCAAACAGGAGGTCTTGCACAGCAAGCAAAGGGACTTACTGGCCACACTAGGGAGAGAGTACCTTTATCAAAGAGAAGGTGGAGGGGACAGGTGACCTAGAGCTGGAAGGACAGACCAACAAGGCTGGTGTAGTTAGTTTTACTGAAACGCTAATTTTTAATCTATGCTGAACCTTTTGAGGCAGGTGGTAGCTGTGATATTTAGTATTTAGTACAAGTATGTCATGTGAGATACAAGTTAAAAATGATATTTAGTACAGGTATGTCATGTGAGATACAAGTTAAAAACAGGAATGTTATATTTAATCTGGCCCTAGGCAATTTTCCAGATGAATGTTTCTACTGAATACACAGTATGACCTCTGAAGATTCTGGAAAGGAGGCAGGAAGCCAAGGTAACTAGCAATCAGCCTCTTATTTAAAGGGCCACAGAAGCATTTGCCTGAAAATTCCCTTCAGGACCTTCCCATTGGACACAGTGCATCAGCTGCAGTGGCCACCTGCAGAAAACCTCCCTGCTGGCAAGGTTGAACAACTGAATAGATTCAGGTTCCATAGTTTCCTACAAAAAGTTATACAATACAAATTTAGCTCAGATTCATCAGCTAGCTTTCTTTTGGGAATAAAAAACAACAACCATGTATACATAGTTAAATCAGCTTTATTGAGAAGTGGTAAAAATCTGCCAATTTTAAGTGAGTGATCAAATGAGTTTGACAAATGTGTACAATTGTCTCAAGGCTACCATAATTAGTCTATAAAACATTTTCATTATTGCCCCCCCTCCCATCCAAAATGTTTCTTGTGCCTTTTTGTGGTAACTCCTAACTCATGTCCTAGCCCCTAGCAACCGCTGATCTATTTTCTATCTCTGTGGAATCATATAATATGTAGCCTTTGAACATGACTTCTTCAGATCTCCTCTTGAAAAAGGGAACTGTGGGCTCAAATTACTCACTGAGCATCATTACCAATGGCTGTGAGGGTTTCCTACATTTTTATAATTTGGGGAACCATTGGGAATTTTGAAGAGCTTTGGTGTCCTGCTTGCCTCTATAAGTGTTCCCTTGGAATTACCAGGGGAAAGAGTTGTCTAGCTCTGGGCATCAGCCAAGCCTACCTGGCAAGACTTTCCAAACCTTGAAAGTCCCCCTGCCACTGGTTCAATGTTTCTTCTCCAATCTCTAGCCCAGTGCCATAAGCATCTGCCTAGGTGAGTTCTGATACTAATTAATGATGTGCAGAGGTAAGAGTTTAGGATTTGGAGTCAAGCCATACTGGATTTGACTCTTGGTTCAACTGTTTACAAGCAACATGGTGTTGGGCAGGTTCTTTAATTTTTCTGGTACTCTGTTTTCTGTGTAATGGGATAAAACCACCTACCTCAGAGTCCTATTGGGTAAATTAAATAGTATCTTTATATATAAAACCCTAATATGCAAATAAACTTGATGGTGGAACAGTCACTATATTGTGCACTGACGACCAGGGGGTGTGCATGGAACATGGTGGATGACAGCAGCAGGCAGCAGAGTTCCAAACATGGTGGGTGTTGGCCGTGGCAGGATGGTGAAGCCGGTGAGTGGGGGCGCCAGACCAAGAAGGGGCGCCAGTCACTGTCATCGGGGCGAGCCTCTGGTGGTTACTGAAAATTCTTTGCTCCCACATGACCTAGTCCCACCCAGTGCTCACACCTCCTGTTAGCGTTGGCCCCACTTGCACCCCCTGCTCGGTGCTGTCAGCAGGTGCGAGCGGCCACTGCCAACCCTAATCGCCCTTGAGGGCTCCTTCACCTCCCCCTGCTTCTGAGGGGCGATCCAGGCAACAGCTACAGCTTGCACTCACTGATGGTGCTAGCCCCACTTACATCGCTCGTGGCACTGACCCTGACCCCAATCACTCTGTGCCATCAGTGTGTGGGAGCAGTGGCGGCAGGAGTGGGGCTGCTAGCAGACAGGGACCAGGAGCCTCGGTGGCAGGGGCCAGGTGGGGGCATGGAGGATGGACCAAGACCCGCCTCTGTGCCCACCACAGCCTCACAGCCCACAGTTCCTTTCAGTGTGCCTGAATTCTTGCACTAGGCCCCTAATTAAGTATAAAGTGTTCAGCACAGTCTTTGGCACATGCTCTGTTCTGAATAGGAGTTATTATCCCTGTTTCTCATTTGAACTTTAGGTTTAAATTAGGCTGGCAAGATACAAAGCTAACTGTGATCAGAGTTTACATTTCCACCCCCCTCCCCTTTAAGACTTGTTGCAATTACTGAGTCTTTAAGCAGGTGCCCCTCTGGTATGAAAGCGTTCCAAAGGCTGGAATGCCTTCTCTCTCTTCAACTCCACAATTGATCCTCAGAGCTTATGTTTTTCATGTTGTGACTCCAAGGGACAGAGCAACATGAGCAGCAGAAACGGAGGTGCTTTACCTTTCCTTTGAGCCACTGAAAACCTAAACAGAGGCCAACTCTCATTAAGCCTCATCCGGGAACTACACACGTGCACGTGCTCTCCTATGTGCTTTGCTGTGGTCAATGGAACATCAATCTTCTCTATACAGGCATTGGCATATTTTCTGTACTCTACTTTTAGTAACATATATTTATCTTTTAAAGCTAGTTTGCACTGCCTGCCATAGGACTGTGCTTTCCTTCTCTTCTTGATTTGTGAGCTACTGAAAGGGAAATGACAATGCTTGGAGAGAGGGTGACTGTGTGGCCGCCTTCAGGATGATGGAGGGAGGTTCTGGGTGTGAGCCCCCAGTCAACTCAAACAGATGTCGCTCCATTAAGGATGATTAGCCTCCTGCACCCAGAATGTTCTGGAACAACAATAGGGTGAATTGTGACACATAGAAATATAAAAGGCAGACACATTTCTCAGGCATGCTCCCAGCCAGTGGAACAGACCAGCTGGCCTGGCTCATCGATGAGCGATGCTATTTGAGCTGTCAGTTCAGTTGCCAGGCCTCACATCTGTACCTCAGGATGTGCCCACTTGTCCCTGAGATCTGCATCTGCTCCTGGAATCCATTCAAAGGGAACAGCCCTTGGAATCAAGGTCCGTGGAGGAGAAAGATGGCTCCCAGCCTGTCCAGAAGGGAAGCTTCTCTTTGGATGCCACCCCTGGACATCCTGGAACCTGTGAGCCTGGTTTCCTAGACCAGACATTGGAATATTGAAAACTAACAAACAAAAACCTTTGGTGTGTTTGGGGACTTCTAAGCGGTTTTTCTGGAGTTTTGTGTATGGGAAGGATGAGGATGGAATGATGAACAGGGGCCAGGGTTTATATGACATCAAAGGAGTTTGGTCCTTTAGCCGCCACACAGGAATTGTATGCCGAACCCCAAGGTTCTCCAACCCCCTCTCTTTTAGTTAGTTTCTACCAGCTCATGTGCTCCTTTTGGTTGTGGCCTATATTGTGCTTATGTCTGTATTACCAGTGACCTACTCTTTCACCTGTGGCTGTCATCCATCAAAATTCAATGTAGGAACAGAAATGCCTGCTTTGAATTGGGGTGCTGTTGCTAGCTGCCACATAAGAGAAACATCACTATCCCAGTGACTTTGTAAATAGCAGGTTTTCCCCTTCACTTCAGTGACCACTGCTTTCACCATTTTGCCCTTGGTTGCTGCTTCTATAATATCTGCCTCATCCCCAATACCTTTCTTCCCCATCACATGCCAGCTGTGGTTTGGTCTGGGGTCACTCTGATGGGAGAGAGCTGCTCTTCCAAGATGACTCTCTTCCAAATGGCAACTCAGGTACCCAGGCTCATTTCATTTCATCTTGTGGTCCCACCATTATGACCCATAACTCCCAAGGTCATTGTGCTTGCCTGCATCAGACAAATAGAAGGGAGAAGAGCATGGAGGGTCTTAGGTGGAGATTGTTTAGTACGGGTCTGAAGGGGGTGTCCGACACACCCACTCACTATCCGCTAATATAGGTCCACACCCAGCTGCAAAAGAACCTGGGAAACATTTAGTCTAGCTGGGTACACAGAAGAAAAGAAATGGGTTGTAAAGAGAAAGGATTTAATGCAGAGCATTAGGTGCTTACAAATCATGGAAAGACTGGAGGAATGGCAGCCAAAGACTGCCATGTAACATTTATCTTTGAGGTCACACCCCTGCCATCAACCCAGAAGTCAAGAAACTGCGTCTGCCACTGGTATCATCGCCACACCCTCCAAACTGGTTCCAAGACATTGGAACACGGAGTCCATCTGCTGCCATCACTCACCTCTGCTGGTGCCCCCTTACCCACTAGCACACCTGGTAAGCCTTCCACTTTTCAAGGTTTATACTGTAAAGTGGATCTCACTGAATAAACCTAAAATAAGCCAAAAAAACTGGATCTTTCCAGGAGACTGGAAAATGTAATTTGATGTTTCCCTGCCCTGCAATATAAGGAGAGAGGTTGAAAATTGATGCCAGTGACAATAGACAATGTCTGGCAGCAGCCTCATTTGTGGCTACTGCTCTCACTATCTCTACTGCTTTGTATCTTGCTCATTGTGTGTCTGGTGACTCTTCTGTTAGCACCTCCTTCATCCCCTGGTGACATGTCACTTTTTATTTTTTTTATGCTCACACCGATTGGTGGCTTTGTCTGATGCCACCAGAGGGGATGAGGGTTGGGGGGGGAGGGGAGAATTTCTCCTCTAACAGTGGCCACGCTGAATAAACTTCTAAAGGGGAGTTGGTTTTTGCAGTTTTGTAGTTCCTCTGCCAACTCCATCAGAGTTGTTGGAATGTATCTCGATGGTGAATGCATCACAGGAATCCACTAGGACAGACCTGGGCTCCTCAATTCCTTTTTGAGGATAGAATACAAATCTCTTCTATTTGTGGAATGATCCAGAAACTTCCAGAAGTTGGAGTATGCCATGTCTCTCATTTTCCCTCTGTTCATCATCCCTGAAATATTGGCTGATATTTCCCTCCAGGAGTCTTAGAGGGTCCTCTGGCTGATAGGCTGTGTTTGGGAAGTGATGTTCTACCCGGAACCCCAGGGGTGATTGTGCAGAGAGACACCACAGGGCCGTTAACCCGCTCTGATCTTCTACTGAGGAAAATCTGGGTTAGAATGGGAGTGTGGGCTTCCTTCCCAATGACACCACATAGTGTGTTGGTTTTCTCAGAACTATCCTGGGCAGGGCTGCACTGCAAGGCCCCACGGAGACCATCTGCTGCTTGCTGGAGTCCTGGTGACAGGTTTTCTAGCAAAATCTCAGAAGTCACTGAGTGAAGACAGAACTGCCCCGGAGAGGAGGAATTCTGGCAGCATCAGTTCAGGGAATTAGTTTGGGAAAGAAACTTTATAATAACAGTGTTCTAGTTCCTGCTGAATAAAACATTTGGAGAGCTTTTCTTTTCCCAGCAGAAAAATAAAATACTCCAGTGGCAATGGAATGATTGCTCTTTTTAAATGTTGTGTTTAATAAAAATCAGATGATTGCAGTCATTTGACCTCTACACTGCTCTCCCTCCTGATCTTGTACCTGGCATCCTATAGGCACACGCGGGACACCATGTCCTGGGGCTGCACCAGGCTCTCTCAATTAAGCAGATGGGGAAACAGTCATTTGAGCGAATGGGGCATGAGCCCAGAAAAGGTACAACCAGCTGCAAACAGACCAGTAAATATGGCTGCTACACATCTGGTAGGCAGTTCCTCAGTGGTGCAGCTAATGGTGCTGGTATTTAAGTGGCCATTAGTAGACTCCGTATTCTGTGCACACAATTAAGTACCCTGGAAGCTCTCTCAGTGCTGCTCTGCTCTCATTTGGCTGCAGATTCGGCCAGCAGCAGAGCACGCATTTGCATGGCTGTCACCATTGCCTGAGGGAGAGAGAAAGTTCATTTTATCAGCTGGAGAGAGGAGGTTTTAAAGTGGGCCCCGCACTAGTGGGGCATCTCAGAGGTGAGACTTCTCAGAGCTGATATGTACCTTGGCCCTCTCCTGTGGGGTGGAGAATGCCAGTCTGGCATGCCACGCATTTCTAGTGTCTGGCTCTCATTAACCCCGAATCAACAAAACCTAGAGCCTGTTAATCCTGGTGACTCTACATTCTTGCGTGCCAGGCTATTCCTTTCAAACCTCTGGCAAAGTGTAGAGGGGAGGTGCTTTTTCCTTCTGAGGCCTCACCTGTTCAGAGAACTGAGCTGGTTCTGTCAACCTTGCCAACCTCTTGTAAGATCCGAGGGTCCCTGTTGGTTGCTGAGAGCCACTCCATTGCCTTAGGGATTTGTTTACAGTTAAAATGCAAATACCTTTGGCCAAGCCTAAAAGAAATCCAGCTGCACAAAGATGCAGATTGCAGTGGGCCATCGTTCCCTGGTTCCTCCTCAGACCCCAGTGCTCACTGGCCATTCAGCACCATCGCTGCCTCGGGGAGAAGCTTTGGGAAGCTGGCGTGCGGGGCTGGGCTCTTGATGACCCGGTGGTATGAATAGAACTTTTAGGGTACAGCATGCTAATGATGTGGCTATGTGGTAGGGGCAGCATGTGACAGAGGTACTCACTGAGGTAGGTTACAGTCTCTTCTGCTGCCAGCCCAGCAGTAAAGCAAAGGCTGGCACTCCACCTGGCTGCCTCCACTGGGAGAAAGGCTTCTTGGAATTAGGGAGGATGGGCTGAGCATGGGCTTGGGAAGCTTGCTCTGATGGACTGATCTGTGTCCCAATCCCAGGGTGTTTGGAGATCTGTACACGCGCGCGCACAAACACACACACACACACACACACACACACACACACACACACACTCTTTCACCCACATTATTTACTAAATAGCAGGCACTCAACGTATGGCATATAGATGGGAGGTGTTAGTGTGGCATCATGGAAACAGATCTGGTTTGGGGGGCAATCCAACTTGGTTTCAAATCCTCCCAGCTCCATGATTTGCTGGCTGTGTTTCCTCAAATTTCTTAAACTTTCTGAGTCTCAGTCTCCTCAACTATGAAGTATGGTCATTGTGAGGATGAACTGATAAAACATCTCCCAGTCCTGAGCTTCAGGGGTGACCCATATGATCATTCCATAAATGGCAGTTATTTCCTCATTCTTGCTTCAGCTCTAGTTTTAAGAACCTTTAAGTTGAGCAGGAGGAGGCTCCCAGAAGAGGAAAATGTACTCTCTTCCGGCCATGGGAGCATGCCCCCAGTCCATCTTTTATTTAGTTACAGATTTCATATTCCTTACTGGCAGCACCCAGGCCTGACCCGACTCATCCCACTCCATATATGCCATCGGGGTCCAGCCTATGCCTGGCCTCTGACTGGCATACGGGTAATCACTGCTACTGCTGCTGAATGAAGGAGTGACGTTGGTGGGGAGCAGGGCGAGTGCTCCGTTTGCCAGGGGCCATGGAGCTCCAAGGGGTGTTTTGGTTCTTTGAGGTTCCTGCAGGCAGATCCTGTAGAGATTTATCATAAGAGTTTGTCTCTCAAAGACGCTGCTGAGGGCCTGCCTCTCTTTCTGTTCCCTGCTGTCCCCAAACAATAAGAGGACAACAAGATCTGTCCCCTGGAAAATGGCCTGCTCTTGGCCCGTTTCTGTTGTGCATTCTCCGTGTTTGGCCTTGACTCTCCTGTGTTCTGTGCTGTGAGCAGAATATTAATTGGTCAGGGGAAGCAGCAAGCCAGGCCCTGCCAGCGCAGTGTGCGCACCATCAGGGAAAGTCATGCTACATGCACGGAAAATAACTTCCTTTTTTCCATTTGTAAATCAGCTCAGGATCCCTGGGATTATGAGCCCCTATTCCCATAGATAGTGCTTTTAAAGGAACAAGCAAAACCACCAACAACAAAGGAATCAGAATGCAGCTCTCTTAGCAGCTCTAAAGAGCAAGCATGGGTAAGAACACAATCTGACAATCCTTAGGGCACTCTGAATTCTCCCCTCTCCTGACCCCACCTTTTCTCCTTAGCATCACCCCTACTTTGGCTGCTTTATCATGAAAAGCTTGTTCTAAGCCTCGTAATCTCTTTTGGGGCTGCCTGGCTAGAGGGAAGAAGAGGGTCCCTCCTTTCTAGAGGAGGAAAGTCACACAAAATGTTGGATTTCTGTGCTTGCTGGTCTACCAGATTTTTCAGAAACAGGTTTATACTTTATATGATTTTGTCATAGAAGCATTGACCATCAGAGCAGGAAATAAATGGACCAAAGCATCCCTCAACTGACTTTTTTTTTTTTTTTTTTTTTTTTTTTTTTTTTTTTTTTTTTTTTTTTATCCCAGAGATAAGGAAGCTGAGACCCAGAGAAAGTAAGTGACTCGCCCAAGGTCCTCACTCAGGTGAGTCTGACTGTGCTTCTGCTTCATTGCTTTGCCTATTGAAGAAACAGTCTTAGGGCTCCTGAGGGGGAAAATGGGCATATGTCCCCATTTCATTTTCTTCCAGAGTGAAAAACACATTCCTATTTGTTCTTAATCTATTTGTAAACTCTAATGACTAGTTCTAGTATTAAGTCCTTAACATAATTTACTTAACTAGCTAATTGCTAATAATGAAAAGTAGTTTTCTTTGACCTTTTATACTCCATGTTCCCCTCACACAGAAAAGAAGTCCCAGTCATCAGCGATTTGGTGACATTGGCATAAAAGGTGAATTACTTGGCAGAAAACCAGAGTCCAATTCTGGAAGGTCATGCTTTTCTCTACTAAACATCCAGCATTCCCTTATAAAGCAAAATTTAGAAGGAAAAGGACGTTTGGGATTGAAAGCATTACACACATCTATATATTCACTGAGTGCAGTGGGGAGTTAACCTGGTAAGTAAGTGTCAGGAGACTGGAGCTTCAGGGGCCTGACTTCAAGTCTTGCCTCCCCACTTTCTTAGAAGAAGGACTTCGAGCAAAGAACCTGCCTCTGAACCTCTGTTTTCTCAGCTGCAACATTTTATTTTGTAGAGTTGTTATGAGGGATAAGTGGATTGCCACATTCAAAGTTCTAAATAGTGTATATGGCACATAGTAAGTCCTTGATAATTGTTATTATTGTTGTTCATACGTACTTATGGAAAAATATGAAAGTTTGTAAAAGTATGAAGAAATGCTGCCTCAATTTCATTCCTCTGAATTTGCTACTCTTTCCATTGTGGAATCATCATAATAGAATGGGTACATAATTTAGCAGGCTGCTTTTATTCAGTTAGCATTCTTTTGTGAATATCTTCACTTCTTTTTTGAACACATGATTTTTAATGTCTACAAAATATTTCATAAATAGACATACCATAATTTATTTAACTACCCATTATTGCAAGTTAGTTTTCTTCCCTCCCCCACCCCCGCCTTTTTATTTATTTTTTTTTAATAAACATCCTGGCATATAAATCTTTGTCTGCACTTTCCATCACTTTCTTGGGATAGATTTCTAGAAGTAAAATTATTGGGTCAAAACATGACAGAATCTTGATTCAAACTGGCAAGCTGCTTTGCAAAAAGATGCAGTGCTTACTTTTAAAGCTCATTCTTCAAAGCTGCACACATCAACATTTCCCAATAGTCTGTTTTTTTGTTTGTGTGTGTGTGTTTGTGTTAAAAAGGGTAGACAAATAGTTAACTAATGTTCTTGTTCAATCAAGAGTTGATTTCCTTCTGCTTCTACTCCTAGGCTGCCTTGGGAATGTCCCTGATTTGAGAGTCCTTTTGGAGAGTTACCCAAACCTGACCTGACCTCATGATCTCAGCTTATCTAATTCAGTCTTCTGACCAGTGAAATGGCACCCTCCATCATACTCATCTTTAAAAGCTTTCAGAACAGCTGGGCCCATGGGTTCTTTGCTCAGTGTATTGCTGTATGGGTAATGCCTCTCATTTGCTCAAAATTACTGCTTGACTTTAACCCCCAAATCCTCAGCCAATTTGGTCTTGTTAAGCAGTGCTCTCCAGGGGCACGTCTTCTCTCCACACTGTGTGGGCCATCATGTCAGAGGGGTGCCCTGACTGTACCTCTCTGGGTTCAGCACAGGAAATGTTTGCTACATGGCACAAATATTAAGCTTCTTCTCAAGCTACTCTATGTTAGATCTAGAATCTTCACCTTTGCTGGAATCTTCACCCTTTCTAGTCTCACTGCCCTGCCACCACCACCTCCTCCCTTTCCCGATATCGATATCAGGGCTCCTGTTCTTTCTGCCTCAAGTGCCGCATACTTATTAATTGGTCTCTTTGTTGTCAACCTCTTCCTCCTACAACCTGTCCTAGATGCCAGATTAACGCTCCTTAAACATAGTTCTGGGGCTGCCGCTCTTCACTGATGACCAGTTTAAGTACACTCTCAAGGCCACCTATTGTGTAGACTGTCTCCTGATTGGCCCATGACACTTTCCAGCGAAACCATATTACTTGCTGTTTCCTAAATGGACCCAATCCTTGCCAGTCATTGTTTCCCACTGTCTTAATTGTCTCCCTTCCCCTATGTCTCTCTTGAAATTTCATCTATCAGTGCCAATCCCAAATACCCATATGTGAAGCTTGTCTTAATGCCTCTTCACTGGAATGAAAGCTCGCCCACCATAAAAATAAGGCACATTAGTTCCCTTTTCTCAGTTTCCCTCATAAATGATTTTCTAATCTTCCCTTTATCTCGTTCGTGGTAGATAATAAAGATTACCTACTTTTATTATCTCTTATTATTTCATCTTCGTTTTGTCCCAATCTCTGTAAGTAATAAACTCCTGGAAGGCAGGACAGTGCTTGCCTCCTGGCACTGTATCCCTTACATCACCCAGAGTGGGCTTTGTACATGGCGGACACTCGTTCTGAGACAGATGTTCTCAGACACAGCCCTCCTCTCACGCTGCCACGGAGTGGGAGCAGCACAGCTGCCTGGATTTACTGCTTTTCCCAGGAGAGGCAATTATAATGCTTTATCTTCCCTCTTTGGCTTTCAGCCAGTGGCTCTATATCTAGTCTTTAATTTTCTTTTGTTTAAAGGGATGTTCTGTCCACTCAGTCAAAGCAAAATAATGATGGTAAGGAAAATTGCTGCTACTTATCGAAAGCCTACTATGTGCTAGACACTGTGCTTTTCATATGGGATCTCACTTATTAATGTTCATTAAAATCTGGTAAACCAGATATTGTTATCCTACTTTGTGAATGAAAAAATTGCAGCTCAGAGAGGTTAAAAATATACCCAAAGCATACATAAGGCCTGTGATCACCAGGAAGCATCTTATGTGTATACAATGCCAATAGAACAAAGCACTTTGGTGAATCATATCTTAATAGTAGATTAGAGTTGGAGCAAGAGTTGAACCAAGATCTATTGGTTTAAATTGTTTTCAGTAAGTATGTCCTACCAGAAAAGGATGACGTAAGGATGGGCTGGATGTCAGCCTCTGGCTCACTTTTCCTGAGATCTAACACCCTGAGGTTTTTAGTGGGGGGAGTGCATACTTCTATTGCAGCTTAATTATGCTAAGCCCCTAGTTCCTCTTCATCCTGTGGCAGCGCCTAGCCTAGGGGAGGACAGAGAAAGGTGAAGCCTCTCCTGTGTGCTGCTCCTGAGTGAGATCTTTGACTCTATACATACTCAGGCTTCTCCCAGAGCTCTCTAGAGCTTCTAGGTCTATCACTGCATCAAGAGGCAAAGTATAGCCTTTGACATTAAATTATGGGAAACCCAATTCTTTGCTACACTCTTCCCCTGAGCAAGTCATCTGCTTGCTCAGGGGAAGGCAGTTGAAAATGGTGTTGTATATGCCAAGATTAAAATAATATCAAATGTATTTACTTTAGACATCAAAACTGGGTGTGTTGGCATAATTCAATGTTATTTTTTAAAGAACTCTAGAAAACAGCATACTAACATAATACTTGAAATAAAATAGCTATTTAATAGGCATTAATTAGATAAGTAAATGAATGAATTCAGGAATATAGGAATGAATGAATGTTATTTTTATGGCAAGCAATAGGCAAAGATGGTATCTTCCAATTATTAGCAGCATGACTTTGGGTAACTTATTCTGAGGCTCAATTTTGCCAAGTGTAAAATGGTGATGCTAATATTTGTTGTCAAGAACTGTGAAATGACTTAAATTTTACTTGACTTTCAGCTTCCTTGTTAGCCTGCCACAGTTTCAAAGTTGCTGGGAGAGGACGTGGACTTTTGGGTCAGATACACGACTTCATTACTCATGGAACAGCAAAACATGAACATAATATTTGTATAAGTTCCCCTGGCCGTGCTCAGATGGATGGGTATACAGATAGCCAGCTGTGTAATAGGAAAGAAACTCCAGTCTTAGAGTCCTAAATTTATAAAGGGCAGCAAGCATGCTATCTCTATCTTTGCCAGCTGTTTGCTAATGTCCTCGAGAAGACATTCTGGAACAAAGGGAGCTATTGTTTTGCTTGTAGGACATACAGGAATCCATGAGACCCATGAAGAATTGTGTCCCTCAAAAACCTTGTGGATCTTTTTAAAAATGATTAAATGATCTATCATTCTGTGTTAATTAGGATAATTCAGGTTATGCTTCTGTAACAAATTTCTTTAACCTAAACTTCCAAAGAAGTATTTCTTGCTAATGTCACTCACTAATGGGGAACAGGCTGGGAACTCTGTTCTAAGTTATGCTCATACTTGGTCCCAGGGTGAAGGAGGTCTCATGATGTGGCACATTGCCATGGCAGAGGAAAAATGAGTGTGTCACATAACATTCTGGCTCTTAAAACTCTATCTCAGAAGCAACATACATCACTTCTGCTCACATACACTGTTCTAAGCAAGTTAGGTTTAACCTAACTTTGAGGGGGAAGAGAAGTATGCCCAGAAGAAGAACTGAAAGTATTTATTGGGTAGGCAGCACAAAATACTGCTACACAAACCCAAAGTCTTTGCACAAGGCCTGGCACATTCAAAATGGAACATTTTCTTTACCACTCCTGGAGTAGTTTGGGCAGACTCAGAAGTGTGGGTCTTTGGTTTAGAAGAAATTCACAGTGGTCACGGATTCATATATTTTTCTGGCTATCCATGGCTGTGGTCAAGAAAATGTGCAGATTCCCCAACATAAAGTTGTGACCAAGCTTGTACATGAAATTAATCAATAGTCATTACTAACATATATTCAAATTTACAATTTTTTTGGTCAACATTTAAAAGGAGGAACATATAATTTCTCCCAATTCCCAATGATTGCACTAATTGAGATAATAATCAGATTGAGAAAGAGAAGAAAAATTTTGATTTTTACTCATGATACAATGCAACCACAGATTCAATAGCAAGAACACTTTCTGACTTAAACTCGTCCCCCTATTTGACTAGAAACTATACTGAATGTTGTAGAATGAAATAAAGATTATGGATCATCATGGCCTCCATGCTTTAGAGTTGTTTTTTTAAGGCCATATGGGTCTTAATTAATTTTTTTCTATAAACATGCATTGAACTCCTCTATCTGTTAGGTTCTTTTTTGAGGATCTGAATATACAGTGAAAAGCAAAAGAGACACAGTTACTGACTTCATGGAGCTTAGAGTCTACAGGGGGAAAAAAGATTATCATAAAAGCTAACTTTTTTTTATGGCTTGCTTACTAGGGGCTGGGTGCAGGGCTATGCAATATATTTGCATTTCATAAAAGGCTCAACAGCCCTTTGGTGGTTTATTGCTTATGATAACTCTGCAGAGGAAATGAAGACCACAGACCAGAGACAGTGTGGACAAGGCTCAGAAAAGTCATTTGGCATATTCTGAGGGCACTGGAGTTGCTAGGACAGAATCCAGGTAAGTCTCAGAATTCAGATAACCCAGAATTCAGATGACACCTGGACATTTTCACTAACTTGCATCACAAGAACCATTCTTGTTCACAAGCTGTGGATTCTCCATCTCCAGGCAGCACCTTCTCTTAGTTGATATTCTCCATTAATGACCAAATTATTCAGAGAACTTATTGCACACCTTTTTTTGGTGCCAAACACTGTGCACCTACAATTACCTTTCTATAATTATCTGCAAATTGAAGATCATAGGAGACTTTCCTGTTATTCTAGGAATAAAAATTGGTAGAAGAAACCAGGATTCAACCCACTATGTTGAGCCAGAATTCTTCCCAGGGGCTTGATGCTGCCCCTCCTAACTGCTGGCAGGCCTGGCCCGTGGACGCTCCCAGACCTATATCCATGGCTCCTGCCAGACATCCCTAAATCCCGCTGCAATAATGCCAGCTTATGAAATCCAGGCAGCTTTAGCAGAAACAGACTCATTTGGGAAACACCTGCCTCTTCACACCACAGCGGTATAACTTGCAGCTTTTACTCACCTATTTTAATGAATTCAACAAACATTGATTGAACAGCTTCCATGTGGCAGGCCCAGGCGGCTAGCAGCCCTGCTCTGCAGAGGCTGAATATCAAGAGTGTGAGAGAAGCTTAGAACCACAAATTGTAATGCAAGTTGACTTAACTCAAGGTAATAGGAGAACAAAGAGACAGAAGAAAGAGAGAGAGAGAGAGAGAGAGAGAGAGAGAGAGAGAGAGAGAGAGAGAGAGAGAGAGAGAGAGAGAGAGAGAGAATGAATCCAGGAAAATAGGAAGGTTCTGAGGGGCGGGGGAAGAGAAGTGATGGTCACAGCCTTGAAGGGTGGCTAAGGCTCAAGTGCTAAACTCGGGGCAGTGAGTGGAGTGGAGGGAAATGGTGAGTGTGAAGGAGCCAAGTCATGCAGGCAGAAAAAAGGTGCTATTTCTCCCAGAAACTAGAAGGCTGAAGAAGTTGTTTATCCAGAACTCACAAAGTCTGATCTATGTTAGCAGAGGCCCTGAGGAGGAGTGACTTGCAGAAGGCAGGTGCAGTCCGAGGGGCTGCCTCTCTGGCGAGCTGAGAAGAAAGGACACCATGGACACTTCAAAAATCTTACATGAAAGGAAGCCATCTGGTGCCTAGTACCAAGCAAACTTGTTTTTATTTTGTTCCAGGCTTCTGGGCTCTGGTGTCTGGTGTGCTGTCCCCTTGGGCTTTGTGAGTATGGAGGGACCCATGGCTCTCTGGGCTGGCGAAGGGCTACATTCATGCCTGAAGCCTGACTGCACCTCTGCAGAGAGCAGTCCCCATGGTGAGCTGATGAGCGACAGCTGTCTCTTTAGGAACCCCTCGGGTCTCCACTGCCTCTGTGCCTGTCCGCCCGTGGGAGAAGCATGGGTTTTTTATCCTGGCCAGTTACATCTGGAAAAAACAATCTGAGCGTTAATCCATTCAGAGAGAAAAACAAATCCATGTCTCCTGCAGCCATATCTTTTGTTTTTTCATCTCTGGATTTTTAAATCTCATTATGAAGCCAGAACGAACCCCTGCCAGCCTGCCTCCTACTCTTCAGGCAGCCTTTTAAACATTTCTTTGTGCTCGGTCTCCTTATGCTCCTCACTCACAGAGTTCCTTTCATCTGGAAGTGGCCCAGCTCTTGAAATAACTAAGTAAAGCCTCGCTACACCCCCATGAGGAAAGAGGCGATCCTAACTTGCTTTCCTCCAGCCTGAGAGGAGATGAAGCGTGGATTGTACAGTGACTTGGTTGAAGAGTCCAGTTCCTGCCACTGGAAAATAAGAGCACTGGCCACCACTTCCTGCCCTGAGGTGCTCCTGTGGGAGTGGACTCACATGTTCAAAAAAGAACTTGGTATATTTCTTCCTAAACCTGCTCCTCCTCCTGTGAGACCTGTTTAGGAAAATGGCATCAACTCATCACCCAAGCCTGGAGCTTTCTGCTCTCCTAGGCTGTAGGGACTTGTGCTCTCCCAATGTTCATGCCTCTTCTCTAATTCTGACACTTTAGGGCGGCCTGTGTGCCTGGATTTCTACCACAGCTTGCTCTCCGCAGTCCCTGTTCTGACTGTGCTTTCCTCTTAATCCACCCTCCTGGCTGCTGTCAGAATAATCTTTCTAAAATACACAGTTAGGTCACGCTTCTGCTTATAACCCTTCTCTACAGGGTCACATTTAAACTCCTTAGCCTGGCCTAGAAGTTCCACGCTCCATGCTTGAGCCTTCCTGCCCAACCTCATTTTCTACCTGTGCCCCTCTGGACTCTTCATACCCAGCCATTAAGAGCCCCTTTCTGTCCTCTGGATGCCTTGGCACATGCTCCCTGCACTACTGTCACCTGCTGTCAGGGGAAGTCCTGCCCACCATCAAAGCCCAGCTCAAGAGTGGTCTCCACTCTGAACAGCAGATGGAGCAGACCACTTGCTCCTTTGTGTCATATTAGGCCCCAGGAGGTGAAATATGGGGTGCAAAGTAACCCTTTCAACCAGTGAGTGGCTTGTACTTTTCTCTGTCCTCAGTAAGGATAACCTCAGGATGAATAATGACAACATGATGAAGATACCCATCATTAGCCAATATCGTGGCATCTGGTATTTTGATTCTGAACCTAGGGGTTAGCTGGAAAGTTTAAGAGGAGACTCCTGTGAAGACCCTTCTCTCAGTGACTTCCACATGAATGTGTGGTTTTGAGCAGGTACCTCTCTCTGCAGGCAGGTGTGGGCTCCTCTGGTGTGAAGTCATTCCTGGAAGATTATTCACTTGGAGACAAGGTGGTCTTCAGACAGGAAATCAGAATTGAGAAGGTGGGCCTTATTCGGGCAGGGGAAGGAATTTTCTGGTTTTCTCAGGGCTCTGGCCTCTTTGATAAGGACTTTGAGGAGTGGGTTTAACTTTGACGGGTAATTGCTGCCTAGAGAACTGAGTCCAAGTCTGCACTCCATGAGGAAGAGTGCTGAGGGCTGTGGTTGATTGGTGATCTGCCAGCAGCAGCCCAGGGAAACCACACAGCCTGTAGGCTACAAATTGGTCATCTCTGGTGCAGAGAGTCACAAGACCCTGCCAGGTTGGCAGGGACTGAACGTGACCTCCAGCACGTGGAGGTAGCAGGAAGTCAGTCAGGGAGGCCTGCCCATATGGGTCATGTGCTAAATATGAATAAACTACATGTGTAAACATGATCTGGTTGCCTATTTTTTTAAAAAGTATTGTTTTTGATCCCTTAGCCATTGGTGTAATCTTCCAAAATGTGGCTGGGTCTCTGCTTTGTCACAAGGTGGAGGACACATGCCTGGGCAGGTGTAAGAAGAAGTACCGGCCGGCGAGAACAGTGAGGCTGGCTGTGGACAGCATCCTAAGACCCCCAGGCTCACTTCAGGGCCCAGGCTTCCCTCCTCGTGTGTGGATTTCCCCTCTAGGTAAGTTGAATTCTAATTCTCTGTAGGCAGCCTTTCATTCTTCTACTAATAGCTTCAGCTTTTCCAGAATTTTGCTGGACACTATTGCCAAGATGGTTAATCAGCCCTAACAGGTTTGGCTCAGTGGATAGAGTGTTGGCCTGTGGACTGAAGGGTCCTAGATTTTATTCAAGGGCATGTACCTTGGTTGAGGGCACATCCCTAGTAGGAGGTGTGCAGGAGGCAGCTAATCAATGTTTCTCTCTCATCTATGTTTCTAACTCTATCCCTCTCCCTTCCACTCTAAAAAAAAAAAAAAAAAATCAATAAAATGTATTTAAAAAAAGATGGTTAATCAATCATTTTAATTCTTAATTTCATTAGGAAAAGACTACATAGAAGGGGAAGGTAATGATTAAGACCTAAGTCGAGTGAATATTTACCAAGTTTTTCTTTTTTTTAAAATGCAACACTTTATTGAGGCATACGGACAATAAAAAGCTGTACATATTTAATAAACTTAGGGACACATATACATCTATGAAACCATCACCATCAATTAGCCATCACTTCCTGAAGTTTTCTTTCATCCCTTGCATTATTAGTTTATTATTATTTGTGGCAAGAACACTCATCTCACAATTACCTTTGAGGTAAGCGTTACTGTCACCATGTAATTGATGATGAAACTGAGGTTCTGAGAGGTCCAAGAACAGATTCCAATCTCTAACCCAACCAAAGGTAGAGCCACACCCCCAAACCTGGATGTTCCCGTTCCTACTGTGGCTTCTTGCCCCACCAAGCCCCCTCTCCCTGAGGGTCTTGGGGTTTGTGTTTCTGGTAGAACCACCTAAGGAGTGTGGGCCCCAGGAGGGCTGAACAGGGTCAGGAACTGCAGCCCCTAGAAGAGCCAGAAAGCTCCACCTCAGCAGCATCTGGGCTTCTGGACAGGCAGGAGAGGGCTGGGATGCTCTGTGCTCTTGAGCCAAGGAAGGCAGCAGCTTCCCTGCCAAGACTCCAAGGAGACCTCCAGCTTGAAAGGCACAGTGCTTAAGGGACAAACCTCTCCAGGCTTCCTATCCATATCTCTGTGCTAAAAATGCTCTTGACATGATTTGCTCTATGGGTTTTTATTATAAAAATGAGAGGCCTTGTGCATAAAATTCATTCACTGCGGGATTGTCCCTCAATCTGGCCTGTACCCTCTCACAGTCTAGGAGCCCCACTATCAATGGATCGCCCTGCAGAGGGAGGGCCCATCCACCGGATACAGTGCCATTGGGGGATAGTCTGGGCCTTCCTCTTTGGGGAAATTATGGAGCCCCTGATTGATCACCCTGCCTGCCGATTGGGAGATTGTGGGGCAATGACATCACACCTGTCTTAGCTGGCCTGGTGCTAGTAGTTGTCATAGTGTGGCTGTCCGGAAGGTTGTTTTGCTATTGTGTCATTCAATTGATTTGCATATTATGCTTTTATTTTTATAGATTTCAAGGCATTTCATGTGGTGTTAGCTATCTAACTTTTACTGAGTTTTAATGATTCTGTGTAGCTAAATCATGGAGCAAAGTGTCCTCGCATTCTGTGTTGTGGTGGTGGTGGTAGTATATGTGTGTTTGTGGTGTGCGTGCTTGTGAGTTGGGTGAGGTGATGCGGTGGTGATGATTTGGCTGATGTCACTATGAATATTTTTAGAGACCTTATGAATGCTCTGTAATTACATTATCTGTTCTCTGGGGCTAGTGTTATTGTTCGGTTGACAAAGTTAAATAAACAAAGAGTCTCATTTCTCTAGAAAAAAACATTCTATAGTTTCTATTTGCTTGAAGCAGCCAAAAATACCTACCTGGATTTTTTTATTTTTTATGGCTGTGACAGGCACACCCAAGACAATTTTTTATCACAGTTACATCTGTATTGCTTGCAAACAAGGAAGTGTATCTTCACACCTTCTGTCTGAATGCAATGGCAGAGAAATTAGAAGGGCTTTACATGCAAAATTTAAACTGAAGCCTAGATTTTGTGTGGCTAAGTAGCAATGCTTAGTCCAGCATTATTCCGTTGGGCTTCAGTGTGCTGTGTAGACAGAAGCCTGGGGATTTTCCTCTGAGTTAATGAGAAAGGAATTGAGATTTGCAATCTCCCATTTCACAGATGAGAGGGCGAGAGGATAGATCAAGCACAGGCCACCCAGCCTATCTGAATGGGACTGAGGACATGAGAGAAGGGGCGGAGTAGTAAAACATGGGGCTCTGGCTCTGGTGGAAGGTTAGCTCTGCCATATACTGTGTGACCTGTGGCAGATTTCCTTACCTCTCTGAGCCTCATAGAGAAAATGGAAAAAGTAACAGTACCTCCTTTATAGCATTGCTGTGCATGGATGGAAAGCACACTTTTTAGCACAGCATTATATGCAGTTGGCTGTTACTTTCAAGATGTGCTCAATAAATGTGTGGTGAATGAGTGAAGAGTATTTGTTCTGATCACAAGATGCTTCAGGCAGCGTTTTCAATTTTAAGTTGTGCCAGAAAGAAAGCCTAATGAAGTGTCAGCTTCCCCCAGGAACCTTGTAACTTCTGATTGTCTCCAACAAGGCTGACTGCTAACCTTCCTGTTTAACTGTGGCCATCTGCATTCTGCAGCGACAGCAGCCAGGCGCTGTTACTGGAGCCGGAGAGGTAGCTGGACTGGGCTGACATAGTAGGGCCCAAGGGGGCTGGTGGGCGCTTCTGGAGCTGTACATAGCTAATGCTTATTGAACTCTTGCCATGTGCCAGGCACTCTTATAAGCACTGTATGCCAGAAGAGCAATTCCACCCACAGGCGCTATGGTTATTCCCATTGTACAGATGCTAACCTGGGACAGAGAGGTTCCATTAGGAAGTCCCTTGAAGACCTACAGCTTGTAAGTGACAGAACTGGGATCCGAGTCCAGGCAATCTGGCCCCAGCTTCCATTACCACTGTGCTCAGTGGCCTCCCTGGAGCCTGTAATTGTGAGGCTGTGTGAATATGATTTATGTTATGAGTCGGGATGCAAATTGAGAACAGGGCATTTGTTCTCTGATCTACGGAAACCCTGCCAAGAAATTAACCCGGGGTGCCTGGAGCTGGCCTGGCTTAAATCTATACATGCATGTGTGTGCATACACACTCACTCAACACACACACACACACACACATGCACACCACCTGTTTGTGGATCCTTTGAAGCATTTCAGGAGGCTTAGGCAGACAGGTGAGAGCTAGTATAAGAAGCACAAGTGGAGCTGCATAACTGCATTAAGAAATTTGGAAGACAAGGGAAGAAATGGATTTTCAAATATTTTGTACTTGCTGGAGGGCTCTTACAGATTCATCTTATTTCAATTTCCCCTTAAACATTTGTTTAGGCTTGCCGCCGCTGTGGGCAGAAAATAAAGTCATGGTCCTTCTTATTGTGTCCGTGTCCCCCAGGAATGTTCTCCCTGCTCCAGGCGAGGATGGTTGGCAGTCACAGCGATGGCGCTGGCAGACAGATTCCAGCATGTGGCCTGGCCTACACCCTTTCCAGGGAGTACAGGGCTGTGTAGATCAGCCACGTGGACAGCTTAGCTATTAAAGAACCTGACACCTATGTGATTGCTTCAAACCTTTGTGAGTCATGAATTTCTGTTCAACCAAAATTCTACTCAGACACTGAGGATGTGAGGCAGCCGAAGGTGGAGATGCTCTGGTGGAAGCCAGGGGGTCCCAGACCCTGCCCCCTCTGCCACAATGGAAGCCTCGGGTGGAGAAAAGCAGTTTGAAAGCCCCAACGAGCAGCATTCAGTTCTCCTTTATGGGTTTGAAGACCGGCTTGTCCCTCTTCTGTCCTCCATTCTTCCCAAATTCTGGCTGCCTGTGATCCTATTGGTTGTAAACAGACACAACTGGACTGCCGGCAAGATCAGAAGGCAGACATAAGTGGCAAGACTATACGCTCATTCTGCACCATTCTTTCCTAAAAAATGAGGGTTGTTGGTGGTGAAAAGTTATTGTACAGTAGACTAGTTCAGAGGTTGGAAATGTGGATTGTGGAGTCAGAATGCCTAGGTTCAAAGGCCACTTTTTTCTACTTACTAGCTGTGTGACCCTGGCAAGTTTCTTAGCTTCTCTGTGCCTTCATTTTCTTATTGTAAAATGAGGACTAAATAATAGCAAACTTTCTCATTTGTTGGTTGTGAGACTTAACTGGATTAATATATACAATGCACTTTGGAAAAATCCTTGCACACGGTAATTGCTCAATATTATTAGCCATTATTATTTAAATAATCTTTCCTCTCTTCCCACAAGTGAATTCCAATGTATGTTAATGTATAAGTGACAGGCTTTCTGATAAGCAGCCCCTTTTTTATTATTGAAGGAAGAGAAAAGCAATACTGGAAGGAAGAGAAAGGGTTCTTATGGAGGGCAGAAGAACACAGAAAGGAAATCCCACAGTGTGTGGAAGGCATGACCCTGCCCCACTATCCCAGACCATTTGCTACAGTCTTGAGCAATTTAAGAAACGGGCTGTACCTTATATGAACCTAAGGGAACAAAGACTCATTGGAATTTTATATAACAGTTTTGTTTTATGAACCAGCATTACCTCACCCAACCATTTTATAGTAAGTCGTTTTCTTTTTTTCTTTCTCTTGTGGAGTTGGACACCCTTTTATTATGTGAGATGCTGAGATATTTCCAGACATTTCAGGCTTCGTAGCTTTGCTCCAGATCCTGGGCCAGGAAAGCATCACATATTCTCGCTGGAAGACTTCCCCAGGGGTTGCAGGAGGCTGTAGGGCAGAAATGCCAGGTGATTCTGAAAATCAGTAGCCTGCTAAATATAGCGGGTAATCATGCAGTTATTCCGTTGATTTTTTTTTTCCTAATCACAGTTTACTGGAGGCCTTAACCTTTAGAATCCTTAACAGCAAGAAGGCTGCAAAAATCTGTTTTTGCGTCCTCTCACAATAAATGTCTTTGAAGAGTAATTAAGACAATGTATTGTTGCCTTGGTTTCACAGAACCAAACCTAAAGTGTAACTGCTTGGTGTCCAGAGCCAGCGGTCAAGAAATAAGCAGACTTCAGTGGAGCTGAAGCAAGGACCCAGGGAGGGCCAGGAACCTGGAGTCCAAGGCTGGGAGCATCACAGATCAAAGGGAGCTTGTTTAGAGGATATTGTCCATGAATTCTCCAATGTTTTAAACTGCTGAGAGCAGCAAGAGATAAGTCCAACACAATTGTACTTGGATATAGGGTAATAATCAATGGAAACATTGAACATATACTATCAGAGCACATATATAATCACACATAGGGTAATGATAAAATACATAAATACAGGTCATCATAGGAGCCATTATGATTGAGGATTGATAAATAATCTTCAAGAAAGGTGTGGTAGTCTAAAGACATATTTCCCTCCTGTTGCTCACAATTTTGATTTTGACAGTACTTTGACTCCAGAGTCTGGTGGTCAAATATTTTGGTTTGGTGAGTCCATGGGGGGAGGGGAGGAATTGCAGCTACACATATAGTTTTGTTGACACAGACCCTAGTGGTCATCTTGGGCCTGGACTTGCAGAAGTGAGGTATAGGGTCAAGTTCATCCAGAGTCAGCGATCAACCCCCAGAGGGATAAAAGAATAGACCAGATGCTGTATCTCCAGAGGAAGCAGAAAGGAAGTAGAAAGGGAATAACCCTCCCCCAAGTTTCTGGGTTCATGGAGGGAGAGCAGGATTGTTGGAAGGAGCTCATGCTCTAAGGCTCCTTTGAAAACTCCTAGTTTATAATTTTTATTTTTTTAAACATATTTTATTGATTTTTTTACAGAGAGGAAGGGAGAGGGATAGAAAGTTAGAAACATTGATGAGAGAGAAAAACATTAATCAGCTGCCTCCTGCACACCCCCCACTGGGAATGTCCTGCAATCCAGGTACATGCCCTTGACCAGAATTGAACCCAGGACCCTTGAGTCCACAGGCCGATGCTCTATCCATTGAGTCAAACTGGTTTCTGCAATAATTTTTACTTTTTTAATTTAACAACTATCTATTGATATGCTGAGCATTCTTTGGAGTATTTGAAGAAGGGGAGTGGGGAAACAAAAATAAATAGACTTATGAAAAGATGCTCAATGTCACTAATTATCAGAGAGATGCAAGTTAAAACCATAATGAGATATCTATCACCTCATACCTGTCAGAATGGCTATCATCAATAAATCAACAAACAAGTGTTGGCGAGGATGCAGAGAAAAGGGAACCCTTGTGAACTCTGGTGGGAATGCAGACTGGTGCAGCCACTGTGGAAAGCAATATGCAAGTACCTCAAAAAATTAAAAATAAAACTCCTTTATGACCTAGCAAATTCTACTTCTGAAAAAATCCTGAAACACTAATTCAAAAGAATATATGCACCCATATATTCATTGCAGCACTATTTACAATAGCCAACATTTGGAAGCAGCCAAATGTATGAAATCGGTAAATGAATGAATAAAAAACTGGTGCTGCATTTGCACAATGGAATACTATTCAGCCATTAAAAAAAATCTTATCTTTTGCAAAAGCATGGATGGGCTTGGAGATTATTATACTAAGTGAAATAGGCCAGTCAGAGAAAGACAAGTACCATATGATTTTACTTATCTGTAGAATCCAATGAACAATATAAACTAACAAACAAAACAGAAACAGACTCTTAGAGACAGAGAATAGAATGATAGTTGCCAGAGAAGAGAGGCGGTGGAGGTTGGGGGGGCTGGCTGAAGAAGGTGAAGGGGTTAAGCAAAAAATAACCCTCATAGATACAGACAACAGGACAATGATTACTCGAGGGAAAGGCTGGTGGGGGAGGTAAAATAAGGTAAATGGGGGCAGGGAGCGGGGGAGAATAAATGGTGATAGAAAGAGACTTGACTTGAAGTAGTAAGCACATAATACAATATACAGATGATATATTATAGAATTGTACACCTCAAACCTATATAATTATATTAGTCAATGTAACCCCAGTAAATTCAATAATTAACAAATACATTAGTAGACACATTCCCTGACCTTGATTTAAACCTAGTATGCAAATTGGTAGGTGTGTACACAAATAACACAAAACAACAGTGAGGGGACTGGACTTATTTTAAAATTATCCAGCTTTTATTTCCAAATTGGAGCACCGGGGAGGTTTCCCCTTTCTAAGTCCCACATGACCCCTGTTGATATGTCTGCCCATGTCTCAGGGCAGAGCACAAGATGAGAGAGGGACTGCGGTTAAACCTAATCTCCTTTTTTTTCAGTGTGGGAAATGCTGCTTGGGTCTGGGGGACTTTAATCTTTGAAATAATTTTCTCTATTTTTGGCCATGGTGCCTGAAGAAATGAACTGGTCAGCATCTTTATTCTTATCCTTCGGAGAAGAGAGCTAGAAAAGTGCAGAAGGGCAGTCAGAAGCTGCTGCCCATTTAGCCCCCTCAGCATTTGTTCCTGAGCAAAGGCAGCCGGCTCAGGTAATTAGAGTCTGAGTCCTGACGGAGGTACTTTGTTCAAAGTTCAGTCACAGGCTGGGATGGAGAACTCTGCATGCCCACTTCCCTTGTTAATAGCTTTGCTGACCTTCTCCAAAGAAAAAAGTCATTAGAATGTTGAGTTATGACCTGTTTCTTGTAAAATCACATCAGTCCCTCATTTATAGCCCTGTATTTCAACCAGTTCTAATTACCTCTTGGAATACACTTCTTCTCTCCCTTGGAGAGTATTTCAAACCCTGATCCAAGTAATCAAGCAGACTTCTTGGTTTTAAAGCCGAGTGTGACATGATGCACGTCAGTCTCAATGAAAGTCCCCGCCCCTTTCCCAATAGCCCCATAATCCTTATCTCCAGGGCTCTCCAAGGCTTCAAAAACCCAGTGTCATTCATTTTTTTAACCTCGGAAGATGACCTTTCTGGAGGGTGTTGAATGTCGGGAGGCTAATGAAGAAGAGCAAAAAATTCTACGTCTTTTGCAATAATTTTCTGCATCTCCCCAGGAAGGGTCTCTCCTTCCTTCCCATTACTGAGCATCATTCGAAGCCACTGGCTGTCCACTTCCTCTACAACTGGAGAGTAGGTTGGTTCAGTTCAGAGTCCACTGGGGGTGGGGGTGGGGTTCCAGGAAATGGAGTTCTTGTATTGCTTCTGCTTTATCCCTACAAAATACCCACAGGTAAAAAAAAAAAAAAAAAAAAAAAAAAGGTCTCCAATAGCTTACAAATCCAAAGCTCCCTGGTACATTTGAACCCGGTTGTGTCCAATAGATTTTCTCTCCCACCTCCTTCTTTTATGTATTAACCTCTATCATTTCAGGCAATTCAAGTGACTCAAAGATTTTTCGGAAGTGTCTGTTCTTTTTATGCTCTGAATGGAACTACAATCCCCCACACTGTTGAGAGGAAACATTTTTATAGACTTTCTAAATCTCCCCACTGCTGAGAAGACTGTTTTTAAAAAAGTATTTCTCTTGTCTCTTTATTTCTAATCACTTTTTCCTTCTAACGGGACTGAGCACCATGAGAAATGGCACTCTTTTATGGCAAAGACTCATTTGCCCATAACAAACACTGAAGTACAAAGGCAAATTAAAAAAACAAAAGACCCACCCAACACTATGCTTAGAGAGACCATTAGGAACGATTTGACATTTATTGAACAGCAGATGGCGATTAAAAGCATAAAAGCTAGATTGCCTTGCTAGAAACAAAGGGTAGCTCTACTGAGGAAGTCTAACATTTCAATTAAAATACCTCCCAATGTCAATTAAATCATATGAAGATAAGACTAAAAGTGGTTTCTAGCTGCATTATAATCAATTGTGCGGTTAAAATCCTCCTCAAGAAGCACCCACGTTTTTTGTTTGACAGTTTGCTAAAAGATTAGCCAAAGCTTCAGGAAACGGTTTCCTTCAGTGCAGGGTTCAAAAGGTAAACATTTAACCAGGAGAGCTTCATACCATTAAATAGATTTATTTCAACTATGAGAAGGAAGCCTCGCAGCCTTTGCTTTGTTTCAAATCTCATCCACTTTTCGGTATGGATTAAGCACTAGTGAGGGGTGGAAAAATAACCCCCTTATTTGCACAGCGAGGATCTCGTTTTAATGATGGCGATGTTCTTTTGGGAAGCAGCAAGTTGGAGTGGAGAGAGAAGTGGTTTGATCGTGAGGCAGACCTCAGTTTGAATCACAGCCCAGTCATGTAGGGCGACTGTTTTTAATGATCAGAATCTGTTTTCTTATTTGTAAGGTTGTCATCACAATACCACCACCTTTTTCAGATTGCCTGGTGCGGTCTAGGGTCGCAGTGAATAAGGACCCTTATGTTTAGCCATCTATTGGCAGAGCCTCCTGATATACAATCTATTCTATTAGATTTTATGAAAACTGTGTTCCTTAGCATACCAGTTCTGCTACTTTTCAGTCCCAAAAGGTTCCTGTGTGTTATGGGTTGAATTGTATCCCTTTAAAAACTCATATGTGAAAGTCCTAATCCCCAGGACCTCAGAATGTGACTTTTTTGGAAATAGGGTTGTTGCAGATGTAATTAGTCAAGTTAAGATGAGGTTGTGCTATAGTAGAGCGAGCCTTCATCCAAAATGACTGGTGTCCTTATAAAAAGTGGAAACGTGGAGCCACCCCACATAGGAAGTACACCTTGTGAATGTAGAGGCAGAGGCTGGGGTGATTGTGACGTTCCTGAGCCCAGGAACGTCACAATTTCCTGAAACCACCAGAGGCTAGGGAGAGGCTTGAAACCGCTCTCCCTCAGGCGGCCAGAAGGAACCAACCCTGCTGACAACTTGATGTTAAACTTCCAGCCTCTGAAACTTCGAGACGATATTTCTGTTGATTAAGCTGCCCTGTTTTTGGTACTTTGCTACAGCAACCCTAGAAAACTAATACACTATGTCAAATACATTTGGTAAACATTGGTACAGCCTCCTGCTTTCATAAAGCAGTTTATCAAAGTCAAGTCTCTGAGAAATTATGCTGCTAAGAGTGAGCTCTTGTGGAAAGCATGGGACTTGGTTGGAATGTCTGTAAGGAGGATTCTCTGAAAGATGGGGGGCCTCTACCTTGACTTTTCTAAACAAGTCCAATCCCCTGGGGTGTTTTGCTAGAATCTCTATGTTTAGTCTTTAAAGACCCTACCTTGTAGAAGCATATACTTTCTCAAAGATACTTACCCTGCTGATTGTATCTAGAGGTTAATTTTAGTTCAAACTGTTGTGACAATAAAAGCCTAATAAGACAGGTGAACAGGACTGCTTTTGCTTCTCAAGTAAAACAGTCCCTTAGCCTTCTCTTTCACAGAAACGTGTGTCAGAGTGATCTGTTCATCCATCGCTCAGGGACTGCTGGTCAGCCCCAGCAGCCTCTAAATTATCTTATTCTGTCCCATGTTTCCCAAACATTTGGCCATGGGATACTCCCCTCCCTCCCCTGCATATATACCTACTTACATACTTTGAAACTGCTTTGGGAAAGAATGCTCTTAAATGTTTTGGTTTAATCCCACCTCCTAACTTCCATCACCCCATTCCTTCACCTCAGCCCCATCCCTTACCCTTCAGTCCAGTTTGCTGCCTGGCCTGTAGCAACCAGCCCCTCACCCATGTGCTTTATACCACTCGAGGAGGGCACCGCCCCCTAGTCACTACGCCATCTCTAGGCAACTTTCCTCGGTGTTCTCGCCCCTTCTCTCCACTTCCACTCTTGGGTGTTAGGTGCTGCTCAAGAAAGTAATAAAAGCCAGTCTAGTGATGAATTTGGATCGTGGCAGGGAGACAGAGTACATTTCAAGCTGAGTGCTCACTGCTGCTCAGCCAGCTGTAGTGCTCGCCTTCCTCCATGTGCACTCATTCTTCACCTAGTGAGTGGCCCACTGTGAGCCAGGTCCTAGCCCAGTCACCGGGCAGGTAGGTGAGGAGGGGCAGGCACTGATGAATTCCTTCTCTCAAATGTTGATGGTCTAACAGAGGAGATAAACTAACTCGATGAGAGAACATAAACATTCACAGAAGTGCTACCATATTGAACGGAAAAGGGAACAGTGAATAAGAATTTGTCAGCTACAGGTGGGAGAGTATATTTCCGACAGAAAGAATAGCAGGTGTATTCAGGAAATCCAAGTTTTGGTCAGATGTTAGGTTTCTAGTTGAGGGAGAGTAGGATGTGAATCTATAAAGGAGAAGGACTAAAAGTATGACACGTTAAGGCACTTGCAGTTTCTCTTGTAAGGAGGGGGAAGCCATTGTTGCCATTGATGCCTGTGTGTAGTGATCAGGTTTTCACTTAAGGAGGTAACTATGGGATTTTAAGTGATTTTAATTTTCTGCTTTGATCTTTTTTGACATTCCCCAAATTCTCAGCCTGCTTTAGTTTTGAAAATATTGTATACATAAATATTTATATATTTGTGTTATGTGAATATATTTTTATTAAAAGGATTAAAAAGTTCTGCTCAAATGGGTTTGGCTCTGTGGTAGAGTGTTGGCCTGCGAACTGGACTGAAGGGTCCCAGGTTCGATTCCGGTCAAGGGCATTTATCTTGGTTGTGGGCACATCCACAGTAGGGAGTGTATAGGAGGAAGCTGACCAGTGTTTCTGGCTCTCTGTCCCTCTCCCTTAAAAAATCAATAAAATATATATTTTTAAAAAGGATTAAAAAGTTCAGACATACACAGAGAAAATCACTGCTTTCTCATCACTCTTCCCATCAATGCATATTTTCTCCCAATAAGTTTATTTTTAGGCCCTCATTTATCTTTCTTTGCATTTGTGTGTAGGTATAAAAGCACACACATACACGTATATACAGCCACATATATAGAAAGTGTCCCCCCAAATATGTACACACTTTCTGATTAAAATTAGCTGATAGCTCAATTTTGAAAATAAAATATATTTTAATAAACACTGCCTTTATTCAGTATGTGTATATAAATACATATATTTGGGACACCCTATACACACACATACACACACATGACTCAAATTTCTTAGTTAAAAAACATAAATACAATCATGCTATGCTTCTGTTTAGTGACATATATATTTTTCATTTACAATGCCATGGAACTCTTTCCACATATGGGTTCATCACATCCTTTATAATGGTTTCATAGTTTTCCATAGAATAGATGTAATTTAATTTATTTTAGCCATAATTTCATAGACAGAACTTGCTATTATAAATAGTATTTCAAGAGTATTTTGTACATAAATTTTGTGCACATATGTATTTTTTTAAGATCCCCACAAGTAGAATTATTGGATCAAAGAATATACCATTTAAAATTTTGAAAAATATTGTAAAAAATGACTTCCAAATTTATCTCAGTAAATCATTCTTCTACTATAATTTCCAGTGAATAATAATATCAATATTTAAATTTTTTTCCAATTTGGGGAGGGCAAATTTTTTATTTAAAAATATTTATCTTCTTGCTAAGGATTTTTTTTATATACATACGCTTACTTATATTTATTATTCCATAAATTGCCAGTTTTTATCCTTTGCCCATTTTTAAGTTTGGGACTCATCTATCTTATTAATTGTAGGAGCTTTTTATATAATTTGAACATCAATTCTTTGTTATTTTACTATTTAAAATTTATTTCTATCTGACACATGTCTTTTAACTTTGTTTTTTTTGACTTATTAAAGGAGATTTAAAATTTATATAAAGTAAGACCTGATCACTTTTTTTTTTCTATTACTTTTAGGTGTTGAATCTTATGTAGGAAAGATTTTCTTACCAGACTAATTTTAAAATTATGTATTTTTTTGGTGCTTTACCAGTAAGAATTTATTTTTGTACACAATGTGACATTGAAGCTGTTAATTATTTTTTCAAAAAGGCTAACCAATGTCCCAATACCATTTACTAAATAATAATATTATTTTAATCAGAAATAAGCTTTTAAAATATATTTTAATTTGGTGTCATTGTATAATTTGGATCAGAAGGGATTGAGGAAGAATAATGAGATGAAAAGAAATGCAGCCTTACTTATTAAAATACAACCCAGAGTCTCCAAGTTTTGTTACCAGAAAGAAAATGTTCAGGTGAGGCAATCTGGAAGTTAAACTAAGGAATTGGCTTTGGCATAGAGTTGACTGAGAAAAGAATGCATAAAATGAGTTTCTTAGGAATGGGACAGATAGGGATTGGTAACTGACTGAGGTGGGGAGGGATCTTGTGTGGCCTAGGTTTCCAGCATTAAGTGCAAAGGAATTTCCTGGATAAGAAATTAGACTGAACACAATAAAATATGATTCCTAATGAAAATAATAAAAATGCTGGATAACACATTTTAACATCTAGAAGTAAGAAGGAGTTTCTAGAATGCTAAAAACAAAAAGGGAATGCAGAGTCACCTTGCTCAGGGGGCCTAGAGCCCACAGGGGAGGCATTGGTGGCTGTGTTTTCAACATCGTCTTGGGGATGAAGTTAAGTCCACCAGCCCTGGATTGGTGTGGGAGTCCCAGGAATTAAACCCCTGTGAGAGGCTTTGGACTAGGAATGTGCTCTGCTTCCTTGTATAAGGGAAAACAGTCACTGTTCACTCCACAGGGCTGCAGCCTGAAACCAGTGCTGCCTCAGACTAGGGGTGGGAACCATCTGACCTGGTCACCGCTCCAGAACAGCATCATTTGCAGGTGTAGGGACCAATTTATAGGACTTATGTGGAATGAGAACTGGAGCCCAGCAACTAACTTAAAAAACTGGCTTGGGCTGGCTGAGCCCACAGTACCTGAGCAAAGAAAATGTAAAATTAGCCAGCTGGGAAGTTAAACAGAAAAAAGCAGATAGATGATAGATAGATCGGTAGATAGATGAATTTCACACATAGACTCTTAATAGTGCAAGTGTAGAATACCAAGTATAATGAAAAATCCTACAAGGCAATGGAGGGAAAAATAAAAAGGTTAACTATAATTGCACAGGAATAAGATTGACAGCGTACTTCTCAGCAGCAATAGTTGTCATATAGTGGAATATATTTCCAGAGTCCCAAAGGCAAATAATTTGGGTTTCAGAAATCTATTACGATTCCTCTAATCTATGATTTAAAAGTGATGATACTTTGTACTTTGTAAGTTTGTTTCAGGTGCTTATTTTACCTATTCAAAAAATTAAATAGAATAGTGAAAGTTGGGTAAAGACATTGTAGGCCTTGCCAGGACTGGTTTGGCTCAGTGGATAGAGCGTCGGCCTGTGGACTGAAAAGTCCCGGGTTCGATTCTGGTCAAGGGCATGTACCTTGGTTGTGGGCACATCCCCAGTAGGGGGTGTGCAAGAAGCAGCTGGTCGATGGTTCTCTCTCATCGATGTTTCTAACTCTCTATCCCTCTCTCTTCCTCTCTGTGAAAAATCAATAAAATATATTAAAAAAAAAGACATTGTACGCCTACTAGGATTGAGAAAGTTTATGTCCACAGTAACACTAATAGATTACACTCACTAAAAAGATTACTAAATGATAAATTTTAGAATGAAGAAAAATGTATTCAGAGGAAGATGTGGGATGCAAGTAGCAATGGAAAGAAATAAATTATGGTGATAAATCTAAAATCAGTGAGAATAATAATAATATTGTTTATACTCTGTGCTTTAAGAGAGAACTGAAATATTAAACAAACAAAACATAACAACACAATAGCAGGGGAGTTGAGTGGGCGAATTAAAGTATACAAAGCTCCCAGTTTAGTTCAGAAGAAAGACAGATGTGTATATTAACATTAGTCTTTGATAGAAACATTTAAATTTATATATATATATATATATATATATATATATATTAGTATATGTACTAAAGAAGCAAATGTAGACTGTATAAATGGGAAAGGAAAACAAAGAAAAGGAAGAAAATGTGATTAATCAACAGAAACCAAGATAAGAACATAAATGGAGTAGAGTGAAAGCATAGCAATAGGAAACATCAGAGGAATTTATAAGTAGATCTGAGGAATATCACAGAGACCTCAGAAAATCACTTAGGCATGGAATTTGATTTGTTATTGAGGGGACATCAAACTCAGCAGGTGAAAAGATATCCTATAAAACACGTGATGTTGAGATAATTGATTGTCTGCAAGGAAAGCTAATGAAAATTAAATTACTACTTCACACCACACACAAATTCCAGACAGAAATGTGAAAAATGAGACTCTAGAACCACTAGGAAAAACCTGTTGAAATACAGAAAATATTGGGGGAAAAAAATGTGATCTTCGGATAAGAAAGGAATTCCTTAAAATATCAAAAAGCATACTCCATTAAGGAAAAGATAGATAAGTTTGATTCCATAAGATAGAACACTCCATAACAAAGTTTGAAAACAACCTATGGACTAGGAGAAGGTATTTTTTGTGTTCATAATAAAGGATCAGTATCCAGAATAAACAAAAAAGAAATATTACAAATGAATAAGAAAAAGACAGAAAACAGAAAAATAAGTTAAAGGATATAGAAGGCAAATCACAGTTGAGCTATGAATGATGATAAACACAAGCAATTAGAAAAATTCTGCATTCCACTAGTTACTTGGAAAAATGTAAATTAAAACAGGGGACATGTTTTTGTCACTGTTTGCCAAAAAAAACAGTCTGACACTTTTACTATTGGTGAGCATGTGGGGGGAAAAATATTTATGTGTGTGTGTGTGTGTGTGTGTGTGTGTGTGTGTATATATATATATATATATATATATATATATATTGATGCGCACTGAACAGTGGTTAGTGCGCTCCCACAGCCAACCTCCTATGGTCCCTCCCCCCAGCCATTGGAACCTCCTGCAGCCCTTCCCCCCAGCCAACCTCCCATGGTCCTGATTGGTCCCGTATGCTGGCCAGGCTAAGGGACCCCACCCATGCATGAATTTGTGCACCGTGCCTCTAGTATGCAATAAGCCACAGAAAGGGATAAAAGTACCTAACACTCAAACTGGTACTTTATTATTTTTTCCCTTTTGTTTGTTTTGTTCATCATTTTATACTAGTTCTGGCACACGATATGGGCCATGGGCAAGCAGAGGACGTGATTTTTGAATGAACAAATAAGTCTTCCGAAAGAAACAGGTATCATCTCTCTTTCTATTTTATGGAGAAAAATGTTTGTGTGTCCCCCCCCCCCCCCCCCCAACACAGATGTTCAAACCTTACTCCTTCATGTGATGGCATTAGGAGGTGGGACCTTCGGAAGGTAATTAGGATTAGATGAGGTCATGAGAGCTCCACCCTCATCAATGGATTAGTGTTCTTATAAGAGGAGATACCAGGGAGCTTGCTTTCTTTCTCTGCTCTCCACCATGTAAAGATGCAACAAGAAGTTGGCAGTCTGTGACTAGAAGAAGGCACTCACCAGAACCCATCTGTGCTGGCACCATGATCTTGGGCTTCCTGTTTCCAGAATTGAGAAAATAAATATTTGTTGTCTATTAGCCACCCAGTCCATGGCACTTTGTTATAGCAGCCTGCAGACCAAGACACTCTCCTTGACACCTTATCTCATGTTATTTGTATCTTTTTATGGCCCCTTGTTTTATTTTGTCTGTCAGAGTCATTTTTTAATTTGCTAACTTATCTTAGTTTATTATCTACTAGAGGCCCATTGCATGAATTTATGCATGGGTAGAGTCCCTCAGCCTGGCCAGCAATCAGGGCCACTGGAGCCAGGGGAGGTTGGCCAGCTGGCTGAGGAGAGAGGAGCTGTGGGAGGTTGGCTGGCCCAATAGGGACCATCAGGGTTGGCCAGCTGGGGGGAAGGGCCATAGGAGGTTTACAGGTTGGCTGGGAGGAGGGGTCATGGGAGGTTGGCCCTTGATGGGGCCATCAGGCTGGCCAGCCAGAGGAGGGGCTGCATGAGGTTAGCCAACCAAGAAGAGGGGACATAGGAGGTTGGCTGGCCAAGGGGAGGGACTGAAGAAGGTTAGCCAGCCAGCCAGGGGGAGGGGCCATGGGAGGTTGGACAGTTGACCCTTTGGGGTCAATTGGAGCTAGCCTGCTGAAGGGAGGGACCACAGGAAGTGGGCTGGCCACAGGAGATTGTCTGTGGGATCATACTGACCATCAAGGGGGCAGCTCCTGCATTAAGCATCTGCCCTCTGGTCCTCTGGTAGTCAGTGAGCATCATAGTGACTAGCTGACCAGTTGTTTGGTCATTCAATGATTGGGTCACTTAGGTTTTTATATATATAGATTCTCATTCTTCCAAGTAATAATCTTTTTAAAAGCCAGCACTATTTTATATCTGACTATCCTATAACTCATAGCATGCTACCTTGGAAATAATGGGTGCTCAATAAACACTTGCTCAATTTAATTCAATAAAGGTAAAAATCATGCAATCGTCACTAGAAAAATGGAATAACCATGAGAACCGTTGTTTACCAGTGAATCTTCTACAATTATCATGTATCAGCTTCAGGGGCCCTGTAGCCCATATATGAAAAGGATATCTTTCACACAGCTTCATATTTTAAGCTTTTCCCTTTGAAGGGGAAAAATCATTATATTTGTTTATTTATGTTAGGAAAATTGTGCTTGAGCAGGAAATGAGAGTCACGGTAATAATCTAGGCATCTGAAAATGCACTGAAATTGCCTCTAAATTAGATTTGCCTTTCGTTGGACCGCTGACGCTCTCTTGGCATTTTTATTACTAAAGACAATAAGATCTCAGAGTGACTTTGGGGTTCCCGGAAAGGGCATTTGATTTAATTAGTTCTCACTCTATGAGCGCAAATTGATTCACACTGGTGGGGAGAAAGAGGCAGGAAGAGAGTAACTCTGTTCCATTCTGCCCATTTCTTCTCCTCATCTCTTCATGCATCTATTTCTCAACATTCTCTCCTTTCTACTTGCATCCTTCCTTCTTAGGCTCTTCACCCTTCTCAGGCTGTTCAGTTATAACTCAGTGCCATTTGTTAACAACCTCCCTCTTAAGCCTATACCTGTTTTGGTTTTTCCTTATCTGCTCACAATTTATCTTTCTCAGGGATGAGGAAGGAGGACATTTGGTATTGTGCAGACACATTCTGTAAATCACCCTAGAAATAACTATTATCATTCAATGAATGTACTCTGGTGGTTTAAAGCAAGAGGAAAATTTAGCAACCCACAAAGCCTGGGCATCGCTGGGCAGAAATAATTGTTAATTAGTATCCTACTAGCTTGGGAGCATTAATTGGCTTTGGGGGATTTGCTTTCTAGACCTGAAGTGTATTTTGTTCATTTGAACTTGCTGTGTAGGATGAGGGAAGAATGAGAATTACTAAAATAGTTTCATTTCAGTAACTCAGCCTAATGGAAACCTGTCATTTAAATGATTATTCAGTAGTTGATCCTTGTTTCTCTGCCAAGGTTTCAGAAAAACAAACTCAGATATTCTCCAAGCCTGAAAAAACATTATCCTTTCCTTTAAAATAATTTATAGAGTTTTATTTTATTCATGAGTACAGGAATGCTCACAAAAGAATTGTCATTCTATATGACCACGCATGTAGAGGGAAAGAAGATAACTTTTGAAACACTTCATTTTCATTTCAGAACACATCAAGCAATAAAACAAAGTGCTTCAAATTGATATCTTTAATTTTCTCCTAGAGAGAAAATTTGTCATCTATTTTATGATTTATTGAGGCTAAAGAAATATCTGAGAACAAGTTTTTATGATTAATTAAATAAAATTACTTGAGCATAATATTCCTAATGATATTATCTTTGAATTAAAATTCACTTGAATAAGATCGATGACATTTTCAATCAGCAGATTAATTAAACTCTTTTGTTAATTACACATAAGTCAATATGTTTGGATTACATATCAATCAATATACTGAAGCAACTTCCACTTACTTTGCTCTAGAAAACTATTTTGCTGATATTTTCCTAGTAGTTTTATTTTAGAAGCTAAAGTTATTTAATTTTCTTTATATTAGAGGTCTCAATATTTAGTTGGTTCAGATGTGGAAAAATATTATTGCAACGTTTGTTTTGCTTTCTTTGCTTTCTTTATGATTGTGGAAATCATTTTGAAATTCTGATGATTGCTCTAATGATTATCCTTGCATCTGAATTTGACTCTGCCCTGCTCAGATCTTTTTGTTAACACAAAGCAGTGAAGGAACTCGGGCTCATGGAGGCTGCAGATGCATTGCTGTGCCTGATGCTCCTTTGATTTGAACTCTTATCTGCTGCTCTGCTTCTTACTTGCAAGCAGGGTACTGACTAAAATGAAATCTATTGTGTTTGACATTCTGAAGAATTGTTAGCTATTCAAGCACCTTATCCTTCTTTTGACAACTTACTCCCCACACCATCCCCTAGTCCCATTTCTTTAAGTTTAATTCCTAATGAATTCATGTTTATCTCTGGACGGTAGCTATGCTTACCACTATCCAACCAGTGCCTTCATATTTATCTTCGTAGGTGGCAGTAAGAAGAAAAAAAAATGAATAGAGGTTTTTGACACAAGCCATAGGAAGATGATTTTTTAAAAAATCATCTTGGTGCACTTGTGGGCCAATGATAAGCCCACATACTGGTACCTTTTAGTTCTGAGTGCCTCTCTGCAGTGCACCGAAACCAAACAGTGTGGTTGAACAACCAACCCAGAACCTCTCCTCCTCCGACAGTTTCTGAACATTTATTTTTTATATTTTGATTCACTGGGCCAAATTCTTCTCTCAGTCTGGCAGGAGTTTACATTCTATAAATACTACCCTTGAATGAGTGGGAGTTTTCTAGGCTCTCAGGGAATCCAATTTGAGGCTGCATTGAGCTCCTGTCAAAGCCTGCCTGAGACAATTGATATTTGAGAAAGAGAGTTTATAGATGTGCAGTCTCTTGCGTGTGCTGAGCTGTACCCTGGATCACCAGAAAACTCTGAATGTGGTACTCATTAGTTTAGCCTCTCTCAATGGAAACTCTTTCATGAAGCATATTTCAGTGCTAGGTCTTTATTTTAAAGAAAAGCAATAATACCACTTTTTTCTAGTGAACATTTCTATAGCTTTTATAAAAACTGCTTAAAAATACTGCCCATTATGTTGTTCAATGTTCCTTCTGCAAGAACTCATACAATGAATTTATTTTAAAATGTATTATTGGGAACAAGTTTGTCTCTATTGAAGAAGTGAAGATTTTGCTTCTTTTCAGACAACAAATACCATATCCTTTATTGTTTCTCTCTATGCATTGGCTGTTGGGGAGTTTAGGATAATAGTAAATGCTATACCACATGAGAGAGTGAGAAATCACAGGCAGTTTCTGGGAGGAGAATAGGAGTGTCTTTGTCTTCCCTGAATCTGTTCATTTACCGATGAAATGGACATTTATTAAAGGACTACTGTGTTCCAGGCACCATGCCAGGAAGAGGAGCATGGTCCTTACCCTGGAAGGGGTTATGGTTTAGGAGGAGGACAAGGTAAATAAACAAATGAGTCCATAGGTGAGAGGCATGCTGGAATAGAGGGATGCATGGGGTGTTACCCAGGGGGTAAATAAGAAAGAACCTAGCTCTGCCTGGACACAGGGAAGGTTTCCTTGACGAATCATGAAGAATAAATCCCTGGGGTAGGCAGGCTCAGGGTGGAGGACAGAGCACAAAGGTAAAAAGGGAGAAGTAACAAAGTAGCCACAGCAATGTCTGAGGAGAGGCTTCTGAAATGAAGCTGGAGGGATGGGCAAAGCCTCAACAACAAAGATTTCTGTGCCTTGCCTAGAAGTTGGTGGTATGTCCTCTGGAGCATATAGATGTGTTAAAACATTTTAAGCTGCTTGTATTCAGCCATAATAAAAGATGAAATAGTGCCATTTTGACAACATGGATGGACCTTTAGAATATCAAACTAAGAAAAATAAGTTAAATGGAAAAAGTCAATACCAGATGATTTCACTCACATGTAGGGTATAAAAGTGAAACCAACAAATGAACAAACAAATAAAACAAAAACTCACGGCCACAGACAACAGTATGGTGGTTACCAGAGGAAAAGGGAAGAAGGAGGGAGGTAGTAAAGGGGTCAAGTATATGGTGACAGAAGAAGATGTGACTTTGGGAGGCAAACACACAATGGAGTATAATTTTATTAAGCAATGCTACCCCAATACATTTAGTATTTTTTGAAAGAATGAATTAAAGTAAGAATTAAAGTCCAATGAAAGTATATTAAATTATCTGATGCATTAACCCCCAAAACAACAACAACAACAACAACAACAGTATTTTAAGCAGCACAATCACATTTGCATGTTTGAAAGCCTTCTGCCAACCTAGCAAAAGACAATCTGGGAACAGGGGCAGAGGAAAAGCAGAGGGTTCAGTTAGGAGGCTGTCGGAAGAGTACAGAATATAGATGAAGGACAACGCTGAGGCTGAGCAAAGGGGAGAGAGGAGAGATAAAGTAGAGAGAAGTAGGAATTTAAATGAAAGATTTACTGTCCAGGTCAGTGTTGGGCAAAAGGAGAGGAAGGTTTATAAGTTAGGAGACTATGGATCATGACAAAAGGAGAGAATATGAAAAAAAGAAATGGATGCAGCTGTATGGGTGTGGGGCTGCTTTATTAAATTTTGGTGGTGGGAGGTGAGGTACCTGAAGATGGTGGAAGATACTCGATAAGCAGCTAGACTTAAGGGTCTGGACCTCGGGAGAGAAATCTGAATGAAAGAAATAGATCTGGAAGTTATTTCTACTTGAGATAGATGTTTTCCTCAATTTAATAATATCTCTTAAGAAAAATCAGGGGTGTGAGTATAGAAAAGGGCTGAGTATAGAAAAGGGATGGACAGAAATACACTTATCCTCAGGGAGCCTCCAGAGCCATGGGCAGGAAGGAAAGGAGGGCCCAGGAAACATTCCATTACATTTGTGGCCAGCCTATGTGATTAATCCATGGGCATCTCAAACTCAGTAAATCAAAAACTGAGCTCATCCTCTTCTTTCTTTTCCATTCTCCCTTTGAAGCAGAAATTTACCCATTTCCCAAGCCAGGTCTGCAGTGTCATGTCACCTTTGAGTCCTTATGTCCCCAAGCCTCACGGGGAATATTCTGTTTCTCATTAAGCCATTCCCTGGTCTCCAACCCCCAGTCACTGCCTCAGTTCAAGCCTTGCCACCTTTGGCCTGGGTTCTGGCAACAGTTCCAGGGATCTCGCCTCTGGTCTTGTTCTCATAGTCAGATTTTCCCACATTCCTTCCATGCTAAAAATCACACAATGGCTTTTCATTTCCTGCCTGATTAAGTGTTGTGCCTTGTCTTGGTATGGAAGATCTATTTAAGCAGTGAGATGGGAGGTGTCCATCTTGCTCTCATTCTTTTGCATGTGCAGGGCACATGGCACACAGAAAGGAGTCTCCCTTGTTGGCCTTCCTTCCTCCTGCTCAACCTTTCCTCAGTCTAAAGATGACAAAGAAGATTCCAGGGACCCAAGGCCAGGAGGGGCAAAGGACACCATGTTTTGTAGAGTTGGGAAATGCCACCTTCAGCTAAGTGTCTGTTATTGAACAACAGTATTTTTTTCTCTTACCATCACACTTTTGCACATGCTATTTCTTGTGCCCGGAATGACTTCCCTTTCTTTATGTCAATAGATTTATATAAGAAATAACTGAAGCAGTGAATTCTGTACAATAAGGGCTGTTTTGTTGAGGTTATAGGTAACCTAGATGTTGTTTGCTTTCTCTGTCCCCCTCCCATCCAAGCCAGGATTTATAAAATCCTTCCATTGCTACAGTAAAGTTCAAAGAGACACAGAGAGAGCTCAGAACAAAGAACAAAGTCACCTCTGGGTGTCTATGAGAAGCAGCCAGTATTTGTAGAGTGCACTTTAGAGGAAACCAAGTCTCCTCAGAAATAAGCTTGATAATTTAAAAATAAATTTTGAACAACTGTTGACTGAGAAACTGAAAATTCTCTGCGGTTTGAATGAAAGCCCTGATGTAGAAAAGCTTCGTTTGCAGAGCACAGAGGTTTCAGATGTAGAATTTTGTAAAAGCAAAGAAGAAGATCAGCAAGTAATATAGCTCCAGGGCCAAGAGAAAAGAATTCGCACAGTATCTGTGGAGAGACATTTCTCTTAGCAGCATTGGCTAAAAGTTGCACCAATTCTGAGGTGAGGAAAGATAAGTGATTTACAATGTGTTTTTATGCCTAAATTAACTGTTTAATAATCCATACACAATTCCAAAGTAAGCATTGATTTAGTCATTTTCCTCAGGGGAAACAAAAATTATAAACCTAAAACTCCTGGTTAAAATTAAAAGTAAGTAGCCCGGCTGGTGTTGCTCAGTGGTTGAGCACTGACTTATGAACCAGGAGTTCACAATTAGATTCCCGGTTACGGCACATGCTCAGGTTTTGAACTTGATCCCCAGTGTGGGGCATGCAGGAGCAGCCAATCAATGATTCTCTCTCATTATTGATGTTTCTGTCTCTCTCTCCCTCTCTCTTCTCTCTGAAATTAATAAAAAAAAATTAAAATTAAAAGCAAGTATAAGTCACTTTACTATTTGATAAGTCCAGGAATAAAAGAATCCTATATGCCAAGTGCTTTGAATTTTGAAGGTGCTTCACTGATGAGATAAAGATATTTACATTCTGTGACCACAGCCAGAGCTAGCAAAGAGCAAGCATGGTTAAGAGAACAGACAGGAGAGGAAGGGCAGTATTTACATTTTAATTTATATAGGCTTTGTCTGGTATTAAGTTTGTTGGAAAGGAGCTGGAAGCTTTTGGACAGATTCAGTTACTATAAATTTCCCTGAAATAGTTATTTGATGTTAACTACAAAATCGCTACTTAATATTCATAGAGTGAAACCTTCCATTGCTGCATGTGCAAAATATTCTATTATTTACTGAATCCATATTTGTTTTGTAGAGAATGAAATTTGTTTACTTAATTTGTAAAGAAATGCACCAGCCTGTGTTAATCTATGTAAAAATTGTTCTTGCAATAGCTGCAACGTTCTACTTTCTCTGGGTCAGAAATTATTTTTCTTTGCAGGTTGCAAGAAAATATGTTTAGCAGATTTAATCTGCACTTAGCAGATTCCAATTCAGGATTGGTTTCTGTAACACACTAACTTTAGCTTGTTGACCATTTCCTGTGTGCCAGGTATTGTATTGAGCATGATAACTGTCATCCTCTAATCTCCATGTATGAGCCAGAGTTCAGTCAGGGAAGCAGAGCCACTGTAAGTTATGCAAAGAGGGCTTATTCACAGGTGTTCTGGGGCCAGCTCTCATGGGCTCCTGAGAACACTTGGATACCCATCTTTCCAATTACATGTTCAGTGACTTGATGTTGGTAGCTTGCAAAGTGAGAGTAATTACTCCATAAAAAGCAGCAAAGGCCACAAATTAGGCCTCTCAGGAGATCAGATTTATTACAATCTGTAAAAGGAGTTGGGGACAGGGAGGTCTGGAAGATGGAGTTGGAGGGTGGGAGGTGTCATCTACTCTTTCTCCTGAAGCTTTGGCTCAGACAAACAGCTCAGAGCTTTCAGAGACATCTGGATAGCTAAACATGCCAGCAGTCTAAGGTGGACTGTGAGGGGGAAGCTCCCGGGGAGGACTAGGGGAAGCTGCTGCCTTTGCCTAGCAGCTGCGCCTGTGGGTTTGCAGCCAAGCACCCGAAGGTGGGCTTCTGGCTGCTGTTAATGAGCAGAGCTGGCATTTGGGGCAACCAGTTAGATGCTGAGCAGATCAAAGTCAATACCTTTGGGATCCACCAGGCACTGCTGTGTCACCATCACCACATCTGACTGCAAAGAAAGTCTCAAGCCTTTCCCTTCCCTTTCACGTCATCTTCCAAATTTTGGACAAGTTCCTCTTTTGGCCAGTCCTAACCTTGAATCATACAGGAAACAGATGTCTGGGAAACACAGTCTACTGTTTACCCAAGTTTACATGGTAGAACCCAACGCACTTCCCAACAGTGCAATGAACTGGTATTAGTATGCCTATTTTTCCGAGAAGAAAACTGAACTCTAGCCATTTTTGCTCAATGGATAGAGCATTGGCCTACGACTGAAGGGTTCTGGGTTCAATTCTGGTCAAGGGCATATACCTTGGTTTCGAACACATCCCTGATAGGGAGTGTGCAGGAGGCAGCTGATAGATGTTTCTCTCTCATTGATGTTTCAAATTCTCCATCCCTCTCTCTTCCCCTCTGTAAAAAAAATCAATAAAATATACTTTTTTAAAAAGAAAGAAAACTAAGATGTATGAGGTTATGCAAATATATCACTAGGTTTGTTAGATACCAAAACATAACTTTTTTAACTATTGCAGAGTATTTGTGTGTGTGTGTGAGTGTGTGTGTGTGTGTGTGTGTGTGTGTGTTTTAATAATGATGCAAGTAAAAGGATCCTATTCCAAAACAGCTATAGGTAAACATTTAAGATAATGGAACCCATTTGGCAATTAGAGTCAACATTCTAGTGCACAGAATGGCCAGACCAGATGAGCATTTACAAAATCACATCTTAATTAGGTTTAATTCAGCCTGGTACTCTGTACCTTGCCCTCAGCTTCTGGGAATACAAAGATGCTAGAATGGTACGGTAAAATTTCTTCCATTAGGGAACACATAGCCTATTTGACAAAATAGTCAGAGCAATATTTTGGTACCAGTCTAGTGCTTTTCCAGGCTTGGTCAGTCCTACCTCCAGGCTGTGGATGATTGCTTGGTGGACAGCCTGGCCAACGCTGGCCTCGGCTTCAGCATGGCTTCATTTTGTCCACTGAAGAAGGGACCTTAGAGCTTCTTGGCTCAGACCTAATTAGAGTGAATTTATAAGAGCTATGATTCCCCCTGTACCTCTGGGCTCTGAATAAGCATTGCATCACTAGTGGTGGATTGGCTTCTTTAGCATCTTCACAAAGGGACTGAATGACTTGCGATTAACTCAGAAGTGGTAGGGAAGAGGGGTGACCTTTGACCAATGATAAGCAGGATTTGGAAGATCCTGGCAGATACACCCTCCCTTCTGTTCCAGACAGACTATTCTCATGTGCAGTGGTTTTACACATTTGCCTAAAGGGGGTAAAGGGTGTCATACTGATTCTGTTTTCTAGAAAGATGTAGCCAGTCTAGTTCTGAATTGTTTTACTTATGTCTTCCTTCTTTTCCTTCCACACTCCCCTTCCTCCCTCACTGTTGCTCTCTGGGATTGCATCTCTTTTAACACTTTGCTTCAGACTCTGATCTCTAGGGAACACAGACAAAGATAATTACCTAAAAGTAAACAAATGCTAAATAAATTATAATGACATGTATAAAACACAATGAGAGAGTGTTGTTTAATAATATAATTCTTTATTTCTGTTTTGATGCTTGCCTAATGTTTCACTACTTGAAGTGTTCACATGACATGAGGTGACAATATATCATGACTCTCAGGTAGCATGCTTACACTTTAAAAGAGATCAATTCACTCAGAGGGATGAGTGTTGGATTCCATATTTTGCAGTAGAGCAGACACCATGGAGGAGGGAGACTTTCCAGTCTCATCCCATTGATGGCCATCTGCTCCATCTCAATGTGATAATCTTACGAGTAATCCTTGCCACAGTAGAAATATGACTTTATGTTCTAACACTTGTTAAAATTACTTGAGTTACCTATATTAGAAGAAAACAACTACACATTTTCTTTAATGGAGCTAGTGAATGCTTCCTTTAAAAAAGATATGAAATAATTATTATTATTGTTATATACTAGTGACCCAGTGCAGAAATTTGTGCACGTTGAAAGGAAATTAACTAGAGAAATATTTTAATATCACTATTTGCCCTTTCTCTATAATAGAAGTGTCAGAGATGAAAGAAAATTAGTAAAATGTACATGAAAATAATATATAAATTGATTAATAAAAAATAACAACAACATGATGTAACCATGAATATTTTCCATGAAATTTTTACTGTCAGAATCTTCATTTATAATTAATTTTTTAAAAATATGCCAAGTATTCTGGAAAATTTATATCATTTGGACAATTTTTGCCTTTGCTACATTGAATAAATTTCAGATGACTGATTTTTTTTTAATGCAAAAACTAAATTACATACATGTTATTTTTAAAACTCGAATGTCAAGAGCAAAACTCTGGCTATTAAATAATAACAACAATGCCAATGCAAAACAACAAAATGAGAAATCAGAATTATGGACATATTAATATTTTTAGCTACTAACTGAGTCTCTTTTGTTGTTGGTGTAGATTTACTCAGAGTCCTTGGACTTGCTGCACAAGACTTTGCAGGAAGCTAACAGATGCTAGCATGAGCAGGAACATGATTAAAGAAGTAGCTTCCACTTCAGTCTTTAATTTCTTCAGATGACTCCATGTTGGCACCTCAATCCCTTGCATAGCTTTCAGTATTCTTCTCCCACTTTGCTGTTGTCTGGGCAACTCTCAGTCCTTTTGGGTGAAGGGACACAGGAGCTTCTCTGAGTCCATTGTGATGACAGACATAACACTCTGGCTCCCAAATTGGCTGCATTGCTCCTTTTTTCCTTTCATTTTGAACCCAGGGTTCGACCCCACAACACTCTGGGCCTGGCTGCTCTGGGCCTGGCTGCTTCGAGCCTGGCTGCTCCGGGCCTGGCTGCTCCGGGCCTTCCTGCTGCTGCTCCAGGCCTGGCTGCTCTGGGCCTGACTGCTGCTGCTCTGGGCCTGGCTGCTCCGGGCCTCGCTGCTCTGGGCCTGGCTGCTCCGGGCCTGGCTGCTCCGGGCCTTGCTGCTGCTGCTCCAGGCCTGGCTGCTCTGGGCCTGACTGCTGCTGCTCCGGACCTGGATGTTCCGGGCCTGGCTGCTCTGGGCCTGGATGCTCCGGGCCTGGCTGCTCCGGGCCTTGCTGCTGCTGCGCCAGGCCTGGCTGCTCTGGGCCTGGCTGCTGCTGCTCCGGACCTGGATGCTCCGGGCCTGGATACAGCTGCTCCAGGCTTGGCTGCTCTGGGCCTGGCTGCTGCTATTCCAGGCCTGGCTTCTCTGAGCCTGGCTGCTCTGGGCTTGGCTGCTCCAGGCCTGGCTGCTGCTGCTTCGGGCCTGGCTGCTCCAGGCCTGGATACTCTGGGCCTGGCTGCTGCTGCTCTGGGCCTGGCTGCTCTGGGCCTGGCTGCTGCTGCTCCGGGTCTGGCTGCTCCAGGCCTGCCATTCTTCCATTTCTCCAGCTGGTCATATTTTAAGAGCCCCATGGGTACCTCATTCCTCTTATTATCATGTTAATTGTTGACTATTAACTGCCCAGTACCTCCTTCCCGTGGTTTTGGATGATGGATGTCCTTTATATTAGATTTAATTTTTAAATTGTTGTGGGAGCAGCAGACCAGTTGCTCACCTATGCCGCCATCTTGGTTTTTTCTCTCAGATGATTTTTCATCAGAGAAATTTAGGGATAGGCAAAACTGACATGTAACAGTCATTCCACCACAGTTGGGTTTGATAATCGCATCCTCATTTACATCATTTTTTCTATGAAGTCAGTTTCTACCAGTATTGGTAGTACTTGTTAATGACTATTCTTGACACAAATTCTGTCTACGACATTGCTTTCTTGAGGTTCAGAGGTATGTTGTGCCAATAGTTGTTCTTCAGACATATTCTGTTGATGACACTGCTTTCTTTTAGCCTTGAGGTATGTTGTGCCAATAGTTGGTCTTCAGATACATTCTGTCAACAATTTTGGCTTCAGAATGTCAATAAAAATGCCAGCTTCCCCCAAGTGGGACATTATTCCCAGCGCCCACTGCCATTGTTTGCAGGTTGGGCTGTGGGCCACATTTTGCACCATGGCAGCATAGGCTGTGATTTGGTGGGCTGTCACTCCAAGGTGGTGGTGGGGCCTGTGTCCCACAAGGCTGAATATTGCCTTGTTGGTGCCAGGTCTGTGGTGCCATTTCTCTATGCACAATCGCGGCAACTCCTGTGTTGAGCATTTGGCCCCTGGTGGTCAGTGTGCGTCATAGTGACCAGTTGAACAGTGGGAAGGACACTTAGAATATGTGACTGTGGGGAAAAAAACACATACTTCATCCAGATGATCTTCAGTCAATCATACTAATCTCACTGTAAATGCATAAGATTCTCTTAAAATTAATAGATTATGGCAAAATAACAGATACCTTGTATTAATTATTTAAATATTACAAAAGTTTAAAAAAACATATTTCTAAACTCAGGGATAACTTGAATGTGTTCATATATATTTTTTGTTGTTATTAATCTTCACCCAAGGATATTTTTTCATTGATTTTTAGAGTGGAAGGGAGGGGGAGAAACACACAAAGAAAAACATCAGTGTGAGAGTGCCTCCTGCATGTGCCCCGACCAACTGGGGCCTGAGATTAATTCTGCACCCAGGTACGTGTCCTTGACCAGAATTGAATCTGTGACCCTTAGTCTGGGGGCCGATGCTCTTTCCACTGAACAAAACCAGCTAGGTCCATGTTCATATTTTTTAATGTGATTTTTTGATTGTTTGGCAACTGTAGAATAGCTAGATTAGCTTTTTTTTTTTTTTTTTTTTTTTTTTTAGAACAACTCTCCCAAATTGACTTTGGGGACTAAGTCCCAAACTGCAAATAATTGAAAATAAAGGTTAAAAATGAATATGCTGAAACAGCAGTCACCAGAATGGAATGCATCATCACTGTGCAATTATAACTGGGTTTACTATGTGCAAGATTAAAAGAGAAACTGTCAATACAACATTCTAGCCACAGGGTTTTTTTTTCTTAGCAGAATCTTATAGTAAAATTTAGGACAAAGGTAAAATGGTATGTTTACCCTAAAGCACCTCAGAGTCTTCACAATAATTAGAAAAATGAATTTTCTTTCTATCAAGGTGTTACCTTTTCTTTTCTTGGCTAGCAGCAGAATCATCTCGATGGAAAATTAGCAGTCACAGTGCAATGTTCAATTTCACTAAATGATGGTGCAATTCTGGTGCTGTGTTATAAGGAGTCTTTAATGCCATTGCTGCAGGACAATCAGAGATTTTCCCAGTCCTTGGCACTTGAATTGCAAAGGAGAATATTAATAAGATAAAATACAAGAATGGGAAAATCTTTCAGCTCTGAAATTCTATGCTTGGAAGAAAGGTAAGATAACATTTTCTCATAAAGTTCCTTTGCTTTAGAAGATCCACAATCCTGATTATTATTCAAACCCAATTTGCTCAGAAACTTAAGTAAAAAACAATCTTCAAGTTCTGAGGATTATAAAAGATGACAGGACATATGTACTTTTGATTAAAAAAAAATGCACCGGGGGAAACAGCTGCCCACCAAAAGATATTCAGAGAGGCTGTAAGTCAGAAAAACTGGGAGGCAGGTCAGAGCAAATCACTTTGTCATACTCCCAGGCAACAGAACCATTTAATCCTTAAATGCTGGGCAGTTAGGAAATGGTGCTGCACTGTGAAAACAGTCTCAGTTTGTTATTTCTTTTTAGCATTTATTTAATATTTATGTACTTGAAAAGGCAACCAAATTACCCATTGTCCTTGTTAGGGTTTGAAACATAGCATAACATTCATCTCATTCTGCAACAAATATTTATTGAGTGCCTGCTATTTACTAGGCACTACGCTAGGTCCTGGGGCCATAAAAATGATTGAATCTGGATCCTTGTTCTGTAGTAACTTATGGTCCAGTGGAATTTTAAAGTTGGAGGTACAACTAGAGATTATTATTTTTATGAATAAGGGCTCTTGGGCCTCTAGATGGCTAGGGACATATTAAAGGTGATCTAGCTTATTGGAGACAGAAATGAGATGATCCATATTCTCTTATTTCCACAACGGAGCTGTTTGGAAATAATTACTCATTCATTTACTTATTAACACAGATTCATTGAGTGCCTATGCTGGGGATTACAGTGTTAACAGGGATGGTGAATATCAAAATAGTAAAGAGGGGACATATTCCGAAAGCCATAACTTGGATATATATATAATGCAGCTTAATTTTTTGATAAGCAAATAAGTACCTTCAAACAGTATTTCAAATCCCACCTCTCCTTCAGCCTTCCCCCTCCTCCCCACTGATGGCAGAATATTTAACATGATCAATGTCAGGTGAATCCTGTTCATACTGGTCATTTTTTCACTCTTCTTCTATAGTTGATATTAAGTTGCCCCTGAAACTCATGAATTGCTGAGGTGGCCCATCTAGTCCTAGGTCATCATATGTCAGTGCTGACAAGAGCTGTCTGATCCCTGTCCTCACCCTCTTCGTCAATTCCTTTGGCATCTATTAAAATTTCCATCAACCGCCTGGTCTGCACTGCCTACGTGCCTGCAGGGAAGCCCCTTGTCTGGGGTTCCAGGCTTCTCCAGGTCCATCCCCCAGGCTCTTTCTCTTCTCCCCAACAAAAATTTTAAAAATATTAAAAAAAAATCTCTCCTTAGACTGGGAAACTCACTTTTACATCTTGCTTTCTTGCAAATTTGTTGCTTAAGTCATAAATATTATGCCTCTAAGTTCTTTAGGGCTCTGTTTTTGATAATTAGGATTTGATAGTTAGAATTTTCAGATTCCTTTAAGCCATTGTCATAGAGATTAAGCCATTGTCATAGAGATTACTTTTGAAAAACTACTTTGAAACAAAAAAATAATTGGCACTTTATTTATTTATTTATTTATTATTATTTTAATATCTAACCTGAGAGCAGTGGTAAGGATAAGGTGGCTTGTTGGTCAGTTATTGCTCAAAGCACTAATATGCATTTTTTATGCCCCATGGTTTCTGTGGGTCAGGCATCCACACAGGGTACAATGCAGATGGGTTATCTCCATTCTACCATGTATGGGGCTTCAACTGGAGATCTTTAAACACAGGGGGCCAAAATCATAGTAAATCTTATAAATTCAGTGTCTGGAGGTTGCTATTGGCTGGGGGCTTAGCTGAGGCAGCCAGCTGGAGGACCCTCACATGCTTTGGACTCACTTACAACATGGTGGCTGGGTTGCAGGGCTAAGAGGGGAGAGAGAGAGGGAGAGAGAGAGAAAAAGAGAGAGAGAGAGAGAGAGAGAGAGAGAGAGAGAGAGAGAGAGAGAGAACTTGGCAAAAGCTATACTTCTCTTTACAACAAGCCTCATCAATCACACAGTGTCCTTTCGATGGTTGAGCCAGTTACAAAGGCCCACCTACATTTAAAAGGAGGGAACATTGACCTCAACTCTGGATGGGGATGCTCATCCATATCACATGTGAGCATGTGGAGTGGGCCATATATTGGGGTGGAGTGCACCATATATTGGGATGGCCATCCCAGAGAATATAATCTGCCACAGGGGAGTTAGCAGGAGACATGGGGAATGAAAACCTCTGGGTAATACTTTACAATATTATTTTGTGATATTTGGCCTGCATCTGATGCTCATCATTCTTGGGTGCAGATGTGGCCAAAAGAGGAAAGGATGCATTCACAGAGAATCAAACTGTGTGTGGTTGATTTTTAAAAAAAAATTCTCCTCTTAGGTGAAAGGCACTTTGCTGGTATTTGTATCCCACTAAGGAGTTTTGCCTTAGCAAGTTTACAAAGGAAGTGCTATCATCTCACCAGCCACTCCCTTTTTGTACTTTCCCAAGGGACTGAGTTTACTTATGTTGCATTTCCCCTACCCCATCACAAATTTCTTTCCATCCCCCCCCCCCTTTTTTTTCTGTATCATAACTTAATGGTTCAGCTTTTTGCTGGGGAAATTAATTGGGTTATCATGTCCTTAACTAATAATAGCTTTTTTTTTTTTTTGCCCATGAATTTTAACAGCTGCCTAATTGAAGTATTCAAATGGAATGACTAATAATGAGAAACTTAGGCTTTTAATGCATGACTGCAGGACTCATTTGAGGATGAGACCAGGGCAGGATGGGTAGAAGCAGCTCAATAGCTCCTAATTGTGCCATGCAGATGCCCATCTGTGTGGCCTAGCCCAGGGCTGACCTGCTTTCAGAAAGCTTAATTAGCAGGGTGAGAAGAATTGCTTCCTTTCCATGATCAGGCAAAGGGGTTGATCTAGGAGAACATTAGAACCCAGTTCCTCTTCTCATTATATGTTTTTAAATGAAATAATTTTATTATTTTATTTTGGTTATAAAGTAAATGCATTCCTCCTTTTAAAAATTAAACATTTCTGGAATGTACAGAGAAAAAAACACAATCATCTGAAATCTTATAACCCAGATTTAAATCTGACAACATTTTGGCAAACATCCGTCCATATATTTCTATATGTGTGGGTATCTACAGCTATACTCATACATAACTTTGTATAGATATTATCCTATCTAATAAAAGAGTAATATGCAAATTTACCACCACTCCAAGACACAAGATGGCTGCCCACATGTGGTCAAAGATGGCTGCTTCCATGAGGACACAAGATGGCAGCCATAAGATGGCCTGCAGAAGGCAGTTGTGGGCAGTTAGGGGTGACCAGGCCTGCAGAGGAGGGAAGTTGAGGGTGACCAGGCTGGCAGAGTAGGGCAGTTGGGGTAGACCAGGCCAGCAAGGGAGGGCAATTGGGGAACCCAGGCCTGCAGGAAAGGTCTGTGGGTGGTCAGGACAGCAGGGAGGGCAGTTAGGGGTGACAGGGCCAGCAGAGGAGGGCAGTTGGGGGAGACCAAGTCAACAGGGGAAGACAGTAGGGGGGACCAGGCCTGCAGGGGAGGACAGTTGGGGTGGGGTGGTGGACCAGGCCTGCAGTGGATAGCAGTTGCTGGGGGAGGACCTGGCCTGCAGGGGAGGACATTTGGGGCAGGGACCTAGGCCTGCAGGAAAGGCAGTTGGGGGAGAGCAGGCCTTCAGGGTAGGACAGTTGGAGGATGCAGGCCTACGAGAGAGGACAGTTAGGGGTGACCAGGCCTGCAGGGGAGGGCAGTTGGGGGTGACCAGGACTTCATGGGAGGGCAGTTAGGGGCAATCGGGCCAGCTGGGAAGCAGTTAGGCATTGATCAGGCTGGCAGGGGAGAGGTGAGGGGGTGATCAGGCTGGCAGGCAGAAGCAGTTAGGGGCAATTAGGCAGAGGTAGGTGAGTGGTTGAGAACCAGCAGTCCTGGATTGTGAGAGGGATGTCCAATCTCCTGTTCAGGCCCGATCCCACTGGGCCTAAATGGGTGGTTGGATATTCCTCAAGAGGTCCCAGATTGGAGAGGGTGCAGGCTGAGCTGAAGAACAAAACCCCCCTCCCATGCATGAATTTTGTGCACCGGGCCTCTAGTACTATATAAACAGTTTTGTATCTTGTTCTTTTTATTCAGTAATAGCTGGTGACTATTTTTTCATATCAATAAATATAAATCCACATCATCATTTTATTGTCTATAATATTTCTCTGTGAGACTTACCATCATTTACTTAATTAATTCTATTAAACAACAATTATGTCTATTGCAATTTTTTAAATATTATAATCAGTGCTTTAAAGAACTTTCTTGTGCATCTATTTTTGTGCACTTGTCCATATATCTCCTTAGGATAAATTCCTATAAAGGGAAACTACTTGGTTTCTCAAAAAGGACAAAAGAAACCATGGGTGAAAGGAGTCTGGATGAACAGCCCAATTCCAGAGAATTCATGCAACAGACAGGCATAGAAGTCCATGATATGTCAGGAGACTGATCTAGACAGTTTGAGATGTAAAGATTGAAAAAATATTGTAGCCTAGCAGGGCAGATATACTCTTAGACAAATAACTATGACAGTCCTAGTAAGATCAAATCCCCAAAAAGAGGTGTGAACAAAGTGCCATAAGAAGGAGGAAAGAAGGAGCTATGTAATCTGGGCAAGAGAGATGGGGAAGAATGAACAGAAAGCAACAGTGAGCTGGTTGTGTGATTGAGACAAGATAAAGGGATGAGTGTATTAGTCTGCTGGGGCTTTTGTAATAAAGTACCACAGGCCAGGAGGCTTAAAAAACATGGTCATCTCACAGTTCTAGAGGCTAGAAGACCAAGATCAAGGGGTTGGCAGGGTTTGTTCCTTCTGAGAGTCACGAGGGAAAGATCTGTCCTAGGCCTCACCCCGTGGCTTATAGATGGCCATCTTTTCCCTGAATCTTCAGATTATCTTCTCTCTGTGTTTGTGTCCAGATTTTATTTTCTTACAAGGACAACCATATTAGATGAGTATGCACCCCAATGTCCTCATTTTAATTTAGTTACCTTTTTAAAGACCTATCTTCTCCAAATCTGGCTAAAATCTGAGATACTGGGAGGTAAAAATTCAACATATTGATTTTTTTAGGGGTGGAGTGGAGACATGATTCAGCCTATAACAGTGAAAGAATGGTGAAATGCTTGTATAAGCAAGGGTGCTGTGGTTGGGAAAGAATGAGAAAGTTTTTGAGCTAGGTGGAGAAGGTCTGGAGGCTGGGAATGAGAAAGGGTGTGATGAAAGATGTATCTGTGCTGGGAGGCAGGGCTTCTAAACAGCCCTGAGGAAGGTGAGCATTATTCTATAAGGGTGGAAAATCATGGGTAATATTAAGCAAAGAAGTGGTATAATTCAGTTTGCCCCTTTTCTAGATGTTACTGTCAGAATACCTAAGAATGTGGAGTATTTGGAACTCTCACATACAGCTGATGGGAACATAAAATGAGAAAATATTTTGGAAAATAATTTGACAGTTCTTTAAAAAGTTACTCATACAACTACCATGTGACACAGAGTTTCTTTCTTAGGTATTTACCCAAATGTCTATCAATAAGTTGTGGTATACCCATTCAACTTAGTAATAAAAAGAAAAGAACTGTTGATATCCACAAAAATATGGATAAATCTCAAAACAATTATGCTGAGTGAAAGAATCATGCTGCCTACCTTGCCCCTCTATCCAAAGAACATACTATGTGATTCCATTTATATAAAATTTTGGAAAATTAACTATTCTGAGTTTGAGGGTTAGGGTGCAGGTGGGTCAGGGGAAGAGGTAGGAGTGAAAGATTGAAAGGGCACGGAGAAACTTTGGAAATATAACTATTAATTACCTTTAACTTTTTTTTCTTTATTGATTAAGGTATTGCATATATGTCTTATTGCCCCATTACACCCCCTCCACACACTCATGCCCTCATTCCCCTGTTGCCTGTGTTCATTGATTAGGCTTATATGCATGTATACAAAGTTCTTTGGTTGATCTCTCCCTCTTACCCCCACCCTCCCCATTTCCTCTAAGGTTTGACAATCTGATTGCTGCTTCTCTGTCTCTGGATCTGTTTTTGTTCATCAATTCATGTTGTTCATTATATGCCATAAATGAGTGAGATCATGTGATATTTATCTTTTCCTGACTGGCTTATCTCTCTTAGCATAATACCAGTTCCATTCATGCTGTTGCAAATGGTAAGAATTCCTTCTTTTTTACTTCAGTGTAGTATTCCATTGTGTTGATATACCACAGTTTTTTAATCCACTAATATGCTGATGAGCACTTAGGCTGTTTCCAAATCAGAGCTATGGTGAATTGTGCTGCTATGAATACAGAGGTATATGTATCCTTTTTGATTGGTATTTCTAGTTTCTTAGAATATATTCCTAGAAGTGGGATCACTAGGTCAAATGGGAGTTCCATTTTTAGTTTTTTGAGGAAACTCCATACTATTCTCCACAGTGGCTGTACTTATCTGCATTCCCACCAACAGTGCATGAGGGTTACTTTTCTTTCTCCCACATCCTCCCCAGCACTTGTCGTTTGTTGATGATGGCCATTCTGACAGATGTGAGATGGTACCTCATTGCTGTTTTAATTTTCATCTATCAAATGATTAGTGATTTTGAGCATGTTTTCTTATGTCTCTTGGCCTTCCTTATGTCTTCTTTTGAAAAGTATCTAATTAGGCCCATTGCTCTTATTTTTTATTGGATTATTTATCTTCCTGTTGTTAGGTTGTATGAGTTCCCTGTAAATGTTGAGATCAAACCCTTATCAGTGATAACATTGGCAAATATATTCTCCCATGTAGTGGGTTTTCTTGATGGTCTCTCTTGCTATGAAAAAGCTTTTTATTTTTATATAGTTCCATTTGTTTATTTTCTCTTAGTTTCCATTGCCCTGGGAGCTATATCAGTGAAGAAATTGTTTCGGCATATGTTTGAGATTTTGCTGTCTGTGGATTCCTCTAGTATTTTTATGGTTTCCTGTCTTATATTTAAGCCCTTTATCCATTATGAGTTTATTTTTGTGTATGGTGTAAGTTGGAGGTCTAGTTTCATTTTTTTTTTTTTTGCATGTATCTGTCCAGTTTTCCCAACACCATTTATTGAAGAGACTGTCTTGACTCTATTGTATGTTCTTGCCTCCTTTGTCAAATATTAATTGAGCATAGTGGTTTGGGTCAATTTCTGAGTTCTCTGCTCTATTCCATTGATCTATATGTCTATTCCTGTGCCAGTACCAGGCAGTTTTGAGAACAGTGGCTTTGTAATACAGCTTGATATCTGGTATTGAGATCCCACCCATTTTGTTCTTCTTTCTCAGTATTGCTGTGGCTATTTCAGGGTCTTTTTTTATTCAAGATGAAGTTTTGGAGAATTCTTTGTAGGTCTGTGAAATATGCCATTGGTATTTTATTAATGGGGAGGGCATTGAATCTATAGATTGCTTTGGGTAGTATGGACATTTTGTTGATGTTGATTCTACCAATCCATGAACATGGTATGTTCTTCCATCTGTTTATGTCTTCCTCTATCTCTTTTTTCAGTGTCTTGTAGGTTTCCACATATAGTAGGTCTTTTACTCCTTAGTTAAGTTTATTCCTAGGTGTGATGGTAAATGGGATTGCTTTTTTAGTTTCTCTTCCTGTAAGTTCACTATAGGTATATAGAAATGCCTAGATTTCTTGGCATTAATTTTGTATCTTGCTATATTGCCAAATTCATTTATTAAGTCAACTATTCATTATCTTGATTAAGGTGATGGTTTTATGGGTATATACAGATGTCCTCATCAAATTGTACAATTTAAGCACAGGTACTTTATTCTATGTCTTTTTTTTTTTAACCTTAATAAAAATGAAGCAAACAAAAGAAAAACAAAACCAAAATAAACAAGAAAGGAAGTTTTTGAGGTGGATAATAAATTGGAACATAAACTCAAGGGAGGCAGGCTACTATAGAAGACTTGCAAGAGATTATGAGAGTCTAAATGAGGCTGGGTAGGTGGTGACACTTGGCTTGGCTTCATTTCTGTTCTGGGACATGTGTTTTTAGGAAATGAATTCCTGTGGGCTGCTGACAGGCACTTTGTCCCTATGTGATGGTGGAGCATACCAACTTTTCTTCCTCACTGTCTACTATATGCTAGGCATACTTTCAGGAATTTTTAGGAGTAGTGACTAAGACAGAAAAATATCTGTTGTCCTGATACAACTATCATTCTAGTGGGAGAGAAAAATATGTCAAGTAGTGTTATCTGATATGAAGAAAAAGCAGTATAAGGGACCAAATGATGGGTGGGCATGTATTTTAGAGAGGTGTTTTGAAAAGGCCCCTCTGGAGAGGTAACATTTGAGCTCAGATCTGCAAGCAATGGTGAAGGGAGGTTAGTTGATATCAGAAACAAATGCCCTAGGCTGAGAGACTGTCCAATGCAAGGTCTTGAGGTGGCAATGGAAATGGCTTGACAAGGAGAAGGCTGGAAAGGGTAGGGAGAACAATAGCAGAGGCTTAAGTGGGTTCCTGATTTGCCACCAACGTGTGCCTAAACCAGAACTCTGATAATTTATTTTGGGCTTTCTTTCTTACAACAATGTCCTACGAGAATGTCAAAGTGTTAAACGTTGTTTGAAATACTATTCTGTTTGTTGGTTGTAGCTTATGGTAGATTCACTTTTTTAATGCTCTTTTTTTTTTTTTTTTTCGAAGTTGGGGTTGGTCATGGCATTTGTTGTAATGGGATTTCATCTATCTCATCAGGTTCTAAGGTGTGAAAAAAGTCTTATAAAGGTGGATTGAATCCCAAATTAAAACAAATATGAGAATGACTGAGAAATGGATAATGGGTAGTGATTGAAAAATTAAGAGCATTGATACATCTCTATAAAGTCTGCTTTTAAAAATACAGTAGTAAGAAGAGGCAACAAACCTTTTTGATTACCTCCTAGGAGGTGAGCATTTCACATCTTAATTAATTCTCTCAACAACCCTATTATTAATGCTATTTTTCAGCTGTAGAAATCAAGGCTTGGGAGCATTTAATAACGTGTCCAAGGTCACATAGCTAGTAAATGCCACCGTCAGGATTTCAAGTCACGTCCACTGCCTCCTGTCGCTGCACCATGTCAGTCTCTGAGCTGTGTCCCAATGTACATAATACCATGCTGTCATGAACTGAATAGAGACAGTCCTCATAAAAAAAGCAAACAACTTCCTTGAGAAAGATGCCCGGGGCTTTATCTCTTGATTGTCACACCTATATATCTGTATGAATGTTTGGGAGTAACCTGTGTCCAGCTTCAGCCACTCTTCCCTTCTGACAAGAATTCTCCAAGGAACTGGTGGCAGAAGGAGGCTGGGGGGATGTGGCTGGTTCAGCTTCGAGTGATTGAACACTGCTCCAGTATTGAAGACCTGATAAAAATCTAAAGCCTCTGGGTACTCGATTTTTAAAGTAACCCTGTCAGTTCCTTAATAATAGTAATAAATTAACCAAACAGGGGATTCAGTGGTATTTTATGTCCTAAGGGTATTGCTTTCACACTTCAACTTGATAGCATGATTTATCAAGAGATAAATTACAGCTGGGAACAAATGGATTTACTGATGACAGAGAGACAAGTATATTCCGAAGATGTTAGCAGTGATGGGCATGTACCTGACAAGCATGCTTGAAAATTTCCAAACAAAAAGCGTCTCCTCAAAGGCTGAGTAACTTGAATCTTTACGTTAGATGTAGGTCATTGCAAGGACAGAAGAATTTTGGTGGTCTAATTACTCCCTCTCCATGTCATTATGACCTGAAAGTATTAATTACTTTGCTCATTGGAGATGGGATTATGCAGCCATCTCTAACCTTTTCTGAAACCCATTTTGTAAGATAAGTAGGTAAATGAATGTGAGGTTATGCTCCTATAAATGTGTTATACATTCGTTTACAGTAGCTGACTCCCTCCATCCTCCACTCCCAATAGGATATTTCTGGGTGTCTGTCATTCTTATATGGGTGCATGTAGCTAAGACATAATTTGGCTGTTGGACTTGCTTAATGAGCAAGACCCCCTCATCCTTGTATATAAGAGAAGTTGGAATCATTTCCAGGATATTGCTCAGAAGAGTAATCAGAAAGCATAACTAAGAAAGAGAACTCGGTAGAGGGCAGAGATGGCTTGGACTCTGGTTTAGATGAGAGCTCACTGGAGGTGCATGAACATGATCCCTCCATGCAGAGGCTGACTTGGAACTGTGAGCTGAGAATGGGTACTGCTCTGCACACCTATAGATGCTGCTGGGGCTATCTATAGCATGTAGTTTCAAGAAAACATATATCAGAAAAATTCTTGCTGAGAAATAGTCTAATGAATGTGCTAATCTTAAAGTCTTTTTTGAGTTTTTATGAAAAGAATAAAAACAGATTTATTCTTCATGGGCATGCAATGGTGATAAGAGATGGGAGGAGGGTAGGATGTGTGCTATTAGCCTTTAACATTTTTTTAGAAGAAAAAATTCCTCTAAACGTGAGCATCTCTCTGCCTTGTAAAAAAGGCAAGTTAAGGTTGCCTTGAACATTTAAAACACGCTTTTAAAACAAATTCCAAAGTTTGAGCAGTAATACAATGAGAAAAGAGACACGTAACATTTTTTCCAAGAAATCAAAGCAAAAAAATACACCATTAGAAAAAGTAGATGTAGAAATAAGATTTAATTTCAGAAGCAAGTAAGCCGATTAATAAATAGTCCACTCAAGGAATAAATAGGATTTAAAATGCTCCCAGCCTTTGGATGGTTTAAAGCTGCCCTAACTAGACAACTATGTACACAGATTAAAAGAAAATGGTGCAATGCAGTTTCTTGTTAAATCCCTTTAAAATTTTCCAATAGCCTGAAGCATTTGTCAAAATCCCAGGGAGGTGCTACCAAGAACTATTTTAAACCTCCCAATTCAGAGCACCTGAAAATTTAAAGGTGCATGCCACTTTCCCTCTGAAGGATAAACAGCTTTGCCATATATATTTATGTGAAAACTGTCCTAACGCTTTCCTACCTCTTAGTGTATTTGAATTTCTGTATATTTGGATTTTTTTTTATTATAGAGGTATTTAGTTGCTTCATGTAATCCTTTTTTATGGCCATTTCTGAGTACTTTTTTTTTAAAAAAAATATATATATATAAGAAAAAAAGATCAAGTAGGAGGCAATACTTGGACTCTGGAGAGACATTTAGTTTTCAGGATAAATCTCTAAGACAAAAAGCCCAGGGTTTTGGACAACTGACTTCCAGATAAATCCTCCAAAAAAGCCCTAGGGGCAAGAGAAGTCATCTTTAACATGCATGCTTCATACTGTCTTAGAGAAAACATGCCCACAGGCTAATAAGAGAGGCTGAGCAGAACAGAACAGAAGCTTAAATCTTCTACCTGAGAGCCTTGACTGGGGAGATGAATTTTGATAGGTGTCCAAAGCCCCTGTTGGCCTCCTGCTGTCCCTCGCACTTATAGTGGGCAACTGTGGGGGTACTAATATCGGGAAGCAGGACAATCCTAACTAATTATATCCAGAAAGCCCAGATTTGGCTCTCTGACAGCCTGCTACACTATCCATTTCTCAACTCCACACCCAATCAGAAGTAGGGAGGTGGGACAAGGGGGTGACCTCTTCCATCTCTTTTGTTACTACCCTTCCCTTGAGGCCCAATTTAGTCCACAGAGGGTGAGATAAGAGAAACTAGCCCTGGACGGTATGGCTCAATTGGTTGAGCATCATCCTTGTACCAAGAGATCACCGGTTATGGGCACATGCCTGGGTTACGGGCTCAATCCCTTAGTGGGGGATGTGCAGGAGGCAGCTGATCAATGTTTTTCTTTTGACTCCATGTTTCTTTCTCTGTCCCTCTCCCTTCCTCTCTCTCTAAAATCAATTTAAAAAATATTTTTAAAAAGAAAAGAGAAACTGCTGGTAATACATTTTGTTCTCTATTCAGAAAGATACTGTCCCAATTTTCATATTTTTTGAACCAACTGACATATCTCTTTTTGTTTTGTTTTAGAAGAATATCAATATTTTTCTGCCTTCCTTTTATTGAAGCAAAAGTTCCCATGTGTCACAACCTTGACCTGCTTCATATTAACATAAATAGATTACACTTTAAAAATCATACTGTGGGCCTGGCAGAGTGGCTCAGGGGTTGAGCGTCAATCTATAAACCAGGAGGTCACAGTTCGATTATTGGTCAATTAGGGCATGTTCCTGGGTTGCAGGCTCCATTCCCAGTAGTGTGTGTGTGTGTGTGTGTGTGTGTGTGTGTGTGTGTGTGTGTACAGGAGGCAGCCGATCAATGATTTTCTCTCATCATTGATGTTTCTCTCTTTCCCTCTCCCTTCCTTTCTGAAATCAATAAAATATATTTAAAAAATCATACTGTGGGAATAAATGGGAAGAAGTGGCACTATTTTTAAGTGAGGTATAACATATCATATATGAAAAAATGTGTATTTTGATGAATTTTTACAAATTACAAATTGAACGTTTCCATGAAAATCCTACCAAAGTGAATAAATAGAAAATTACCACAACCTCAAAAAAAAACACAACCCTATGCTTATTCCGGCAAGGCTAGTGGCTATTTTCACTTCTTGATAGACCAGTTTTTAAATTTACTTTAAATAACTAGAATTTTATATACAGTATGTATATTTTTAAAAATATATTTTATTAATTTTTTTACAGGGAGAAAGGGAGAGGGATAGTTAGAAACATCAATAAGAAGAAAACATTGATCAGCTCCCTCTTGCACACCACCTGCTGGGGATGTACTTGCAACCAAGGTACATGCCTTTGACTGGAATAGAACCTGGGACCCTTCAGTTCGCAGGCCAATGCTCTGTTCACTGAGCCAAACCAGTTAGGGATACTGTATGTATATTTTGTGTCTGGCCTCTTTCATTCAACATTGTGGTTGAGACAGAGTTGTTGGTGCAGCAATTGTTCATTAATTTTAATTGCTCTAGCATTTCATTGTGTGGACATACCACAGTTCATTTATTCTTTCTACTGTGAATGGATATTTAAGTTGTTTACATTTTTTGCTTATTATGAATAGTGAGGGATGTGCAGGAGGCAGTTGCTATGTGCATTCTTGTAGGTTTTTTTTTAAAATCCATGACCGAGAGTAGCCGAAACCGGTTTGGCTCAATGGATAGAGAGTCGGCTTGGGGACTGAAAGGTCCCGGGTTTAATTCTGGTCAAGGGCATGTACCTTGGTTGCGGGCATATCCCCAGTAGGGGGTGTGCAAGAGGCAGCTGATCGATGACTCTCTCTCATCGATGTTTCTAACTATCTCTCTCCCTTCCTCTCTGTACAAAATCAATAAAAATATATTAAAACAAAAAAGCACATTGGTGTAATTTAAATCCATGCCCTAGAGTATGTTTTTATTGATTTGAGGGCTGGAGGGAGGGAAGAAAGGAGAGAGAGAGAGAGAGAGAGAGAGAGAGAGAGAGAGAGAGAGAGAGAGAGAGAGAAGCATTGATATGAAAGAGAAACATTGATTGACTACCTCCAGTATACACCCTGACAGAGGATTGAACCCACAACCTAGGTATGTGCCCTAACTAGGAATTGAATCAGCAACCTTTTGGTATATGGGAAATGCTCCAACCAACAGAGCCACCTAGCCAGGGCACTTATACATATCTTTTGGTGAGCATATATGTACTATCTCTGTTGGTTATATACTTAGGAGTGGAATTTATGGGCCTAAGAGTGTGTTTACACGTTTATCATTAGTAGACACCAAACAGTTTTCCAATGTGATAATGGTGATTAACACTCTGGTTTGAGAATTTGAGTTGTTCTACATTTTCATCATTACTTGATATTGTGTCTTTTATGTTTTATTTTTTTTTTATTTTTATTTTTTATTTTTTTTAAATATATTTTATTGATTTTACACAGAGAGGAATTGAGAGGGACAGAGAGTTAGAAACGTCGATGAGAGAGAAACATCGACCAGCTGCCTTTTGCACACCTCCCACTGGGGATGTGCCCGCAACCAAGGTACATGCCCTTGACCGGAATCGAACCCGGGACCTTTCAGTCCGCAGGCCGACGCTCTATCCACTGAGCCAAACCGGTCCCGGCAGATATTGTGTCTTTTATGTTTTAGTTATTCTGGTAATTGTGTGAATGTTACAATTTCTGAGAATATACATGGTAAAACATAATAGTTAAGTTAATAATAAAATAAAATACATTTTCATGTTATGAATATTACATGTCCGGAGGGAGACAAACATATGGATGACTTTGTTGGGGAATATTGGTGACATTTCACTTACGTATGACCAATGTTTTGGAGATAGCTGGTTTTAATTATTCCTTCAAAGATGTGCAGAGTTGCTCTAAACTATAGAATCTTAGATTTCAAATAAAAATAAAACACTTTCCATTTTATTTTTTGGGCACTATGAATAGTGATCAATATCTGATTGCAGGCAATTTGAACACTGGTCAATCTATGTTAGCACAAAAATTGCTACAAGAGGGAGACTGTTCATATGCTAAATACTTGAAAGCATTTTCCCTGCAGCCACCTGGATTCCACTATTATTTATTAACTCACCTTCCATTTTTTCTACAAACTCTAAGTTTTGAAGAAAGTTTACATGTGTTTCTTATTGCATTAGAGCTGTTAAAAATGATCGGTTATCATTGTAATCATATTGAATGTTTTCACAAAATGTCTAGTTCTTTATGTCCATGCAGAAACATCTGATCCCAAATGTTAGTTAGGAATGCATTTGGTATAAATAACAAATGAATTGTCCCAGAGTAGCTCCAAGTGTTTATTTTCCTCACATAATAAAAGAGATTTAAAAAAAAAAAATCATCCGTGCAAATTTGCCTTTTATTTTACTAATGTTAACCCAGGGATATTTTCCTATTGCTTTTTAGAAAGAGTGGAAGGGAGGGGGAGAGATGAGAGAAACATCAATGTGAATCTGTGAGAGAGCCTCATCAATTGGTTGCCTCCTGTACATACCCTGATCAGGGCCAGGAATTGAACCTGCAACAAAGGTATGTGCCCTTAACTGGAATTGAACTCTGGTACCTTTAGTTCATAGGCCAATTCTCTAACCACTGAGCCAAACAGGGTAGGGATATTTTATTTTATTTAAAATTTTATTGAATTTAGTAGAGGCCCAGTGCATGAAATTCATGCATGCGGGAGGGGGGTGTCTCTCAACCCAGCCTGCACCCTCTCCAATCTGGGATCCCTCTCACAATCCAGGTCTGCTTGCTCCCAACTGCTCATTTGCCTGCCTGCCTGACTGCCCCCTATTCACTCCCCTTCCAGCCTGATTAATGCCTAACTGCTCCCCTGCTGGCCCAGTCACCCCTAACTTCCCTCCCCTGCCAGCCTGGTCACCCATAACTGTCCTCCCCTGCCAGCCCAATTGCCCCTAACTGCCCACCCCTACTGGCTTGGTCACCACTAACTGCTCCCCTTCTGCTAGCCTGGTCACCCCTAACTGTCCTCCCCTGTGGCCTGGTCACCCCCCAATGCCCTCCCCTGTAGGCCTGGACCCCAACCCAACTGCCCTCCCCTGCAGGCCTTATTCCTCCCAACTTCCCTCCCCTGCCAGCCCGGTCACCCCTAACTGCCCTCCCTGCAGGCCTGGTCCCACCCACAACTGCCCTCCCTTGCAGGCCTGGTCTCTCCCAACCACCTTCCCCTGCTGGCCTGACTACCCACAACTGCCCTCCCCTGCCAGCCATTTTGTGGTAGCCATCTTGTGTCCACCTGGGGGCAGCAATCTTTGACCTCATGGGGACGGCCATTTTGTGTGTTGTGTTGGAGTGATGGTCAATTTGCATAGTACCTCTTTATTATATAGGATTGAGGTAACATCCTATATAATAAAGAGGTACTATGCAAATTGACCCTCGTGCCCTCGTGTCACAAGATGACTGCCCCCACATTGTCACAAGATGGTCCCCCCATATCATCACAATATGGCTGCTTCCACATCATCACAAGATGGCCACCACAAGATGGCCATTTCCATGTCATCATAAGATGGCCGCCCTCACATTGTCAAAGATGGCTGCACAAGATGTCCATCCCCACATCATCACAAGATGGCCACCCCCACATCATCAAAAATGGCTGCCACAAAATGGCCACTGCCATGTCAGCACAAGATGACCACCACAAGATGGTGCCCCCATGCCATCACAAGATGGTCATCCTCCATGTTGTCACAAGATGGCCACTCTCCCATTGTCACAAGATGGCCAGAAGGGGAGGGCAAAGGAGGAGGACTAGGCCTGCAGGGTAGGGCAGTTGGGGGAAACCAGGCCTGCATGGGAGAGCAGTTGAGGGTGATTGGGCTGGCAGGGGAGCAGTTAGGTGTCAATCATGCTGGCAAGGGGGAGGTTAGGTGTCAATCAGGCTGGCAGCGGAGCAATTAGGGGGCTAACAGGCTGGCAGGCAGAGTGATTAGGGGCAATTAGGCAGGCAGGCAGACGAGCAGTTGGGAGCCAGCAGTTCTGGATTGTGAGAGGAATATCTGACTGCTTATTTAGGCCTGATCCTGGGATCTCTAATATAATGTATTAAAACTTTATAAAGATATGTTTTTCCACTACCACCTGGACCATCCAAGAAAAAGCATTTGGGGTGTACAGTTTTATCATCAATGGTGGAATTTATAGCCTGAAAGGGTGCCAACTGTTCATCATTCAGAGAATTTATCAAAACCTTTGCCTGTTGTCGCTTCTACAATTCATCACATGTATTTGTTTTCGTTAATAAAGGATAGTCTGGAAGTTTGAAATGTGAACATTTCAATGTGAATACTACCTGAATTTCATTAAGGGCATGCATTTCACAGTTCACACGGGCACCTTCTCTTCAGTGTAAATTTCAACAAAAATCTTCAATAAAATGAGATTTGTCTGCATCAGAAGGACATCCAAACACACATATTTTTGCAAAAAGTTGCCATATTTGTTTGGGCATATTAAAAATAATCACATTGTCAATCATATCCTTCCAGATAGTGTCATTGATTAATAATCCTCAATGTTTAGCAGCTTAACAAAAAGTATCATAAACCATACCTCCTACAGTTTACAGATTATCAAAACTTACTGCACTATTTACACGCAGATGCAAAAGTCTAAGGTAATATCATTCTGGTTCTCTAAAGCTCACAGTGAACAATTTACCTAATACTTTATTCCTGCCCTTTTGGCATTTATTCAATGAAGAATTATTAAACACATAATGTTGTGGAATTTCCCAATAATAATAATTATGCCCATCAGAACCTTCTCTATTCAATAAGAACGAAGCCATTAAAGTCAAGTTATGCCTTTTAGTCTTATCTATAACTTCAGCAAAATCATCAGTATGAAAACACAAAATCAGATCATTTGGCAAATGAATAGCTAATTTTGTGATTGCATGAGATTGGTCATGCATTCACATTGCAAAAAGTCTCCAAACAGCCTCAGGAAATGAAGTGCTGTACTTCATCATGATTAATAGTTTTTTTTCAGAAATTTAAATATTTGCACAATTGTTCCCTTTATAGATGCATTTAAATAAAAATTTGATACTTTTAATTGATCCCTACACTTTAACATTTATATGACAGTTATATTTAAGGCACAAATACAAGTTATAAGGGACAATCCAAGTGTTATTGACAACTTTATTTCCAATAGACATGGTGCTACCAGATTTTCATTTGTATTTGGGATATCCATCAATATTTCCAATGGTCACATTTTGAAATTCTTTTGGATATCCCTTTGAACATTTTCCATTTTCCATACATGGACTATTTGGATTTTGTATTCCACATGGTCCATGTACCATATTTGATTTTACAGTTTGAAAAAGTTGAGGACTCTGGTCCTCATCTGGAATTTCTGCCTTAACTATATGGTCAATGTCATCTTCCATTCATAATTTGGATTCACTGTCTAATGTCAATAATATGTGAGTGTGAGGCAGTCCTATTTTCTGAAATTCGGTGACATGAATTTTAGCTAGAACATTGCCAAATAAATCAAATTTACATATATCACTTAAAATATCATTCAGCTTAATATTAAAAATGCTGGTTACCAAATCAGGTCTGTTTTCCACTTTTTGCCAGGGTTTTAAATTATTTATAATATCTTCCCATTTTCGGTTGCATGTCATCATTATGAATAAATTGGGCTTGCCATACTTTGTTATAATTGCCATAGAATCCTGATATCACTGATGCATATTTCTGGAATTACCCTCAAAAGACTACAGTAGTATTATCATTTTATCAATTGGCACATTATCATTTTCAGATCTGGATGTGAGAAAAATCCATCAAACCACTATATTTTTCAACTCTCAACTTAGATTGGTTTGCTTTAAAAAAATTTATCTGATTGGTTTCCATATTTGAATATGGACAAAATACTGTTGAGTTAATTTTCCTGCATTTAAAATAGAATTGAATGTATCTCAGGGGGAGAGATGAAATCTATAATACTGCATTTGTGTAACTCGCATCCTTACATTTTGTCTAGTGTTATTGTTGATTACACTGTCATCTATGAATCTTAATGCAATATCTGTTCCCAAGCCTTTTCACCATGTGGAAAAAGAATAGGATATGTCATTGCATCTAATGTAGGAAACAGGATACTGATTTGCTTAATTTTAGTGGCATTTGGATTATTGGGTTCTGGTTTACAATGAATGAGCAAGTCTCTTTCAAAAGGAGGTTTTCCATCTTTGTTTCTGAATATGATGGCATCTTTTGGTTACACGGGGATAATTATATTTCCCGGATCACTATTACAATTATATTTAATCGCCATTGTTCGTGAGAGAAATATATTTTGCTGCTGCTTCAGATTGGGCTTTCTTTTCTACTTCATGTAGCTTCTTGTATGATTTTGTTAATTCATTTATTTCATTCATTAGGTTGATGATATTGATCATGAGTCTTTCTGAGATTAGCATTGCTAATCCTTTACTAGTTGCTTCGGCCATATAGAAAATAAAGAGTTGAGCAAACTTCTGAGAAACATCATCCAAAGGATGTAAAGTTCCAGTACGGTGATAAACGTGACCATGTATTCTAAAACAGTATGGCCGTATCCTTATGGTAATGCAATATTTGTAACCACTGAAGCAAAAGCAAAATAACTATTTATTGAATGAATATTTTCAATAAAATTCTTACCGTGAGAACATTCGTTCATTATTAATTTTAAAAAATATGCTGGGTATTCTGGAAAATTTATGTCATTTGCAGAAACTTTGCCTCTGCTACAACATCAAGTAAAATTTCCATTAGATGGTTTTTCTTGGGAGAAATTTAGTGATAGGCAAAATTGACGTGTAACAGCCATTCCACCGCAACTGTGTTCGATAATTGCATCCTCATTTACTTCGTTTTCGCTATGAAGGCAGATCCTACCAGTATTGGTAATACTTGTTGATGACTGTTCTTCAGACATATTCTGTTGATAACATCACTTTCTTTCAGCCTCAGAGGTATGTTGTGCCAATAGTTGGTCTCCAGATACATTCTGTTGATGATGTCAGCTTCTTTTAGCTTCAGAGGTACATTGTGGCAATAATTGATCTTCAGACATATTTTGTCAACAATTTTGGCTTTGGAATGTCAACAAAACATTACATCATTACCTGGCACCCAAAGCCACCATTTGGGGACTGGGCTGGGCTGTCAGCCACATTTTGTGCCATGGAGTTTTAGCAGCGTGCTCCACTTGGGGAAAGCCAAATATTAATTTGCAGGTGCCAGGTTCAGGATGCTATTTCTCTGTGTGCATCACAGCAACTCCTGCAGTGAGCATCTGCCCTCTGGTGGTCAGTGTGCATCATAGCAACCAGTCGAATGGTAGGATATAGCATATTAGCTTTTTTTATTTTTTTTTATTTTTATTTTTTTTATAGATAATGAACTATCATAAAGGGAAACTTAGAATACAATCCCATTTACATTTGCATAAGAAAATTAAGTACCTATTAATAAATTTAACCAAGGATGTAAAAGTCCTGTACTCAGACAATTATAAGACACCCTGAAGAAAATACAAATAAGTGGAAGCATATCCCATATTCATAATAAGAAGAATTAACATAAATAAAATGTACATATTACCCAAAGCATTTTATAGATTCAACACAATTCCTATCAAGACAACAATAGCACATTTCATAGAATTGGAACAAATAGTACAAAAATTTATGGGGAACCACAAAAGACCCTGAATAGCCATAGCAATTTTGAGAAAGAAGAACAAAGTTGGAGGAATCATACTACTTGATATCAAACTATACAACAAGGCCATAGTAATCAAAACAGCATGGTATTGGCATAAAAATAGACATATAAATCAATGAAACAGAATAGAGAGCTCACAAATAAACCCATGCTTTTATGGTCAATTAATAATTTGACAAAAGAGGCAAGATCATAAAATGGGGTAAATATAGTCTATGTAATAAATGGTACTGGGAAAATTGGACAGATATGTGCATATTTGCTGCCTTTAAAACTTAATTACCAGCTAGTTGTTGCTATTGATACATTGTTTAGCAATGCATTTAGGCATTCAGTTTTTATCATTCTGTTTCATCATCCTTAATGTAACAACTCTCATACTCATGCTTATTGTCTCATGGCTGCAAAATGGCTGCTATGCTTTAGGCATCACATTTACATTTAAGGAGTAAAAAAGGAAAACAGAGCGATTCTAGACATATCTTTACCATTTATCTGGAAAAGTAGAGTCCCCAGAAGACTTATACTGATGCCTCTGTATTATTTAGCTATTGCTGTGGAACAACTAGCCCCTTCTTCTCCAATTCAGTGTAAAAACAACGACAATAGTAACAATAACAATAAGAATACTTCAGGGGGTTAACCAGCTGATAGCAAAGACTAATAAATAGTTGTGTTTTTTGTTTTTGTTTTTGTTTTTTTATAGTTTCCATGGATTAGGAATGCCATAGAAGCTTAGCTAGATGTCTCTGGTTCAGAGTCTCATAAAATTCCAGTTAGGGTGTTGATAGGATCTGGAATAATATGAAGGTCCAACTGGGTCTGGAGCATTTACTTCTGAGATGGCTCACTGCCAAGATGGCAGTTAGCAGGAAGCCTCATTTACCCTCCCCATAAGCTTCTCCATAATTTCTATGTTTTATTCTCACAACATGGGAGCTACCTTCCTTTAGAACAAGTGATCCAAGAGACAGCAAGGCAGAAATCACATTGCTTTATGAACTAGCCTTGAAAGACAAACACTGTCACTTCCACCTCTTGAAGAGAGAAGTACCAAAAAATCTGTGGACATAATTTTAAACCAATACTGTCCCATTAATCAAAACTGAATCAACTGTTCAGTCTAATTACAGTGGAGTCTAAGAAATAAGGTTATCATCAAAGGCCATACCCATTCTCCCCTTCAACAAAACAGAGGCTCTACTAGCAGGAAGAAAGGGGAAAGGAATATTGGGAAGGGAACTAGCTTATTGATTTGTATGTAATGGGATTTTTGATTATTTGTCCAAATAATTCCAGAGTTTAGCTATAGGAATGAACAGTTTAGAAGAGGTACATTTTTTAAAACAAAGCTTTTTAAGGGTGGGTAGGGGAATTACCACACCTATCTACACTAATAAAGGAGAAACATGGAAATTAACCATCACTCTGCTACACCCACAAGCCACGCCTACCAGCCAATCAAGAGTGAGTATGCAATTAACCCAACCAAGATGGCAGCCAGCCACTGAGCTGGAGCAAGCAGGAGGCTTGGGTTGCCTGGGCAATGGAGGAAGCCAAGCTTCCTGCCCACCCTGGCCAGCCCTGGCCTCTGCTCAAGGCTACAAAGTTTCAATTATAGAAGATAAATAAATCCTAGATACTTGCTTCCAGCTGGCCCTAGCCTCCACTCAAGGAGGCACTGTAGAAAAAAGAAAAAAAAAAGAAAAAAAGGAGGGGCTGGGACCTTGGGTTGCCAGGGGGTGGTCAGACCAGGATGGGATGGAAGGGGCCAGTTGGGGGTGAGCAGGCCATCAGTGGAGGTCAGTTGGAGGTGATCAGGACAGCAGGGGGGCAGTTTAGAGTGAGCAGGCCAGCAGGGGGGCAGTTAGGGGCAAGCAGGCCAGGGGGAGGGGAAGATGGGGGCAAGCAGGCCAGCAGGGGGGCAGTTGGGAGTGATCAGGCTGGTTGGGGGCATTATAGGGGTGAGCAGGCCAGTGGTGGGGGGCAGTTGGGGGTGAGCAGGCTGGCATGGGGAGCAGTTGGGAGTGATCTGGCTGGTTGGGGGCATTATAGGGGTGAGCAGGCCAGTGGTGGGGGGCAGTTGGGGGTGAGCAGGCTGGCAGCCAGAATGGTTAGGGGCAATCAGGCAGGCAAGGCAGGCAGGTGAGCAGCTGGAGTCAGCAGTTCCAGATTGTGAGAGTGATGTTAAACTGCTGGTTTAGGCACGATCCTTGGAAACTGGCAGTAGGACATCCTTTGAGGGGTCCAAGATTGAAGAGGGTGCAGGCCAGGCTGAGGAACACCCCCCCCCCCCTTTGTGCACAGATTTCATGTACTGGGCCACTAGTTGGAATATAAAATACAAGATGAAGCAATATATAGGCAAATGAATAAAAAATGTACAGAACATAAATATATGCTAATTTATAGAAAATTAATATTGAAAGGGATGACTTTTTCATAAATGACATTATAAATGTGTGTTTGAGAGAGATTAATTTATATTATTGCTATACAACACAGTGAGTTATAGATACATTAGAAAGCAAAGCATGAAAAATAAAACCATTTTAAGAAACTAGGAGATTTTTTTTTTTTTTTTGGTAGGAGAATATTGATTTTGTAAATCAAAGAGGTAGAAGAAGCAATTTCTTGAAGAAATGGGCTTAGGAAACAAGTTACAGAGGTAAAATAAGTGCCCTTGGAGCTTGGGAGTGAGGAAGCTAATGGTAACATGCTTGGGGCTGGGAGGGGGAGGGGAAATGGAAAGGTATGGCATGCCCCTGGGAGGTAAATATTTGCCTTATCCCAGATTCAGAAGGATTATATAAGTAATGAAAGTACATATAAGATTATATAAGTCTATAAGTATAATAGCAAAGGGAAAGATTGATTCTAATATTTAAAATTACAAATTCTATGTTGAGAACATCATAAAAATTTAAATACAAACCACGGAACTATGCATTATTGATATTTTGGTGGGATATATTTATTAATAAGAAAAATATCCTAGCTTTCTTGTGTTCTATAGCCCTTTTCTGTGAGCAACTATTTCAGAGAAAAATAAAACAGTGGGAAAATATTAATATATAATGAGTTAATTTAAATGATAATAAAATCTCAATATTCTCAATACAATGGGCAAAAACATAAACCTACAATTCACAGAACAGATAGAACATAGAACAAATAGATAATGAACAGAAATAAATGGTCAACCTCATTTGTAATCATAATGATGCAAATAAAAATAAAAATAAAAATAAAATTTAATGTTTTACCTATCAGATCAACACAGATTGTTTAGTGTAAATACTCAGCAGGGGCTAAAATGTATGAAAGGGGATCATTAATTACTGCTGGTATAATATATGCAAAGCAATCTAACAATCTTCTCCAAGCTTCCAATATGTTTGTACTTTTTTGTCTGATAATCTATACTAATAAAAGGGTAATATGCTAATTAGACTGGGAGACCTTCTGGAGGTCCTCCTGGATAAGCCATGGTGGCAGGGCTGAGGCAGAGGTGGTTAGGGGCGATTAGGCTGGCAGGGGAGGGCAATTGGGGGTGATCAGGTTGGCAGGGAGGCAGTTGGGGATGAGCAGCTGGCCGGGGGCTGGGGGTGGGGGGTGGGGAGGGAGAGTTAGGGGCAAGCAGATGGCAGGAGGAGCAGTTGGGGGTGAGCAGGCCAGCAGGGGGCACAGTTAGGGGCTATCAGGCTGGTGGGGTATCAGTTGGTGGCAATCAGACTGACAGGAGGGCAGGTGGAGGTTATCAGGCTGGCAGAGGGGGCAGTTGGGGACAATCAGGTCAGCAGGGGTGCAATTGGGAGTGAGCAGGCTGGTGGGGGAGGCATTTAGGGCTGATCATGGTTGGCAGGCAGAGTGGTTAGGGGTGATCAGACAGGCAGGCAGACAGGTGAACTGTTAGGAGACAGGGGTCCCAGATTGTAAGAGAGATTCCCAGATTGGAGACGGTGCAGGCTGGGCTGAGGGACACCCCCCCCCACCCCCCGTTGCACGAATTTTGTGCACTGGCCACTAGTTTTACTGATAAGAATCTAATCTAAGAAAATATTAGAAATAAATTAAAAAACATACATGTAAAGTAATATATCTCAATATTATTTATTATTATAAAAACAAAATAAATTTTCTAAATATTACACAAATAGAGGCCTGAATTTCATGCACTGGGGGGAGGCCCCTCAGCCTGGCCTGTGCCCTCTTGTAGTATGGGACCCCTCAGAGGATGTCCACTGTTGGCTTAGGCCCTATCCCCTCTGAGGTGTGGTCTAAGCTGGCAGTCAGACATTCCTCTTTCAATCCTGGATCCCACACTCCTTACTGCCTGTCTGCTTGCTCCTTACCACTCGGCTGACTGCATTCGCCAGCCATGAGCCCTGCTTCTGGCTGAGTGGCTGCTCCCTCTGTGGGAGCATACTGACCACCAGGGAACAGCTCCTGTGTTGAGCATCTGCCCCTGGTGGTTAGTGCGCATCATAGCAACCAGTCATTCCACCTTAACGGTTACTTATGCTTTTATTATATAGATAGACACATAGTTATGTCTAAAGAAATCATGGAATGTGCTTGTGATGGGATATTTGGTAATTTCAATGATTTGGAAAGGTGTTCCTGATACAATTTTAATTATAAAAGCAACATACAGTACATAAAATATATTTGACATTATATGAATTATGGAATATGTATTAAATTTAAGAAGAATTTAAAAGTTTTGGAGAAAAATAGAACAAAACATCTGCAGTACTTCCCGAGAAATATTTTAGTGGTGGTGGTGGAGGGAGGGGGTTGTAACATTATGAAAGATTTGTGTCTTACTGAGAAGATTTATGAACTTCTCAAATTTTCTATAGTTTATTGTTTTTGTGATAAAGAAAGTTCTCAGGAAACTCTGATTAAACTGTCTTAATCTTAACATCTAACCTATCATAGTGTTCTTGGGAGTTGTAGAGTGAATGTGCTTGTGTGTGTGTGTGTGTGTATTATAAAGACACAGAGAAAAAAAGATGGGGTAGTAAGGATGGGGGGAGAGAAAGAAAAAATTTGTGTACTATAATTCTAGGAGACTTATGTATAAAATATTCCAAAACCCATTTTGTCAGGAAGTGGTAAATTAAAGCTTACAATAGTGCATTAACTCTTTCAGGCCACTAAGGGACCAATTAGTACATTATGCTAAGGGTACTAAATTGTATCTTACTAGCCCGGAGGAGACCAGGCATGTCATGAAGCTCTAACTCATACCACCACTGGGAAGTGATTCAAATCTGGGAAGAAGCTGGTTCATTGAATATTAATTGAATGGGTGAATAAATAAAGGGAAAGCAAAGAGAAGAGCTAACAAGCTAATACTTATTGATTGATTTCCATGTGCCAGGGGCTTCCCATTCATTATCCCATTTAAGTCTCATGGCAACCATATGAGGTCCATATTATTATTATTATTACCATTTTACAGTGGGAAAAAAACACAACAACAACAACAACTGAATTTGTACCATGACATAAACACTTCCCTGTCCTTCCTATGGGATCACACTGGCACTGACTGAGATAGTCACATTTTGCTGTGTTCTGGAGTACAAAATCCCTCTTGTTTCGCCAGAGTCTTCTTTCAGGCTGTCTGATTTATGAAATTCTACAGGTAAGAAACCATTCCTGTTCTAGCTGTTTTGGCTCAGTGGAGAGGGTCAGCCTGCAGACTGAAGGGTCCTGGGTTCAATTCTGGTCAAGGGCATATGCCTGAGTTGTAGGCTTGATCCCCAGGAGGGGGCATGCAGTACGCAACCAATCAATGATTCTCTCTCATCTTTGATGTTTCTACCTCTCTCTCTCTCCTGTTCCCTTCTTCTCTGAAATAAATAGAAATATATTTAAAAAAGAAAGAAAAAGAAACCATTCCTTGAAGCTTCTGGTCAAGATGGCAATGTAGGTAAACACAGTACTTAGTATCTCTCACAACCACATCAAAATTATAACTAAACTACAATACAACTATCATTCAGAACCACCTGAAATATATCCTATTACCAAGGATATAAAGAAGAAGCCACATCCAAACTAGTAGGAGGGATAGAGATGTGGAACTGGCTGGTCCCAAACATAGGTGTGGCAGTTAAAAATCAGGAAGGATGCCCGGCCAATGTTGCTCAGTAGATTGAGCATCATCTCATTCACCAAAAGGTTGCTGGTTTGATGCCTGTCAGGGCACATGTCCAGGTTGCAGACTCAATCCACAGTAGGGGGTGTGCAGGAGGCAGCCAACCAATGTAATATTTTTCTCTCATTGATGTTTCTATCTCTCTCCCTTTCCCTTCCTCTCTCTCTAAAAAACCCCAACAAAATCAATATATATATTAAAATGAGGAGGTTTATCTCAGCAGGAGAGATTCCTCACTGAAGAGTGAGGGGTCCCAGCCCCACTAAAGGTTTCCCAGTGCCAGGAAAAGAAATCTGCATCACTTCAGGCTGTAAAAAACAGCAGATTGCCCTGACTGGTATGGCTCAGTTGGTTGGTTATTGCCCAGTGTAACAAAACATTGCTGGTTCTATTCCGGGCCAGGGCACAGGCCTATGTTGTGAGCTTAATCCCTGGGAGGAGGCATACAGCATGCAAGAGGCAGCCGATTGATGTTATACTTTCACATTATTTCTCTCTCCTTCTCCCTTTCCCTTCCTCTCTCTAAAAATAAATAAAATATTCTTTAAAATAACAAACACACAAACAAAACACAGAAAAAATAGCAAAGATTGTGGCTGAGATGGAAGGCTTCTGGAGTGCCAGGCCTTCCTCTTAAAGGGCCTACACATGAACTTACTCAGAGTCACTCCATCTGAGCTCCAGTGCTGGGGCAGCAGCTAGAAAGGTGCCAGGGACACACGGAAAGAAAATGAATTTTTTGGCATTTGGGTGTGCTGGCTCTGGGGTGAGAGTTGGCGGGGCAGCTTTCTCCCAGACAGAAGTGCTGGCATAGGCCATTGTTCTTTGGTGATTCTCTCCTCCCCCCACCAGAGCTGGCAACCCGACTCACACTGTTTTCCAATCCTGGTGATTCCCTCTGGCCCCACCTCACTAAATTTGTGGGCCCATCCAAGACCTTTCCAGTGGCATTTCCACACAAATGTCCTCTCTTGGCTCATACTTCAGACTTTTCTAAAATCTCTCAAACCAGCAGCATATGGCCTCTATGTACCCTGTACCTTTTTCTATGTGGTTCCAGGCCTAGGACTAGAGTCAGCCAGCCTTGGTTCACAACTTGATCTCTCTTGGGGAACTCCAAGTCCCCAAGAGACTTGGGGAACAAATAGCTGCCATCTATGTTCACTTTGTAGCTCATGCTGGGTGTCCACAGGCAGGATATAGGCAGGAACTTACCTTGGCATGCACCTCCCAGGAGGCCTTTGAGCTAGCACACCCAGTGGACAGCAAAGCACCACTCAACCATCTCCACAAGCAACACACTCAAGGTGGGGAGTTGGCAGTTAACTAAGTCCTGTTGTAGTGAGTTTTGCTCCATGAGGTCAGCTCCTGTATAGAAGATCTTCCACATTGATCTCAGCCAGTCCTCACAGCCTATTGGCCATTGATATGCCAACACCAAACAAAGTTCAACTACAATAAGGGGGTGCAAACAGTCTGCATGGGGTAGGTGGGGAACATCTGGAGCATCTAGCTTGAGTGACTGAGGAGCTGCACCAATAGTCCCTATAGAACACCTACTGCATAAGGCCACTTTACCAAGAAAGAGAGATTTAGCAGCTCTATTTCTGAATACATAGAAAACACAAGGAAGCAGGTAAAATGAAGAGATAAAGAAATATAGCCCAAATGAAAGAATAGAATACAACTCCAGAAGAACTAAACAAAATGTAGATAAGCAGTATACCAGATGCAGAATTTAAAACACTTGTTATAAGAATGCTCAATAAATTTAGTGGCACATTAGAGAAACTTAGTAAAAACTTCAATAAGGAGATAGAAAACATAAAAAAGAGCCAATGAGAAATGAAGAATACACAAACTGAAATGAAGAATACATTATAGATAATCAATAGTAAAGTAGAAAAAGCAGAGGATCCAATTATTGATTTAGAAGATAAGGAACAGAAAACACCCAATCAAAAACAGCAAAAAAGAAACAAAAAAGAATAAAAAAAAAATGAGAGTGTAAGGAGCATTTGTGAGAACTGAAAATACACAAACATTTGCATCATGGGAATACTGGAAATCCAAATAAGCCAGTCAGAGAAAGACAAAGTATCACATGATCTCACTTACATGTGGAATCTAATGAACAAAATAAACTGACAAGCAAAATACATCCAGAGACATAAAAGCATGCAACAGACTGATGAATCTCTGATGGAAGGGGGCAGGGCGAGAAGAGATAAACTAAATAATTTATATGCATATATGCATAACCCATGGACACTGACAATAGTGCAATGAAGGCCTGGAGAGTGGGTGGGAGCAGGGTGGAGGATGTCAATGGGGGGGGGGGGGGAAAGGGGGACGTTTATAATACTTTCAATAATAAAGAAAAAAAATAAAAAAGAAAACCTATTTGAAAAAACCACAGAGAACTTCCCTGTCCTGGAGAAGGAAATAGACATACAAATTCAGGAAGTGCAGAGAGTCCAAAAGAAGGTGAACCCTAAAAACCACATTAAGACACATCATAATTAAAATGCCAAAGGTTAAAGACAAAGAGAATCTTAAAAGCAGCAAGGGAAAAGCAGTTAGTTACCTACAGGGACACTTCATTAAAACTTCAGCTGTCATCCCAGACACATACCAACTGATTTTCTCTACCTGAAATATTATTTTCTCACATCAGGTTTTCATGTTTTTTTCCTTCACTTCTTTTAGGTTTTAATATCACTTTAATAAATCACTTCTAATGTTAAAAAAAGACTATCAGCTGCTTTCTCAACAGAATCTTCCAGACCAGAAGAAATTGGCAAGAAATTTTCAAAGTGATGAAAAGCAAGGACTTACAACTAAGTTTACTGTATCTTGTGAAGCTATCATTAGAATCTAAAAAAACAAAACAAAACAAAAAAACAACAACAAACAAACAAACAAACAAACAAAACAAAATCATGAGCTTTCTAGACAACATGAAACTACAGGAGTTCATCACCACCAAAATAGTATTATATTAAACTAGTGGTCCAGTGCACAAAATTTGTGCATGGGAGGAGGAGGAGGAGGAGGGATGTTCCTTAGTCCAGTTTGCACCTTCTCCAATCTGGTACCCCTCGAAAGATATCCTATTGACATTTTATAGGGATCGGGCCTAAACAGGCAGTTGGACACCTTCTCCCAATCTGGGACTGCTGGCTCTTAACGCTCACCTTACCTGCCTGCCTGATTGTCCCCAACCACTCAGCCTGCTGGCCTGCTCACTACCAACTTCCCCCTGCTGCCAGCCTGCTCACCCCCAACTGCCCTCCCCCACCTGCCTGATCACCCCCAAGTGTCCCCCCTGCTGGCATGCTTGCCCCCACCTGTCCGCCCCTCCACCAACCTGATCACCCCCAGTGATCCCCCAACAGCTTGATTAACCACAACTGACCTCCCCTCTTGGCCTTTAACCACCTCTACCTCAGCCCTGTCACCATGGCTTTGTCCAGAAGAATGTCTGGAAGGTCTCCTGAAAGTTCTCTCTTTTATTAGTATAGATAGAGGCCTAGTGCACTGTTTGCCCTGAAGAGTGTCTCAGATCAGGGTGGGGTTCCCGTGGGATGTGAGGAGGCCTGGGCGAGGGGCCTGTGGTGGTTTGCAGGCTGGCCACACCCCCATGGGGTGAGGGTCCCCCTTGGGAGGGGGCATGGCTAGCCTGTGTGAGGGGCTGATAGCTGTTTGCAGGCTGGCCATGCCTTCCAGTGGAGACTCTTACTCCATGGGGGGCGTGACCAGCCTGGGTAAGGGGCTGAGGGCCCCCTGTGACCCAGGCTTCCAGCCTCTCTCTCTTTTTTTTTTTTTTTTTTTTTTTCAGCCACTACTTCAGTGGTGGACAGGGCAGGTGAAAAGCTTGGCTTTCTCCATCACCAGGGCAACCCAAGCCTCCTGCTCACTCCAGCTCCATTGCTGCTGCCATCTTTGTTGGGTTATTTGCATATTCACCTCCTGATTGGCTGGTGGGCATAGCAGAGAGATGGTCAATTTGCATGTTTCTCTTTTATTAGTGTAATTTACAAAGAAATAAAAAAGATAAAAAATATGAACAATAAAATACCAATAAATACATACTCATCAATAATTACTTTCAATGCAAATGGGTTAAATTCTCCAATCAAAAGACATATGCTTACTGAATGGATAAAAAAACAAGATACTTGCATATGCTGTCTACAAGAGACTTACTTCAAATTGAACTTTGCACAGGCCTAAATGGGCAGTGGGACATCCCTTTCATAATCCAGGACTGCTGGCTCCCTATCGTTCACCTGCCTGCCTTCCTGATTGCCCCTAATTGCTTCTGCCTGCCAGCCTGATCACCCCCTAACCACTCTCCTGCCAGCCTGATTGATGCCAAACTGCTCCCCTGCCAGCCTGATTGCCCCTAACTACCCTCTCTGCAGGCCTGGTCATCCCTAACTGCTCTCCCCTGCAGGCCTGGTCCCTCCCAACTTCCCTCCTCTGCTGGTCTGGTCCCTCCCAACTGCCCTCCCCTGCTGGCCATCTTGTGGTGGCCTCCTTGTGCCCACATACGGGCAGCCATCTTTGACTACATGGGGGCAGCCATCTTGTGTGTTGGAGTGATGGTCAATTTGCATATGAATTTTTTATTAGGTAGGATAGTCAGGTATGGAAGCAACCTAAGTGTCCATCAATAGGTGAATGGATAAAGAAGTGGTGTATATATACAATGGAATATGACTCAACATTAAAAAGAATGAAATCTTGCCATCTGCAACAACATGGATAGACCTAGAAAGTATTGTGCTCTGTGAAATAAGTCAGACATGAGAAAGACAAATCCCAGATAATTTCACTTACATGTGGAATCTAAAAAACAAAATAAATGGACAAGTAGAACAGACTCATAGATAACAAGGAACATTTTGATGGTTGCCAGATGATAGGTGGGTTATGGAGGTGGGTGGAAAAGATGAACTGATTCAGAAGTATGCATTGGTAGTTACAGAATAGTCATGAAAATGTAAAAAACACCATAAATAATATAGTCAATAATATTATAATATTATATATGGTGTCAGCTGATTATTACATTTATTATGGTAATCACTTAGTATGTTATATAAATGTCTAATTATGGAATTGTACACCTGGAACTAAAATAATATTGCATATTAACTATAATTTAAAAAAGATACCACTTCTTTTTGGATTCTAGCTTTCCTGAGTCTTACTTAGTAATTAGTATCCTATTGGACAGTGGGTAGGAGAGAGGATAGTGGAATGGAAACACTTTGGGATATTAGATCCTTATACTGAAATAGAGCTCCTTTTCATTCCTTCCTGAGAAGTATTTATTTTTGAGAAATATTTTAATTTAAAAAAAAGTTAAACAAAGCAGAGGAGAGTAAGGATTGCTGGAGGTCCAAGAGAAATGTCTGAAGACATAGAAGAGGAAGTCTTGGGTTACTACCTATTAACTGGTGGTGTCAGAAATGTGCTTAAGCCATTTCTCTTTTAATATCCTAAAGGCAAAAGGCAGGCCTTTGCAAGATAGTTATCTGAGCTGTTAGGCATAGTTACAAGCTGTTTTTGTGATTTGAAGCAAAGAAAACTGGCTCATAAAGAGAATGTATTCTTGACTCATTTCATTAATAAGAAGCTGTAAACTAGTAAGCTTGTGATTGCAAATGGTACATGCAACTGACAAAAGATACACAATATCAGAATTGAATCAATGTTTTATAGAGATCCTGTGGTAGGGGAAGTGTGGGCTGCTCTGAATATTTCAGATTTATATTTAGAAGACTTTTTCTGTCAGAGTGGGAGCATATTTCTGCACAGGTGATAGGACACAGTTTTACATTTTAGACAACTTAAAATTTTGAGTACAAAATTCCACATCTCTTTAATTTTAAAAGATAGATCAAGAAATAAGATGAAAATTCTAAAACCTTTTCATTCTTTCTTGCTTCTTATTTGGGTACATTTACATTAGGCTTTCAAAGACTGAAGAGTGCAAAGTGTTTCTTTCTAGAAGAAAATCCAAACTAGTGATATCTTTAAATATATTTACACCCAAGTTATACACTGTAAGTCTACAAGCAACTTTATAAAAAATCACCCACATGGCATTTTGTATTGTGATCCTTTGTATGATAGTGAAACTCCTGTAGGAGGGAGAAAATAATGATTAGACTAAGCAAAGTGAAAAGATATTTTCTCAGCTGGAAGTTGTTAATACTTGAGCTGATAGAGACTTGGAGAATAATTCCTCTGTTGCGTGTTAAAAAATAAATATACAAGCACTGGAATAATCCTTGGGATGAGAAATCACAGGAGGGAGATAACAGCCACACAGATCCATGACTGATTGTTTTTCTGCTCATAGGGATATTGCTCTTTGGCTCTAAGTCTTGGACTGACAACTCTTCTGGATGTTGTCTCTAGTCCCCTGAGCCTTGCTGTCTTTGAGTAAATATTCCACTGCCAAGTCAGCCAAGGGCTTTACCTTATCATAGAAGACAGATAATTATTGGAAACAGGCAAAGAGTTGGGGATTCTAAACCTCCTCCACACTTAACGCCCCCTATCCCCCTTATTTTAAAAGCAATACATTGTCATGATAGAAAACTTAAAAAATACAAAGAAGCAAAAAGAAGAGTCCATATAAAAATCCTACTAATGAGAGATAATTACCAATTAGTAGTGGAGTTACCTATTCTTTTTTTCAATCCAATGGGAGTATACTAGTATTTGAAAAATACTAGTATTCTCTTATAGTACATAGCTTATCTAATAAGGAGGGAATATGCTAATTGACTGCCCTGCCCTCAAAGATGGTGGCACCCACAGCCAATAAAGGAGGGAATATGCTAATTGACTGCCATGCCCTCAAAGATGGCAGTGCCCACAGCCACAAGATGGTGGCACCCAGTCCCCTCAAAGCCGCCAGAGTCCCCCAGTCTCCCCAACCCCCAACTGCCCAAGGCCACCCAAGGCTCAGGTAACCAGGGCTGGCCGAGGTTTGTGCTGTCAGCAGTGGCAACAGCAGAGGTGTGAAGGGGCTTTGCCTTCCCCTGATCACTTGGTTGCCTCCTGCCTCCGAGGGCTCCCGGACTGTGAGAGGGAGCAGGCAAGCTGAGGGACGCCCCCTCCAGTGCATGAATTTTCATGTACCAGGCCTCTAGTAGTTTTATAATCTTCTTGGGTCTACTCCCTCATTTGTTCCCATGAGTAACAGTTAAAAGTCTACATTTTGGGCCCATCCAATGTGGCTCAGTTGGTTGAGTGTGGTCTCATGCACCAAGGGTTCACAAGTTCGATTCCTAGTCAAGGCACATACAGAGTTGCAGGCTGGATCCCCAGTACGGGCCATGCCAAGACAGCAGATCAATGTTATATCTCTCTCTTCTTCTCTCTCTCTAAAAACAAATAAAAACATTTTTTTTTAAAGTCTGTACTTTGGAGTCAGAACCTACATTAATAGAATTTTCAGTCTGTGTCTTACCACCTGAGTTATGTCAGTCTCAATTCCCTCCTCTGCAAAATGAAGGAAATGTTGTCTGTTTGCAGGATGTCATGAGGATAGAAATAATGTGGGTAAAGTGCTTGGCACATAGTAATTACTTAGTAAATACCAGCTATTATAATTTTTCTCTCTTTCTTCCTTTTTGTACCTATGACATATTAGTGCTGTGCTCTATCTTTTGATGGGCTCAGCTGCCCTCCCCTCCTGCCTCTCTCTTCCCTCCTTAACCCCCAAACACAAAAACTAGTTCCATTTACAATCACTTCAAAAGATTTCTTGAATCTTTGCTGTCCTGCTCCCCAAACCTCAGCTCTTGAGGCTGGACGGCAGTGCTTCTCTTGTGGAACCTGTGTTTTCCATTCAGCCTCGACATAGGACATTGATTTTGAAATGCTAATGAAATCCAGTCACTCACATTTCTCATATCTCATAGTATGTGTCATGTGATTTTCTAGATGATTCTACCTGCCAGGAATAGACACTTGGATATCCTCTGAATAACCTTGGCATACAAGGTTTATTCTAGTTTTATGCTTCCTTTTCAGGAATAATGTCTTTACTGTTTGACTTCCAGACCTTCAACTTGCAGAAGAACCCACATGTGTTCATCTACCTCTTCCCATTTCTCTGGCCATTCCCAAATGCCCTTGATATAATCCTTCCTACCAACTAGAGTGCTCATGTCACAAGGTCTTCTGATCTCCATCCATCAACTTCAATCTGTTCTGTTTGTTACCTTGAGCCATTATTAGTATATATTATTATGATTATTTATAAATATGCTAAAAGCTAAATTGTATAAATTGTTGAGTTGCTTTTTATAATATTACTAAAGTTACATATGTCACTCAAAAATATATTTACATATTTCTTAAACTTTTTCCTTGACAAATGAATAAGAAGTAAGATTTTCCATTTGTGATCATCTCATTAAAGAAAAGTAGTTTAGGTTTGAGTGTTGATTATACTTTTTTTTTTTTTTAGAATATATAAAGATTGAAAATGTTTTGAGCAGGTAAAACAAACGAACAAACAAACAAACAAAATAACCTGGCAGTAGAATGTTTTAATTCACTATTTCCAACTATCTCTTTGAGTATGATAAAGAGTTGAGCCAATGATAATCCAGATCTCACTTGTCTGAGAGAGGGATAAAAGGGTAAAGAGCATGAGGTCCTTACCTCTGCAGAACAGCCTTTGGACAGAAGGGAATATGGGTATGAGGCTCTGTTTGGATGGGCAGGATCATAGAAGTGGCATAAGAAGGTTGACTTTCACCAAGGACTAGGGCTCTGCTGGGACACATTTCCCTTGTTTCAGACTGGACCCTTATGTTTTTACCTGGGACAAGCAAGATGAAGGAGTATGCTTAGGAACTGTTAAGTCATAGAGTAAGAACTGTCATATAAGGTAATACATTGAATGCTCTGCAATAGTCACATTCAGGGAATGCTGAGTCTGGCAGACTCTACTTCCTTGGCTTCAGCAGTGGGCAGTAGGTGAGGATTGGGCAGTCGGCTGCACTTCCTTCCTTTCTTTGTTTGCTGCAGCCTGTCCAAGTGCCTGGTGTAATAGAATGCTCCGTTTAGTTGGCTGTTGTGAATGGGCCTGGGAAGATTTTAAAAAATGTTTTTTAAATTATGAAATTAAAAAACAAATATATGTAAGATTGAAGAGAATAGTATAATGAAGCCATGAATCACCACATAACTTTTAGCAGTTTTCAACATTTTACTAATTCTGTTTCATTTTTTTCTCTCTACCACTTACCTCCTGTGTCTCCCTTGTAACTATAAGATTCTAAAGCAAATCTCAAAAAAATTCTCTAAATACTTCAGTAGGTATCTCTAAAAGATAAGGATTAAAAAACAAAACAAAACAAAACATAATCATGGTACTATTCATACCTAACAGAAGTAGTAGTAATTCCTTAATATCTAGTCCATGTTTTAAATTTTCTTGATTGTCTAAAAAATTCATTGGTTTGTTTAAATCAGAATCTAATCAAGGCCTACAGATTGCATTTGATTGTTGGTTCTCATAAAACTCTTCAATTATAACAGTTCTTTCTTCCTTATACCCTATTTTTATGCCAATTTGTTTTTAAAGAAACTGGATCATTTTTCTTCAGGAATAGGGCAGTTTGGATGAGATGTTTCTTCAGGCCTAAAGATTCTTTTGGCTAAATTAGAGGCCATGTGGAACAATGTAACAGTGTGTCTGAAAAACATGTTAATATTATCCATCATGGTGGGGCAAAAATGACTGAGTGATTGGTGGGACAAGGGAGAGAAGCTTCAGTCATAAGTTATAGAAGGTTGAGAACCACTGCACAGAGGGACTCCTAATGCAGAGGAACTTAAACGACAGTCTAGCTGAACAGCTGCCTTGCCAGTGCCCTCATGATCCTATTCCTGTTCTTTAAGAGTCCCAGTCTGACTCAGGGACCACAGGATCTGTGAGTGTGGACTTCACATCTTTTTCTTCCTACAGGCTGTGCTCTCCATCAGCACCATGCTGGCTGGTTTCTTTTTTTTTCTTTTCTTTCTTTTTTTTTTTTTTTTTTTTTTTTTTTTTGGTAATACACTGCTTTTTTCCATCTGCAAATTCTCAGTGATTCCAGCCAACACACTGGAAGTAGCTCTTCATGTACCTACTCTGTGCTCTGCAGAACAGCAGAAGTGTAGTGTTGCCATTTGAAAGGTATCTTCTTTTAACCTCAACTTCAGACAGATGAACTCTTTGGTTTTTAAAGGATGCGTAGTTTGTTCTTTGGGCTTTGAAGCCTTCTGATCCTGTTAGGCACTGGAAAAGAAAAGTGAGTTCTTTCTTGTCATGACCTCTGGGTTAATCTCAGCCATTCTGCCATCTTTGTGGGTCGAAATAGGTAGGAATGTGGTGACAGAATAGTAGAGTTCTGGATTCCTCCATGCCATATGGACTAATCAATATTTCTTAAACATACTTTATGATTTTCCAGCACTGAATTCTGCTTTATCTTTTAAAAACATGTTCCTTCTGCATTTGCACTGACATCTGTTTCAGGTTCTGTTAAGATGACCACTCCTTCACAAAACCTTTATGGAGCTCCCCAGTCAGATCTGCTTTCCTCCTCTGTGACCTTTCACTGTGCTAACATTCAGTGGAACTGCTGGGATGAGAACTTGTGCAGAGACCAGAGCTCTCACTTGTCCTCTTGCTTCTAATCTCTCTAAAAATTGTGGCCAGGTATCTGACTGAAGACAAGGGGACACATCTCCAAGTAGTCAACAAAGAAGCAAAACCCAATCAAGAATGAGAGAATTTGCCCAGCCAGTATTGCTCAATGGTTGAGCATTGACCTCTGAACCTGGTGGTCACGGTTTGATTCCTTATCTAGGAATCCTTATCTGGGTTGTGGGCTCCCTTGATCCCCAGGGGCCAGCCGATCGATGATTCTCTCTCATCTTTGATGTTTCTATCTCTCTCCTCTCTTCCTTCTTCTCTGAAATAAAAAAAAAAATGTAATTTTTTAAAGAAGGACAGTACTTAATAAGAAAAATTTGTCAAGATATCTTTATCTGTGCCTTGCTGGTAAGTGGAAATTTCAGTTCAGTTAAGTAAATCTCCTCCATGCCTCCAGGTTTTCTTGTGCTAAGGATCATACTAGATATGGAGGGTACAAATAATAATAACTAATATTTATGTCATGCTTATGTATCAGACCCTTTTCTTAGCACTTTAGATTTTTACTTAATCCTCAGAATGATGCTATAAAGTTGGTGCTATCCCTATCTCCATTTTATTGTTTGAGAAACAGAGGCATTGTGAGGGTAATCAATTTGTCAAGGCCATACAAACTAGGATCTGTGACAGAGCTAGGCTCTGAACCAAGGCCATGTGGTTCAAATTAAAATAAGACATCATCCTTTAGCCTTCAAATGTTTACAGCCTGAGGGTTCTAAAAAAGGGGGAAAATGATTCTTTTCAGTCTCAGACACATTCCACACAACCAGCTGTCACCAACAATGAGGTGCAGAGTATGTTCTTGGTTGAGACACTGGACAGGCCACAACTGAGACCAATGTTGAGATGGTTGTCTCAGCATGCACCAGAAAGAGGCAATGTAAACAAGGGCTGAGCTGAACTCTGTAAAGCCTCCTGCAGAGGGCAGTGTTGGGCATTATCCTTCAGAAGTGACTGGGAGGGAGGGTCAGCTGTAGGAGGTCTGGTCTTGAAAAATTAGCCTTTGTTCTTGTTCATTAGTATCAGTGAATCAAATTGCACAATGCCATTCTGTGGTGTGGAATTACTGTTTATTAAGAACTCTTCTGAGGAGACCTCAACATATAAATAACCATTTTGATGTTTCCTTCCAAAGCAAAAGATCCTATGGCAACGATGAAGCTCCACTGATCTGAAATCATGTGGAATTGTAGCTAAATGTTAGGATGACGTAGCAATAGCCATGAGCATTTCTCTGCGGGTTCAGGAATGCTCAGAGTAACTCTCTATTTTAAACACTGTTGTTGTTTCTTTTTCTTTTTTTTTTTTTTTTTTTTTTTTTTTTTTTTTTTTTTTTTTTTTTTTTTTTTTAGCCAAATAGATTTCCTGAGAAAGAAGAGACTTTAAGAACTTCTCCAGACAAATGAGCATATAATCATCTGCTCTAGTCGAAAATGGTTCCCAATCTCTGGCATAAATCTGGGGTGTTGTTGCCTTAGAAACAACTAATATTGTATAACTCTCTTGCCTGGACAACAATATGGGTCTCTATAATTTGCTCACTTGTACCTATGGTTTCTAAATCTTTAACCCCAGGTGAAAAAGCTTAAACTCCTTCTCAAGGAGGATAATATATAACAAGCAACCTTTCTTATTTCACCATGCATTAAACACTTGGTGGGGACTTATTCTCTTTTCCTTAAGAGGAATTCTGCTAAGATGGTGGAGAAGAGATACTTTATGGCAGGGAGTTTAGGGGGTTGTATGACATCTGTTCAGGTTTGGTAAGGACCAAACAGTTCCTGGAATGCAGGATTGTCCATGCTAAGACCAGAATGGTTGTTCACTATAATAGGGACATGGGCAGCTCTCCAAGCAAGGACACCCAGCTCCATGGCCTCTGGCCCATGGACAGCTCTGAATTCCTCCCCTAATATCATCAATGGAGGGCAGTTCAGTGTGTGGTCCCTACTGGACTGTCCAGTGATTCTTTTTCAGATTTCCATACAGAAGACAGTTACATTAGATAAACTGATGAAAATATTACACATAGTCAGATTCAGCACATTTCATTTAATTTTACTCAATTTACTAAGCTTACATGACGTTTCTATAAATATATGACACTGCACATGAGGCAGGGATATAAAGATGAATAAGGCACAGTCCTGCTTACTAAGGACTTTTAGTATAATGGGAGAGATGAACGCATAAGCAAAGAAGCACCTTGCAGTGTGAGAGATGCGGTAGTACAAGGTATAGGGGAGGGACATATCATGTAGGCAGCTACATGAGAAGATCAGGACTGACTTCACAGAGGAGGAGATACTTCAGTGGAGAACTGGAGGATAAGTAGGTGTTTGCTAGCTAGATAGAAGGGAAGAGCACTTTAAGTAGAGACAGAACGTAGAGCTAACAGAGATAAGACATTATCTGTTGAGTAGGAACTTACAGCAGGTATGATTGGAAGGCAGGATTTGAGATAGGAGGAATGGTAGGAGAGGAGGCTGTAGGCAAGGAGCAAGAAACAGACCATGAATGGCAATGTAAACAGTTATTATTAACTAGGGGCCCGGTGCGCAAAATTTGTGCACTGGGATGGGGGCTCAGCCCAGCCTGTCCTCTCTCACATACTGGGAGCTTAGCCAATGAGTGGTCAGAAAAGGTGTTATCTCTGTAGTTCACATCTATCACCTTCGATTGCCAGCTCCACCCCTGTTTAAAGCCTCAGTGCCTGGGCAGGGGACCCCCAGCTCCCTCCCATCACCTGCTTTGCCCCTCTAAGGCCGCCCAGCTCCATCCTATATTCCCCGCTCTACCCCTACCTAGGAGCCCCCTGGCTCAGGCCTTTTCCAGTTGCTCAGGACCCACCCAGAGCCTACCTCAGCGTGACCTGGGTGCTGGGTGCCAATGTATGCAAATTAACTTTAATTTTTGTTGGGGTAATTTGCATACTCACTCTGATTGGCTGTGGATGTAGCAGAGGTACAGTCAATTTGCATGTTTGTCTATTATTAGGTATGATGTTGGCCATTTAGCCAACTCTTTTTTCCATTTTGTTGATTTTGTTTAGGGGATCCATCCTCCCAACAGAGCCATGGGCTTCTTTGAGCTAATCAGAATGATTTCATTTCTCTTGTCAGTGGCTCATTTAACATTTCAACTGAAATAAAATTCTGGCCAAAGGAATGTGAGGAGACCCATGTTCTATTGCTGAAAGTTATCAACCTTCTTGTGACCATGAAGAGAGCTGGTGTGAAGACAAGCTGACTTTGTGCAGATGCTAGATCAGAAAAGATGGGAAGTGCCTGGGGTCTTGGAGTCACTTTATTTTACAAATTTTGTTATATATGAGATTTTTAAAAATTTTCCTCAATGTCCTAGCCATTTTGAATTGAAATTTCTGTTGCTGGTGGCTGAAAGCATTTAATGATATGGTAAAAACACTAAAAAGTTGAAGCTTTTGGTGACAGCAGGGATGGGGTAATGTCATGGGTTTTGCTTTAGGATTTTGACTCCTATTTGTTCACAGACATATTTTTTGCATTCAAATCCTGGATACAGAAACTCATTCATTCATTTATTTGATTAGGACTTTTGGAAACTAAACCAAACTCAATTCTTGATGTGGTAGATATGTCAAATAATATATGCTATGTATTTTATGGGGTTTGCAATCTCATGATGGAAGAAGGCAAGCAAGTCAATATCACAGTGTATTGTACAAATGCTTTGGTAAAGTTACATTCAGGGCACTGTAACCGTAGTGCAGGGATCCTAAATCAGTTTGCTAAATTGTATCCTGCTTATCAAGGAGGTGAAACTTGAACTAAACCAACTGGAGACTCAAGAAGCAGCAACTGGTTGTCCAGAAAACTCTACCTGGGCCCAGATATATGCACACATCCAAGACACATGGGTTCAGTGTACTAATAACAACTCTGAGCCACACCCAGGTAGTCATTTTGAGACTGATGTAGAAGATCATATTGACTTAGAAAACTTTGGAGTAGGTGAAAATTAGATGGGAAATAATTTCCATTTTCCTCTTGGCCTCATTTTCTGAGGGAGTCTCAGACTTTCAAACATACTGGAAAGCAGCAAGATAGCATCTGTCGAGTAGTTTATGAGAAATATAATTAGTCCTTGAGCATGAGTTAGAAAGAAAAGAGTGATCCCATCTTGGGATCTTGAGTGGAGAGAATTATTTGAGCTGGTTCTTAATGGATTTTAAGCCTTTTAATTGGCAGAGATGAGTGAAGAAGGTATCATGAGAGGAGGCATAAGCAAACCAGAGTGGAGAGAGGCAAGAAAAGAGAGAAACTGGGCTGTGCAAGTTGTGCAGATAGTCGAAGCTGAGGATTCAATATTGGTAGTTGGGAGAGATATGGCCTTAAAGGTAAGATAGAGTGTGAAGGGTAATGCAAAGATCTGGGTTTTAGATTTTGAACAATGAGAAGTATCTTCAAGTTCCAATAAAGGGAATGACATTATCAAAGCAAAGCTTTTGGTGAATTGGATGTTAACCTTAAGCAGGATAAATTAAAAGAAGAGAAATGCAAGGAAACTAAAATTAACCAACACCTGATATATACGAAGCTCTGTGAAGGTATTGCACTTCAGCTCTCAAGAATATATCAGAAGGAGGCACTTTTATTTCCATTTTAAGACTGTGGAAACTGAGACTTCAAGAAGTTTAAATAACTTGACCAAAGTTTCAAGTTTAAAATGCAAGTCTGAAGTAGTTTTTCTGACTGTGTGAACTCAAGGGACATGGTTTGATCTGCCTCCTTCATACAATGGGGAAGGACTGGCATTATGGATAACTCATAGTAATTGCTATAGTGAGTGTGCCAAGATACTAAAGTTTAAAAAATGCTGTTTATTTAGGGTCCAATTCCCACCCAACCTTTTGGAGAGTTTGGAAAGTTTCATGGACTTGGAGAAGGGCTAGCCCTTAATTGGTCTATTAGGCCCTGAACCAGAACAGCTGGTTCACAAGAAATATTTTATTGGTATACTCTTATGTTTTATTTCTCCCTATTCAAGCTCTCAAGGGAAGGAAGAAAAGGAGGGCAAGTTATGACGGGGGTAATGAAAATTCTGCTCTAACTTGCTCAGAACACTTTGTCTAGACTTTCTATCCTGACAGCTACCTGTAGAGAAGAAAGGCAGTGATTTTGGCTTGTCTAGCACAGTGGGCCATCTCTTTGCCCTGCTTGGAGGTATGGACATGTGAGTGGGTGTACACATACCCATGATATACTGACAGAATTAGACAAAATATCTCCAATCTCACGCTCCTGGATTTTTGTATCTCTAGTGCCAGAAAAGCCTTTCTAATCTATTTTTAAAGTAGAAAAATAGTCTAGAGATATGGATATTAACTTAAATGATTTAGAAATGCTTTCAAACAGCTTCAGAGGAAAAATGGGAAAAGGTCAGTTTTATAAAGCTAGTGCAAGAGCCTTATGAGTGAATTCTGAAAAGAGAAATTTGATTTGATTTTTTATAAATTTCACACATCTAGGAAGGAGAGAAGGGGAAGCCCTAGAGCAGTAGTTCTCAACCTTTCTAATGCCGCGACTCTTTAATATAGTTCCTTAGTGGTGGTGACCCCCAACCATAAAATTATTTTCGTTGCTATTTCAAAACTGTAATTTTGCTACTGTTAATGAATCATTATGTAAATATCTATGTTTTCTGATAGTCTTAGGCTAACCTGCTAACAGTTCTCAACCTGTGGGTCGACCCACAGGTTGAGAACTGCTGCTGTAGCGGCATTAGAAAGGTTGACAACCACTGCCCTAGAGGGTATTCAGACTGGTAAGTTGTGATACTGGTCTAGGATTTCCAGGGTTCTTTTTAGACTCAATTTCCATTCATCCCTTCAGAGGCTCCTGGTTAACCAGAGACTGACCTGGGTCTCCAGTGTCCTGAGGAGGCTTTCCCTGTTCCTTGGGGTTTCATCTTAGTGCAAAAGAGAAACCCACAGCAAGAAGATGCATGGGGTCAAAGGCCTCCTTTTTCTAGCTGCTCCTTCTGTGCATCTGAGCATGCAGTATGTAGCTTTGCCATAGAAGAACAATCTGTTGAAATTATTGCATCAAATATTGTTGAACATTTATAAATTGGGATGATAATTAAGACTCATTGTGGATGACAGTTGGTGACTCTTGATTTCTACAAGATGAGATAACAGTGTGACAAAAACCTAAAATAGCCATAGGGATAATATTTGGCCCAGAGCTTGCCACCTTCAGACAGCATCCAGGATGTTTAGTTTGGTTTTGAATGACACACTGTGGAAGTGACAGGAACAAATTTGAGCTCATTCAGAAGAGAGCAAGAAGACCAGGAAGTGTCTTGAAATTCTAAGGCACTGAACATGTTTTGTCCAGAACACCTAACTCCTGGAGTTAGACTGGTTATATAACAACAATTAAACTTCTGCTTCAGGCAGATAAAGACAGATGCCAGAAACAACTCTTATAATAATGACAAATGGGCTGCTGATAAAAAATGAGCTCTCTAACGCCAGAGATATTCACATATATGCACCTGATGACCTTCTAAATCAAAGATTCTGTGGTTTTACGATTTCTCATGGTCTTGAAGGTGACCTATTTATATGATTGTGTGCACAGCTGTCAGCTGTGGTTAATGCCTATTTCCTTTACCCACAGTCTCTTTTCAGCCCAATCTAAGATGGCTTTTGCCCCAACCACCCAATGGAGATTGCTTCTGTCTACCTCTCAGTCATTAAACCCAATTTCCTCTATCTTATTTCACCTTTCAGAAGCATTTAGCACAACGGCAATTCCTGCTTTATGGATAAAGATCCTCTCTTGGCTTCCATGCCCACATACTTGCCCAGTGGTTTTCTTCCTACCTCACTCACTTTCATCTCAGTCACTTTTCTAAACTTTCTTCTTTCCTCAACTTCTAATTTTTGGAATGACCCACAGCTCTCCTTAGTATTCCCTTCCCTCTATGTAAACTCTTTGTGGTGGCTTTAAAACATATCCACACATCCCTTGACTCTCTTCCCACCCAGAGTCTATGACTCCTTCCTTTGAATCTGAGTTGAGGAAGTGACTCATTTGTAATGCAACAGAAGAGATGATTCCTTATGTCAGAGGTTAGATCAGGAAAAGTCATTAAGCTCCCACCTGATTCTCTTTGGACATTGGTCCTTGTGGTCTTGAGCTGCCAGTAAGGTAAGAAAGCCAGGGCCCATAGAAAGGCCACTTATAATACCCATGCCAGCAGCCCAGCTTTGGATCCAAGCATTGTTCAGTAGATATAAGCCTTCTCTGGGTGCTCTGTTCCACATTTGTGTGCTCTGTCCAAATTCTTGGCCCACATAAGCAGAGTATAAGAAAATGGTTCCTTTTTTGCCAATAGGTTTTGGGGTGGCTTGTTATACAGCAGTGGAACTGATATATAACCTAAGGGCTCTCATCCTGTAACATTACTTGAAAATCACCTATAAATGCTAATGGTTTTGAAATCTACTTTCCAACCCTGATCTTTTCCCAGAACTCTAGACTTAAATCCAATTATCCACATGTCTACTTGAGCCCTCCACTTGTGTATTCAGTAAGTATTATCTCAAACTCAGTATGACAGAAATAGAAAGGCTGACATTAACTCTTGACCCTCAAATTTACTTTACTTTTTTCTCCATCTTAGTGTACATCTAAGTTTTCAAGCTAAAACTCCCTCAGTCATACTTCCTCCTTTTAACAGCATGTTCCATTTACTTTTTCTACAAAGTGTACTGGAATCTGACCTCTTCTCCATCTCATATACCTCTGTCATAATCCAAATTATCATAATCTCTTTTTCCTTTACTGCAGTATAAACTTGACCAGCTTTCCTTCTTCCACTCTTGTCCTCTTAAAAATCCATTTTCAGCAGAAGTCTATATCAGTTATCAGTGTAAAGAAATTGTCCCAAAACTTAGTAGTTCAAAACAAGAATGTTTATTATCTAACTGTTCCTGTGGATTAGGAATCTTCACACAGCTCAGCGAGGTCCTCTAACAATGGGTCTCAAGCTCAACTGGGAAGCATCTACTTCCTACTTGAGCCACCTGGTTGTGACAAGATTTAGTTCCTCAATGGCTATTAGACTAAGAGCCCCAGTTCCTTATGGATTATTGGCTGCAGGCCTCCACTGGTTCCTTACCACATAGGCTTCTCCATAAAGTGTCTCACAGCGTGGTAGCTTGCTTTATTAGGGTGAGGAGGAAGGCAAGAAAGAGGGAACTAGCAAGTCATAGATTTTTGTAGCTTAATCATGGAGGTGACATCCCATCACTTTTGCCATGTTCCATTAGAAGCAAGTTATGATATCTAGAGCACATTCAAGGAGAAGAGATTACACTGGGCATGAAAAACAGAAGGTAGAGGTCATTGGCAGCAATATCAGAATCTGCCTACCACACAGCCGCCTCAGAGTGCTCTTTTAAGATTATAAATCATACCACAGTACACCTTTCTTAAAAAAATCTCCATTGGTAAACACATCTTATTTTACATTTGTCTACAGTCATAGATGTAAAAAACAAAGAGTGAACCCTAATGTAAACATTAGACTTGGGTGATAATGATGTGTCGGTGTAGGTTCAGTTGTAACAAATGTTCCACTCTAATGGGGATGTTGCTAATGAGGGACTCTCTGCATGTGTGGGAGCAGAGGGTATATGAAAAAAATCTCTGTATTTTCCACTCAATTTTTCTGTGAACCAAAAATTGCTCTAAAAAAATAAAGTTTATTAAAACAATCATTTACAATGGCTTTTAATGCACTTTAAATGAATTCCAAATTTCTATCTCTTTACATATTTAGCCACAAACTACTTTTCTCCCTTCTTATTTTAATACACATTCTCTCATCCATTTCATTCCAGCCACACTGGAGTTCCTTGAGCTCCAAATGTGCTCCTTCCTTGGGCCTTTGCATTAGGTGTTTCTCTTTCGGACCACCTTCTCCTGGCCTGTGTAGGGTTGGCTGATTCTTCTCAAGCAGATCTCAGGCTCATTGTCACCTCCACAAAGAGGCCAGCTTTAAGTGGGTCTCTTGTCTCTATCACATCCCTCTCCTTGATTCCCTGTATTGAGCTATTATTTACCATTTACTATTATCCTGGTTTGTGTATTTGTTATCTATCTCTCGTTTCTCTCCTACAAGTAGAATATAGATGCTATGAGAGCAGGAACTATTTCTGTGTCAGCAGCCATGGCCTTCCAATCCTCAGATCTCCATCTGGGTCCCAGCTGACCCTGAAGATGTGTGTGTTTCCTGGGAACATTTGATCCCAGGAGGTATGTCCACAAATACCATCCATCATTTTCTCCTATGGGGGACCCAAGTAATATTTTGTCTAAAGTCCAGACACTTCCTGGAACTTACTGTAGCAGTTCCACAAATGAATAGATTGGATTTGATGAATTGACCAGTTTCAGCACGGGCTCATTCACTCTATCAATTTATTAATACAGTTGGCTGAGATTTTCTAATACACAGATTTCATGACTAAGTTTATGGCAATAGTTAACAGTTATATGATACTTACAAGGTGGCAAATACTGTTTCAAATGCTTTATGTTTGAACTTATTGAACCATCATGACACTCCCATTCCGCAGATGAGCAAAGTGAGACATAGAGAGGCTAAATTACCCAAGGGCACACAGTTAGTAAGTGGTAAAGTTGAGATTTGACCTCATAGTCCAAATTTAAAGTCCTTGCTCTTAATTAATACATACCCCTGCCACTGACATTGTATAAAAATCCCTCTATCACTACTCAATACAGGAATATTGTATTGAGATCATTGGCTGCCATATCAGAATCTGCCTACCACACAGGCTACTAGATTTCATATATATTGTGTATATATATATATATATATATATATATATATATATATATATATATATATATATATATATATATATATATATATAATGTAGAACTTGAAGTCTTTTGATCTGTTGGTTGTGTTTATTAACTATTTCTAGCATTTTAGTGACTGTGTTTCAATCTGGGGCAGAGGAAGAAGTATTAAAATATAAGGAGAGACATTCTCCAAAGTGCTTTTGAAAGCCACCGTTTTACCCAGAGAACAGATTATGTCTCTCAGATCTGCCCTGGCCTGTCGTCGTGGGAGGGCTTTCAGGAGTTTCTCTGGCTTTTTGGCAGGAAAAGAAAAACTGTAAACTTGGTTATGACCTAAAAAGTACTCCCTTGCTTTAAAGATGTTATTGACTCAGTGATACTTCCTGTGTTACACCACTGAATGCTCCCCTGCCACAGTGCAGGCTTTTGCTGTGTAATTGCTTCATTCTCCTTCCATGTGGAGCTATATCTACCCCTATGGTTCTACTATCCCAATCTGCTACCCTGCACACTTCTCTCCACTCACATTCTGAGATTTAGCTAGTAACATTCCAACAAAGAAATTCTTCCTGCCCAGTGATTACAATCAAAGGGCAGACAACAGGAAGCGCCTGTTGTCCAGTACTGAGCTGGAGTAAACATCACCTCGCTTCCCACTCCTTACGTTCTGAGAAGGAATAGCACTGTCTTGAAAACCAGGAAGAAAAAAAAATGGCCAAATAAAAATTATTTATTTGAAAATATCCAGAGTCCCTCTGGGAGGACTATCACTAATGTTGTCTCCACAGGCAGCCAGTCTCTCCTGCTGCCTGCAGACAGAGGACCTGACCACAGACTCTATATTCTGTGATACATGTTGTCTTGGGTAGAAGAATGCTATTTTTTGTTTAAGCTGAATATTCTCCTGAACAAATAGCAGATGTTGATGAATATTAATTTGTGCTTAGATTAATGCTTCAAAGTGTCAATTTAATTTCTGTTTTCCTATTCAGCCCCTGATTGTAATGAGCTACTTTAGGAAGAGGGGAGCGTACACCTGGCTTGAGGGCAGGGCTGGAGGTCTCCAGGGGTTGGAGTGGGGTCTTCAGGCACAGGGATAATTCCAGGGGAGCCCTGGTGGCCCCTGAAAATTATACAGCTGTTCATTGGCCCAGTGGAGAGCTGGCAATTCTTCAAGGAGAGAGAAACACACACATCTGATACTTGACCTTCAGGACAGGCCCAGAGCTGAGCCAGTGTGCAAGCTGGGCTCTGGGCTCTGGTTGGGGCAGGCTGCTGGACTCTCTCTCACTCCACTCAGACCATTTGCTGAGAAATTTAATTCTAATTTGTATCTTTCTAGGTCTATACATGGCGAGGAGAAGAGCGCCTGCTTTTGGAGTCAGGCATGTCAGGGTGTAAATCCCTGCATCTCACTGGCTTAGGCCCATTTTGTAACCTTTCTGAGCTTCAATGTCTGCACTGGTGAAGCAGAGCCATTGAGTAGGCTAAGCGAGGTGCCTGTGGTCCAGGCTTAGTGAGGGCCTGGCACCAGGCAGCACACCATGCTGCAGTTCCCTTTCCCCTTTCCTCCAGATGAATAACCCATTCTCAAATAATGTAAAAATTAAACTTCTTTCTTACTGAGCTTTCATACATCACTCTGCCATAAGTGTGTCTCTATGTTGCCTAATTTCCTAATTCTGTGTGTCTAGTTAGTCACTTGGTAAATGGCAAATGTTTTTATTTTGAATTTTTGGATAGAAATCAGAGAAATGCTGTGATTTTTTTTTAAAGGGATATGAATGGCACTATATTCCATATCTGTCTTGTTCCCCATTTACCTATGTTGTTGTTTCTCTGTTAGTTGGGCAAATAGAATGAATTGTTCTTGCCTTCTGCATCCTGAGCCTCTGGCCGCCTGGGATCTGCCTCACTTTTCACTCCTCACTCCTCCTTCTGCAGGCTCGCATTCCATGAGCACCAAGGTTGTTGGCACATTGCTATCTGCAATCAAGAGAATCCTGAGTAGAGCTAATGTGCAAGATTACAAGGCCTCATTGTCTTGTTCTTAAAACTGTTGATGGCAGGTCTCAGCACACTCTGGGGATTTTCACCTCCCTCTTGATCTTCTTCTGAACTTAGATGTCATATTAGTTTCTCAGGACTGGCATGACAAAGCACCAACAACTGACTGGCTTGAAATAACACAAATTTATTGACTCATTGTTCTAGAAGTTAGAAGTTTAAAACTGAGGTGTTGCCTGAGCCATACTCCTTTTGTGGTCTATAGAAGAGACTCCTTCCTAGTTTCCTCCAGCTTCCGGTGGGTGGCCATCCAGCTTTGGTGTTCCTTAGCTTGTGGCAGCATAATTCCAATCTCTGCCTCTGTCTTTACAGGACATTCTCCTGGTGTCTTCACATCATCCTTCTCTGTGCACATCTGTGTGCAAATTTCCCTTTTTTATAAGGGCGCCAGTTATGTTAGATTAGGTCCTATGCTAATGACCTCCTATTCAATTAGTTAAATCTATAAAGACTATTTCCAAAAAAGTTATATTCTGAGGTACTGGGGTTAGGATTTTTGTGTGGTGGGAACACAATTCAACTTATAACATATGTAAATTATTTATCATTTCTTTTTTTTCTCCTTTGGGCTTTGGTTGACCATTTTGGATGTTACTTTAGTTTTAACTAAAATCAGCAAAGCCTTTCTCATTTATTCATTCATGAAAACATTTATTTAGCACTTGTAGTATGCCTGGTGGGAAACTTTTGTATCTATCAACTTACTGGATTTTCAAATTTCCTAGAAAGGTTGATATCATCATTCCCATTTTACAAAGGAGAAAACATAAATCAAATAACTTAAGACACTTGTCTATCTTCTCATAGTGTCAGAGCTCAATGTCTGAGCTGAGTGCCTCTGACTTCAAGTATTCGCTCAGCAACAGTCTTTACTTTCTATTCAACCATTTATCTCTGTCCTGTACTATGAAAAATCTTGCCTGATTTTGATCTCTTCTCTCCCTCAACATTCTCTTGTCACTCTCTGTCTTTGACTATTTCGGTGACTTTTGGCCTGTGCCCTCTCTGACAGACCTGCAATATTGACTCCTACTGACTACTTTCTTCCTTGCCATCTGTTCTATTCTCTTTTAAGGACTTTTCTCTTTCTGCCCTTTTCCTTTCTGTCTCACTCTTTGTTCTTCACTTTATTCTTTAAACACTGCAGGATCCTGACTCCTGGTGTCAATCATCTATACCTAAATTTATCTAGTAGTCTCTGTCCTTTATGTTAATACATTCTGGACATCAACATTGTTCCCTACCACTTTTTCTTGACACTCCTCTGTTTTTTTTATAGCAACCCTCATAGATTCTGATGTATTTTAAATAGTATTAAGACACTGCTTCATCCTGGAACAGGGCCCAGTTCCCTACCTCTACTGCTTCTTCCAAACACAACATTGGACTCCTGGGGCACATTATGTGTTTTTTCCTTGAGCACTGAGAGGTACCTCCTGCTAATGTTATTGTATGGTGCTTTTTTAACAAAACTTAAGGAGTTTCAATGTCTGACTGCTCCTCTAATGAGCCTAGCTCCCTCCCTGAGAGAGCTACTTGAACTCATTTGAAAGAATACTAGCTGATAGGTCTGCCTGTTAGGATGGCCACCTCAAAGTACCCTAGGAAGATGAGAACCTAGTCTACTTAAAAAAATCTCCAGAAATGGTGATTTAGTTACTCCCTTATAAAATTAAAAATAATTCTCATACAGGGCTCCATATTTTCTTCTGTCTATATTGTACATGCTCATGTCCTCAGTGATTTTTCTTTATAGCTTTTAGGTTCTATTTACATGCTGGAAAATGTCAAGTATAATTCCTTCACCTTGGTGCCTTCCCCAAGCTCCAGATCTATCTTTTTAGCTAACTGCTATCCACTTGGATGTCCTGCAGGCACCTTACACTTAACTGTCATTCATCCTGGCTGAGTGTTCTCTGCCTCTTATAGTCTGTATTCAATGTAGGATGATGTTTTGTTCTCCAACTCCCAAGCTATGCACCAATATCCCTATTTCTGTGTCCAATCAACCACCATTCCAGCTCAGAAATATCCATATATTTGACTTCTGTTGATTCTTCTCCTCAACATTTTTCATTGAACTTGCCATTTGCCAGTCTTTCCCTCCATCTTCTCTTCATTTCAACCCCAATAGACTTCTTTCAAAAAAGTAAAGTTGTCCACATGGCTATCTTGTTTTGAAATAGCTGCTGGCTTCTCAGTGCCTTGGAGAAGTCTCTAAACTCCATACATTGTCATTCTGGGCCTTCACAAATCTGACTATGGCTGGCTTTTCATTCTTAAAGCTCTGTGCTCTAGTTTCTCCCCATGCCCAAGCACCAAACTTCTGCCAAATGGGCTTCTCCTTGTGACCTAGAGACAACATAGCCTATCATGCCTTGGTGTTTTTGCATGTGTTGTTTCCTCTGCTTGGGTCACCCTTTCTTTCTTTCTTTCTTTCTTTCTTTCTTTCTTTCTTTCTTTCTTTCTTTCTTTCTTTCTTTCTTTCTTCTTTCTTTCTGTGGCAAATTTCTTCTCAAGTTAGTGGAACTGATAGTAATTCCTCTAGCTAGAGTTGGTGGCTCTCTCTACTCTACCCCCATGGTACTTTATTCTGAGCTTTATAATAATTTGTGTGTTCTTATGTGTCTCCTCCACTATACTGTAAACTCTCCAGCAGCTAAGAAGTGCCTAGCATCCCATAGAAAAGCCACAAATGTTTTGAATGATTGAAAACTTCATATCATCAAATTAAACTGTATCTTTGAGTTCTCATCTTTCTTTCTTTCTTTTTTTTCTGAATAGAAGAATCTGATTTTCAAAATCCATACTGTAAAAGCTTTAAATGAGTTAATACATGAGTAAACAAATAAACAAGCTGAGTTAAAAAAAAAAAAAAAGAGATGGCAATAGGGTCAATCAAGAATGGGTTGGTATATCATCTGTTTGCCTGGGCAGGGCAGGTATTAGAAGATGTCTGTAGGACTTGTTCTGAGCTCCTAGCAGCCCAAATAAAAAGTACAAGATCGCTCTGGGAAATAGAGTCTAAGTCTTGAGACCCAAGATAAATTTCTCACAAGGGCATCATGTAACTACAGAACACCACCATTTTCTTCTTCTGATGGAATAGCTAGGCAGATGATTTTTGGTTGAGTGATGGGAGGGGAGTGTAATATTTGCCCAGCATGTACATTAATGAGTTTTAATTAGAAATATGAGTATATTTCCTTTTGGTCTGATGAACAGGGACAGGAAAAAAAGAAGTGAAGAAGGGGGGCATCCCCATCTTCTAACTAAAATCCCTGAGAGTTTCACTTGTCTGTTTGTTCATTCATTCATTCATTCATTCTTCAGGCACTAATTATTAGTGAAATATCTATTTTATATAAGGCCTTATGAGGGATTTCTCCTCCAATTTCTACTATGCAATCTATCCAATCCTGAGTTCAGCTGTAAGGTATATTACCATATATTGGTTCTTTCAGTCAGAGGCCAAAAGATGTATCTGCTTAAATTGCATTGTGCAGGATTCGGTACTCAAAATGGACGTTTTTCAGTGGCAGCTAATGGTTGTCATAGGGAGGAACAAAAGCGGCTCTTGGACATGCTTCTTTTTTAGCATTCAGGGGACATTTTCCGGCTCTGGAAAGATTGCTTTCACAGAGCAATTTTAGCCATTATCAACTGAGAATAAAACCTTCTTTACAAAATTAAATTAGCCAGTATTCCCTCCCAGATTTATTTTTCCTCCTTTAGCTCATGGTGAAACCCAGCTCTATTTAGCAGGCCATGTAACCTCTCTTACCTTGTCGTTCAAATCATTTAGTAAAATAAAAGGGCTTTAAAAAAGGAGGTTGAAAATATAAACACGAGTGCAATTAAGATCTCAACTCCATTAGATTAATATAACTACTTTGCATGGAGTTCATTATGATGCGCATCAGGGTTTTAATGTTTTCTCCAGTTTAGTGCCATCCTTAGTTAGAGGGAAACATCGTGATATAGGAAACAATTGCCTCTTGGGTTCGAAAATAATTTGAATGGGATTCTATTGTGATTAATTAAGCTCACACACGATAAAGTAGAAAGAACCAAACAGTTGTTCTTCAAATTGACAGCATATTTGGCGAACAAAAAGATTTATAACACTAAATTTAAATTTTCCTGATGTAATAATATATTATGTAAATTACTATTTTTTTTCCTTTTTGTTGGAAACATGGACGTTCTTCTCCCCCCCCCCCCCCCTTTCCCTATGCAAAGAATAGCGGCAGAAACAATGAAGGAAATAGAAGAGAAGAAGACTTAATGAGCAAGCACAGGCATGATAATATGGATAAAAGCCTTTATTTTCTTTCCATTACCTTCAAATTATTTCCCACAAATATTGTATCTGACAATTCTTTGGAGTCAGCTCTAACTGTGTGCTGCCTTTGTGGGAAGGGGCTGCACATCTTTCTCCCTGGATAGCAACCCTCCTTCCTGAAAATAATTCTCCAAATTGAAAAAGCAGCCCCCCTGTCCTTTCAGTTCCTCTGCCTGGCCTAAGCTACGCTCTGTTCCACTCAGCAGGTCTTTCAGGAAATATCCATTGTTAGCCCTTAGAATAAATACCAGGTGAGCCACATTAGGGGCATTCATTGGAAGCCTTTTCTCTGCAAAGAGAATAATCAGCCTCATCTTGAAAAATGTTTCCTCTCAGTCTCTTCTTTCCACTCTTTCTATATTTTGTCTTTGCCTTGTCCTTCTGTCTCTTCATCCCTTTCTTTGTATCTCTGTCTTTCTCTGTGATCATCCATCTTCAGTCCATCCATCCATTTCCTCTGCCCACCCCCACCTCGCCCTGGCCTCCTTCCCTGCTACTGCTCTCTCCATTCCCCACCCTCCTTTCCTCTTAAATGCTGAGTCTCCAGGTTGCAATCAAGATCCCTGAAGCCAAATTAGGAGTGATGGCTCATGTCTCCGGAGAGTGTCTTCTATTAACTGGCAAGACTCAGGAACAGCTATTAATGAATAGAGGCAGCTCCCCAGGTTACCTGGGCAGCACATTCAAGTACTTTCTGTCTTTGAGAAACTCAGTTGGGCCTCCAGCGCTGGTTTCTTGTCTGATGCAATGAAGGCTGCGGCAGGATCAGTGTGACACTTCAAAAGGTCTTAGTGAAGTCCTCTGTCCACGCTGCCGTAGTGTGGCCTGCATGGAGCCCCGGGAGCTCACCCCAAGAGAGAGTAGGTGGGCCTATGGTGGGTGGAGACACAATTTAAACTCTCCCTTGTCTTTAGAAGACACCAAAGCAATATTCCCCTTAAACACCCTCTATGTTTGGGAAGAAAGCTGACTTCTCACAGGACACTGGCAGCTTTCTGATAGAGAGCCTAATGGGCTAAGACACCCATAATCATCTTGTTTGCTCAAGATGTGCAGGTTGGAGAAGCAGACTTACCAGATCATTCTGCAAATCCAAGGGGATGGAACATGATAGAAACTTTATTGATTTGGCAACTTTACGTCCTTTTTTTTGAGCTCGTGATGAATGTCTGGAATAAATGTATAACAAACATCCATGGACCAGCCGCCTCCTGATTTCTGATGCTGCCTCCCTCTAAACCACACAGACCTTACTTTACATACTTTTTAAGACAATTAAAATAATTAATTTTGAAAAAATATATAAATAAAATAAAACCTAAACCTAGGTTTCAGCTTTCTCCATCTATGATAAACAGAGAAAAGGAGTTAAAATACTTTTAAAGTCAAGCTATTAATAGATGTGTTTATTTCTAGGAATATACTCCTTTGCTTTTTTAATTTTATATTTATTGTTGAAAGTATTACATTTGTCCCCATTTCCCCCCATTGACCTCTCCCAGACTGCACCCCGGTCCCCAATCAGGCCCTTACCACCCTATTGTGTGTTCCTGGGTTATGTATTATATATATGCATACAAGTTCACTTGTTCATCTCTTCCTACCCACTCACCTCCCTTGCCTTCCCTCTGAGGTTTGACAATCTGTTCAATGCTTCTATATCTCTGGATCTATTTTTGTTCATCAGTTTATGTTGTGCATTAGATTCCATATATGAATGAGATCATGTGATACATATACTTCTTTACTTTTTAAATTATTTTTCAGTCCTTGGCACCATCTGTAAAATAAGAAAACAAGAATTGGAATACCTGAGGTCAGTTCAGTTAAAAATGTATTTATTAACTATTGTGTATCAAACTGGGATCATAAGGTGAGTAGAACACTGCTCTTGCCCTCAAGATGCTTACAGTCGCAGGGATCTTGTAGGGAAAGAACGGAATGTATGCCATTTCTCTTTCCTGCTAATTACAAACATTCATCTCTCACTTGCATCCTGATATAAGGGCTTTCTGGCCAGGGTGGACATGCACACATTAGAATCCTTCCTTAGCATAGATTGTTCAGTTTCTTCCTACTTCCTACTAGGGTCGCCTTGGTACAGTGGTAGCATCTCTGTACTCTCTTAAGGTTTTACATATATTTTTATCTTCAAACTGTGAGCAGGAGGTGTTTGTTGAATGAATAAATTAATAAATAAGGGCCTTGATTGTCTTTCAATCATTTTGTATTCATCTGTATTTTACTTTAGGCTTTATGAACTCTTCCAAGGAGAGAGGCTCATATCTTTCTCATTTTTGTGAGCCCATATAATATGTGCTCTCAAAAACCGTGAGTGACATTCAATTTTATTCTCTCTCTCTCTCTCTTTCCCTCTTTCTTCCCCCCCCCCTCTCTCTCTCTCGTAGGAAGAGAATGGTTTTCTTCTTATCCTCATTTTAGACACAAGGGGTATAGGGCTGTTGTGAGGTAAGAGTAAGTGCGGATCCTATTGGATTTGAGCAGCTTGGGAGGAAATGGTATGGAGGGTGGAAGGTGGCATCCAGGACATGTCCATGAGAAAGCATGGCAGGTGTTTCTGGCCTGGGTGTTCTGCTCTGAGCATCTCAGCAGAGACCCAAAGTCAGCAGCAATTGAATAAGCAATTATTTTTCTTCTCCTGTCAACAGTGAAGCGAAGGTGTTGGCTGGATTCTGGCTTTCCCCGAGCCTTCAGAGCATGCCTCTCTCCTGGTTACAGTGATCCTATATCAATCATCTGTTCCTTACTCTGTGACGTGCCTTCGGGCCTTTCCTGCCTTTCGCCCACTCTGAATCTGCCTACACACAGCTCCTCACAGTTCCCACCTCTTCAGCTCTCTCACTTGTTTCACAGTTCTCTTTCCTGGCTTAGATGTGGTAACCTGATTTTGGCATATCTGATTTTGGACTGATTTGAAAATTCTTAGAATACCATTGCTGTGAACAGCCCCTAAATTTTTGCTTCTTGATAGTGACCCAGAGCCATCTCACCCTTATTGTCACCACTGGTCCATGATATGCAATAATCTAGATCCCCTAGCCTTGTACTGTATCCCTGGAGAAAGATGCAATTTCCCCAAGACAGGCTGCTGTTCTCCCTCTCCAGCTTTCCAAGTTATGGAGGGGAGATTGTGGGTGAATCTAAGATAAGCATCTCTCTTTCTCTCTCAAAGGGCACAGAGCTAACCCTAAATTCATCCACATGCATGGGAATAAGAGGTGAGTGGGTGCCATCTGCAGTTCCCTGACAAAGATAGCCATAAAGTTCATATGTTGGTTCCTAAAGAATCTTCTTGGAATAAAAACAAACAAACAAAAACAAATAAAATTAGTGAGGATGCTCACCTCATTAAAAAGCACTCCAGAACAGGACAAATATAAGAATATGAATCTGACCCTGGGTTTTTTAAAGGTACCCCTCTACCCCCAGACACTAAACTCATGAAAATGGACAGTCTCAAGGGCAAAGTAGGAAAAACAAAGACTCTATGGGCCTGGTTAGGTAATGCTTTTCAGTTTTATCATCGCTCCTTAGACTTTGAGAAGCCATCTTTGGTATCTGAAGACTGGGTTATGTGTCCTTCCTAAGTGCCCTCTTAGCACACTTTGCATCCTTTCTGCCAGCACCTAGCAGGCAAAGGACTGATGTCTGTGAGACGGTAGATGCATTGAGTGCAGGGCCTCACAGAGACACACCAGGACTTGTTGAATGAGTAGAATAGGGAGCCCTTTGATAGCCTGGGTAGTCCACTCTAGAAAAAGCTCTGCCACCTTCAAAAGTCTCACAGGCAACTTACACCCAGAACGTGATTTGTGAGTGCTGATCTTAATTTTTGTGATTGGTAAGTGTTGATTAAATCCTCCCCCCCCCCCCCACCTAAAGTCTGAGGCAAAGTTTGTGAATGAGCACAGTACTTTTCTCATGTGTATTTATGAGGACTGTCTATCTTAGCTCTTGGCAAAGTCTTCAATAAATATTAGTTCTGCCAGGACTGGTTTGGCTCGGTGGATAGAGCGTTGGCCTGCAGACTGAAAGGCCCCAGGTTCGATTCCGGTCAAGGGCATGTACCTTGGTGGCGGGCAAATCCCCAGTGGGGGGTGTGCAAGAGGCAGCTGGTCGATGTTTCTCTCTCATCGACATTTCTAACTCTCTGTCCCTCTCAATTCCTCTCTGTGCAAAATCAATAAAATATATCTTAAAATAAATAAATATTAGTTCCCTTCCTATTACATGCAAGCAGCCTAGAAGAAGTGACATTTTACACTGTCCAGTTGGAATGAGATAGGAATCTGAGGAGTTTGTGATGAAGGTTATTGTATCAGGAGAGAACACAGAGGGAGTGAAATGAGTCGATATTTGAAAAGTGCACAATTAGCACTAAAAAATGTTTGTTGAATAAATAAATTATTACTGCTGCTATTATTATTATTATTATTATTATTATTATTATTATTATTATTAGGCACTAAGGCACCATACAGACAAGAAGACAATTTCCAAACCACAGAAGTTCTGATATTCCAGAGAAAAAAAAATATACTATACATTTTGAAAGCCCCCCTAAATAAAACATGGAAATGCTCTTGGCTCGAGGTTTATTCTATTTAACACCTTTCAATAGGGCAACATCTGGATGTTCTCAGGCTTGGCATGATGAGATGCTGAAGTACAAATTCTGGAAATGCTGTGCATTAGGCACTTTTGTCTTTGCCTGTAATTGCCTTTAAGATATAAAAGAGCCTGATTGTAATAACTCCCCTAGTGTAACTATTCTTCATTTCTATTCTGAAAGAGAAGGTAGCAGGAAGTGGTATCGCTCTCAGGATATGAGTAAGAAAAGAGGGGAGCTAATCTTAAATATATGAGCCTACCATCTCAAATAGCTACTCAACAACATTGTGAAAGTAATATACCAGTAATCATATATATATATATATATATATATATATATATATATATATATATATATATATATATATATATATATATTGATATATATATATATATCCCTTAACCTATTAACAGAAATAATTGTTGCACTAAGATAAAAAGCCCCTAAGTTTTCTGGGCTAGGAGGCGGCCCCAGGTCAGAAAGCATTTATTATTTATTTCCTAAAGTCCTGTTTCTCAGAGATAGGGGTGGGAATTTGGCAGATGGGGATCCCCCCCTTTTCAAGCAAGTGAAATAGTTGTTTCATGTTTCATCTGGATCCTGTGCCTTGATAGATAAATCTGGAGGGTGCTGTTCAGGATGTGATGAATTGGGCTCCTGGTGATGGCTGCAGAAAAAGAAGAAATATATGGCAGCCACAACTCTGCTGCCCTTTTAGAATGAAACAGGTAGAGCCTGACATTTCTGAGACTGAAGCAAGGAGAAACGTTTGTCTCAAACATGCCGTAAGTCTTTCACTGGACTTTCGTCTCTCATTTTTTTGGGGGAATGTATGGAAGGTCTTTGGGCTGAGCTGGGATGATGGGAAAAAACCAAATTCTGTTACAGCTGGGTTCGTTTTACCCTCAGGTACCATGAAGCTTTGTGGGCAGTGAAATGGGTGCTCTGTGCTGTGGTCCAACAGCTCTAGCTGAAGTGATTTGCAGTAAACAAGGGTGCAGAGGGTATGCCTGAGTACCCCCTGGTGTCATGTGGCCAAATGCCATAGGAACACAGGTAAGCTGCAGTTTAATCCTTACTGGATCATCTGATGCATGGACACACCCAAACTGTGTGAGTATTTTTCCAAGTAGACTTTTATTTTGGACCCAAAGTTCATTTAGATTTAAAGTTACATATGACAAGAAGTTACTGCAGGTTTTTAGCAGGAGGTTACCTGATTTGATTTATTTTTAGAACAAAAGTGGAGTGAACCATTTAGAGTTCAATCAGGAGACTGAAACCACAATAGTAATTTGAACAGGGAAAACGAAATACTGCATAAATGTGATTAACTAGTTAATGATATTACCTACTAAGAAGTATAAAGGGAACTCTCAAGAATACAGGAATAACACATAGGAAGCAGTCGTTATTTATATGGCTGAGAGAGAGTGTGCAAGGAAAGGACACATTTTGAAGAAGTTCCTCTCTTGGCTGCCAAGACTGTGATTATCCAGGGTGGTCCAGTAGGAAACAGAAGTTCGCGGAGGTGATGCAGAGTGGGCTGACAGAAGAAAGCCACCTGCTGGAAGGCGTCACCAAGTTTCCTGGACACCACTGGCAAGGGAGCTGCCCACTGGCAAGGAAGCAACGCGGGAAGAAAAGTGCTGGAACCAAGAAGAGAAGCCCCCTTCTCTTGCAGTCTTCCTCCAGTGCCCACTCCAGACAAGGCCTGACTCTGTTCCCCTGGCAAAGGAAATATTTATTTGATTCAGCTCCAAAATCTCCAAGCAGGGCACAGGTGGCTACAATTGGGGCTTAGAGATAATAAGTTGATAACAGGAACAGGTGGTGAGGTAAAGATTGGCTTGAAAAGGGGAGAGTCTAAAGGCTGGAGTGGATGGGTAGTGGGTAAGGTAGAATAAGGTGAGATTGCTAGGTGGGTGCACTGACTTTGATTTTGAATCCTGACAGACAGTGGGGCTGGCAGGGAAGGGGGATTCTAGGGGTACTGACAAGATAGAATAGATACAACCCCAGGTAGATGAGATGGAGACATGAGAGAAGGAAGAGAAAGGGATGCTCCCAGGTTTGGTGGACTTCTGAGGTGGGAGGAAGAAAACCCAGGTTTGAGTTTGAGGGGTAGATAAGGAATTCTGTTTGGACATGTCAATTTATGTATGGTACCTATAGAATATCCTGAAAAGATTCAAAATTTTATGGAAAGAAGCACAATGGATTCAAATATGTACTGGGGCCATGCATTTCCACAACCACTACAAAACTCACATGTAAAGAAAAGGAGTGAAAAACAAATGTTTCCTGCACACCACTGGCAAGGGAGCTGCCCATTGGAAAAATTTTAACAAATTTATCTTTCAGAAATAAATTTAAACAAATTTATCTTTCAGAAAATAAACTTTTTTCTTTAAAAAAAATTTTTTATTTATTTATTTATTTATTTATTTATTTATTTATTTATTTATTTTATTGATTTTTTACAGAGAGGAGGAGAGAATGATAGAGAGCTAGAAACGTCGATGAGAGAGAAACATCGACCAGCTGCCTCTTGCACACCCCCTACCGGGGATGTGCCTGCAACCAATGTACATGCCCTTGACCAGAATCAAACCTGGGACCTTTCAGTCCGCAGACCGACGCTCTACCACTGAGCCAAACCAGTTTCAGCAAAAAAAAATAAACTTTTTTCAAATTCAGAAATATACATGCTGGGCTGGTGTGGCTCAGTGGTTGAGCATCAACCCATAAACTAGGAGGTCATGATTTAATTTCTAGTCAGGGCACACGACCAGCTTGTGGGCTCAATCCCCAGTGTGGAGCCTACAAGAGACAGCTGATCAATGATTCTCTCTCATCCTTGATGTTTCTTTCCCTTTTCATTCCTCTCTGAAATCAATAAAAACATGTAAAAAATATACAAAATTTTAATTAAATCTAGGAGCTGTATTACTTTCCCCTCCAAACACCCTGAAGCAGCTTTAATCTAGACTAAGGGTCAACATTAAAGTTTAATATGTGTGTGTGTGTGTGTTCATTTTTGTATGCTTTTGTTAGTATGTAATTCCTAACAGAGTAAAGTTTCTATATTAAACATTCTGGAAATTTAATATTTTATCACTGTAGCAATTTATTGCAGGTCAAAAGTTGGTTACACAAACATGCATAAAATCAAAAGAAGGAGGTGGAGTTAATGGGCTGAGAAGACACATGATATATATATATATATATATATATATATATATATATATATATATATATATATTCTCCCCTAGCATTCATTTCTTGTGCCATGCATCATGGTACTTAATTGTATTTTGTGTCTCATTATTTCCTGTATGTACTAAGTTTCTAGAGGGCAGAAAAGGTACTATGTTATTTTTATTTCACAGTTTAATATTGAGTTCTCAATAAAAACTTGATTTTACTCAATTAGTGTTTATTAAGCTTCACTCTGAGCCAACACAGGCCTAGGTGATCCTTGGAAACAACATGAAAAACACAATCCTTTTCTTGAGGATTTTATGATTTAAAGTGAGAACAACATAGAAAGAACTCATTTTGATAAAATATTGTTAGGTGCTTAATGTGCGAATCCTTTCCTGGGCAGAACCTTCAATATTGTGTGAGTCTTTTAGACTAATGGCCAGGAAGTACTATATATCCTTTTCACCAAAGTTTGTGAGCTGGTGGGGTATCAAACACTATGTGGGCTTATCAAAACTTAAGAAGAGGTTGAATGCAAAAATCAAATGAATGTTTACATACTGCATGAAATTATACAGCAGGGAACATCAGAACAGTCTAAAGCTTTCTAAACTTGACAAAAACACTGGGAAAATAAACAAGGCAAACCTATTTAATAAAATAGTAAGATGCAAATTAATCATCACTCAGCTACACTACAAGCCACATCCATCAACCATGCCCACCATTACATCAGAGTGTGTATGCAAATTAACCCCAACCAAAATGCCGTGGCTACAGAGAGCAGGAGGGAGGCTTGGGTTTCTCTGGCAATGGAGGAAGCCAAGCTTTCCACACACCCTGGCAGGCCCAGGCCTCCACTCAAGGCTACAAAGTTTCAATTATAGAAGGTAAGTAAATTCTAACAGAAAAAGCAGCAACTACTGAGCTGGAAGAGCAGGAGGCTAGGATTTCCCTGGGTGATGGAGGAAGCCAAGCTTCTGCAGCCCTGGCCGGCTCAGGCCTTCACTCCAGGCTACAAAGTTTCAATTATAGAAGATACATAAATTCCAACAGAAATGGCTGCCACCACAGAGTGAGCAGGAGGCTTGGCTCCACTCCAGACTACAAAGTTTCAATTGTATTAATAGAAGATAAATAAATTCCATATACCAGGGCCTCCACTTGGGTCACCAGAGGGCATGGCCAGTTTGCACACCACCACAGGCCCCTCACCCAGGCTGCCCCATGCCCCAAGGGAACCCCCACCTTGATCTGGGACACCCTTCAGGGCAAACCAGCTGGCCCCTAATCATGCACCAGGCCTTTATCCTATCTAATAAAAGAGTAATATGCAGATTGACCATCACTCCCATACACAAGATGGCTGCTCCCATGTGGTCAAAGATTCTGCCCCCATGTGGACACAAGATGGCCACCACAAGATGGCCAGCAGGGGAGGGCAGTTGTGCATGATCAGGCAAACAGGGGAGGGCAGTTGGGAGGCACCAGGCCTGCAAGGGAGGGCAGTTGGGGGCAATCAATCCTGCAGGGGAGGGCAATTAGGGGTTACCAGACTGGCAGAGGAGGGAAGTTGGGGGCAAACAGGCTGGCAGGGGAGCAGTTAGACATCAATCAGGCTGGCATGGGAGTGGTTAGGGGGTGATCACGCTGACAGGCAGAGAGGTTTGGGGCAATCAGGAAGGCAGGCAGGCGAGCAGTTGGGAGCCAGCAGTCCTGGATTGTGGGAGGTGTCTGACTGCCCGTTTAGGCCTGATCCCAGTGGGATCAGGCCTAAATGGGCAGTTGGACATCCCTCGAGGGGTTCCAGATTGGAGAGGGTGCAGGCTGAGCTGAAGGACACCCCTACCCCCTGTGCCTCTGTGCATGAATTTCGTGCACCAGACCTCTAGTATTTAATATAATACTTTGAAAATAGAAAGTGCTGACATTAGTGTTAAACATGATTATTAGCTCCATGACCTATTTCCTATTTATCTGTTCTTAAGACACCTAGCAATGCAATGCTGGCTTACTGTCAGAAGGCAAATGTATGTTTAGAATCCTAGTTGTGACTGCAAACTAGTTAGATTAAAAAAAAAAAAAATCAGAACTTAGGTAACTAAAGAGATTTGCATTTTAAAGTGGTCACCAGGGAGACTAGAGTCTACTCTATCAGAGATGCCGACAGTACTCCAAATATTTTGTCTCTTTTCATTTGGAATTACTTTCAGAAACACTTTTACAAACCATATTAAGAGCTCGTGTCATTATGTTAGGTCACATCTTATATGAGGAAAAGAGCACGAGAAACCAAAAGTGGAGAACATGCCCAAAGCCACCTGTCCTCTCTGTATGGGTGTATGTAAGACTCAGAGAGTTAATGGGCTTGAAACTCATTGCAATAATATGAAGCAAACCATACTAATGCTTTACATACCCACATTAGCTTGAGAAAATTTCAAACACAATATCAAAAGGTTTTAGGAAAATTTAAATTTTAGATTGTCTTTTAAACTTGGTTTCTTGAGGGAAAATAAAACTATATTTAAAAGACTTTCCCTGAAGAAGGAAAGAAGGCAAATAGAAAGAATAACACCACACACACACACACACACACACACACACACACACACCCCTCTCCTTTCTTTTTCAGTAGTTTAATCAAATATTCTGAAAAACCTAACTTGACAACCCAGACTAGTTCCTTCTTCCTTTTTATACACCACATTTCTGACATTGATAGCCAGAAATTTTTGGTTACTTTCCATTTTTATTTATTTATTTTTTTAAATCAATGTGATTTTTTTGCCAGAGAGGAAAAAGAATAGATAATGAGCAGCGGAAATAGAGAGTCGGCTGAATAGTCATAGGCTTTTATTCTTTTCCCTATCTCATGCATCTATTTAAGGCTTGTATTGGTGTGCTAAGGCTTCTGTAACAAAGTACCATAGATACGTGGCTTGCACAATAGAAATTTATTGTCTCACGATTCTGGAGGCTAGAAGTCCAAGATCAGGGTTTTGGCAGGGGTGGTTCTTATTGGAGGCTGTGAAGAAGAATGTTTTATGCCTCTCTCCTAGTGATTTGCTGTCAAGCTTTGGTGTCCCTTGGCTTGTAGATGCATCATCCTGATCTCTACCATAATGTTCAGTTGGCATTCTTCCTGTGTGCTTGCCTGTCTCCACATTTCCCCTTTTATAAGGATACCAGTTATATTGATTAAAGTCTATTCAAAAGACCTCATTTTAATGCAATTATTTTTGTAAAGATCCTGTCTCTAAATAAAATTACATTATGAGGTACTGGGAGTTAGGACTTCATATATATTGTGGGGGGAAAGGGGAGAGTGTCAACCCATAACAAGTCTAAATTGGAGCTGTACAGAGAAATGATAAGGTGGGAAGACAGCAAGCCTAACAGCCTGATCTTTGCATTATGGCCCATACAAACAGGAAGTCCTTCTGCTCACTTTCATCAATTGGCATACTTTTAAGGATCTGGGATAACACATCTTTATCATATTCATCTCAATTAGATTTCCATAACACTTTACCTGTACCTACATTTTTTCCTAAAAATCACTATTATTGAAAGTATTACATATATCCCCTTTTTACCTGTACCTACCCTTTGACACGCACAATTTTCTGACATGTATTTTATAATTTTTATGTACATAATTTATCTCTCTGATAAAACTAAAGTCTTTGAGAGCGGTAACTAATTCATACTATAATTTCTTAACTTACGTATGTGCCTTATACAGAATAGATACCCAATAAATTGTCATCTATCTGTGAATGACCATCCAGGATTTAAAGTTACAGGGTTCAAAAAGCATTCAAACTCATTCTAAACACTGTATTAGTCAGGATAGGTTAGGATGTGCTGCAGGATCAAACAACTTCAAACTCTCACTGACCTGATACAACAAAGTTTAGCTGTTTGATTCACAAATCTTCTGCAGATCCAAGCAATTCTCGAAGGTTGTCATATTCCATGTGGGAACAAAGCATCAGGGTTTCCACTGGCAGGAGTAGATATCATGGAGAAGCCAGAGCTGGATCTTAAATGCTTCAACTGAAATAACACATATCATTATGCTCCCAGCCTGTTGGGCAGAACTAGTAATATGACTCTTTCCAACTTCAAGTGTAGCTAAGAAATATTGTCTTCTATGTGTCAGGAAGGGGAGGAGGTCTAAAAATGCTTCTGAATATTAGTAATGTCTACTTTAGGCACTTTCTTTCTAAAAAGTGTATCATATATTAGAATTGTGTCTGAGACAGTATTTACTGAGCCCTTACTATGTGCCAGGCAATGTTCAAAATGCTTGTGGTCCAACAGTGAAAAAGAGATTAGAGGCTACATTCCAGGGTGAGGAAATGATAATAAAGGAGTGATTCCCCAAGAAAAATAAATGAGATAGTTGCATACATTGATAAATGCTATAGAGAAAATAAAACAAGATAATATGGTGGAGAATAAGTTAGTTCCCTGTGACCTCAGCATACATATGTTCTATGTATCTTAGTCTTCCATTGTAAAGTGAGTGCATAATTTTTTTTGCTCATATAATTCAAAATGTAATAGTTATTCTTACACTATATTATATTAATTGAAACCCTATTGAACAGAATCTTCAGACTTCTGGAATTTAGAATTGTTCAACACATTTTAGGTATTAAAATCAAGTAATGAGAAAATTAGGTTACACAAAATATTTATAAAAAGAAAATAATTTTTAAAAATGGAAGCACAAGCACTCTCTTTCTATATAATAACCCACCCCCAAACTTAGTGTTTTAAACAACAGCATCATATATTTACTCTTGATTTGGCAATTTGACCACACTTGGTAGGGACAGCTCATCTGTGTTCCATGTCTGTTGGAATGGAATCTAAGATGTCTTGTTTATTTCTAATTAATGAATTAGTAGGATGACTGTTATTGCTGAGGTTATCCAGGTTTCCCTCTTTCTTGTCTCTCTGAGTGGATATTTATTGTGCTTCCTCACATCATGACAGCTGGGTTTCAAGAGGAACATTCCACAAGGATGAGTTCAACACTAGGTGCTTATCAAGGCTTTTCTTGCATCAAACTTGCTAATGTCCCATTGACCAAAGCTAATCACATGGTCAAGCCCAGAGCATGATTCCCTGGGAGCTAACAAATTATTTGTCTATCACTGTCAACTCTCTGAAGTCTAACAATTCTCATTCCTCCTGTAGAAACCGTATATTGCGTCCCTTTGGAGACTCCCTAAGTCTCATTCCAGTTAGCACCATGTTCAAGCTTGAAGTCTAAAATTCCTCCACATAAGTCATGCTCAGGGAGGAGGAGGCTTCTTATGTGTGGCTGCTTTTAATCTGAACACTTGCAAATTCAATAGGTAAGTTATCTTTCCCCCTTCTGCTTGCCATCAGCAACCTATAATGGTGGAGCAAGAAAGGAAAAACTATAATAAAAGCACCCATTCAAAATTGGGAAACTGGAAGAAAGATTTAATCTTTTACCAGACTAGAGTGGTCCATTCACCCACATACATCAAAGCCCAATCAAATTCAAACAGGAGTTTGCAGCAAAGAAAGTAGAGGTTTTCTAATTGAGGAAATGGTGCCAAGCCCAGTCACAGGTAAGCTAGTGCTAAAAGACTTGGTTTCCTGATGGCATCCAGGGGATGGGTTATATAGGGGGAAAATCATTAATCATGGTGGCTAAATGAGTTGCAGTCATGGACTCTACTGATTGGTTGGGGCCAGGGTAGGTATGTTGCAAGGGTGTGGGCCATAGAATCTTTTGCTTTCATGGATCTGGAGCTGAAACACAACTAAAGCTAAGATGTTATGTTTAGCTTGCCTGAATCTCTGCTTCTGTGGTCAACAGAAATGAGGCTTTGAACTTAGTTTGATAGTGGCCAAAATCTGATGTCCTGAGGGTTAATGATCAATGAAGGGAGTGACTAAACAAAAAGAAAGGGTCATGATAAAGAAATGGAGTTTCTCCGTGGTTATACTAGTCTTCAGCAAATCTGAAATCTAGTTTGGTACATATTGCTAGTTTCCTGGTTAGGACCCAATTCTGATATTTAGTTCTCTAAGGGTCATGATTGTAACTGAGTCACATTTTTACTCTTCGCCCTGCTTATAGAAGGTTAAAAGCATTTTCATCCTGAAATTAAGATTTAATTTTGAAACTAGAGCCCTGGTACATGAAATTCATGCACAGGTACAGTCCCTAGACCTGGCCAGCGATCAGGATCATCTCCCCAAGTGCCCACAGCTGGCCCCGTCCCCTGCCACCATGCACCCCCAGTTCCCCATTCACCATCAGGCAATTGGAGCCTATCGGCTTGGGAAAGAGACAAAGAGGTGGTCAGTGTGCCTCATAGTGACTGCACGAGTCGTCATTCTGGTCATTCCACCATTAGGGTCAATTTGCATATTACCCTTTTATTATATATGATAGAGGCCCAGTACATGGGTGGGGGATAGCCAGCCTGCCATGATGGGGACTCCAGATCAGGGTGGGAGTCCCCAGCATGGCTGGGGTGAGGGGTTGTGGCAGTTTGCAGGCTGGCCACGCCCCTGACCAAGGTAGGGGGGTCCAAGGTGGGGGACAGCGCTGGCTGGGGTGGTTTACAGACTGGCCATGCCTCCAATGGGGGTGGGGGGGTCCTCACGGAGGGGTAAGGCTGGCTGGGATGAGGGGCAACAGTCCTTCTGGTTTCTGATCATTCTGGTCGTTTTGCTATTTTAGTTGCTGGGCTTTTATTATATAGGATGCCTCTGTCTGGCAATATTTGTTATAGTATAATTTTCTAAAAACTTTGTGAGTTTCTTATAAAGCTTATTATAGGCTCACATCATTTGACATTAGCTTTGCCATACTCGTAAAGCTCTTCAAGGCAGATTCCTCTCTAATTTTGTCAGAAAGACTGGGTGCTGTGGGACAGCACCTCACTGTCCTCACTATCCCTTCCTATTCTTAGAAAACTCCCTCACCCTCTAACTGGGGCAGTCTGTGAGTCTTGAGGATTCTTAGCAGTCCTTTTGTCTAGTCAAGTGTTTACAAGTCTGTGTCCTAAGTTTTTCTTAAGTTCTTATAAAAAATATTCTTTATTTGATCTTTAATTCGGGATCCCCTTTTACTGGTAATGCCCTAAATTTGATATTTTCACTGAGGAAATTTCTTACTTTAAGAATATTTTCACAAGACACACTGAAGATGAGAATTTTATTTTTGAACCCTTAAGTCCTTTACATTTTCTCTAAATTCTGCTTGAAAATCGAACAGTTAGTTCTTAACTCATTTTACTCTTTCCCTAGCTTATTCGAAGAAACTGAAAGATTTCAGGTGCTACTGTGAACATTCTGCATGGGTCCTTAGCTGGACCCACAAGTTAATTAGTTATCCTTTATATTTTCCATGTTACTGTAGGTGACAGTTTTGCTAATTGAGCTGCACACACATAACTTGGGTTTTCTTTTTTACAACTTTTAAAGCAATTTCCTCACTGCCCTTTTATCATTAAGAGCCTTCTTTAGGTTTTTCAGGCCCCTGCCCACTGCACAATTCCAAATGCCACATGTTTTAGGTTTTGGTGCAGCAATACTCCACTTCTGGGTACCAGTTTCTAATTTTCGAGTTACCTCAAGGGACTGTTTTACTAATTGTTCTGCCAGCACATAACTCGGGTCACCTTTCTTCAGCTTCCAACAGCTATTGCTTCACTGCCCTTCCATTCTCTACTAAGATGGAAACACAAACAAAACCTCTTCCAAATTATTTCCTTTGGGCAATAAGTACACATTTAATTTGATCCCCTATATCTTTGGGATCAGCAGTTACAGCACTGAATAGCCATAATTGAAGTTATTAAAATTTTTCAACTGCCAAAGATTTCATTTTCTTAGATTTAACAAAATTTACTAAAAACAGTTTCCTTCCTCTGTTTCTTACTTTCTCTTTCCTTCCTACCGACCTTTCTTCATTTCTCTCTCCCTCCTTCCCTCCCTCCCTCCCTCCTCCCTCCCTCCCTCCCTCTCTCCCTCCCTCCCTCCTGCCCTTCCTTCCTTCTTTCCTTCCTTCCTTCCTTCCTTCCTTCCTTCCTTCCTTCCTTCCTTCCTTCCTTCCTTCCTTCCTTCCTTCCTTCCTTCCTTCCTGAAATGTTTACTGAGTTTTTCCTATGAGCCAGGTTCATAGAATTTGGCATTAGGGTACTAAAATAAATAAAACAGTGGGTGTGTTTGCTTCCATGAATCTTACAGTTTAGAAAGAACATTATTCCTTTGTTATCCTAAAAATAAAAGAAATCAGAAAACCCATTTAGCTATTTGATAACTTAAGGGAAAATATCAAAGTGGAAAAAATTATTTGATTCACCTGTTGGTGAATTCTCCACCTTTGGAAATCCTCTCCCTGAAGTTCACTGTTCTGACATTTCTTCCTAGGAAACTTGCTTTCTGCTTGGTTTTCCCAGAAACTATGGATCTATCTGTAGTTTTCCTGCCTTTCTATATACTAATACAGATTCCTCCAGAGTCTTGCTTTGAACTCAGGTTCTCCAAACTCAATTTCAATAATATGATATTGAATAATCACTGCTTTCCTCAATAAAATAGTAACATTCAGATAGAAATGATCTGCAGATGTAATGCTCCAACACAAAGAACGTCTAAAATTATCCCTGGGCTTATGATGGAGATGTGTAGGAGTATGTGGGTCTTTCAGGCTTCCTTACGTTGTTATGGCAACTCCACATGGTTTCTATAACCCCCTGAAATTCTCCATGAGTCAGGCCAACTGCTGGAGAAGGCATGTGTGGGTAGAACCAGTAGCTGTGCTATTAAACTTATCTTCTTTTTTTTTCTTCAAATTTGAGTGATTTGCAATGTAGGACTGACGTCCTAGCTTTAGAAAACAGCTTATGGCTCCTCAAGTTGCTGAAAGAATCTGATCACTCAAGTTGGTAAAATTTCTACCTTATGAACACCAGAACTTTGACTGCATGTGCAAGTGATTTTGTGAGCAGCATTTACTTTTCATATTTACTTCAAATAAATCTATGTAAATTTACCTCTTCTGAATATTAGCATCTGAGGAAAAACTTCCAACCCCACCCTCTTTTTTCCTTAGCGCAATTTTCTTTTGTAATTATTTATACCATAGTCTGCAGCATCTGGTCTGGACATCATAAGGTATGGCAAGATAGTTAATATGATCCACTTGCAGGGGTTTTAGCTCCTCACCCACACGGGTTATATTTGTGAGGGTTAAAAAGAGGCATCTGAACCCCTCACATATAGTTCAGCCACGGGAGGTGCTCCAGAGCCTGCCCCAGTGAGGAGACAGAGGACAGAAGCTGCTGGGGTCCTGCTCTGCCTCTGGACATCTGTGGGGCCTGTCCAGTTTCAAAACTGCTACATTTTTATCAACACAGAATGCTCTCAAGTGAAAGGAATAATGGCAAAGATTCACTTAACTTCTTCCAACAATAACTTCTTAAAATGCAGGTAAAAACATCTGCCCAGCTTTCCCAAGTATAAGTTATATTTACAGTTCTGGCCACCCTGGGAATGGAGAGGTTCATGCATTTTTTTAGAGCTTTTCTGCAAACCAAAACAAAAATATGTTCTTATAGGGCAGGGAAGGTTTAGCTGACTTATAATTCAGTTTGAGTTGCTGCTGAAAGTGGAGTTGCTTTCCTGTGCTTCCTAGAGAGCAAGACGAAATCCAGAGAAAGGAGGCCATACCTCTGTTAACGATGCCGCTCATTCTAATTAACCTAGTTATTAATAACAGGGAAGGAGCAGAGGGGGAAGCCAGATATTATAGGCATGTCATTTGGGCAGCTTTGCCGGGAAGCTACAACTTTACACTGCTCAGGGGATCAACAAAAGGAGACAGACACATACCCAGTAAAGTGGGGTGACATAAGGAAAGTGCTTATTGACAATTACACCTGGGGACAAAGGTCATTGATCAGAATGGGCAAGGGTGCAAAGTTTGGGATATTTAATTTCCTGAACAAAGGAATGAGCTCTCTTGGTTCCTCTGGTGTGCTCTTGGGCTCTTGGGATTTGTGTGACTCTGGGCTTGTGGCACCCCCGTGCATTCTCCCACATGGCCCAGGGCCGTGCTGACCCCCAAACATAATGGACTAATGGACTGAAGCCAGCCTGATGCTGAACTGGACCCGGCTCCCATGTGGAAAGGGAACATTGGACTCTGACTCTGCTTCTAGTTTTACTGAAGGGCTGTAATTCCATGGAAATAAAGCTTCCTACCACATTGCATCCTCTGTGGGGGCCTCCAGAAATGCTTATTCCAGCGGTACCCCAAGAACCCAACTTCCACAGATAACAGGCTACCGGGAAGAATTTTATTTCTCTCTCTCTCTTTATAGGAATAAAAATAGAATCTAGAGGTGCTCCCTTTCTCTGGGGGCAGTTAGGTGTGAAACAGCTTAAAACCATCATCTAAACAGTTATGACAAAGCTACTTCTTTTTTCTGGGCAGGAAAGTATAATCCTATTATCTTTGTGTAGTTATCAGCACTGCTTGAAATTCCAATTAGTGCAGCTAATCACCATGGGAAACAGCTAAGTCTAATTAATACTTGGGAATGGTGGGTAAATGGCATTTGTTTTACTTCTCTAGACACATTTTCTAAGTAAAATTCTGATTTGGGGCTTATTTCATTGCAAATGGATGATTTATAAAAAGGAACAAAAAAATTAACTCTGTATGAAACTAACAAAATAACACCTTAGGTGATCTTGTCCAATCTGGGAGGAACTAGAGGCTCCAGAAGAAGGCAGCTACTCAATGCCCAGGCACAGGCATATTTCTCATCTATTTGTGGTTTAAAAAAATAAATCTGCAAAATAAGAGAGGCATTATTCATTTAAACTCAGATTTGTAAAGAGACTAATTTTCAGTTGACTCATTAACAATAATTCTTTGCTTAGAATCAGGATAAAGTATTAATAACCCAGGCCTCTGGGCTTAATTCAAGTGGCTTAGAGCCAGTGGTCTATGGCAAATCCGCTACCAGGGTGATCTCCAGGCAAAGTAACACCTTCCCTGTGGACACTGCACATTTTAAATGGGAGCTAGGGTTTGGCAATCTGTTCTTTCATGCAGAAATTCTCTATTAGCACTTGCCCCCAACATTCAGAATCTCACTATCTCCTGTCCTAGTGAGGCCCCAGAGTTGATTTAAATGTGGGTCAGTTTCTCATGAGGAAGCCGGGCTTGACCACATGCACAGTGTTGACCTATGTGGTTTACCTGTGCCTGCGCTCAAAACTTAATCAACCCACTGTGACTACTGAACTCTAGTCTGATGGTTATTGTCTCCTTGCCCTTTCTGTTTGAAGAAAGGTATCACAATTTTAATATTAAAACCGAAGGAATGAGGGTTTGATTTTTTTTTTTTTTTCAAGACTGTCTCTCTCTATAGGCCTGGTGGATTCCTATGCTTGTTTCCCAGAGTAACTTGTTTATAATTGAATAATTGCTTTATTTTCCTCCCTTGAAAAAAAAAAAAAAAGGCCCATATTTGCAAAGATTATTGGAGTTTCTAAAACAGAAAAGGCTAGAGAAGAATAAGAACCTCAAAGAGTTGCAAATTTCTTAGGTTTTGAGCTCAAGCCTTTGGCTGGGCGCTAGTCTGGGTAAAGGGGACACTTATTTTAAGACAAGAATTCTGTATTTGATTTTTGAAAATATGAAAGAGCCTACTGTTTACTTGGTAAGGGATTTGAAACCTTTTGTAGGCTTTTTGAATTTTTCAGATAAAGGCAACCACACCACCGTTCTTAGGCAAGATAGTTCTGTCAGTCTCTCTCTCAGGAACTGAAGAGCGACCCAACATGTAAGCATTATTCTGTATAATTATGGATATTTTTTCTTCCAAAAATATTTTTTTCGAGAAGCTGCTATTTCAAAGGCTTTCAATTCTGTGTGTCATTATCAAATAATCTTTTTTGTACTCGGCTGTTTATTATTGGATTGCAACAAGCATAAAGCTCTAGGGGTTTTTGTCTCCTTTGGTATGCTAATTAGCCAGTTTCCTTTTGATCTTTTTCTAACTAAAAAGAGTGAAAAGCTATCTCGGTAGGGAATCTTGGTGCTGTACAGTCATCCCCTCATCTCCATAATCTGAGGATCAGAGGAAGACAACAATTTCACTGCTGAATGAGCGCTTCTAGAAGCTTTAGTTAGTGCTCACTGCTGCCAAGTAATCCTGCTGGCACGCGGACGTGGGCGCCCAGGAGGAAGATGCAGAGGGTGAAAGGCACAAATATTCATGTGGCCAAGTGAGCTCCACTGCTTTTATTTTTCCAAGCATTCAGTCCATGCAAATCTAGGTCATTTTGCCTAATTTTTAACTTTTAGATTTCTTTCTCCTACTAATGTGTTTTTAGTGACAATGACTGAATACTTAGTTTGTGGCCTGAGTATAGGGGAAACATATAGCTGACAAAATCTATTAGATTACAAAGCTGTCTTTCAAAAGACACAGTAAACTCGGATATGCAGAATGACTGGGGGGAAATGCTGTGTCTCTCTCTTAAGTGTTGAATGCGCACATTTGCACCTTAGAATAGGTGTGGGAATGGATGGAAAAAATAAATTAGATTTTTAATTTGATCACTGATTGGTCTTGTATAGTTGTGAATATTCACCTTTTTATTAAGATCTAAAAATTTAGAACAAAGTCTAGGAAGTTGAATAGGCAATTTCATCAACAATACCATCATCTAGCATTTATTAAGAATGCACTGAGAGGGCAGCACTCATTATGAGGAGCAAGTGAATTGATAATTAAATATTCTAGTTGCAAGAACTATAACCAGCCCAGCCAGGTGCACGCGCATACACACATACACACACACATATACACTAAGTTGAACCATATGAATACACCGTGGTTTTTTTTTTTTTTTTTTTTTTTTTTTTTTTTTTTTTGCAAATAAAAAGCAATTTCATAAGCTTCAACTTAATACAATTTACAGATTGGGAGGTATGTTTATAAGATAATTATTTACTTAAATAAATTATTTTTTTTAAAAAGACAAAATATGTGAGAGCGATCATATATCAAAAAGAGTATTGATGCCATTAAAGTCATCCTAAGAGAAGTTTGATCCCAAAAATGCCCCCATGGCATGGAGCATTTTTAGAGTAGTCCTATACCTGAAGGCTTTCATCTCCCTGATGTTTGGAAAGTAATCTTTACCCTTTGAAAATGGGTTTGAATTTTGGAAATAAAGAATAGTCATTCAAAATCACCTCTTGTGAGTAAAATAATTTATACTGAATAAAACTATTTTGAACTTTCTTTTAAATAAATAAAATTTGAATATAAACCATGCAACATTTTTTTTTGGGGGGGGGGGTTTGCACCAAATATGCCACCAGACACTTAATTTCCACTTAGAAGACACCTTAGAGATTGTTTAGTCCAATAGTCCTTATGCTGTTTTTGGTGGAGTGTCCTCTGCGTTCCCACTGGTTACCAGTGGAAGTGGGCTTCTTGGGCTGCCCCTGCAATAAGGGTTTCTGAATGGATTAGTACAGAAGAACCTTCTATTTCTGTGGAAGTAAACCCCTGAGTCCTAGGTTCCTTTGTTGCAGGAGGAATGAATGGGCCTGATTTCCCAGACACAAGTGGGAATGAGGTTCTTGTAATATCTTCAGAAAATACATTTTCTAAAACTCACCTGGGAGGATGGGATGCGGAAAAATGATTCATTTGCAGAAAGTTACATTGCTCAGGGTACATCGTCCCCTGCCCTTAAGCCAGTCCTGGAAAAAGTGCAGCTGGGGTTTCAGCAGATCCAGAAACAAGGCCAGTGTCCAGAGTGTCTACTCCTGTGCAGCCGGGTGGAGTTCAGCGCTGGGGCTAATTACAGTCTGTTAGTCCATGTGTGGAGTCCAACATGGCCGAGCACCACAGGAAAGCCAGGAACCTGATGAGTGTGTAAGACAGAGAAGAGAAGGAGCTTCCTTCATTTGGAAGTCTATATATTTAGATTTCAAGGCTTGCAGTGGCTCCATCCATCCTGGCCACTGACCCCCTTTCAGGTGTGATTGGTGGGCAAGCAAGTAGGCACCTTCCCATGTCACTCAGGTCTTACTGGGCATGCATCTAATCTGCCTTTGTCTAGTCCCTCACTGACCAATCAGCAGGGAACAGACTTGGAGAATGTTAAATGCAGCTTTTTGACAAAGCTGTATAAACAGCATGCCTGTACTATTTCATCTCCCCTTCTACCCTTTCCCTGTTAATAATAACCAGTTATTACAATGGTATCACCATCTCCCTCCATCCCACCAAGGGAAAAAGTCCCATTTTGCTTTCAGCAGAGCTGGGATTAAAGCAGTTGCCCAGAGTTCCCACTCCCTCTTTGCACAGTTCAGTCTAGCATATGATTAGGTTAGCTTGTGTTCCCATTTGCAGTTCATTGTGTGTAGGGTCCACAAGGCTATGGGCCATGCAGCTTCTAGGGTCACATAGTGGGCTAGTGCAGGTCATGGAACAAGCGAGTGCAAGGAAGCAGGAGAAAGCAAGATGAACAAGAGAGAATTCCTTTATCTGCAGATTTTAACCTTCTAAGATTTTGCTAGCTTGCAGTGCTCCACCCTCTCTAGCCAATTATCTTTTCTCACAGGCTGCACTGACAGGCAAGCACCTTCCCTGTGGCACCCTGGCTCCACTGCAATGTGCCCATCTTCCCCTTTGTCGGCCCTCTTCCCTCAGTGACCTGCAGGGGATGGACGGGTGGGTCCCTGCAGAGTGTAAAGTTGCAGCTCCCTGGGGAAGCTGCCCAGATGACAATCTCATAATGTCTGGTCTTCCCTCTGCTTCCTTCCTTTTATTAATATCAATAAGAAACTAATTACAGTGGTAACACTTATACTTTATTGAACCTCAGTGGAATTATTAATAATGCAATGTTGGGTACCTTGCCGTGAAGAGTCTGATCTATTCGATTTAAGAAGAGACCCAGAAATCTACAATTTAAACAGCGCTGTCAGATGATTCTGATGCAGAGGGCTGTTAGCTCTACTTGGAATTGTCATTCTTGTCTATGGAGATAGACACTGCTGTTCAGTGACTCCAGAAAGTTACTCTGCTCTACAGAACCTGGCCCAGAAGCAGAACTCCAGTCTTCTGGACTCCAAGCAGAGCTGTAGGAAGGGACTTTTCAGTCTGAATCAGTTTGGTACTTATAGGTTAAGTGGCATTCAATCACTTTTAAAACCTTTATTTTAAGTTTATGTTTTCTCACTTGTAAAATTGAGTACTACTGATTCCAAGCTCATAGTGTTGTGTCCATGTAACTTGCTTACCATAGGGTCTGGCAGATAGTAATTACTCAATAAATATTAGCTCCTATATTTTTACTTAAAGATTTCCATTATTATTTTTTTTCTTTGTAGCTATTTCCTTTCTTTTACTTGTCCCTTTTCATGGCTCCACTCATTCTATCTCTTTTTATTTTTATTGTTTATGGGCACTTCTGCTTGGCATTCCTCCCTGTGACTTTGGTCACACCTTGTTTTCTGGTACTGCCACCAGACAAGAGAGTCATTGTTGAAAGGTAGCAATCAGTTATAATAACTCTCTAGAATTTTCACTGAGAGAAACAGCTGGGCCTTTTCACATTTTGCCTTTATGCCCAATTAGCCTTTAACTACAACCCTACTGGCTTGTTATTGCTGAAAAGAAATCTTCAACTGTGAGACCAAAGTGTGCAGAGATTGAAGGTATCAGCACAGAAATTCCTTCTTCATGTCCGAAGAATGGAGGGAGGGCAAGGAGCAGGCTATGGGAATGGGCAGCCCGAACAGCTGGAGGCCATGGCACTCACCCAGAGGCTCTTCAGGCCTGGATCAGAAGCCAGAGGCACTAATGAAGATGCCAGGGGGAGAAAGCATGAGGCATCCATACCAGGTGCCAATGAAGTACTTGCATCTCTTCTCCATCTGTTCTGTCACCCCACCCACAGTCCCATTTCGTCACAGATAAACAGGCAATGGGCTACCTGATATTGCTACTTACTATGGCTGTTTAGAGCCAATTATCTCCACAAAAGCAAAATGTCTTCATAGAGCATTCCAAATTCATACTGTTTTGTCTGGGGCAGAGACAAATTGAACACTGTGGCTTAGTTCAAGCTAAAGGGGCTCTTCTTGCCCTAATTGGTTTTGCTCAGTGGATAGGGCATCAGGTCCCAGGTTTGATTCCGGCCAAGGGCATGTACCTTGGTTGTAGGCACATCCCTAGTAGAGGGTGTGCAGGAGGCAGTTGATCGATGTTTCTGACTCTATCCCTCTCCCTTCTTCTCTGTAAAAATCAATAAAATATATTTTTAAAAAGGGAGGGGGTCTTCTAGGGCACAGTTTTCAAAGACCCATTTGTTGTCTTTTTTTTTTTCCTTTTAATATTTATTTTAAGTGTACAGATGCTACAATCACTAAAATACAGAAAATACAATGGGGGTAATTCTGTATAGATTTGTATGTGTCTTTTCATCTGCAATATATATTGCAGATGAAGAGACACATACATATATATAGTTGAGTCCCATAAGTATTTTTTTACTTATTCCCGCTCAGTCTTAATATAGTTAAAGGATATTATGAAAATGTACTACATAGGACCTCCATGTAACACAATTGTGCATATACACTGAGTGGCCAGATTATTATGATCTCTGAATGTATAATAATCTGGCCACTCAGTGTATATCCTATATAATAAAAGGCTAATATGCAAATTGTTCCCTGGATCAGGAGTTCAACTAGCAGGCAGGCCAGCCAACTGTCTATGTCCCTTCCCCATGGCCAGGCTGGCCGGACCCCACCCATCCATGAATTCAGGCACCAGGTCAAATTATATACATATAATTATTGAGTGTCCAGATTATTAGGCATTCAGAGATCATAATAATCTGGCCACTCAGTGTACCAGTGTATTTATTCAAAAAGATGTTGGGAATCTACTAAAAAACACATCATTTATCTAGAACAAACCTCTTACCTTTAGTATAAGTAAAATGATGCTTACATAAGATAAATGAGCTGTAAATCTGAAATAATTATCTGATTTTCCGGTCAAAATATTTCAGCTCATGGAAAAGGGAAGCTATGAATAATTCATATTTTCTGCTGCTCTGATTAGTGTCTTTGGACAATTGCTCAGCTCTTCTCCCTTTGTAGATACAGGCTGAGTCATTGCTATCCTCTTCAGTGTCACTGTGGGAAGGAACAAAGACAATTAATATGAAAGGTATGTACAAGATTTCAATCTTGCCTGTAAATGAAGGGAGCTTCCACTATGAGGCCAAGCCCCTGGAGAAAAAGGATGTTGAAAAATGCACATCTGGACTGTGAATACTCTGGAGCACACTTCTAATTTCCCCTTTGTTCTCTAGAGGAGAATGCCAGAGTATGTTATGGCAAACACTCACGGGTTAGCAAAGTTAATGTTAACACTCATCCTATCATTCTTTACCATGACACTAACTGTGGGCACTCAGAAGAAAGCAAGACACATAGGCACCTTCTGCCCCTCTTGATTTTAAAGTGAATCCTATGGAAAAACAAAGAGGGTCTACTCTACCCATTACCTGGAATAAGAGAAGCAACACCAAGATATTTCAGTACTAAAAAGTACTGTTTTAATAGTCCTAATGTCATTCCAGTTTACTTTTTTTTGAAATTTAAAAATATCAAGGTTATTTCTCATAGTGTCAAGACCTGCCAGCTAGCCAGAAATTTGGATTCCTCAGATTTGTATCCATTATAGTATTTGCTAATATTGAACAAGACTTAAATTTGTGGGACATTTTTGCTATTGATATCTATTTGGTAAAACTTACTAGGTATCCCCTTTTCATTACATGAGCATGGGGTAATAGCTAGCAGTTCTGTAGGTAATTTATTCAGTAAGCTGCTTCTCCTGGTTAATTAGGGGTGTGTGTGTGTGTGTGTGTGTGTGTGTGTGTGTGTGTGTGTAGAATATGTGTGTGTCAACATGTGTGTGAATATCTGCACACCTGGATGTGAGTGTGCATATGTGTGAGTATATGTGAGTGTGTGTGTCTGTGTGGATGAATGTATGTATTCATTATATCTGCCTCCACATACACTGCAAAGGACTGAGAGATTTTCTGGAGAAAGTTATTCAAATTATTCAGCAGTTGAGTAATTCGAGTAAGTCAGTCCATGCATAATATAGTTTTGAAAAAAGGCTTATTGAAAAGAAATATACAATTTTCAATAAACTTTAGGTTCTGATCATAGTATAAGCCAACATTTTGAGAGTGTTCGTAGTAATCTGTGTAGTGGTTCATGCAGCATTTATTTTAAATTGGTCCTTTCAAGTATAGCAGTACGTGACTGCTCATAAACAGGACTGAGCAATTTCTGAGTGGGAGGTGATTCCTCAGATCCTTATCCATGTGATCTGTAAAGCTGATGTGGGTGGATAACATTTCTGCCCAGGATAGAATTTCATAGCACATGGGGATATTATTTCAGGGTAAATATTTTCATATTATTTTCTGATTTAAAAAAAAAAATAAAGAGAAAAGATGCACCCATTGCTAAAATTCCTTTGGAAAATGCAAAGAAATAATTATTTTTCTTTATTTTTCTTATAAAAATTCTTATCTGTATTGTCTTTATTCTAACTATCTTAGAGGTTGTCGCATACAAGGCTGATTTCATAAATGTGCTGTGATGTACTTCTTCTAATTTCAGACTGGGTCTTGGTGACACATAGTGAGTGGAGGTCTATTACTTGTCTGTCTAATTTAAGTATCTGGAAGGGGGTTGATTTTTTTATTAGTCATTTAGATTTATTCGACTTAATTGATTATGCAAATTTTTGTAATGACAAGCCTTGAAGAGAAAATGATGAGTATTGTAGGGCTTTAGGATGTAAGGGAAGCCTTTCTCTAAAAAAGGGGACTGGGCCCTGGCATTTTCTCAGTGGTTAGAATGTCAGCCTGTGGACTGAAGGGCACTGGTTTGATCCTTGGTCAAGGGTACCTGACTCAGTTGCAGGTTTGATCCTTGCCTTCCCCCACCCCCTTGTCTGTAAGCATGTGGGAGGCAACTGGTTGATGTGTCTCTCTCACATCAACGTTTCTCTTTCTTTCTCTCTCTCTCCTCTCTTCCCTCTTCCATTCTCTCTCTCTAAAAGATCAATGGAAAAAATATCCTGTGGTGAGGATTAAAAAAAAGGGAGGAGGGGGCTGGTACAGTGAGGTGGGAGCACAGAGAAAGAGAAAATAATTCTTCTGTGGAGTTAGGGGCACTTTAAAGAAGTGATATATAGACTGGAGCTTGAACAATGGGTATGAATTTTTCATGTGGCAGAATCTAGTTGGGGGAGTGGGAGAATTTCCAGGCAAGGGTCTGAATTTATAAAAATAAACCCAAATATATTGAATTTCTATCACAACTCAAGACCTATTTATCATTTTTCTCCTTCCTCACTCATTATTCTAGTCTCACCATTTTTTCTCTGTAGCTGATTTTCTTCCAAAATCTTTTGAGATCAAGCACTTTGCTTAGTATAAAAATATAAGACACCTGGCCTAGCTAAGAGTAACTCTATTCTGCGCCATGTTTATTATGCTGCCTTCTTTTCTAGGGCAAGCTGATTTCTTGGTTTGGAATTTTTTATTTAGTTAAAGACCAGAACAATACTTTGTATTCTCCAGAGTTACCACAACCTCTATGCAATAACCCTGGAAAAGGAACTAACCCTACATTCCCATAGAAAAGACAAATAGTTTGGGCAACCCACAGTTCTAGTGAGAGCGTATTTCAGGCTATGTATTACTTCAGGGGGCTCACATGAAGTAAAGGCTAGTTTAAAATTGGTCTCCATCTGCTTTTTTGAAATTTGATTTCATATTTTTGAATTGTGAGGCACAGGGGCTTTAGATAGTTCAAGACAGACAAACCGATAAAACCAACCAAAGCAAAAATACAAAAACAGCCCAAAGAATGAAAAAGCACCTTGTCTAATACTACAATAAACTTAGACCTTTTGTGTGTAGGAATGGATGACAAAAGTGATCCACTTGTCAACAGAATATGACGATTTATTGGAGTAAGGTAATGAAGGTATCAACAAGGGGCTAGAGGAAATATTCTTCTGAAAATATCCATGACATTCTGCACCATTTCATATTAGGTGGAACTATAAATCTGCAAAGGTCAGAAAATGGCTTCCCTTCAGACTCATATGAAATGTTTAAAAATGTCAGTTTGCACCAATCTTTGTTACAATGCTACACAGCAAACCACAGCTGAATTGTGATTTAATTCCTACATATGTTCTTGATTTCAGTCTCAATTACTGTAGAGCAAAGGATTGGGTTAATGACCACTTATCTGTGAGATTATCTGTTTTTTGTACTAACACTTGCCTTGTCCTTTGCTTTGCATAAATTATAGTCTCCTTTGTGTAGGCAGTAATTTTATATAGTATGAGAAGAGAATTCTTTCTATCCTTTTGCCTCCCGGAACTTACATCATCTTCCTTTCATTTTCTCGAATTCCATACCACTCCATGTCATCCAAGCATGACAAATATGAGGTGAAGACCTGGGGCTGATTAATATTATTTACTAGGATACTTCTCTGGTCAATTGCTGCAGAAATCAGAGGTATCAGGCCTTACCTGGAAAAAGGCAATTGGAGCCTCAGATTTCTATTACCTCCCACGTTCTGATTTCTGCTTTGCTAGTGTTAGAAGATTCTGTGATTGGGTTGACAAATCTGGGTAGTTCCACAGATATTTATCAAGGGCATGTACAAGGTTTTGTACTGGTGGGGGCAACTGGAGGTGGGGGACAGCATTGTGGGCAAATATAAACAAGAATTGACCATTTAATTTTTAAAATTTTATTCTTATTGTTGAAGTATTACAGATCTCTCTCTCTCTCTCTCTCTCTCTCTCTCTCTCTCTCTCTCTCCCTCCCTCTCTCTCTCTCTCTCTCTCTCTCTCTCTCTCTCTCTCTCTCTCTCTCTCTCCCTCTCTCTCTCTCTTTCTCTCTCTCTCTCTCTCTCTCTCTCTCTCTCACACACACACACACACACACACATTGGGCCCTTTAATTTTTGAAGAGGGGAAGGTTGACATGTGAACAAAAAGAAATGAAATGAGTTTTATAGTAGAAGCATGGGTACAGTACTCTGGTAACCTCGAGAAGGGGGAAGATTTAGGAAAACCAATTTCTCTTGAGCTGTAAAAATCCTTACAAACTGGAGCTCATTACTTCTAGCTTGATATATTCTCTGAAGATGTGATATGAATAGATCCAACTCCATTTCAAATGCATATTTCAAAACTGCCTCTGGTTTGGATTTCTGTGGCAATGTGTTTTATAGACTGAACTGGTTACAAAGGCAGAGAGTACATAGTTAAGTAGTTATAAAAAAGCAAACTATTGAGTTTCAGAAACCCAGCTTTCTCAAGCCTTCTTTGCATAGTTTTATCTTGCATGCTGTCTTAAACACCAATACTTTTTATTGTGGCTCAGGAAGTTTTGACCATTAATTCACCTCCCTTTTTAAGCCATTGAAGGTAGGTTTTCTTTACTTTTCAAATGAATCAGGATTTTGTTTCCCCTCCCCTTCTCAGGGGTTAAGGGTGACGAGTGCTCCCCTCCAGCCCCCATACACACATTCTGTGCCCTGTAAGATGTTTGACATGTGATGTTTCTCAGAAAGGATAGCTTGACGTCTCATCCTGGTGTGTCACCATGGGAACAGAGATGATTGCAGACAGTTCTGGGGAGAAGTCAACCTGTGTCCTCTGGAGTCTGAAGCCAGAGCTTTGGCCCTGACTCTAGCTTGGGAAATCCTAAAGGCAAGAGGCTATATGGAGATGTCCCTCAAGATGAGATGAATGGAAGGGACCACAGGAAAAGTAGTCCTTCATGTCCAGATTTTGGAAAGACAGAGGAGCAAGCTTTCTCATGGGCTAAGTGTACATTGTGTGACAAGGAGCAAGTTCAGAGGAATCTTGAAAGGACTTCACCTAAGAGGTCTGCTTGTCAGAGCAAGGTTTCCCCAGCAAAGAGGCAAAGAGGCTGACTGAGGTGTTCCACTGGGGTAGAGTGATGTATGTGGTACAGAAATGATGTTGGAGATTGTGTGTGTGTGTGAGAGAGAGAGAGAGAGAGAGAGAGAGAGAGAGAGAGAGAGAGAGCTCTGTGGGTGGGTGGGTGGGGGTCTTTTCGCTTAATCCCATTCTCAGCCCCCACTCCATTGTTGAGTGGCCAGAAGAAAAATGTTTACAATGGTACAAACAAGGGAATAATGAACTTCCAAATAAAAACTAAAAAAGTAAAAAAAAAAAAAAAAACCAAAAAAACTGCATTACTGAAGTTATCAGGATAGCGGTTATATTAATGATGTTGAAGCCCTCCTACCCATCCTTTTCACCTAAGGAATCGAACTGCCAGCTGTTGTGAGTGGGAGCAGGTAGTAGTTCACAGCTGCTCTGTGCTGCTGAGACCTGCCCTTGGCCCAACAGGAGTCACCTCCCTTGGAAGCTCTGAGTCTCCCCTTAGCTAACCCGAAGAATCTAGTAATTTATAGAAATGGCCAAATTTCTGCTGCTTCTGGGACTGGGTATGAAAAATATGAAAAGTATTTTTTGGGGGATATCTGTTCCTGCCAATAGTGAACTAAAATAATCTAGACAAAATGTACTTTATAAAAAGTCTTATTTAGCCAAGGTCTTGGACAGATAGATAAATTTGATTTTCAGGGATGTTTTTAGGGATGTTTTCCCCTTCAAGGTATTTACCAATTCCAAAGAAGTAGCAGAGAGGCTGAGAAATAGAGCAAAAATTGATGGGTAAAAGGTTGAGAAGCCAAATAGAGCTTCCAGTGGTTTCATGAGTTAGGGGATAATAACTGAAGTTCAGTGTCAGCTTAAGTAAGGAGACTGGCAAATTCTTCAGTGTTTTGTTTAAGTCCCTGATGGCCTACACTCTAGTGGTGAGGATAGACCAGTTTTCCAAAGCTGTGCCCAGATATGAATCAGTTTATTCTCTGATCAGATCAAAGCACTCTTTTTCCCTATCCCATCAGAAACCATAGTAATGCTGTCTTGAAGTTGACTGTACCCAGATTCACAATTTAATTCTTCAAATTTTCAAATATGATATCTGGAATTCAATAATAAAAAAAAAATTAGCAGGCAATGCCAGGAGAGAAGCATATGTTTTTGAAAACTAGGGAAAAAAAGCACGATAGAAACAGACTTGGAAAAGATCCATACATAGATGTTATCTGACATAAACTTAATAAATATAATGAAAATACAAGGCAAGATGGAAAATGTAAGCAGGTAATAACTTTAAAAATAATAACATAGAAATTCTGGCTGTAACTATTAATAACTCAATAGATAAGTTTAATAACATATTAAAAAACTGCTGTGGAGAGAATTAGTTAACTATTAGAAGGTAAGTCAGAAGAAAATCTCAGTTTTTTTAAGAGAAATATGGGTCCTAATAAATAGGTCAAACATACTCTGGTCAAATTTCTCACTGAGGAGTGCATGTAGAATCCCTCAAGGAAAAGGGAAAGAGGTTGGAACAGAAGCCATTTCTGAAAAGATGATGGCCAAGAATTCTCCAAAAATAGTGAAAATTATCAAGAATCTAGGAGCACTACAAATTCCTAGTTGAATAAATACAAAATACTAAATCTAGGCATATCATAGTAAAACTGATACAAATTCAAGAGAGAGAGAGACAGAGAGAGAGAGAGAGAGGAGAGAGAGAGAGAGAGAGAGAGAGAGAGAGAGAGAGAGAGAGAGAGAGAGAGAGAAAGAGAGAGAGGGAAAGATAAAAATCCAAAATAAAACTTTGACATGTTTTTCCCAACAATAAATGCCAGCTGACAGTAAAATTATTTATTCAAAGTTTTGAAGAATTTCTTTAAATTATTTACTCAAATTATTTTACTCAAAAATTATGAAAAAAATAAACTGTTAGCATAGAATTATATTCCAGTAAAAAAAAAAATGCCTTAAAACTAAAGCAAAACAAATAATTTTAGACTAAAAAGAGCTGAGATATTTTTGTTACTAGCTGACATGCACCATAGTAAATACTAACGTAAGTTATCCTGAAAGATGATTCCTGAGAGAAGCATGTAGATACAAGGAAGAATGATAAGCAATGTAAAGGGTAAATCTACGGACAGATCTAAATGAATATTGAAAGTTTATAATCCTGTATAATAAAAGCCAAATATGCTAAGTGTCTGGTCATCTGGTTGTCCATTCAAGCAATCAAAGCATAATATGTTAATGATATGCTAAGGCCACTCAACCACTTGCAATGACATGTACTGACCACCAGGGGGCAGACAATCCAACTGGTAGGTTAGCTTGTTGCTGGAGTCTGGCTGATAGGGACTAAGACCAGCAGACATGCCTTGAAGCCCTAATACAGTTCCTCCCTGGCTGGCCAACTTCCCACATCTCTCCCCAGCCCTGATTCTGCACTGGTGGTGTCCCTCAGGTTGGCCTACACCCTCTCATGACCTCTCTGGGGATGTGGAAGAGCTGGTTTTGAGCTGATGGTGGAATGACTGGTCGCTATGATGTGCACTGACCACAAGGGGCAGACACTTAATGCAGGAGCCACCCCCCTGGTAGTCAGTGTGTGCTGCCACAGGGGGAGTGCCGCTTATCCAGAAGCCAGGCTCATGGCTAGTGAGTGCAGTGGTGGTGGCGGGAGCCTCTCGCACTTCCACAGCAGCGCTAAGGGTGTCTGACTGATGGCAAGCAGGCCTAAGCCGTCAGTTGGACAATCCCTGAAGGCTCCCAGACTGCACAGGCAGGGCTGAGGGATCCTCCTCGAGCGCATGAATTTTGTGTACCAGGCCTATAGAAACAATAATAATGATCCTGTTTTGTGGGATTTAAATTATTTATGGGATAATTTAAATTTAAATTATATAAGACACATGACAAAAATAAGACAAGACACTAAAAAAATGGATAAACAGTTGTATTGTTCTAAGATCCATGCATTATGTCATGGTAAAATGAATGTTTTATTTTAAGGTAACCTTTAAAAGAATAGAAAACATTTAATAAGCAAGATAATAAAAGAGGAAATGAAATAATAATATTTAATTAAAACTAAGGAAAGAAATAAGAGCAAAAAGAACAAGGAATTTATGAGGAAAAAAATGTATAGTAAGATGGTAGATTTAATCCCATATATATCAGTAAGTACATTAAATAAAAAACTACTCCAGCCCTATTCTGAACCTACTCTAGCTGCTTAGCTCAGTGGATAGAACATTGATCTTCGGACTGAAGGGTCCCAGGTTCAATTCTGGTCCAGGGCACATGCCCTGGTTGTAGGCCTGATCCCCAGTGGAGACCGTGCAGGAGGCAGCCCATCAATGATTCTTTCTCATCATTGATGTTTCTATCTTTGTTTCCCTCTCCCTTCTTCTCTGAAATCAATACAAATATATTTTAAAAAATTAAATGAAAGACTACTCAAATTAATAGGCAAATGTTGTCAAATTGGATTAAAAAAAGTTTTATGCTACTTATAGTAAACAAATTAAAAATAAAGGTGCAGACAGGTGACAGTGAAAGGATGACAAAGGTATTCGTTATCAACATTATTCACAAGAGAGCTGTCTTGCTAAACTTATAACAGGCCAAGCAGATATGAAAGCAAGAAGAATTACTGGAGGAATATTCCACAATGATAAACTGGTTAATCTGCCAGGAAGTAACACTGACAAATTTGTGTGGATATAATAACAAAGTCTCAAAATGTATAAAGTAACCACTGATAGAGCCAAAATGAGAAAAAGGCAAATCCACAATAGTTTTAGGTAATTCTAATACCATTCATCTTTCAGTGACTGAGAGAATCATCAGAGGACAATAATTAGTAAGGATATAGAAGAATTGAACATGTTTAATTAATATCCTTATGCCAAATGACATAGAACATTGCATCCAACAACTTCAGCACAAACTAAAACAAGTCTTAACAAATTTCCAAAAAATAAGTTCATACAGGTATGTTCAACTACAGTGCAATTAAGCTAAAAAGCAGTCATGAAAAGGTAACTAGAAAAATCTCTGAATATTTGGAAATGAAGCAATATGTTTCTAAATAAACCACGGATCAAAGAGGAAATCACAATGGACACCAGAACATACTTAGGTTTTAGAAAGAGAATACTGAGAATAAAGAGAATACTAGTATCATCGTGCTGAAAGTCTAATTGCAGCAGTCATGAAGCTGGCCCAAGGAAATGAAATAGATTATTTTTTCATTCTCTTTCTATTAAGGTTTCAAGAATTTGTATCTGTGACATGGAAATGCCATGGCAGGGCTTTTATTATTATTCATTTTTAAAATAATATATTAGAGAAGGAGGGGGAAAGCGAGAGATAGAACCATTAATGACGAGAGGGAATAATTGATTGATTGCCTTCTGCATGCCCAACATTGGGGATTGAGCCTGCAACCCAGGCATGTGCCCTGACCTGGAATCGAAATGTGACCTCCAGATTCATAGGTCAATACCCAATGACTGAGCCACACCAGATGGGCATGGCTGGGCTTTTTATGTGTTTGTTGTGTAGTTTGGTGTATTAATCGTATAAGTCAAATGGTCAAGTTAGAGTGGCTTTCTGGGACAATAATGAAAATAATATTATAAATGTTGAACATTGTGCCCAAGCACAGTGGAAATGATATTTCTACTACCCCTGAGATTCCTCAAATGGCCTGAGTCCTTTCCTTTTCTCAGTGATGAAAACTATTATTATTTTCTTGAAACAAAACAAAACAAAACAAAAGCTGGCAGATGTTTAGGAGTACAATGAAGCATTTTACACCATTATTTAACCAAGCAAACTGTGCTAAGTAATTAAGAATCCTGTTATCTTTGCTCAAATATGAAGGAAAGACATATATAAACAAAATGAGACAAATGAGATGTTTTATGTTCAGAATAAAAGCAAAGATGAAAATATTTTTTTTATGTGTAAACTTTCAAAAGGTTGTTTCTTCTTAGGGAATATTACATTGATAAATAATAATAATTATGCTTGTAATTTATGCAATGGAAGATGATGCTCTATGTTCTTTACCTAGTCCTCTGATGAAGATCATAGGCTTCCAATGTTGAATGCATTAAAGGCTTAGAGTTCTTTAAAAGTCCATGAGGCCAAGTAATGCAATGGCATTAATTATAGTGCTACGAGGACCTTTGTCTCCCATTGCAGGTTATCACAAATTAAATGTCATAGATTAATCACCAGAGCTAAATTTGGGGAGATAAGGAGCTTGTTGATTCCTGCTGGAGCCCTCGCATAGCTTGAACCTCCAAGGCAAACTACCAGCCCATCAGCTGCAAAACATTGCTGGCTTCTATTGGAAATGCAAAATCCTTTCTTGATGTTAGGATGAAGGGCTGTGCTTGTAATATTGTGCTCATAAAACAAACTTCATTCTTTCCCAAGTAATTGGCTCCCTGCTGACAGAAGCTCTAAAGAACTATCTGACAGGAGTTTGAATTGGTGTGTTAGTACTTTTCTTATGTATCTCTCTCCATGAGCTGTTTATATTTCCTCCTGTTAGCACACCCTGCACTTGGTGAAGATGATTTGGATTTTCAATGTCTTCTTGTACAGACTTATTAGTGATTTGCAGTTGTATAGAATTCTCATGCCTTTGTGACTGCAAGGCTAGAACACATGATATCGTAGGGTCCTGGGAGTCTGAGTAGCTCTGAATGGCCCCAGGTTTTTAATGTTTTCTTGTTCTGTGCTCCTTTGTTTGTTCTGAAAGACTCACCTGGCTCTTATAAGATGCAAAAGATGGTCCTATTTTCAGTGTTTTGTCCTTTAGCCTGTATATTACAGAGCACAATTTTATTATTCTTTCAGAGAAGAGTTTAACTGGTTGCTTTTGGGAGGAAAACATCCCAGATCCCAAAGTGCTGAGACTGAAGTGGTTCTGAGGCATATTTTAATAGGTATCTATATAAGAATAGAAACATTTCTGAAGATGATTGCGATGTTACATCAATAATGGAGGTGCAGAAATTCCTTAGTGTCGGGATTGATTAGTGGAGTCAAAGTTATGCAGAATGCTTTTGGTGAAATAATGGGTGAGAGAGAATTCAGAAAGAGATTTTTGCATCTACACTTATAATAACACTCCTTCCTCATTTCCACACATCTCTAAACCATGAGATGGAATTAGAGTGATGAAATACAGTATGTTTCTATTAACCTCTAGAAAATAAAACTCAGAAATTCCCAAAATCCTGTGTCTTCTCTTTATCCAAAAGGTAAGTTTGCATCTAAAGTCTGTAACTGAATACAGATCTTAAATATCTAAACTAAGGCAGTCGTTTAAGAGACTGAAGTCCAGAAAGACAGGACTAAATCGTATGAACATCATTTGGAATATTGCTTTCTAGAAATATTGGTGTAATAATTGAAAGACCTAGATTCCAAACTCAGCTTGTTGTAGGACCTAATTAAAGCAGTCACTTGATATTTCTGAGCATCAGTTTTTTCTAGAGTAACTGAAAGAATTTGGAGAAATGTTAAGAAACATTATGCCTCGGGTGCTTATCGGACTTGGACTAGTGTGTTGCAAGTAACTGACATATATGAGGAGCAGGGTTAATATTTTTAATATTTACCAGCCCTACAGCATAAGTAATCACCAATCAAAATAGAAGTTTGATATAAACAACCCAAAGCACTGTACCTGTGCATGCTACCTAAAAATATCAGCTTATGGGAATAGAACCTTGGCTATTTGTGCCAAAGGAAAGTCCTTAGGAATTACCAGTCCATCTTCCCATTTTTATAGGTTATTGTATCCTGTTAGAAGAAGCACATTTTGATACTGAAGGATTGCTTCAGAAAGATGACAACTACAAATGGGCTTAGGTGCATGATTAGCTATCTCAATAACTGTGGTAGATTGTTATTGGCATGGATGGATTGTATGTTCCTGTAGCCAAACATTCTATTAGCCCTCTCCCATGTTGACTCTGGCCTTGGCTATGTGACTTGCTTTGGCAATAGGGCATTAGCAAATCTGATCGAAGCAGAGGTGTAGCAAACACCTCCTTTTTCTGCTTTTGGAACTCAGCAATTATATGAAGTCTCCTTGCATGGTGTCAACTGACAGCTAGCACAAATAAATGAGGCTTAGACTAACCCACCACATCGAGCTGATATATGACTATAGAAACTTGAGCAATCCCAGGTGAAACCAGAGAAGATCAACCCCAGCTGATCTCAGTCCAAACTGCTGATTCACAGTATCAGGGCAAATAAAATGGTGGTTATTTAAGCCACTAAGAATTGGACTGGGTTGGTATGCAGTTATAGACTTGATACAAGAAAAAGACCTCCAAGATAGGGGCATATTGGAGGAGTTGATGGGAAGAGAGAACTGAGCTCTCCACCACTATTTTCTTCCTTGAAGTTGGGATCAAGGATTTGTGCCTAATTCCTAAAGAATTCCCTGTTTATTAGCGGGGCCCCAAAAGCTCCTTCTTACTGGTCCAGCACACTTGGTTTGGAAAATCACAGCTAGTGTTTCCTGATCCCTGTTAGTGAAACTTACAGGGAGATTTTTCCTCTTGCACTTCCCTCAGTCAATTTCCCTTTTGAGATGCATTAAGGATCAGTCAACTTGGCCATTCCATGTTGATTTAGTAAGTGGCTACTAGCAAGAAATTTCATGGAATATTATGAGAACAAAAATGTTCTTGGGGAAAGAGGTCAGAAGGTAATATATTTATTTTTATTTATTTTAAAAAATATATATTCATTGATTTTTCACAGAGAGGAAGAGAGAGGGACAGAGAGCCAGAAACATCGATGAGAGAGAAACATTGATCAGCTGCCTATTGCACATCCCTCACTGGGGATGTGCCCGAAACCAAGGTACATGCCCTTGACCGGAATCAAACCTGGGACCTTTCAGTTTGCAGGCCGACACTCTATCCTCTGAGCCAAACAGGTTTTGGCAGAAGGCAATATTTTTAAATGACTGAGAAATAATATTTTTTGAATGTCCATATACAACTTGCAACCATCTTGCTTTCAGCACTATTTTACCTTTGTCCTAAAGTTTCTGTCTGGCAGCCACAAGACAAAAAGCTTATATAAAACAAAGCCCTGAGGACTTCTGCTTTTTCTCATAAATGACTTTAAAGCGGGACAAATATATGAGGCAGCTATTTTCAGGTATTAAAAACAAGTGGCACAATCCCCAAGAGAAACTGTCTCCCAATGTTTACCCAGCTTTCTGCTCCTATTTCTGACTCTGACACAGGAAGCTGGAGTCCAGGCAATGTGCGGTAGCCCTTTGACCTGACGAGGTTGAAATAAGAGTTCAGGGCCACTCAAGTGGATGAACGCTGATTATAAGGATACTGGGGGAAAGGAGCTATGCTGGATAGTGATAGAGGGAGCAAGAAGTCTATATAGGAGTTCTCATGAATCGTTGACTGAGGACTGGGCTACATATGAGTGAAGCAAGATCACACAAGGCTTACTATTGAAGATACCAGAGGTTGAACATTGCTTGAAGATGATGGAATTCTGACACACCCCGAAGAGAAAGTTCTTCTTCTTTTTTTTTTTTAAATATACTTTATTGATTTTTTTCACAGGGAGGAAGAGAGAGAGACAGAGAGCCAGAAACATCGATGAGAGAGAATCATCGATCAGCCTACTGGGGATGTGCCCGCAACCAAGGTACATGCCCTTGACCCTAAAAGAACCTGGGACCTTTCAGTCCGCAGGCTGACGCTCTATCCACTGAGCCAAACCGGTTTTGGTGAGCAAGTTTTTGTGAACACCCCAGGCATTTATTGAGATAAAAGAAAGGTCAGACATTAGAAGAAAGGACCGTGCGTTACAGTAAAACCTGATCTAGAACCCACCCTATTAAAGTCTAAAATTCCAAGCTTTTCCAAGATCCTCATGGGAGACACAGTTTGGAAATTAAATCCACTAAGTCATAAAGAATGAGAAACAACTGGAGCTTTCCACAGCCTAAAACCTCGGCCAGCCAACAAGTTCACTTACCAGCCAGTAATTAGTTTGCTTGTGAAAGACACTGCAAGAAAAAAAAAAAAAAATGATAAACTAATGTTTAACATAGAAATAAAAGTTGAAATTTTAGCAAATCAAATTCAGCAATAGCTAGAATGTAGGTAATACATCATGACCAAGAGGGGTTGATACCAGGAATATAACGCTAGTTTCACATTTGAAAATGAATATAAGTAATCCACCACCACAACAAAATAAAGGAGAAGAAACATATGATCCTTAAATGATTCAGGAAAAATACATTGACACAATCAACACCCATATATGATAAAATTTCTCAGAAAATTATGAATAGAAGGAAAGTCTGCAAAATTTATAAAAAGCATATTAAATATATTTATAACAAATATCATAGTTACTAGTGAAACATTAAATGCTATTCTCTAAAACTGAGAATTTGGCAGAAATGTCTGCTCTCATCATTTCTATGTGATATTGTACTGTAGGCCTGGCCAATGAAATGAAGCGAGAAAAAGAAACAAAATGGATAAAAATTAAGAAGAAAGAAGTAAAACTGTCTCTACAAATGATATGATAGAAAACCTAAAGAGTCTATAGGAAACAAATGAAGAAGTAACAATTGGAATTAGTGAGTGCATTTATTAATGTTTTAGGATACTAGTACATCCAAGTAAAAAAAAATCAACAGTATTTCTATGTATTAACATATAATTACTATAAATAAGTATTTAAGATAGTATCATAAAACATAAAAATCTAAATTTTTATTATTTAAAAACTTTAAAATGTATTTTTAATTGATTTCAGAGAGGAAGGGAGAGGAAGAGAAAGATAGAGACATAATTGATGAGAGAGAATCATTGATAGGTTGCCCCTGCACACACACACACACACACACACCCCTCACTGGGGATTGAGCCTGCAACCCAGGCATGTGCCCTGACTGAGAATCGAACCATGACCCCCTTGCTTCATAGGTCAATGGTCAACCTCTGAGCCACACCAGCTGGACCATAAAATACTTTTAACTAAATGTAGCAATAGACATAGACTTGTATATTGAAAAATTCAAGTGGGGTTGATACCAGGAATATAACGCTAGTTTCACGTTTGAAAATGAATATAAGTAATCCACCACCACCACAAAATAAAGGAGAAGAAACATATGATCCTTAAATGATTCAGGAAAAATACATTGACACAATCAACACCCATATATGATAAAATCTCTCAGAAAATTATGAATAGAAGGAAAGTCTGCTATTCAATAGAAAGAAAATACATCTGAAAGAAATTTTTAAAATTTTAAAGACCTATACTATGTTTTTAGAATGACAGATTCAATATTGTTGTGACATTCATTTTCTTCAAATTGGAAATGTAGATTCAGTGCAACACCAAACTATAGAAAATTTTGTAGACTTTAAGAAGCTGAAATGCAAAAGGCATTGAATATCAAAACAACTGTGAAGAAGAAAACAAAGTTAGAAAACTTATGCTATCTGGTTTCATGACCTTCTATAAATGCTATGATAATCAAGACAATATGGAATTGTCAGAAGAGGAGACATATAATCAATGGAATGAAATAGAGAATTCAGAAATAGACCCACACGTAGTGATCAATTTGTTTTGACAAAAACAACAAGATAATTCAATTGGTAGAGTCTTTTCAACAAATGGTACTAGAACAACTGGATATCCATATCAGAAAAAAATAAATCTTGGCCCGCAGTTCATACCATACAGAGAATTTAATTAAAAATAAATCACAGTTCTAAATGTCAAAGTTAAACTTAGAAGATAAGGTGGAAAAATTCTGTATCATCTTAGTATGGGCATATTTTTTTTCTAGCTAGGACACAGTGTATTCACTTGTCAAAATAAATGCATTTTATTGTATGCAAATGATATTTAAATAAAATTAATTTTAAGAACAAATCTGTTAATGCTAACCATCAAATTAACGTTTAAGAATTTGTAATTAGAATATACAAAAATATTATAACTCTATAAGAATGCAAGCACTTTATTAAAAATGACTTAATACTCATAAAATAAGATATATTCCTTAATAATAAGGAAGAAAATTCAATAAGGTAGGAAAAATACTTGAACAAACACTGCACACACACAAAAATAGATATGGCTAATAGAATATGAAAAGATTTCAACATTATTATTCATCAAGGAAATGCAAATTAAAAGCACCATGAGATATCACTTCACACATACCTGAATGTAAAAATTCAAAAAGACTGTGAATATCAAATGTAGATGAGGATGTGTAGCAGCTGAAATCTCATACACTGCAGAGAACTGTAAAATGGCCAACCATTATGGAAAATAGCCTGCCAGTTTCTTATAAAAATAAGCATGCACTTACTATATACCTTAGCAATGGCACTTATAGGCATTTGTTTCTCATTCCTTCAAAATAAAAACATGCCTACTGAAACACTTGTATACTGACATTCATAGTTGCTTTATTCATCAGAGGCAAAAATTGTAAACAACCCAAATGTTCACACAGTTGAATGAAAAACAAAGGGTAGTGTATTATACAATAAAATAATACTCAGTAATAAAACAAACAAAAATGAAATAACATGGACCATTAAAAATATTATATTGAGTGAAAGAAGACAACACAAAAGAGCATCCGTTGTACAGTTCCATTTATATGAAATCTGACAGTGGGTAAAACTAACATAAAGTGATACAGTTTCAATCAAGGGTTGTCTACAGTGGGATTGCCTGTAAAGTGGCCCTGAGGGAACTTTATGGGGAAATGTTCTATATCTTGGTGAAGGTGGTGATTTCACAGTGTATTCACTTGTCAAAATAAATGCATTTTATGATATGCAAATGATGTTTAAATGAAATTAATTTTAAGAACAAATCTGTTAATGCTAAAACGAACAAAATGATAGCAGGAACAACAATAACAAAAAAGACTTGAGAATGTCTTACTGAATGGTTCTTTTTATTGAAGCAAAATTATTACTTATCTCCATCCAGTTATGGAGGATATAAAATATACAACTGCAGTATCATAAAATTTAAAGAGGGTGCAAGTTTCAATTCAAATACAACTATGGTTAAACCTTTTCACATTAACAAATTTAAACTTGACAAAAGCAGGAGAGTGAGGCATTAATGGTTCCATTTTTATGTTAGAGAGAATGAGCCTCGGAGAGGTTAAATAGCTTGCCTGCCTAGAATATAGTAAATGGAAGCTGGGATTCAAAACTCAGAGATTTTGGCACTAAATGCAGTCCTCTTTCCGCTATCCTAAGCAGTTTGTCTTATGCATCCGTTTGAAAATCTTTCAATAACCAAAGCTAACAATGTCCTTTCCATTGCTAGGCCTTAAATTGTATTTTATCTATGTTATTAGATAAAAAAAAAAAAAAATCCTTTTCATCTGGCACTGAGCTTTTATGCTCCAGGAACCTTCTCAATCGCTAGCTTTCCAGAGCTGTGGGGATCTTTCTCTTCCTTACAGGAGGTATAGAATCTTTAAACAAATTAAATTGAGTCTTATAATAGCATTTTCTCTTCCCAACTGGCATTGCTAATGAGGGTAGAAATTGGAACACTATTTCTGAGAGCATTTTGGCAATAGGTATCAAGACTCTTAAAATCTGCTATATCCTTGACTGAGACATTACCCTTATGGGAATTTGTCCCAAAGAAATTATCAGGGATCTGTATATGGGCTTGCGCACAAGAATGTTCATCACAGAATGATCAACCCAAACTTAGAATTGGAAACAAACTGTCTGTGTCAAAGATTGCTATTTTTCTTCCATTATCATATCTTTTATTTCTTAGCAATAAGAACCCTGGTTTGTAGACAAGCACATGGCCATCCAGGAAACCATTACAAACCTTGGCCCCTCTCTTACTGCTTATTTGTGACCATTGGAAGTGTTGTGTGTGACTTCTAAGAAGTCTCCATAAAGAACCACTTTTCCTTGACCTTTTCCTTTTGACTTACTGGATTGTGAATGCAATGGTTGAACTTGAAGTATACATTTTGAAACATGAGACAGCACTCTAAGGATAACAGAATAGCAAGACAAGAATCTTGGTCCTGGGATTTCCCATGCAAACCATGAGACTTAATGAAAGAAAATTTGTAGGACATTTTGCATGAAAGAAAATAAACTGGATCTAGTGTAAGCACGTATTTGATTTTTTTTTTTTTTTTTTGGTCAAAAATAGGCAAACCTAATCTAACAAATAAAATGTTGAATATCAAAAGGATGATTAAGCTATGGTATATGCTTAGGGTATAACACAAAACAACTGTAAGATGGCATCACATAAGACTTTATTAACATGAAAATTGCATCACAATTAAGGCTAAGAGGAGAGAATTGGGCTACATTGAAAAACAGAATACAAACAATATTTGCAAATATCATCTTGTTACATATATTTACATATGTGTGTATTTATATGTATCTATATATATGGGATGTTTTTCTATGTGCACTCACTTCTCTTTATACATATATGCCTCTGTATAAAGACACTATATAATGTACATTATATATAAAAATAAACATATGAATATGTAATATACCCTATATAATAAAAAGGCTAATATGCAAATAGACCAAACAGTGGAACAACCAGAACAACCAAACAACTGAAAAACCTATGGCTATGACGTGCACTGACCACCAGGAGATATGTGCAGAACATGAATGTTGTCGGCTGCGGTGGGATGGTTGAGCAGGTGGGCAGGGGCACTAAACCAAGGTGGGGTGTCAGTCTTAGTGCTTGGGGTAAACCTCTGGTGCTTACCGAAAATTCTTTGCTCCCATGCGCTGAGGTCCCGTGTGGTGTTTGCATCTGTTGCCAGTGCTGGCCCTGCTTGCACCTGCAGCTGGCACTGGAGCCACCACCACTTGCACCCATTGCCAGTGCCTGGCATGGGTCCCGATCACTCGATGCCATCAGTGAGGGCAAGTGGCGGCTGCTTGCCTCTACTACCCTTGAGGGCTTCTCTACCTCCCCCTGCTCCTGAGGGTCTATCAGGGCAGCAACTGCTGCTCACACCTGCTGAAGGCACTGTACCCACTAGCATCTGGTGCTGGTGCTGGCCCCAAACACTCCATGCCATCAATTGATGTGAGCTGTACATGCATTGTCAACTCATGGGAGCAATGATGGTGGGAGCAGGACTGCTGGCAGACTGGGGACAGGGGACCAGTTGCTGCAGTGGGAGGGGCTGGACAGGGTGTGGAGGATGAGCCGAGACCAGTCCCTGTGCCTACCATAGCCTTGCGCCTCACAGTTCCTTTCAAGGTATATGAATTCATGCACTGGGCCTCTAGTATAAATATAAACATGTTGACAGCTCTAGGTTTAGTGAAATTTCAGTTGTTGTTTTTAATATATTTTATTGATTTTTTACAAAGAGGAAGGGAGGGGGATAGAAAGTTAGAAACATTAATGAGAGAGAAACATTGATCAGCTGCCTTCTGCACACCCCCTACTGGGGATGTGCCTACAACTAAGGTACATGCCCTTGATTGGAATTGAACCTGGGACCCTTCAGTCCACAGGCCCATACTCTATCCACTGAGCCAAACAAGCTAGGGCTGCAGTTGTTTTTTAATATGAAGTTTTCTTAGTGTTTCATATTGGGCATACATTGCATTGCCTATGAGGAAGGAAGAGCTGTCAAAATAAAACGAGTTTAATTGTGAATCATTAATTTTGAAGAAAAGGCTATAGTAACAGGTAAGTAAGAGAAAGAAGAAATTAAGTATTGAGGAAGTCTTCTCCTTTACAGTGTGCATTTTAAAATATATGCTGCTGTTGCATATCATATAATATTGATGCATGAATGGCTATTATTACTCTTTAAAACTATATGTGAGCCAGTTATTTAGTAGATGAGTGAATGCATATAGTTTATAATTCCTACTCAAATAGGCCGTGAAGCAGAGGAATATTCTAAGGATGACATCTAGCGGTTGCTGTGGTAACCTTATGGGCTATATTTTAGTAAGCTTTTATGTAAATTTCTGAAGTTGGAATTGGCATATTCTTAGCTTTACCATACAGGAAAGGAGCAGCAACTGGTGGTTATTAACCCTTACAAACTACATTTGTGATTTCCACTCATCTTTAAAGAGATTACTGGAGTCACAGTGGAGGTGTTGAACAACAGCCCTAAAATAATGAAAGGAATCTAAAAACCTGTCTTAGAATTTCCCTGGCAACCTTAAGAACTGTCACTCTAGGTAATAATAAAAGTTATTATTATGAATGCAACAGTCATGGTGCTCAGTGCTTTATAAACACTACCTCATTTACATCTGTTCCCTGGCTTAAATTTTAAAATTGTCCTGAAAAGCAGTATTATCATTGCCATTTTATTATTTTTTTATTTTAAAAAAATATGTTTTATTGATTTTTTACAGAGAGGAAGAGAGAGGGATAGAGAGTTAGAAACATTGACGAGAGAGAATCATCGATCAGCTGCCTCTTGCACACCCCCTACTGGGGATGTCCCCGCAACCAAGTTACATGCCCTTGACTGGGAATCGAACCTGGGACCTTTCAGTCTGCAGGCCAACATTCTATCCATGAGCCAAACTGGTTTTGGCATCATTGCCATTTTATAAAAACAAACAAAACAGAAACCTAGAAAGTTTAGGCGAGTTAAGAGTGTGGTCCCAGGATCAAACCTACATTGTCTGCCCACTCTCTACCAACTGTCCTGAACAGTGTACTTGCCCATGATACCTGGTCTGGGTCTGTTATAAATGTCCCCTTAAGGGAGATCCTGCCGGAATGCTGGGTTTTCCAGTCTCATCTTAATCAGCCACACTTATTCAATGGCAACCACTTTGAGTATGACCCTGTTGCAATCTATATAAGTATGATGAGTCCTTTTTATAACAAAACTAGGTTTACCAAAAAAATATGCCATATCATAATGTTATTTGGGAGTCTAGCTCTAAGGTAAGGCAGGACGTGGAAGAGGAGAAAATCTAATCAGTGCTGGAAGAGATGCACTACCACTGAGGCAATGAGAAATGATTCCCCAAAGAGCTAACCTTGGAATAAGCTCTCAAGCCTTGCTTCTCAAAGAGCAGCATGAAGCATGATAATGGCCTCACTTCAGAGCTGGTCAGAAATGCATAATCTCAGCCCTATTCTAGACCTACTGAATCAGAGTCTGCATTTTAACAAGATCCTCAAGTGATGTGCAGGCACATTAATGTTTGAAAAGCTCTGTTGTAAAGAACATATGGCATTTCATAAGTATAGCAAATATATTCAGTAATATTGTAATAACTATGCATGGTGCCAGGTGGGTACTAAACTTATCAGGGCGGTCACTTTGTAAATTATAGAAATGTCTAACCACTACGCTATATACCTAGAACTAATATAAAATAATATGGAACGTCACTCTAATTGAGAAAAGAATATATGGCATTTCAGCAGCACATGTGGAAGGCAGCATGAACAGAGGCATGGCTGTGGGAATGGTTAAAGAAGTTCGGCGGAATCTCATACCTAGTCCAGCTGTATCATGAGCTGCGCAGTGCAAGACGGTGAGTAGTGGGAAGATAAGTAGGGCTAAGTTCATGGAGGTCTCAGAGCTATATCTTGTTGTAGTGGTAGTGGGAATAACTCCAAGTTTTTTTTTTTAAATCAGAAGATAATATAATGATAATTTTTATTTAATAGCTCATTTAAAGTTATAAAGTATTTAAGCTTTGTGATAGATTTAGAATTTAATTTTTGAGTAGTATGTAATACCTTTACATGTTTCCTTTCATCTTTACAATCCAAAACAAATCTATTATTAATAGGTATTAAGTTTATGGAGGACATTAAAGGAGAATGGAGTAAATCCTAAAGGCAAATAGGAACACTTGAGAATTCTATGCTAGTCACCCATCCACTAATAAGGACTTGATGGTTAAATTGATCTAGAAGATTTAAAAGCCCACACAACCTTGTCCTTTAGGAATAGATGGAATATATTGGTCAGGCCTTCTTTTGCTCTCTCAGTCTTAGTAGGATCCCAAGCCCCTTCTTCCAGGCTCCCTTGATGAGGTTTCCTTGAGATACAGAAGCTATTTTATAAAGCTGTCAGTTGTTCTGAAAAAAGGGGAAATAGATAAAGGAACCAGGAACAAGAGAAAGAAATAAGAGTTAAATTCTTGAATTGAAGGGGACCTTGTCTATCTTGAGTTAGAAGAAGAGAAGAAGATTTTGAAAGGGCAGGGTGAGTCAACTGAATGGAATCTTTGTTTGCAGGCTGATATCAGTAGTTCAGAGACAAAATGAGTAAACAGAGGCATTGAATGGATAGTGAGAGACAGAGACAAGGGAGGGGTAAGTAAAGCTGAACACAGGACATTGCACCTCACGGTGTTTGGGTTTATCAGGGAGCAGGAGCTAGAAGGAAAAGGGGAAAGATAAATCGAAGTAAGCAAACTTTCTGCTCCTATACCCTGAGTCCTGCTAACTAGGACATTCTTTGTTCCCAACAGTTGGTGACTTAATCAGTTCCCAAAAGGAATCTTGAAGACCACTGATATAACACATGATTGCTGGGTTCTGCCACAAGACAGATCTTGGAAGAGTGCATTGTACTCAGTCAGGTTGGGTATCAGTGCTCATGATCTAACAATCTATCTGATACACTTAATCTTCCTCAATACAAATCATTTCCATTAAAAAGCCCACTGCAAAGGGGAAACCACACACAATAGCCATTGTCAATAGCACATAAGGATATCCTGTTGGCCAGAAGAGGCAAGGACTCCCTAGTCTGACTGAGGTCTGTGTTCCTAGATTGGCCAAGATGACCTCTTCTGACTCTGGTCACAAGGATGATCTTTCTCACCCATTATTCTTTGCAACCACATCTGAGCTGAGCATCCAGATGATATTCCAGGAGCTTTATCAAGGTAAAAGGCCCTTTTTCTTTATTTGTTTGTTTATTTATTTATTTATTTTTATTGGGAGTTCAGCAATCACAGTCTCTTGTTTTCTAGGTAATAGTCTAGTGCAAGCATGTCAAACTCAAAGGCTAACACAGGGCAAATAAACAAGGGTTAAAATTATGTGGGCTGCAAAAAAACAAAAATTTCAATTTTTGTAGAAACATGGGTTTATTTCAATATACATATGCTGAATACAAAGGACTGAAATAAATGAGTAATCATTAACATGAAAAATAGAACTTTTTAATAAAAATTATTATTATTTTTGAACATTAATTTACCAGACCCTGAATAACTGCACAAATTAATAAGTGTAATGCAAATAAGCCTATTTTTCTTGTTCTCTGAAAGCAAAATATTTCCTGTTGCGCACACCAAACAAGTCAATACAAGACTAATGACATGGCCATCAGCTGCTAGAATATTCACTGCTAGTATTAGTGGAGAGAAATGGTGTGCTTGCACATAAGGCACACAAGTGAAATGAATGCAACACAATTATAGTAATCAATCATTATCGAATGTTGTAGTTTGTGATTAATAAGTATAACATGATATTGTAAAAATTAAGTTACCATGACATTTTTATTAAAACTTTTTTTACATACCGTTATATTGGGTGGGCTACAAAAATATTCTTTTGGGCTGCAAGTTTGACATTCTTGGTCTAGTGTTTATTTGCATTTGATCAATTCCATGATCAAAATTTGAGACAGCACTGGGATTTACTCCTGAGGATTTCCTAGCAATAGCCTTAGATACTCTGTTCATGCCCTTAAGGAACCCTCAGCTTAAATGACTTCCACTTGGGTCTTTCCAGGGCCATTAAGAACAATTTCTTGGGGTGGGAGGGACAGCTAATATATGCCCCTTTGTTACCAGGTTGCAACCCAAGGAATGACTTTTTACCATAGAGTAATTATCTTTTTTTTTTTTTTTTTTTTGATATTCTGGATTTATGGAGAGTTTGAAAGAGACATGGAGGCTCATGACTGTGAGACCTCAATCTTATCTTCCTTATTATTTCTTGCCTTTTCTCCTCTTCACTAACTTTAATTTGTTGGAGACAATTTTTTTCTACCCTTAAAACTTGCAAAGATTTCTACCTATCAGCCCTCTTGGATTATTATACTCAGTCAGAAAGGCACTGTTTTAGTGATATATTTTTTCCTCTTTCTGCTCTCAGTAGGCTATTTTAATCGAAGCATATCCTTTCCTTATAAATGTAGCAAAATCTCTTTCAATTTGTGACCTCCATTCTCTGGCTTTAATAGACACATGATCTGAATTCCAAAATATGAGTGCTAATGATTTACAAACACATAACAAGAAAGCAGATCAGCCCCTCGACTTAGCACAGAAAATTCTCCATGGACCTCCTCATGTAACTTTCTCAGCTAATTGCACATTTTAGAGTCTGTTACTTGCAATTTCTTTCTCAATTTTGGAATTCATTATGATTGTGTAGGGGACAAATAGAAACTCAACCACTAATTGGTTTGAACATAAAAGGGGAACTTGCAGTCACACTTAATGAAAAGTCTAGTGGGAGATCAGGCATGGTTGGATCTAAGTGCTCAGTGCCATCTCAGCTTTTCTTTGAAAAAACACTGGCTTTATAAGCAAGCAAGCACTTCCAATCAGCTTACATCTTCTTAGCTCAACAGCTCCCAAGGAAAAAATATCCTTTTGTTATAATTGCAGCAGTGATCCTGGAGCTGATGCCCAATGGCCATGATTGGCTTGAGTCAATGACAAGAGCTGGGAGGATAGAATTCTCTAGTTTGGCTAAACCTGGATCATGTGGCCATTCTAGCAACAAGGGTGAGGAGTGTATCATATCCTACTCACATGGATTGATTTGGTGAAGAGTTGGTTTCTCAGAAGAACCAACAAATATCCTACATCCCCTGATAGGTCAGTGTTGGAACTGATTCAAGAAACCAGTTTTGTTACATGTGGCTGTACCAAATCTTACATATTATTCCTTAAGTCTTACTTATTCCAAAAGTCTCACATAATATACAAGTTCCATATACTAAGCTTATGATCCTTTATCCATTTTTCTAGTTAAGCACAGAGATGATTTTATGTGGTAAGAATTACCCAGAAATAGAATGTGGTAATGGGACCCTCCCTTGTATACTACAAATATTGATGAACTCCTTTTTGAGATAGACAGTGAACTGGGACACAAATTTGATAAAACATGGTTAATTCCTGGAAGGACTTATAATAGGAGTGTGAAATATACTTTTAAATATACCTTTAAATCACAATGTGATATGAAATGCTTATACTGAAAGACAGAGTTGTCTTTTAAGATCCCGCAAGGTGCTAGGTATTAGGCTTTTGGCTCTTCCCACATTTTCTCACTTAAATCTTTTAGAAACCCCTCAAGATGGACATTTTTTTCCTAAATACTTTGAGGTTTGAAGAGATAGAATCTGTTTTTGGTCATTTAGCTGGTAAATAGCAGGAGCTCTTTGGAATTCTCTTTGGAAATACTGTATTTCTCAGAAGTTGGAAATACTGAGAAAGTGTGCCCATTTTCTCAGCCATCCAATAGCAAAATATTTTCTCCATATTTTCTATACCCTGCAGTGTGTCTGTTATGAAGTCTTAGCAATTCTTCCTTTGCAATGTTCCTCAGGTTTTCACCCTATTCTACTTCCAGCTCATTGTTTAGGCCTTCAACAGCTTGTACCTACCTAGATTTTAGGGCATCTTAGCGTGCAGTCTCTTTCTTACCACTGCCTCTTTATCTTGGTATCAAGGTCTCCCTCAACTGTGCCTCCATTCAAACTTCCCCCCATCGTGTTCTCCTTAAACCATCCATTCCAACCAACTGGCACTAAAGACTCTGTGACTTCTCCACAGCTTGTTCACATCACTCCCAGGTTCCCTCCACCCCGGAATTCTGATTTACCTGAAGCAACATTATTATTTTTAATGTTCAAGTATTTTCTTTTATAGGCTGCAACTTTATGTTATCACCAAATACTTGATCAAATATCTGTTGGTAAAGTGCCCAAAAGTATATGGATTACTGGTGGACACAAGATTTTATGCAAAGTATGAATAGAGAGGTTCAGCTAAGAGGGAGAGAGATGAAGATAAAATAAAGCACAGATGAAAAGTTATTTTCCAACTTTTTTTTTTTTTTTTTTTTTTTTTTTTTTTTTTTTTGCTTGCTACATTCTCTGTTGGGGGGCAGGCCTCCTCTCAACAGGGTGCTAAGAATGCAAAGTATGATCCTTGAGGTCAAAGTTCACTGGCTCACTTGGGATTTAAGGCATCTGTGAACCAAAATGGTGAAATATTTCTAATGATTCATTGATTTAGTTTCCTTTATGCAGCTATATTAATACAATTGGTAATTTAAAAGCTAGTTTTATGTAATATTTTCACATTACATTGTTTAAAAAATTATATTTATTGTGGAAAGTAATGCAGATGCCCCCCCGTTCCCCCCATAGAATCCCTCCACCTTGCACCCACTCCAACCCCAGGCCTTCATCACACTGTTATCTGTGTCCATGGGTTCTTCTTTGTTAATCTTTCCCTGGCTCTTCCCCCTCCTGCAGCTTTGATAATATTATTAACATAATCATCCAGGGGAAAGTTTTAAAAATGAAGATTATATCACTTAAGTACTTGTTTTATGTAAAAGGCATTTTAAAAAAATTGATGTTGATATTTTATAGTGGGTCCCTGTTATTTTCTCTAGGTTAAAGCATTAAGTAGTTGATAAAATATCATTTACTTCTATGCTACACTTGCAGATGGCATTTTGGCTGACTTCAGGGCTGAATTACTTTCCCTGAAATCATTTTACAAGAAGGAGCAAAATTTGCTGATAACTTTGCTTTTAGATGACTGTTCAGTCAAGACCTAATAATAAGGTGATTATGCAATGGGGTTAACAGAAATGTGAGAATGATGCTTATTGGGTAACTTAAAACTTTCTCTGTTTTAGAGCTCATAGAGCTGAAGACTGACTAGCTATTTTCAATATGAGATTAAAAAAAAAAAAACCCACAAAAAAACTAAAGCCAGTTAGGTTTGTTTTGTTTATTTCAGCTTCAATTTCTAGAACTCCTTAAAGAAAGTAATATTGCACTCGACTTTTTGCTCACTTGTATCCAGAATGTTCGTTCAGTTGAGAAATGAAAATGGGTTTCAGTATGGTACACACAGTGATTTGTTCTAAATGGCACAAGAACTATTTCTGGGCCAGGGAAGTATTAGTTCAAGGTCCTACATAGAAGTTGGTGCTTTCTTCCTCTGTCGTGTGGTCACCATGATGCAGCCAAATTTGTGCAATAGGAACTTTTTGGTGGCTTCATTTCCCCCGCAAACATATGTTACTAGTTTTGCGTAATAAGAAAGAGGAAATATACAAAGGCACCAATAGAATTAGGGGCCATTCGTCTCCATGTTTAAGGTGAGAGTAACTTTAGCTTACGTAGTGGGTAATCCCTTCCTCAATTCATCAATGCATACATATCTCACTTACTACCTTCTCCCTTCCTCCCTTCCGCCCCTTCCTCCCTTCCTTTCCCTTTCTTTCCCTTCTTTCTTTTCTTCTTCTTCCTTTCTTTCTTTCTTTATTTTTCTTCTTTCTTTCCTTCCTTTCCTTCCTTCCTTCCTTCCTTCCTTCCTTCCTTCCTTCCTTCCTTCCTTCCTTTCCTCTTTCTTTCTTTCTTTCTTTCTTTCTTTCTTTCTTTCTTTCTTTCTTTCTTTCTTTCTTTTCTTTCTTTCTTTGTTAATCCTCACCTGATTGCTTTCCATTGCTTTTTTAGAAAGAGTAGAAGTGAGGAGGGAGAGAGAGAGAGAGAGATGTTAGAGAGAAACATCCATTGGTTGCCTTTCCCAGGTATGTGCCCTTGCCCAGGAATTGAACCCGAGACCCTTCAGTGCAAGGGCCGGCTCTCTAACCACTGAGCAGCATTACGTGTTTTAGTGTATAAAGGGACACAGTGCTATCACATATTCCGAAAAACAGAAAATCTTTTATTGAGATGATTGGGATGCAATCCTGTTTTACAGTTCTGGTGTCCTGGTATTTCGGGGGAACATTAGCATGCCTGGTGTTTTTGTTTTAGGAAGAAAAATAAACACTCTGGGAGTTCACTGAAATCCTCCCCTCTCATTTATTTTAAAACCAAGCTGACCAAGAGGACCAAATTGCAGCTCTATTCACATTTTGGTCACATGTGGTGGTGATCACCCCCCTGCCCCCGTGGTTTGTTTTGCTTTAACATTTGACTCCAATGAAGATCAAACTACATTTTATGGACTTAGTTTGCCAACATGCAGGCAAATGGGAAAACAAGCAACTTAAAGCAGATTTCTGCCACAATGCTTTTAATATTGAGATGGATTTTTAGCTAACAAAATCAGCAGAATGGAACATGAGGGCACCAGGGGCTCAGGGCTGTAAACACAGCCTCCTGGTGACACATCCCTAGGGAGACAGATCACACAGTTCCTGTATTATTCAGCTTGTCACTCTACTGATTTTTGCCTCAGAAAATGTCTCTTTCCTGAAACTGCAGCTGCCCTTCATTCATACAGCAGTGTTTAAATAAGGTGGTTGTTTGCTAGAAAACAATGCTAATGCTAATAATGCAACACCAACAATATAGCACATTACTCATCGTGGATAGCCTACTGGCTGCCAAGCAGCTGGAGGAAACGTAGGGAAAATGCAATCAAGCATTTAAACATCATCGCTGGATGTTTCCAAACATAAGTGTCCAGATGCTTAGCATTGTGGTGGTAATGTGTTTGATTGCTCGCCTTTTTCATATTTTATCTGAATCTTTTGATATTCTGTGGATAGAGCTGTGGACTATTCTTCATTTTCAGTATGCTGAGCGCTTTTCTGATCGCGAATGGCGACAATAATGCCGAAGACTGTCAGAGGCCAGGCCTGTGAGGGCTTGTGTGAGATGAGGGGAAGAGGAAGGCGTGGGACTCAGCCTGCGGTTAAATGGGTCCCTCTCCTGGCTAAGGTGCATGGAAGCATGTGCCTTCTAAAAGAATCAGCTCTCAGTCTGCAGTTAAGGGGCATCTATGAATCCAGAAGCTGGGTGGAGGGATCAGATCCTCTTGTCTTCACAGATACCCAGAGGCGGGCTGACCAGGGACTCCTGTGGGATACTCAGTTCTAAGAAAGAAAGCAACCTGTTTTTCCTTTAGGAGAGCATTGGCTTACAAGGAATCTGCTCACTAAACTGAAGTAGAGTTGTCCCCTTCCTCAGACCGATGCCTCATCTGTCAAAAGTAAAAAATACAAACTAAAAAAAATGAAGTTATTTTTCTTTTTAGAATCTTCGAGTACCCGATCAAAATCAACCTGTGCTTCCCACTGAGCTTCTCTGATATCAAGTATTGGTACTTGTACCTAGAATCCACTAAATGAAAACCCCTGAAAATTAATAATCTCATTAAAGGTGGCTCAGTTTCAGAACTGGATTCATAGATCCCCGAATTAAAATTAATGCAGCTTTCTCCTAAGAGTGAAAGAAGCAATAGTCGCTTACTGACATGTCCCTGCGGGAATCAATAACATTACAGATCATATAAGAGCCAAGAATAAATAGCCTTGGCATATTAATAAGTCATTCTGTTCACTGATTTTATTCAGAATGACTGGTTAAGGAACACATTGCACTGACAACTCCATGGTACTGGGAACAATGTCATCATTAACATGTGGGACTGTTTATCATTTAGAACACTTCAACATATAAAGTACAACTTAACACAGGACTATTTATTGTGCTTCAGACAGATGGTTTAATGTTTCTTTAGCCTTCGGCCTAGCAGGCCACCCGTGGTTTTCTTCAGCCAAGGGCTTTTAAAAAATAATTGGTCTATAGCAATTTTGGAACAAGACTGCAATATATATATTTCCCTAAATTTTTTTTCTTACCCTTAACTATCCCTTACAGTGGTTTGCGGTTAGCAGACCTCCCTTCCCGACGCTGATTCCTCACATAGAAGTAATTACTGACATAAAAGGAGATAAGGGGGCTGAGATTTCACCATTAATGGTTTCTTTGCTGTGGAAAAGCTATTCAGACATGATTACTTTGGAAAACAGTTCTTCCCTGATTAGACATTGCCTAACTCTGCAGAAGCAGTTCCCTCAGAATCTTTCAAAGAGGAAATGATAATGCAATATAGATGGATAGCTGTGGGTGGCAAAGGATGCATCTATGCATTCATTTTGAAATGGTTGAGAAGAGGAGCAATTGTGCCTCTGTCTGAGGAATACATAAGTATGCTTAGGAAGGAATAAAGAGGGTGTGGATCCCCTACTCATAATATCAAAGTGAGAATCAAACACACTGGAAAGGCAAGCAGGATGCATTTTTATAGTGCAGACCTCGCTGGGGGATCTTAATGACCCACTGCCCTGCCCTGGACACTGCTCAGCTCTCCAGACCCTCTTGTGAGTCTTTTTACAGAAACTACATGGCCCAGAGGCCAAGAGACACAGCAGATCAGCCTGGAAGGGTACGCATTTGCATATTATGTTCTATGGTTCAGAAGAGGCTTGTTTAAGCCTGAGGCAGAGAAAAGTGATTACACAGCAGAGACAGCTTAGTGATGAGACAAATTTAATAGGGCAAGTGTCTCCCAACGCACTGAGGAGGGCTCCTGAGACTGGAGGCCTTAGCGCAGAGCCTGTGATTGGCTTTCTTCTCTCAGGAGCAAAGATGTCTCCCTGGAGGCTCAGAGCTCCCACTGACTCTTTACTCGGGGCTGGACTGGAGTCCTTGCTACCTCGGTGGCCGCTGCTGGTGGCAGGGTCTCTCACAGACTGTCCATTTCCTCACCTACGAGGGAGAAGTCGCCTACACTGCCACAGGTGTTCTATCCGACCACCTCCGGTTCATTCTCCAGTTTGGCCTGAGGAAGTTCAAAAGCTCCTTGTTCAGAGTGTGCGAGGGCAATGGCAGCTGGCAGGGAGGTGGGCCTGGACGGTGAGAGGCTGTGCGGCCAGGACTCGCAGTGCCTCCTGGTCTTCCCTGCAGTCAGCTTCTCCCAGGAGCAGTTCTGGCTGGTGCACGTGGAGGTGGAGGCTGACATGACCGCGCTTCTCCTGTATCCAGATCCCCGTGGAGGTGTCCAAGGGCGCATCTGGACACACACATCCCCCTGGACCAGGTCTACCACATGAGGGCCCCAACACGTGGTGTTAGCCTCAGGCGCCCGCACCCAGCCCCCAGCCTCTTCCGCCTTCACCCAGGGGCTACGAGCGCCAGGACACCCATGAGGGGCCTTGCACCGCCACCTGCGGGTCATTGTGCCCATCCCTGACCGCAATGACACTCCAGCGGACATTGCCATCACCCCGTTGGCTGCCCCGAAGCGCCTGCTGGGTGGGGTGAATAGGGGTGCGGGTGGAGGTGGCCGAGATGACCTATTCCACGGGGCCAGAGACTAGGAGGCTGCTCCATCTTGCGGGTGCCTGAGGGGCGGTGCAGGAGAGCGGGTGGTGCTGGTCTGCCTGTAGACAGGGACTGGGCACCTCCGGCAGGTGCGCTTCGCCTGCACTGGTGGCCTGCGGTGGGCATTTTCTCTGTTTTCCGTGTCCATCACGGAAAACGACAGGTTCCTGAGTGGAGGAGCTGGGGATTAAGAAATTAGAGAAAGAAAGAAAGAGACCAGGCAGAAATAGATTCATCAAGCTGGGCGCTAGGTGGGCACCACCTTTCTGATGGAGAGGCAGCAAAGGCCACGCCCCAAGCCACGCAGGTTTATTTATAGGATCAAAGGAGCTTATGTGCATTCTTAACTAGGCTCTAGCATTCCTGGATTTACATATCTAGACCCACATCTGCTAACACCTGGACAAAGGTTCTCTGTCAGTGCCTCAGGCTCAGCTAACAATTTAAAGAATGTCCATGTGCCTTCTCAGGCGGCCCTGTACAGTGGCCTGCAGCTGGCCTATGCGGTCACCGCTGCATCCTTGGACCGCGAGCGCATTGCCAAGTGCAAGCTGACGCTGGTGGCCGAGGACCACGGCTCCCTGGGGACGCACCTTCCGGTCCACACAGTGCGCGTGGGTGACAAGAAGGACAAGGCGCTGCTTTCCATGTGGTTGGTCCACCAGGTGGCAGGAGCAGGCCGACCTGCAGCCAAGGTTGGGGGCGCTCGACGGCTGCTCCCCACGGTTCCCAGGTTGGGCCATGGTGTGACTGCCCGTGAGGGACCAGAAGGACCACAGGCCTGGGCTGGTGTCCCCGCCACTCTGAGCTACCGGGTGACCCCACTGCAGGCATGGGACGTGGAGCAAGGCGTTAACGCTGAGCTGACTTACTCTCTCCTTCGCAGGGACGGCTGCCCCGGCACCAGCGCTTCACCCAGCAGTCGGCAAACTGTCCCTGCAGCGCCTTCTGTCCCCCATTCCACCCTCTGATGATGCTGGACGCTGGCCTGCTTGTTGGGTACCCGGCCACATTGCTCCCAGTGCCTGAGGACCAGGCGCCACCTGGCGGAGAATTGGTGCCGGTGACACCGCCGCCAAACGTGGACAGGGATGCTTTTGGAGCTGAGAAGCAGAAGGGCAGCCAACCTCTCCGCCCGGTGCTTTGGCCAGGCGCTGCCTCCTGCTGGTGGCCGTCATCACCGCGACTTGTTTCTGCCAGGGCGAGCCTAAGAAGCGGCGGAGGAAGCTTTATGAGCACAGGCTGAGCAGAGCCCCGCGATGAGTGCTCAGGCTGGTCCAAGTCACTGAGCATCAGGTGCTGACTCTGGGCTGCGACCTGAGTTCATTGTGGAGACTCTGCCTTTTCCATTTCCACAGAGGCCCCGGAGGGCCAGTCAGCCAAGAGATTTCCCAGTCGTGGGACAGTGGCGTGTGCTGTACTCCTCACTTTTAAAAAAGAGCGGTATCCTGTGGACCCACAGTTTTCTGAGAGTCCTTAGCGTTTAGTAGATTTTCATGCCCGGAAAATGGAAATCCAGGGCCTGGTGAGCTTTGGCTTATTTTCAGAACTTGTTTATCTTTTGTTTGAGAGGAAAAAATTCTCACAGATGGGGGGCAGGAGGCCTGATGGTCCCCATATGCTTTAGCCCCTGGTAACTTCCTTATGGGCCCAACTTGAATACCAGCGGCCCCCAGAGTTTAAAGGCTGACTTCCTGCTTCACTCTAGATGGGGGACGACTCGGGGCTGTGTTGTCAGTTTTGACATCTAAGGGTGAAATATATTATCAACTGCTACTCTCAGCCCTCTTTTACAATAAGGCTCAGTTTCAGTCCCTTTTCTTCCCCCATCCCTGTGTGGAGAGGATAGATCTGCTGCAAGTTTAAGGTAATTCCAGATTATTTATCCTTATCTCTAAGCAATGTGTTTGACATTTTGTACATCTTTTATGGATAACAGAGCAATTCTTTCACTTCTTTACATATTCAAATTCAGATGTGAAGGATAGTATGAAGGATAGTGGAAAAGGAGACAATGAAATGAATGACAGATACTTGATTTGTATCTTTCCAATCCAAAACGAACAAAATTCTGATACCAGTAGAGAGGGCTTCAAGAAAATGCCTTTTGTGTGGTTGCAAAGCAAGAGGGTAAGTTCAAATCTGAGACTCTGAAGCTATCCTCTCAGAGTCATCATCATATTGCCTGCCTGCCTGAGTAGGAAAAAGCTAAACAAGTGGTCCCAGCTGTGCCTTCATGCAGTGGGTGGGGTATGCTGAGTGCTGCTGAACTGAGCTGGCAGTTTTGACCACTTATTATTGTGTTGGTTCTATGTATTTTAGATACGCAGCACTTAGTGACTTATTTCCCATAAGAAATCCAATGTACTTCAGGAAATTGAAGTGCATAGAGTTTAAGAAAGTTGTCTAAGTGTTGGTATTAAGATCTTAGCCCAGAAATTTTGGCTGTAGATTTCTTGCTCTTAATCACCCTACCAAATTGCTTCTCTATTCATGCAAAAAGATAAAAACATTAGAATATTATGGTTACTAATACTAAAATAATTTTGTGTCACAAGCACTAAAGGTAACTTCCCACACAAGGGCGTTCCAAATGGAAATAGCATATGAACAGGTAAGTTTCATATGGGCCAGCATGCCATTTGCTGGGAATGTATGAAAATGTGGTTTAGCGAATCTTACACGATCACAATTTCATGCTATTCATTCCATTTCCTGTAATATCTGGGAGTTCTGTTTTAGGCCAAAATCTCTGTAATGGCATCTGGTTCTGAAGTGGGAGCCCCTCTGAGGAAAATCATACTCAATTATGAGGTATTTTGTGTTAGTTTCCATGAAAGTAGGCTCTTAATCATTAGTTCCATAAAGAAGATACCTTACGCTGAAAGATGAGTCCTAATAGTGTGTCTTACTGATTTAAGTGCCTCGTTGACATAATGGATATTTTTTGCCCACTCTTTGTTAAGTTCCTTCAACCACTTTTTTTTTTTTTTTTAATTTTTATTTATGAGATGACTTCTAGAAGTGTCTCTGCATCCTGGTGCCTTTCTCCTGAGTAACCTGTAGTTTTTAAATATCTGTCCTAAAATGAGGCACACTTAGAGTTGAACACAGTATTCCAGGCTTTATAGTGACCTCCAAACTTATATATCCAATTGACTACTCAACATATCCATTTGGGTAAATTTAATGGATATGCTGCATGTTCAAATTGAACTTTTGATTTTTATTCCCCGAATCTATCTTTTCTCTAATGTTTGTATCTTGGTACATGATACCTCTATTCACGTAGTTGCTTGCTGCTCTGCCCAAAATCCTTCAATTATTAATATATATATATATATATATATATATATATATATATATATATATATATATTGATTTCAGAGATGAAGGAAGAGGAAGATAGAAACATCAATGAGGAGAAATCATCTATTGGCCACCTCCTGCACGCCTCCTACTGGGAATCAAGCCCAAAATCCAGGCATGTGCTCTTGACCAGAATCAAATCCAGGACCTTTCAGTCCACAGGCCAACGCTCTATCCACTGAGCCAAACTGGCTAGGGCCTTTCAGTCATTCTTGATTTGTATCTTTCCAATCCATCAGCAAATCCTATTTGATTTACTTTGAAAATATGTTCCCAATCAATGTTCTCACTATCTTCACTGCTATCACTCTTCCCCAGGCCCTATATCTTCTGCTTGGATAAATGTAATAGCCTCACAACTGGCCATGCCTGCCTTCTTGCAATCTGTCCTCAGTACAAGAACTGGAGCAACCCTCTTATCCTCTTACTTCATTAATCAGATCACAGTACTCAACTCTCCAACGACTTCTCATTTAAATATCCAATCCCAAATTCTTACCATGGTGTCCCAGTTACCACTGCTGTTATATAATAAGCTTGTCCCAAATACAGCCATTTAAAACAACCATTTTATTATATTTATAAATTCTATAAGTCAGTTTGGACAGGACATAGCAGGGATGCCTTTTTTCTGCTCTAATCTTTGAGGCCTTAACTGAGATGTGTTGGCTGGGGCTGGAGTTTATTTAAAGGCTTATTTAGTTACATATCCAGATGTGGACTATGAGAACATGAAAGTGTGGAATTGAGAATGTGGGAGTGTGGAGCAGGCCTACATGTGCCCTCTACATGTGGCTTGACTTTCTCACAGAATGGCAACCTCAGGAAAGTCACATGGAAGCTGAGGGTTGCAAACAAGAATGTTCCATCAAGCAAGACAGAAATCGCATTCTCTTTAAGGACCCAGCCTCAGAAATGACACAGTCATTCCCATCATATCCTACTGATCTAAACAGTCTCAAGCCCACCTGGATTCAAAGGGAAGAGATAAAGCCTCTACACTGGAAATTATTCAAGAATTTTGGGGCTGTGTTTGTAACAAGAAATACATGGCCCATAAAGTCTTGCATCATCTTGTCCCCGGCTGCTTCTCCCACTTGATTCCTTAGTATTCCTTCTGATCATTTAGGTTATTTTTATTGGCTTTCCTGCTGTTTTTGAACCCCAAGCATAGCTCCATCTCAGACCTCAGGGTCTTGCTGCTCCCTCTGCCCAGTAAGCTCTTTATCTATGCATACATATTATTTATTTCTGCCTTCATTTAGGTCTTTGCTCAAATGTTCACCTTCTCAAAGAGGCCTTCCATACCTCAACTTGCCTCTCCCCTTGTTTATTTTTCTTCATAACATTTATCACTCCCTGACATTATTTTAAATATTTGTTTTAGGTTCTATGTGGAATCACCAGCATCAACTGTGTATTTACAAAGTTTACTGAATGCATGAATGAAGATGCAGTCTAACCAGCATATACAATGCGACTCTTTGACTATTTCTCATGATATCACATTTTAGATTAGGGCAAACTTGCATCCGTGTTTTTAGAAGTTCCTTAGTGCTGCTTTACTTCGTGGAAAAATTTAGTGTCATCTTAACACTTGAAAATTTTACAGTAAATTTACCTTTCCAGATCATTTAATGTTAGATTAGGCTTTTCAAAAAAATTAAATTCCCGGAACTCTTACTGTTTATTCTCTATTTAGGGAATTACCAGCTTATTCTTGCCTTAACTCGGTTTTCTCTTCACAGTCATAGGCAGGCTCTCTGAGCCCAGGTGCTGTTATGGCAAACAATCCTGCGATCAAGGCAATGTGTTTAATTAAAGAATCACAATCTTTCCTCTAACCTATATCCGACAGTTATATGTTACTTATTTATTAAACATTGTTTACATAGTACCTACGTGTCAGGAACTGACCTAGAGATTTACAAATATTAACTTAATCCTCTCAATAATGATATTAGGTAAGAACTGTCACATAACCCCGTTTCCCATATGGGAAAACTGAGGCATAGAATTGTTGGGGGATTTTGATCAAGGCCACTCAGCTCTAAGGGGCAAAACTGTAAGTCTGGCTCTGGAGTCCTTGCTCATCACGTTCTGTGGCAGTGTGCTTTCAGTGGGTTTTAAACAAGTACAATATTTTGTAACTTTTCTAAAGATTTAGTACTGATTTACATTTCTGAGGGCATTCTCTCTTTAATAATTTATGGTTCAGTTTATACTCAAACTCTCTGCTGCATTTTTAAGTAAAACTTTTAGTGGAATGACTGAAAGGGTGACACATGAGTGATGGCAAGATCACTGAATTAGATATTGAAGGTCAGTTGAGTAAAGGTATTGCTATTTTTTTTTTTGCATCTCACATTCTTAATAATTGCCACAAAGAATAAATGGGTTGATAAATACACTTATAATCTTCATAAACTTCATTTTAGATTATAATTTTAACCATTCCTCCCACGAGATCTCAAAGATTCCAGCAAATCATTTCATTTACTTGGTTGATTTTAATTTCCATTTCATTTCCTCAGTGTACCAGCAGGTGGAGGTAAAAATCACTAGTAGAAAATACAGAAGAAAAACAAAGAAATAAACAGCTGAAACAGCCTCTTAACAACTAAATGCTGTTTGCATTTTTAAGTCTATTGCTATATGGACTTATGATTTTTAAAAACTGTTTAAAGCTGCTCCATTTTTTTATGTCCAAGTTGTTTCAGATCATTCAGAATAAAAAAACATTTAAGGATCCTGAAAGATTAACTCAGGAATTTCAAAGCAGCAAAAATCTCTCATCACATCATGAAAATACAATAGCTACAGGACTGCACTTTCTTCAAGAACTATTTGCCCTCACGTTTCTCAGCTGAGAAATATGAATTTCCAACCAGAACGTTCAGAAGTCAAAGGATGTTATTTTCAAGTCTGTGCCTCCCAAAATGAAAGGCTGCCAAGTGTATATGACAGAGTTCAAAACTTCAGGCCAGCTATGTCACCTCTCCTCCTTTCCGGGCAGAATGATGAATTAAAGCATTCTTCATTGAACGGATCAGCTTCATGGCCCTCAGAAATAGCCCCTTCATTCCGAGATGCCGCAGCTCACACAGACAGTTATGTTTGGGGAACTTGCACTTTTATGTTTCTGTCAAATATTTATAAGCCACGTTGCATACACAAGCCTACCAGCTTTGATGGACATTTCCCTAAATTATGTCAACAGTCAATGTCAGAGCACATGATTTTATATAATCCAGGCTCTCTTACCAAAGAATCATTAATATAGTCTTTATTGCCACAAATATAATAAATGAACATACATTTGGTATTTGGGTATCTTTTATACATGTAAAAATATTGATCTAGCTGTTCATTTGCATCTGAGTGTTTGCAATTCTACTGGGAACATAATTTCACTTTGAATTATTTTTGGCTAGATAAAAAATATGGCCCCTGAAAATATACAAACATATTCTCAACCAAACCGATTCATTTGCCTCTCAACATAACCATTATGGCTTGTTGCAGTTTAGGTTCTTATAAGGGTATTTCTTGGATCACATGATCTCACACATCTAGAGGAAATAATGAACAACATAAACAGACCCAGAGAAAGAGAACCAGCTATCAGACTCTCAAACCTCAGAGGGAAAGTAAGGGGGGATGGGGGTAAGGGGAAGAGATCAACCAAAGGACTTGTGTGCATACATATGGGCCCAGTTAGTGGCCATGGACAAGGGGGTCTGGGGTGGGGCATATCTAGGGATGGGTTTGGGGTGGGAATGGGGGAATAAGGACAATTATGTGAGACCATAATCAATTAAAAAAAATAATAAAAATTAAAAAAAAATATGGCCCCTGACTGTAACCATAGGCCCAGCGGGAGAAAGAGGAAGCTGTGGACAGGCACCATTGGGGTGGGGGAACCCAAGTTTTTCTGTAGCCTGACACCTGTGGGGGTTGCTGAGTGCTTACCGGGGAGCAGTGGCAGATGCTGGCAGTGGGTGAAAATCCAATGGAGGTGGCAGGGGGTGTGCTTTTGGGCACTAAACTGAGTCATAGCAGCTGTCAGACTTGGGGCTTCAGGGGGCATGGGTGGCAAGAGCTAAAGAAAGTCTCAAGGCCTCCGTCATCTGGGTTAGAGTTCCCATAAGGACTCCTCCTCGCTGTGAGCAGAAGGTTAGGTGGACATTGAGGCAGAAGACCAGGAGCAAAAGGAGAGGTTGGACACAAAATGCAGTGACTTGCGGGCGATGTGTGCAGGTGGGCCTCCTCTGTGGTTGACCAGCTCCAGGGGAAGCAAGGCTGGAGGATGGGGTGGAAGCATGTGGATTATGTCTTGTTTTCTTCAAGATCAGCTCTGACTGTGGGAAGAATTGAGTCTGTAAGTGCAGGAAACTAGTGTCTCCCCAGTTGGAAGAGTCTGGGTTCCTCAAGATCTGACCAGGCAAGACCTGTCTGCACAAATACTCCTCGCCATGTGTGGCTGCTTAAATTTAAATGAATTAAAATGTGCCATGATGAAAAATTTAGTTCCTTGGTCACATTAGCTACATTTCAGTTGCTCAATAGCACACATGGTTAATGGCTACAGTGTTGGATAGACTAGCTATCAACCATTTCCATCATTCCTGATCTAACGGGCAGCACTGACCTAGAAGCAGAAGGACAGAGGGCCAGCTCCTTGGGCTGGGGGGTTGGTATCAACCAGGAACCCACCCGCCTTGCTCATAACATACATGGAGACTGTGTGTTCTTATGTTCTCCACACTTCCCTTGTTCGTGGAAGTTTTTCTTTTATTGGTTCATATAAGGATCTAAAAATGGATTGATGGATTGTGTTATTTATTGCAAAATATATGAAAACTGTCTAAAGACAAGAATTCCCAATGGCACAGATTTTCTGCAGACACAGGAAATATCTAAAGACTCCTCTGCTATTCTAGCTAGCACCTTAAATTTACAGTCTTCATATTTAGTCCTATAACTTTAGACATTTTGCAGCAATCTTCATGATAATATAAATTCTTACTCCCGAATTCTTCCAAGAAATAATGTAGCAGTTTTCATGGCCAGTGATTCATTTTCAGCCATGCTCAATAAGAGCTTTTAACTCCGCTGACTGCTGGCCTCCCAGAGAAAATCACTGCTGCAGAAATCTGTTCCCAGGTCTTGTGGTGTCCTCAGTCAGTCCTGCCCCAAGAATCAGCTTCCTAGAGCAGGCGGCCCCAGAGGGACGGTATCTTTATGTGAGATGTTCCTCGAGAGTAAAATGTACACCTGTCTTTTGGATTGACTGAAACAATGTTATGTGAATGAATTCTGTGGAAAATGTTATTTAGAAGCTAAGCATTTAAAACTTTCAAATTTATAAACACAAGCCTAGATGTATTTGTTTTTCTTAAAACCATGTTCACATGTATTTGTGATGTTGGCTTCTACATGAACTGTGATTCCTCAAGCAATTTATAACTCCTAAACCCTGCCTGTTTGTGACTATATCCTCAGTGAGGGAAATAATAATGGGATACATTTATCAAGCACTCATTGTCTACAAGGCTCTGTGACAATGCTTCACATGAATTATTGTATTTCTACTTCATAACCGTCCTACGAATTAGTAATATTATCATTCTCAATTTAATAGAGCAGGAAAAGGAGGTTTGGAGGATAATTTGTCTGAGATCATATAATAAATGAAGGAATTGTGATATAACAATGCTCATGAATTTTAGGTTTGCTACTGGATGAATTTTAAATGTACACACTTATGTAACACAACACGGATCAAGGCTCTCTGGAAGGCTCCTTGTGTACCTTCTGGGCATAACTTGCCCCAAAGAAATTACTATTGAAACCTTTTCCACCACCTATTACTTTTTCCTGCACTTGAACTGCACGTATATAAAACCATGCAGTGTATCCTCTTTGGTGCCTGGCTCAGCATTGTGTCTATGAGCTTCATCCATGCTGGGTGTATCCGTGGCCCATTCTTTCTCACTGCTGTGTTCTATTTATGAATTTGCCACAATTTATCCAATCTATAGTTGTTAGACATTAGGGTGACTTCAAGTTTTTGGCTTTTGTGAGTAGCGGATTAATTTACATTGTTTTTTTGGTCAACATAAACAGGAGTGGAATTGTTGGGTCAAAGGGTAAAGGAACTAGGATTTGAACCTCAGATTTTCTCACGGTTGCCCATGGTGTAACACCACTGCATCAACAACAGCTAACACTGACTAAAAACTCTGCCAGACATGCTGCTGAGCTCTGTTTTTCTAAGCAGGTTCTTCATATAAGAGAACTTTCTACAAGCTTAACTAATAGCAGGGGGAGTTACATTTGTTCAACAAATAAGACAGTCTTTAAATTATCATTAAATAGCTGATGTATTAAGACGCATGTAAATGCTTAGTAGCTTCTTTTTGAAAAGACGGTAATAATATCCATCTTTGACAGCCTTGTTTTGCTCATTGAAATGTATACAGTAAGAGTAGAGTTAGCAATTGATTATTCATTTACTTATATACTATAATTAGCTAAGGAAGAAACAAATCAATTTAAAACCAATTTCACATGCACAGGAATTGATTGGAGACTCGAATTTGCTGAATAAAAAAGTGCAGCTAGCTAATCTTAATTTGTATTTCATCGAGCAAATGTCAGCCATTGATTTCTGTGGCTTACTGCTGGTGAGACCATCTGTCTATCATTTCTGTAAAGGTAGCCCAGCACAATCACTGTGCAGTTTAATTAGGTGTGGGCTAGTCATTTTGCTTGCTTGTGGAAGATGTAATATTTAGCTGTAGGAAGGCAAAACCTCAGCCAGCTGCCTGTTCCATCACCTACTTTCAGATTCTGACTCATCTGAGTTTAATGTTCATTGATTCTCATTGTTGGAAGTTGTACAGAGGAGCCCTTTTGTAATGTGGTGTGTGAAGATTGGGCAAAAAATGACTTTATAGGCTGACTGAATTCTCTCAAGCTCTTTTGGACTCTTAACAATGCAGCATTACATTGTAGGGGAATGGCTTGACCTGTGCATTGCAGAACAGGTTTCCGCAATGCCTAGTTTTCTTAAAGTGTCATGCATGCTGCCTTGGCCATACAGGATTGTATACTATTTGACAAAGTTGTGATGCCTTCTGACTTGGCATAATGCAGAATATGTAATTTTGCACTGTACTCAAATTCTGCTATTCCTGTGGCAGGTGGACCGAAGAAACAGAGCGAAATATGTCTTTTTTTTTTTTCTTTACAAAAGAAATAACACAGACTCATTGTTTTTGATTTCCTCTCCTAAAATGGGGAGAGTAGTACTTACTTCATAGGGATTTTGTGGTAGCAAAATGATCAAGTACATGTAAAATGTTCACAGCAATGCTTTGCGCCTAGAAATCACTTAATGAATATTTATTACTAGCATCATTTCTCATCCCCCCTGCTTTATTTAAATTGATGCTATTTCTTATTCTAAATATTTAAAAGTCAAAGTCAGTAATAATAACTTCACTAGTTCTTTAGTTCAAGAATCCTTTAGAAAACTCACAAAAACCTGGCATCCCATTTTTACTGGCTTCAGTGAATGTTAATGTGCCATTTAATCCAGCCCTTAGGCCAGCTGCTCTGCACTCACATGCTCCCATCAGTGGTGATGCTGTAGAAACACCTTGCATGAGGCACAAAGTAATATAGTGGTAAATGGTCCACTTCTAACCCAGGCCACTGGAGCTGGAGACGTGACTAATAGCAAGACATTTTTAAGTAATGTGGGAGAGTCGTCCCCAAAAAACACAGCCTGGGAGGTATTTTCCTTCCAACCAGAAGCCAGGAAAACCTATAACACTTCTACTTAAGTCCCAGAAGGCATTCACAGACACTTGTGAATATTTTAGTAGATATTTTTCTATAGGGCATATGCTCTGGTCCATGCTTTCTTTTCAGTTCTATCTCCTGACACCTTCCTGCTTGTACTGCTGCCCCAGTCTCAATGGTCTGCCTTCCCTACAATGGAGATGGGAGGCCACTTAGACAATAAGCCAAGTTTTGATCCCAGGAGCAAGGTCCGCCTCTCAGAGAGCTCTGGGGCCAGGATACACCTGAGGACTTTTAGAGAGATGGGTTCCTGAAATGTGTGGATTACCTGCTCACCCGAGTCCATGTCCGCAAGATGTCTTCTGCCTTCTGCCGATAACTCGGTTTTCCATGTAGGTCTCTTTTTAGGGAGAGAATGGCTGGACATAGAGAAGCATGAATTCTGTTCTTGCACATTTTAGAATTTTCATTATAAATTAATTAAAGTGAGATTTTGGTTTCATACATCTGTTGGTTGAAGTGATTCCTTTAGCTCGTTAGCCTTCATTTTATTAGGTCTATATGCCTAGGAATCAGAATCCTTAAAATCCCACTTTGGAAGTTTCTTTGCTCAAATCACCAGGAGCATACGAACAGCCTAAGTTCATATTCAACCACTCACAGATGTGACCTGTTTGCTGGCAGAGCATCCCTCGTCCATCACGCACGCTCCTAACAGGCCTGTCAGGGCCTGCACCAAGAGGAGCTTTTCTTCCTCTCTTAGTGGTACTTCCTTTGAGGCATGTACTGTTCAGGGCCCTGTTGAGATTTTGATTAGAAAAGACAGATATTGGGCAACTTCCATTAATGTTCTATTTCTCTTGTAGCAAAATGTAGGCTCTTGCAACTTTCTCCAGGGAATTTAATTTTCCATGTCTGTTGGCAAATTCAATTTTGAGTTTTACATAAAACAACAGAAAACAGTTAGTGGCCTGGTCAGGGGTTATGTTTGTGATTCAATTATTCTTGGAGGTAACTTTAACCCTTTTGCAACCTATTCTCTCTGTAATCTACAAACGATTAGCTTTCTAAAGGAAAGGAAACCTGTGTTTTAATATAATATATAAAGCACCTAAAGTATTTAACTTTCTTTTGTCCTCTTCTCTATGGTTATGGTAATGGCATTTCATTTCTTTTTATGAGGCCCCCAAAGGTAACAAAACCTTCTATAAGCCATGAAACTTGAAAATGTACTTTGAAATGTTCAGTACACAATAATTGACATTAAGATAGCACATTATCCACCTGAGCACCTTTATAACATCTTTGCTCATATGTCCTTGTTTACATGTAAATATTCTTTTTTCCAAGTTCAGTGTGGCTAGAGAACAGTCTTGTTCCTGAATAGAGGTGCTGGGGATTGAGAAAATGAAAAAAAGAGATAGACATAGAGCTGGAAGGAAAGCTGGGGCCATGTGGGACCACTGTCTTCTGATGAACAGACAGGGACCCACAGCTAATACAGCATGTTTATTTTATACAACACAAAGCAGAAAGTTTTACTAAAGTTCAAGACAAAGGAGATTATGTGCATTCTTGGGTGAGCCTAAGTTGTATTCATTCCTGGTGCTTTGTTGGATTTAGATAATGAAACCCACCCCCTTGCACCTGGGCTGAAGGTCAAGCTGACAACACTCCTGCCTATGGCAAGGTGTGTTTCCAGGACGTGGTTCTGTCAATGCCACTCGATTCAGCTGACAATAATTAAAGAAATGCCCAAGTGCCTTCCCAGGCACTCTCTACATTTACATATACTATATATCTTAGTGCCCCAATCTTCACCTAGCTCAATGCATAATCTATACATAATTTATATTAATTGATTCTGGGATTTAGTTCCATTCTGTGTATTCTTTGAACTGTATTTTTCTTCTCCCATTTCTTCTCCCCCCCCCCCCCTTCTCCTCCTCCTCTTTCTGGACACTTGAATATTGTTAATTTTTACTACTCATTAGCATTTTTCTAGTGTTGAAACTAGGATAGGAGAGTGACGAAAGTCACACATATAAATCTGACTCCAGCTGTGATGTGACCAAACAAGTGTTATAGAAAATAGGTCAAATAAATCAAGCAACCTGTACAAAGTTTGGAGCTGAAGCTTCTACTAACATTTGTTCTAAAGAGCAAGAGCAAACTGGGGTAGGAAGTACTACCTTTCTGCAACTAATACGAACTTCCTCTATTAAAGTTACTGGTTTTTTCTCTTTTCTGGGACCCAAACCATCATGCTTATAATATCATGCAACCAGTTGCCCATATTCCCTCAGAAAAACAAGGTTAAAACTTGAAAAATGAATGAGCTAGATATCTAAATTTGTTTTTGAAAAGCTTCAATATTATTGACTATGAATCATATTTGTAGATGTCATTTAACCATAAATATACAGAAAACAAATTAAATTTATGTTATGAATTTTTGTTGTTTTAAACAACAAAGCAACAACCTTAGCTGGAACCCATATTTTCCAAAACAAATAAAAAAAGCGAGTTAATGAAAAAAATGTTTCATGGACTGTGGTTTAGTAATTTTAGTTTACTTTGTGAGCAGAGAGTCATGAAATGCATGTTTTATCAGCCTTAAAATTTGTCTACATCTGATTGGACCTGGGAACTCCCTTCCCAGAGCTTCCTTCTTATAAATACCTGCCCTGCCCCGAGGGAAAGGAGATGAGTGAGCTGGGGGACTATTGGGGAATGAGTTGTCTGTCAGAAGGAACCTCTTCTGTACCCCATCTGTTCTTTGGTGAGCTCCTCCCGAGCACCCGAGTCCACAGCAGGCTAGGGAGATGATAGATTCCCAATGTCACTGACAGTGGAGATGGTTGTCCCTGATGAGGGAGTAGCTTCTTACTCTTAGTGTTGAAGAGTGAGAAACTTCTCACCCTTAGTTTTCTGGGTTGGTTTAAGAAATGGAAAATGATCTTATTTGAGCCATACTTCCTTCTCCTTTTTCTTTTTTATACTAAGTATCTGGTAAAGTTAAGGGGTATCAAAATCTGGTCTGTGGGTAACCAATCTAAAGTGGAAGCAGAGCAACTTTTTCTATATCTGGGCCTTAAGTGAGCATCTTGCTTGACACCAGTACTTTCAGGAGATGATTATTAAATAATGAAATAATTTATCAGGGAAAAGTCATTTAAATAGATTTAACATACTTTTATATCTATATTTTATTTATGAGAAATATGGGCATGCTGAAGATGAGGAACATGCTTTTCTCTCTTTTCTGCTTCTGAGTAAAAGGAGGACTCAAGTGCCACCATTTCTTCAGCAAAGGATAAAGGAACATTTAAATGACACAGCACATAGCTAACTCACTCTTTGAATATCAGCATCTTTTAAGTCTATGTTGCAAAGACTAGGGCATAAATTCATACCTGAAGAAAAGACCTTGAGTGTTTGTTTTTAATCCTCTCCTGAGAACATGTTTTTATTGATTTGAGTAAGAGAGAGAGAGAGGAACATTGATTGGCTGCCTCCCACAGGGTCCCAACCAGGGATTGAACCCGCAACCTACATATGTTCCCTGATTGGGAATCAAAACCATAACTCCTTGGTGTACAGGATGATGCTCCAAGCAACTAAACCACTTGGCCAGGGCGAAAAGACCTTGTTTTAAGGCATATAGAATTTGTGTCCGGAATTGTGCTTGAACTTGAATGGGATGAACTTGGCTTGAACGCCTTGAGGTCTTCCACAAGGAGAAGTGACTTTGGGCTGTGGATGTCAGTATGTGCCCCAGAAACAGGCTTAATGTTAGTTGCTTATCTCTAATCCTTGCAGACATGTGAAAGGTAGACATTATTACTCCATTTTAAGACCAAAAAAAAAAAAAATCAGAGAAGTTAGATGATTTATTTAAAGATACAAGTTATAAAACTGTCAAACTGGGATTTTAATCCATATATGTCTGACTTGAAAACCCAAACTTTTTTTTTCTTTTTTTCTACCACACCTTTCTGTCTTTCTGGAAAAGCCAACAGTCACGCTCTTTAGATCTGGTAGTATTTCAAATATATCTATCAACATGGTGGCAAATGTACCATGCATCATTAAACAAAGTGTTTCACACATATATTACTACAGGCAGTTTTATACAGACTGTGAGGCACCAAGCATCATTTTTCACACATATATCACTAAACACAGTACACCCCTAGTGACTAAGGGTCTCCTCTTATTGTGTTTCAAATGGTCTGGTGTCCAAAACAAAATAAAAATACAGAAAGAAAAGGGTCAGATGACAGTCATCTCTATGGCAAGCTGGATGTGATTTGTTTTTTATTTATCTATTTATTTATTTAGAAGGGAAAAATATAACTCAGCTCTATTGTATTATATAGTATTTGTACCAATGCATTCATATTATATATATATATATATATATATATATATATATATATTATATATTATATATTATATAAAGACTTGCTTTTATTGTACTAGGCTTTGGGTTTATTCAAGAATCCACTATGTAGAAAGCATTATAAGAGTCAGTTACAAAATTTAATTATATTTATCATTTTGTCTATTTCTTCTGTTGATGTTTCCATTTTGCTTTATATATTTTGAGGCTATGCTATGAAAATGCAACTTAGAATTGCTTTATCTTCCTTGTAGATTGATCATTTTATCATTAAAAAATCTCAGTACCTTTAGGAATGCTTCTTTTAAAAAAATATATAAAGATTTTATTGATTTCAGAGAAGAAGGGAGAGGGGGAGGGAGATAGAAACATCAATGATGAGAAAGAATCATTTGATCAACTGCCTCCTGCATGCCCCTACTAGGGATCAAGCCCAAAACCTGGGCATGTGCCCTGGCTGGGAATTGAAAAGTGACCTCCTGGTTCATAGGTCAATGCTCAACCACTGAGCCCACTGGATAAGTGGAATGCTTCTTTTGCCAAGTAAATATCCCCCCCCCCCCCAATTTTTAACTGTGGAAAAATCACAAAATATAAAATTTACCATCTTAACAATTTTTAAGTGTATAATTCGATAGTGTTAAAATAATGTTATTTTTTAAAATTTTTCTTTGTTGTCAGTATAGCATGCAGTTTTCTTTTGTTTAGTGTTTGTATGACATATGTGATTTTATGTTTTTACTTTCAATATTTCTATGTCTATATATTAGAAGTATATAAACAGCATACCTTTAAAAAATCTAATCTGACAATTTTAGTTTTAGGATATTTTATTTATATTTATGAAATTACTACTTCATGTACTTGTCTATTTTACTATTTATTTTCTTATTTCATTACTTCTTTTGAACTAATCAATTTTTATTACTATACTACTGTCCTCCTTTATTTATTTGCTTTGGTTATAAATTATTATTATTTTTAGTGTTTATTTAACAATTACAATTTATATTCCAGACTTACAAGAATCTATTATGAATTAGGACTTTTTATCATTTCTTGGAAAATGTAAGAATGTACAACATTTTGTCTTGATTCAAATTCTTATCTTTGTGCTATTGTCATGTGTTTTAATTTTACATATAGTTTATACTTCATAAGATAACATTCTTATGGTCTTATATGGTTAATATTTATTTAGTTGGACATACATATTTATCTTTTTATTCTTTATTAGTAACCCTGTGCATGAATCCATGTGCCAGTAGCTCTCTGCACTTTCCTATAGATCTTGGCCCACTGCCCTGACCTCCTTTTGCTCTCCCCACCTTTCTCCTCCTCCCCCCTTCATATCTTGCTTTCCTTCCCCCTCCTGTAGCTTTTTGCCACCCATTTGTAGTTTCCTGCCCCACCCTCCTGCAGATCTGTGATCTGGTCGTTATGCCTCAAGGTGTAACGGATAATTATCATATTCCTCTCTTATTATATAGGACTAGAGGCCTAGTGTATGAAATTTGTGCATGGGAAAAGGGGTCCCCTCAGCTCAGCCTGTACCCCCTCCAAATCTGGGACCCCTTGGGGTATGTCTGACTGCCACTTTAGGCCCTGTCCTAGGGATTGGAACTAAACTGGCAGTTGGACATTCCTTTCACAATCCTGGACTGCTGACTCCTAATTGCTCACCTGCCTGCCTGTTTGCTCATCCCCCAACTGTCCCCTCCCTGCCAGCCTGCTTGCCCCTAACTGCTCTTCCCCCCCTCCCCCGCCCCCCCCCAGCCAGCCTAGTTGCCTCTCATTGTTTTTCCTTGCCAGCCTAATCATCCCCAACTGCTGCCCCTTTCCCCAGTCTGGTCACCCCTAACTTCCCCCCTGGCTGGCCTGGTCACCTCTTATTGCCCCCCTGCCAGCTGGTCGGCTCCAGCTGTCCCCCTCTGCTAGCCTGGTTGGCCCTAACTGACTCTCCCCCCCTCCCCCTTTGCTGGTCAGGTGGTCCTTCACGGCCCCACTGCCAGCCTGGTCTCCCCATGCAGACTGCTTGTTCAGTTGTTTGGTCATCCCTCACTAACCCCTCTGCCGGTCTGGTCATAGGCGGCCATCTTGTGAGGGCATGAGGAATAATTTGCATATTACCTCTTTATTATGTAGGATAGTTTCTTTCCCTGCTTTTATCTGGGATCATTTTCTTTTTTCCTGAAGAACTCACAATAATTATTCTTTTACTCTGG